>NC_091768.1:11320798-11981198 GCF_029378745.1 Bos indicus | reverse complement strand
CTCAGCTCTAGAAGCCTGGGAGATCCCACGTCTGTTGAAGGCTGCACACAGCAATAGCTAGATTTGCTCACTGGATTTGAGATATGAGGCCAGTAAATCCCACAACCTGCCACAGAAGCCCAGAGCTATTCAGCCTGATTCTGTCTTCTTGATCTGTAGGAAATAGAAGATGGAAACCTCAAAGGGTTGTTTCCCCCTCCTCTCCTGTTTCCTGAGGGGATGGGTGCTGTCAGCTAAGCTCCAGTGTTTAATTGGTTTGTTCAAAGGGAGCCCTCCCAGTTCTGCTGGAGAAATGCTCTGAACAGGCCCTGAAAACAGAAGCTGTGGGCTAGAGTGGATCTAGGTGCCAGATCAGAGCATGGAACCCACAGCCATCCCCTGGGTGTGCTCACACGACCCTGGGAGGGACAGCCAGGTCCTCAGGACTGGTTACTTTCCCAGTCAGATGCTGGGGACGCCCTCATGTGTTTTCAAATGTGTGTCATGTTCTCCTTTTTCTTTGACATGTTTCTATTCTGGATCATTTAAAAAAAAAGACTTCTCTCCCCACCTTCCCTTCCCTTAAAAACTGTTCGGTTCTTTCCTAAGGTGGTTGTGCAGCGAACATACGTTGAGCCACTGCCTGACTCACTATAAATAGCTCTGCTTCACGTGCCTGCCAGCAAGGAACACAAACAGGGCCAGTGTCCAGTAACTCGCTGTGTTTCCTCAAGCCTCGCAGGGCTCAGGCCTACACTGTGGGCCTTCATATATTCTTTTATAGGCATGCCTGGATTTTTCCACATGCTTCAAAATCACAACTTTCAACTACGAGTGAGAACTCATTGCCGTCCCACAAATCAAACCTTGGCAGAGACAACTTTTTCTCTCTAATTAGACAGCTATGATTAAAAAAAAAAAAAAAACCTAGTTGACTATTAAAAAAGTCATTCTCAATTTCTTATATAAAGTTTTGCTCCAGGAATGCTGTAAACTGGAGTTCTGCTAACTCTTTCTAAAAAGGGATATATAGTAAATATTTTTGCCTTTGTGGGTCATAGGGTCTCTATTGCAATTCCTTAACTTCACCATTATAGCTTAAAAACAGCTACATAAATGTACAGGCATGATTATGTTCCAATAATACTTTACTTATGGGCACTGAAATTTGAATTTCATATTATTTTTAAGTGTCATAGGGTATTCTTCTTTGTATTTCTTCACCAGACACTTAAAAAATATAAAACCTGCTCTTAGTTTGTAGGCCTTATGTAGAAGGGCAGTGGGCCAGTTTTGGTCCATGAGCTGAAGTTTGCTGAACTCTTGCTATTAATACATTTGTTTCAGTTTGAGAAAGCTGTACAGAGGTATTAGTGAGATGACATTGTAGATCTATGGCGTGCATGTGTGCTAAGTCACTTCAGTCATGCCAACTCTTTGTGACCCTACAGACTGTAGCCCACCAGGCTTCTCTGTCCATGGGATTCTCCTGGCAAAAATACTGGAATGGGTTGCCATTTCCTCCTCCAGGGAATCTTCCCAACTCAGGTATTGAGCCCACATCGCTTATATTTCCTGCATTGGCAGGCAGGTTCTTTGCCACTAGTGCCACCTGGGAAGCCCATAGCTCTAAGGAGATAGTATTTACTTCCTATGAAAAAGCTGTAAGAGTACCAAGTATCACCCTGAGGACTACTAGCAAACTATTGAGAAACTGCATTCAACCATTTCAACCTCTTGAGCACTGTGAATGGCTAGTGTCCATTACTTGAATTAATCATTAGACAACATTTATGGATTATAACCAGAGATTACTTGCATGAAGAAGTTTTAGAATTAATCTTTCTTAATTAAGCACAGTCCTGATAAAAGTGAAACTTGCCCTGTCAACTCATCAGCTATGTCTCCATTCCTTCAGCCCCTCCTCCAGTGGTTTTTATTTTAAGGGAAAGAATTCTTCCTTTTACTGATGGCATCTTCCTTCTGACTTAGCTGAAGGCATCAGGGAGAGTGAGGATCTCTGTATGAGACAAAGTTTGAGTACAGCATGACTAGCTTAAATGTTCCTTCAAATAATAATATGCATTACATTTGCCACATTTTCAGCTGGTCTCACAGTTCTTGGTCAACAGGCCTATTTCTAGATTCCAGGAGATAAAAGTTTGAAAATATTTTCAGACTGTGATAGTATGGTTCAAGGTAATAGTATCTAAAGACAATTCCACTGAATTCTACAAGAACAATTCATGGTTGTTGTTATTATGCAAACATGGAGACAATTTGGAGAAAACAAGGCAGCTTATTTCCAGTGCAATTCATTCAACTTCATTTATTCAAGACAACATTCATCTTTACATTCTTCCCAAGAATTGAAGAAATTGATATCTGACCCTGAGCTAAGCAGGGGTTGGTATACATTTCCTATCAGTATTCATTACTGTTGGGTGTCATGTGGGACTCCCAAGAGGCTATATAACTTTGGTATGCATCCTTTGTTTTTAACATTAGAAAAATACATTTTTCTCCTCTCCAATTTTCTCTGCTTTAAGGTTGTCAATTATTTTTTAAGATTGCTGGTCTTATATTTTCCTTAATATTCAAATCTATGATAATAATCACTCACTCCAAAAATTGATTATTCACTTATATGAGAATAAAGTTTGAACATCTCAGCCAGTCACTCAAATGTCTCCATATTTGATGATCCTGGTTACCCACCCACCTCTGATCTTCACCAAGTCCCTTTTGTCAATTTTGATTTGAATTCTGGGTGACTAGAACTGTCACTGTGGGGGTAATCGCCTCATGTCTGAAGCTCTCCAGCCTCCATCCTAACACAGCTATTGAGACATGCACTGGCCCATGTTTACAACCAAGCAGAAACATGCAGACCCATTCAAGAACACAAACTCTGGCAAATTTTACCTTTCAAAAGTTAATCTGGATTGAAAAAGAAGAAGTAAAACTCTCACTGTTTGCATATGATATGATCCTCTACATAGAAAACCCTAAAGATACCACTAGAAAATTACTAGAGCTAATTAATGAATAGAGTAAAGTTGCAGGATATAAAATTAATACACACAAATCCCTTGCATTCCTATACACTAACAATGAGAAAACAGAAAGAGAAATTAAGGAAACAATCCCATTCACCCTTGCAAAAAACACAAAAGACCTGTATATATAAAACTGTAAACCACTGATGAAAGAAATCAAAGATGACACAAATAGATGGAAAAATATACCATGTTCATGAATCGGAAGAATCAACATAGTGAAAATGAGTATACTTCCAAAAGCAACCTATAGATTCAAGACAATCCCTATCATGCTACCAATGGTATTTTTCACAGAGCTAGAACAAATAATTTCACAATTTGTATGGAAACACAAAAAACCTCAAATAGCTAAAGCAATCTTGAGAAAGAAGAATGGGACTGGATGAATCAACTTATCTGACTTTAGACTATACTACAAAGCTACAGTCATCAAGACAGTGTTGTACTGGCACAAAGACAGAAATATAGACCAATGGGAAAAAAAAGAAAGCCCAGAGGTAAATCCATGTACCTATGGACACCTTATCTTTGACAAAGGCAGCAAAAATATACAGTGAAGAAAAGACAATGTCTTTAACAAGTGGTGCTGGGAAAACTGGTCAACCACCTGTAAAAGAAAGAAACTAGAACACTTTCTAACATCATACACAAAAATAAACTCAAAATGGATTAAAGATCTAAATGTAAGACCAGAACCTATAAAACTCTTAGAGGAAAGCATAAGCGAAACACTCTCTGACATAAATCACAGCAAGATCCTCTATGACCCAACCCCCTCCCCCCCACCAGAGTGATGGAAACAAAAACAAAAATAAACAAATGTGACCTAATTAAACTTAAAACTTTTGCACAATGAAGGAAAGTATAAGCAGGGAAAAAAGGCAGCCTTCAGAATGGGAGAAAATAATAGCAAATGAAGCAACTGACAAAGAATTGATCTCCAAAATATACAAGCAGCTCATGCAGCTCAATACCAGAAAAACAAACAACCCAATCGAAACGTGGACCAAAGAACTAAATAGACATTTCTCCAAAGAAGACATACAGATGAAAAGATGTTCAACATCACTCATTATTAGAGAAATGCAAATCAAAACCACAATGATGTATCATTTCGTGCTGGTCAGAATGGCCCCCATCAAAAAGTCTACAAACAATAAATGCTGGGGAGGGTTTGGAGAAAAGGGAACCTCCTTATACTGCTGGCAGGACTGCAAACTGGTACGGCCACTGTGGAGAACAGTTTAGAAATTCCTTAAAAAACTGGAAGTAGAACTGTCATATGACCAGCAATCCCACTGCTGGGCATACACACTGAGAAAACTAAAATTGAAAGAAACACATGTACTGCAGTGTTCATTGCACTGTTTACAATAGCTAGGACATGGAAGCAACCCAGATGTCCTTCAGCAGAAGAATGGATAAGGACGTTGTGGTACATATATATGATGGAATATTACTCAGCTAAATAAAAAAGAACATGTTCTTTTTAGACTCAATTCTAATGAGGTGGACAAAACCGGAGCCTATTATGCAGAATGAAGTAAGTCAGAAAGAGAGGCACCAATACAGTATATTAACACATATCTATGGAATTTAGAAAGACAGTAACAACAATCCTATATGCAAGGCAGCAAAAGAGACACAGATGTAAAGAACAGACTTTTAGGCCACATGGGAGAAGGTGAGGGTGGGATGATTTGAGAGAATAGCATTGAAACATGTATGTTACCATGTGTGAAATAAACGACCAGTGCAATTTAATGCATGAAGCAAGGTACTCAAAGCCGGCACCCTGGGACAACCCAGAGGGATGGAATTGGGAGGGAAGTGGGAGGGGGATTTAGGCTGGGGAGACACATATGCACCCATGGCTGATTCATGTCGATGTATGGCAAAAACCACCACAATATTGTAAAGAAATTATCCTCTGACTAAAATAAATAAATAATTTTTTAAAGTTTCAAAGACTTTTACAAGGAATTGGTTATGTGATCTGAGGTAAGCTATTTCATCTTTTTGCACATTGGTGTGCCAGACTGCAAGATATAAACAGGGTTGAACGACAACTCAGCATAGCAGTGTGATTGAATAAGAAATTATTGTTATAAAGATTGATAGTTTAAATAAATTGATCTTATAAAGTTAGTCTAATAGAACTTAAAAACAAAAGTGAAATCTATATCCTAGTTAACTACTTAACCTTAGAGTTTGCACAATGTGTTCTTAGTACCAGTAAGAGAAGTGCTTGGGGACTTCTTATGAAATGTGGATTTATAACCTTCCCTGCCCCAAATAGCCCACCAACATCACTGACTGTGTTCCTGTGAACACTGTCTGTGAGTGTGCCTGTGGTCACAAGTATAGCTACCTCTCACCTGCTCGATCATGTATGTCTGGATTTGTGGTGCTGAGGAACAAAGTACTCATTGGTCCTGACGTACGTGACAGTGGCTGGGTCACTTAGGGTTTCTGCTGCTCCACCCCAGAGCCCTGTGGGGAACCGACTAATAGCCTGGGTCTAATCTCAACATCACATTTGTTCTTTAAAATTCAGGTCATATTAGGGTTCCCTGATGGCTCAGACAGTAAAGAAACTGCCTGCAATGCAGGAGACCCAGGTTCAATTGCTGGGTTGGAAAGATCCCCTGGAGTAGGAAATGGCAACCCATTCCAGAATTCTTGCCTGGAGAATTCCATGGACAAAGGAGCCTGGCAGGCCACAATCCATGGGATTGCAAAGAGTCGGACATGACTGAGCAACTAACAAACACATAGAGACACCAGAATTTTGACTAAATTTCAATATTTTTAAACACTCCTGTATTTAATATTGGAGTACAGTTGATTTACAATGTTGTGTTAGTTTCAGATATACAGCAAAATGATTCAGTTCTACATATACATGTATGTATACTTGTTTCAGATTCTTTGTCCATATAGGTTATTACAAAATGTTGAGTGGAGTTTCCTGTACTATGCAATAGTTCCTTGTGGGTTATCTATTTTATGTACAGTAGTGTTTATATATTAATCCCAAACTCCTAATTTATCCCTCTCCCACCCTTCCCCTTTGGTAACTGTGTTTGTTTTATATGTCTGTGAGTCTGTTTCTGTTTTGTAAATAAGTTCATTTGTATCCTTTTTTTTTAAGATTTAATAAAAATTGATTCCAATTTAAATATTTTGAAATTATGCATGTGTTATATATTTACATGACTGCACAGATGTTCATACACACACACACACACACACACACACACACACACACACACATATATTTATTCAAACACACATGCAATTAAGAAACACAGCAAACTCCCAAGACTCCTAAGTAACTTTTCATTTCTATTCCTGGCTACTAAGCATCTAATGATAAGAAAAAGTTCTGGCAGCCAGATCTATAAGGCTATTCCAATATGATTTTAACCTTAGAATCAATATAGACTATGTATATCTTTCCTCTAATTTTACTTCCATGTTTTTATTTCAAGCATGTTTCTTAAGGAAATCATGTCTATTCTATTTCCTCTTGACAGCATATTCTCACACTGTAAGTATTCTCCTCACATTTTAAGAACACATTTTTAATCCAGTTACATTTATGGACTCATTGCTATTTTTAAAAAGACATGTTTGGGGGGATGGCAGAAAAGAAGCATAAAAATACTGATTTTCTTGAATTTTCAGTCTTTTTTTTTTTTCCATATATGTTGAAAATAGCATTTTTTCTATGAGGGAAAGAGAAAAAGAGAGGAAACTCTGTATTCTCTAATGGGCTTCTTAATGAGGACTTTTTCCAGAAAAGGGAAGAGCAGCTATAGGGCTGCAGCGGGGGACCTGAGGGTCTGCGGCTGTGGGCAGGGGCCTCCCCATATAGCGCATTACTTGGGTTAGATCAGCCATTCCTTCCTCTTTTCTTGCTGCGATGTTTCTGGACAAGTCATTACATAAACAAGGTTCACTGATCAGGTATTGGCTCTACCACTTTTCAGAGGCTCATTGTTACAACAGGCTGTGGGGATCACTTTAGTCCCCTACTTTAGAAGTGCCTTTACTGGGCATGCTACCCCATGGGGTATGGGGAGAGATGCCAGCAAAACCTTTAACTTTCTGCCTCAGGGGTTGAGTCAGGTTGGTTCAGGGAAGCGAGATTGGAAGCCTGAATTGTCCTCATCTAATGGTGATGCTCCTGCAGTGCACTGGGGCTTTTTCCCATAGAAGTGGTCTCACTTCCATCCAGAAGAAACCTCCTGAATTTAATGCCTCTGTCAGGGGTCTGAGGATCATTCTCCTGATTCTGAGGTCTTGCTGGGACCCAAAAACTTCTGTGGGTTGCTCCCCTAGAATTTCCCCTGCCAGGGGGGCTCCACTTGGTACCTGGGTGCTTATCAACCTCCTAAAATATCTTAGATTTCATCATTGGTTTCCACTGGTCTCTTCTCATGTTGACCTAGGGGCCAGTGGCTGGGTGGGCAGCGAGGGAGGTTGTCCTCTGAACTCCTTGGGGCTGCTCAGATCCTCCAACCACAGCTCATCTCCCATGAGCTGAGAGAACACAGTCAAGACTGAAGCCGGAACAGAGAAGGGGAGGATGAGCCAGGTTTTCCCAATGTCCAGTTACGTGTTGCTCCATGCGCTTCTAAGTAGAGTCGTGCATACAAGCAGAGGCATCCACAGAAGATTTGACCTATGACTGTTATTTTGGATTTAGATGTAGGAGTAAACAGAAACATTTGTTACAGGGGACAGTTGGTGGAGAAAAAACTGAGAGAAGGCCATGTGGATTTCTAGTCAAAATGGGGGAAAAAAAATTGTGACAACACTTCATCTTGTTAACATCACTTGACTGGGAGGATAAAGAAATGTTCATAGGAGATGAAAGAATGTGTGAATTAAGCTCTGAAAATTGTCGTGGGTGGGGAAAGATAAAGTCTTATCCCCATTTAGCAATGCTTTTTATTCAGAGCAACTTACCAAGTGATGAAGGGTTACTGATGACTGACCTCAAAGTCACCCCTTAAGGTCACCATTGCTTTGCAATCTCTGCCAGACATCAGTTCAGATGACTTGAGTGACCATTTGGGAAGTTTGGTTTTCATGTTTCTCTGTAAACCCACAGGGTGACTGCTGTGATGTGAAAATTCAGCACACTAATATCTAGTTTCCCAAGTGATTTCCATGCTTCTGACAGATTCCAGATTTCTCAGTTTCATCATGTTCACAGATTCATGTTTGATGGGGAAAGATTTTCTCAGTAAAATGTATTAGGATATGTTGTTTGCACAATTTTATTATTTTCATGGGAAACCTTCTGAGGCTTGATGAATTACTTTTTCATAAAGGGAGAAGAAAAATAATGTGTGCAATTTTAATAAACTCTACTCCAAGTAGAAATGTAATCTTTATCTTATTTTCAATGAGGGAGCATGCAATGGGAATTGATTTCATGGTTTTCCATGGGGTTCAAGATAGAAAAATAAACACATGAACATTTGTTAGGATAATCATCTGGTAATACTGATGATGTTCAGAAAAGGAAATGGAAATCCTGTCTAGTATTCTTGCCTGGAGAATTTCATGGACAGAGGAGCCTGGCGGGCTACAGTCCATGGGATTGCAAAAAGTCGGACATGAGTGAGTGACTAACACTTACTCGTGATATTTAATTAGCAGATTAAAAAAGATTTTGACCTGCAAATACAAGTTAGAATTCCAGAACATTAGAATTGAAACAGAACCTGGGGTCAATTGAACCAGAGAAGTGAGCTGTTATGGTTATACAGCAAGTAGAGATAGCCTGAACTCACTGAAGATGTGATGAGAGCTAGCTCATCAGAGATACTGCTCATAGCAAACACCCTCTTCCAACAACACAAGAGAAGACTCTATACATGGACATCACCAGATGGTCAATACAAAAATCTGATTGGTAATATCATCTGCAGGTGAAGAGGCAAAACCTCTATACAGTAAGCAAAAATAAGACCCGGAGCTGACTGTGGCTCAGATCATTAACTCCTTATTGCAAAATTCAGACTTAAATTGAGAAAAGTAGGGAAAACTAGTCCCTAGACTAGACCACTAGTCCATTCAGATATGATCTAAATCAAATCCCTTATGATTATACAGAGCAAGTGACAAACAGATTCAAGGGATTAGATCTGATAGACAGAGTGCCTAAAGAACTATGGATGGAGGTTCATGATATTGTACAGGAGGCAGTGATCAAGACCAACCCCAAGAAAAAGAAAAGCAAAAAGGCAAAATGGTTGTCTGAGGAGGTCTTCCAAATAGCTGAGAAAAGAAAAGAAGCAAAAGGCAAAGGAGAAAAGGAAAGATATATCCATTTGAATGCAGAGTTCCAAAGAATAGCAAGGAGAGAGAAGAAAGCCTTCCTCAGTGATCAATGCAAAGAAATTGAGGGAAACAATAGAATGGGAAAGACTAGAGATCTCTTCAATAAAATTAGAGATACCAAGGGAACATTTCATGCAAAGATGGCCTCAATATAGGACAGATATGCTATGTGCCTAACAGAAGCAGAAGATTTTTAAGAATAGATGTCAAGAATACATAGATCAGATCAGATCAGATCAGTCGCTCAGTCGTGTCTGACTCTTTGCGACCCCATGAATTGCAGCACGCCAGGCCTCCCTGTCCATCACCAACTCCTGGAGTTCACTCAGACTCACGTCCATTGAGTCAGTGATGCCATCCAGCCATCTCATCCTCTGTCGTCCCCTTCTCCTCTTGCCCCCAATCCCTCCCAGCATCAGAGTCTTTTTCAATGAGTCAACTCTTCGCATGAGGTGGCCAAAGTACTGGAGTTTCAGCTTTAGCATCATTCCTTCCATAGAAATCCCAGGGCTGATCTCCTTCAGAATGGACTGGTTGGATCTCCTTGCAGTTCAAGGGACTCTCAAGAGTCTTCAACACCACAGTTCAAAAGCATCAATTCTTCGGCGCTCAGCCTTCTTCACAGTCCAACTCTCACATCCATACATGACCACAGGAAAAACCATAGCCTTGACTAGACGAACCTTTGTTGGCAAAGTAATGTCTCTGCTTTTGAATATGCTATCTAGGTTGGTCATAACTTTCCTTCCAAGGAGTAAGCATCTTTTAATGTCATGGCTGCACTATAAGAACTATACAAAAAAGATTTTCATGACCCAGATAATCACGATGGTATGATCATTCACCTAGAGCCAAACATCCTGGAATGCAAAGTCAAGTGGGCCTTAGGAAACATCACTATGAACAAAGCTGGTGGAGGTGATGGAATTCCAGTTGAGCTATTTCAAATCCTAAAAGATGATGCTGTGAAAGTGCTATACTCAACATGCCAACAAATTTGGAAAACTCAGCAGTGGCCACAGGACTGGAAAAGATCAGTTTTCATTTCAATCACAAAGAATGTTCAAAGTACTGCACAATTGCACTCATCTCACACACTACCAAAGTAATGTTCAAAGTTCTGCAAGCCAAGCTTCAACAGTACATGCACCATGAACTTCCAAATGTTCAAGCTGGATTTAGAGAAGGCAAAGTAACCAGAGATCAAATTGGTAACATCCATTGGATCATAAAAAAAGCAAGAGAGTTCTAGAAAAACATCTATTTCTGTTTTATTGACTACACTAAAACCTTTGACTGTGTGGATCACAGCAAACTATGGAAAATTCTCCAAGAGATCGGAATAGCAGAACACCTGACATGCCTCCTGAGAAATCTGTATGCAGGTCAAGAAGCAACAGTTAGAACTGGAAATGGAAGAACAGACTGGTTCCAAAGAAGAAATAAAGAACCTCTTGATGAAAGTGAAAGAGGAGTGCAAAAAGTTGCCTTAAAACTCAACATTCAGAGAACTAAGGTCATGACATCCAATCTCATTTCATGGCAAATAGATGGGGTAACAATGGAAACAGTGACAGACTTTATTTTTGGGGGCTCCAAAATCACTGCAGATGGTGAGTGCAGCCATGAAATTAAAAGACACTTGTTCCTTGGAAGTAAAGCTACGACCAACCTAGACAGGATATTAAAAAGCAGACATTACTTTGTCAACAAAGGTCCATCTGGTCAAAGCTATGGTTTTTCCAGTAGTCATGTATGGATGAGAGAGCTGGACTATAAAGAAAGTTGAGCACCAGAGTGCTGAGGCTTTTGAACTGTGGTGCTGGAGAAGACTCTTGAGAGTCCCTTGGACCCCAAGGAGATCCAACCAGTCCATCCTAAAGGAAATCAGTCCTGAATATTCATTGGAAGGACTGATTTTGATGCTGAAACTCCAATACTTTGGCCACCTGATGAGAAGAACTGACTCACTGGAAAAGACCCTGATGTTGGGAAAGATTGAAGGCAGGAGAAGGGGATGGCAGAGGATGAGATGGTTGGATGGCATCAGCGACTCAATGGACATTAGTTTGAGTAAGCTCTGGGAGTTTGTGATGGACAGGGAAGTGTGGCATGCTGCAGTCCATGGGGTCACAAACAGTTAGACACAACTGAGGGACTGAACCGAACTGAAATGATCAGACATGGGGAGTTACAGATTATGAAATAGCAAGCCCTTCCTCCTCATATTTTTCACCAATTTCACTAACTTAAAGGGAGTGATCTGGAAGCACTGAGACAGAGTAAGGGAAGCACTCTCATTTCAAGATCTATTCAGGGCACTGTGTGTGGTGTAGTGTGAAAAGAACTTAAAACTGGTATCTAAGCTGAAATCTTTCATTCCCTAGCTGATGCTGAAAACTCTGTCTCTGTACACTGATACTGAATCGAATCTCAGAGACAGAGTTTTTGGTGAAGTAGAAAAGAATAACTTTATTGCTTTGCCAGGCAAAGGGGGACACCATGGGCTGTGCCCTGAAAGACTGGAGGGTTTGGCAAGGAGTTTTATAGCAAGGGTTCCAGGGTGGAGTTGCTGATAAGGATCAGGATGTCTATAAGGTCTGCAGTCTTTTAATCTGGCCTTCTTAGTTTTTTTTAAACTAAATATTAAAAAAAAAAAAAAAAACAAAAAAAAAAACCTAAGATCATGGCATCTGGTCCTATCACATCTTGGCAAATAGAAGGGGAAAAGGTGGAAGCAGTGACAGATTCCCTCTTCTTGGGCTCTAAAATCACTGTGGATGGTGACTGTACCCATGAAATTAGAAGATGGCTGCTTCTTGGCAGGAAAGCTACGACAAACCTAGACAGTGTGTTAAAAACCAAAGACATCACTTTGTGAAAAGGGCCAATCTAGGCAAAGCTGTGGTCTTTCCAGTAGTCACATATGGTTGTGAGAGCTGGACCATAAAAAAGGCAGAGCACCACAGAATTGATACCTTCCAAATGTGGTGCTATAGAAGACTCTTGAGAGTCCCGTGGACAGCAAGAAAATCAAACCAGTCAATCTTAAAGAAAATCAATCCTGCATATTCACTGGAAGGACCGATGCTGAAGATGAAGTTCCAATATTTTGGCCACCTGATGTGAACAGAACAGCTGACTCATTGGAAAAGACCCTGATAAAGGGAAATATTGAAGGCAGGAAGAGAAGAGGGTGACAGAGCATGAGACGGTTGGATGGCATCACCGATGCAATGAACTTGGGCATACTGTGGGAGACAGTGATGGACAGGGAGGCCTGGCATGCTGCAGTCCATGGGGTTGTGAAGAGTCAGACACAACTTGGTGACTGAACAACAATGTGACCTCAGGTGGTCTCCTGATGAGCCTCTTGAGCTTATCAAACTGTGATGTCTGAAATGAAGAATGCTGACATCTTCCATTTTGTTGGTGAAATTAAGGTCTGTAAAGAACTCAAAAATAGTTTTACGTGTATCCCTTGAGGTGGAACTAGGACCCTGTCCGAATGCTTCACTATTGTTTCTTGGCTGCTCTTCCCTTGTCTCTGCATCCCTTCCCTTCCCTGAGTGGCAACCACTTTGTAGCAATCTGCCCTTTGGACTTCCGGGAAGGTCATGGAGACTGTTTCCCACAAATGAGAGACAGAGGGCACAGAAAGACTTTCATGCCCAGGAGCCCTGCAGGGTCCTGCTTGGTTTCATATTCACATAGTATTTAGAATTAGTGTTAATTAGTAGTTTGTGGAACAAGATGGTGCTCATCCCACTGTCCTCATCCAGAAGCAGGCTGATCACCCCACCAGCTTCCTCCTTACTTGTCCTCATACCTGGATTCTCCTCTGTGATTATTTGGTAAGATGCTGCTGCTGCTGCTGCTGCTGCTGCTGCTAAGTTACTTCAGTCGTGTCTGACCCTGTGCGACCCCATAGATGGCAGCCCACCAGGCTCCCCCATCCCTGGGATTCTCCAGGCAAGAACATTGGAGTGGGTTGCCATTTCCTTCTCCAATGCATGAAAGTGAAAAGTGAAAGTGAGGTTGTTCAGTTGTGTCCGACTCTTAGCAACCCCATGGACTGCAGCCTTCCAGGCTCCTCCATCTATGGGATTTTCCAGGCAAGAGTACTGGAGTGGGTTGCCATTGCCTTTTCCAGAGATGATGCTACATGACTTTAAAGTCCAAATCATAAAGAGTGGCCAGCTCTGCTGGACTGTTTGTCTCAAGACCAGCTGCCCTGCTGTGAGAGAAGCACAGGTCACTCACAGAGGCCACTTGTAGGTAGACGTTCTGGCTGGAAATTTGACAAAGATTCCAGTCAACAGTCAGGTGTGTGAGAAGGCCTTTAAGATGAAGCCAGCTGCTGCCACCATCTGTCTGTAGCTGCATACAGATCCCTGGATAAAAACTGCCAAGCTGAACCCAGTTTCCTTTCCAATAAGAAATAAGAAGAAAATAATGCTGGGGTTTTAAATGGTTAAGGTTTTGAGGGTATTTTTTTTTAAGAGATAAAGAGAAGGGTACTCCTAAAAATGGGATGTGGGTTGAAAATTAAGTTATCATTTAAAAGGAAAAACAAATCTGGACTCAATAAGACTCACATTCTAACACAAAGATAAACTTTGATTTCAAAGAAAATGTGAACTAAAAGCAAAACTCATATGGTTGAAGCAAAACCTGTAGGTAAGAGAAGGCATAATGGTGGGGAGTTGGGGTGAGCAGTCAGCAACATTTTCTAAACTTAAAACGCTGGGTTATGTAGATTCAAGTGTTACTGTGTAAATATCTCTGTACTTGCTAAAAAATTAGGCAAGGTGAACTTACTCATCTTTTCCATCTCTAACTTCTGTCATTTTGTCTTCGTCATGTGGGTGTTCAGTTTGCTGAAAAAGCCAGATTTCAGAACAGCTTTCTTTCAGAAATAATGTTTTTTAAAGTTAAGGGGGAAAAAAGCTTGCCACATTGTAGAAGTGGCAGTTATAAAAATAGATTTAAAATAAATTGAAAATTCATAGCATTGTGCTGCAAAAGACACTGAAGACTGAATTACAAAGTAAAATGAACAAAGTGGGCTTTTGACTAAATGAGTAAGCCAGGCTCCTTACAGGATGATCATATGTAGGAAATGGATAAAGAGACTGAAAAATAAGTGAAGCATTGCCTGTACAATGCCAGGATTCAGTTCAGTTCAGTTCAGTTACTCATGTCCGAATCTTTGCAACCCCATGGACTGCAGCACACAAGGCTTCCCTGTCCATCACAAACTCCTGGAAATTACTCAAAATCATGCCCATCAAGTTGGTAATGACATCCAACCTTCTCATCCTCTGTCTTCCCCTTCTCCTCCTGCCTTCTCCTCCTCCTTCCCAGCATCAGGGTCTTTTCAAATGAGTCAGTTCTTCGCATCAGGTGGCCAAAGTATTGGAGTTTTAGTATCAGAATCAGTCCTTCCAATGGAGAAGGCAATGGCAACCCACTCCAGTACTCTTGCCTGGAAAATCCCATGGACGGAGGAGCCTGGTAGGCTTCAGTACATGGGGTCGTGAAGAGTCAGACACGACTGAGCGACTTCACTTTTACTTTTCACTTTCATGCATTGGAGAAGGAAATGGCAACCCACTCCAGTGTTCTTGCCTGGAGAATCCCAGGGACGGCAGAGCCTGGTGGGCTGCCATCTATGGGGTCGCACAGAGTCAGACACTACTGAAGTGACTTAGCAGCAGCAGTAGTAGTCCTTCCAATGAATATTCAGGACTGATTTCCTTTAGAATTGACTGGTGGGATCTCCTTGGAGTCCAAGGGACTCTCAAGAGTCTTCTCCAACAACACAGTTCAAAAGCATCAAATCTTCAGTGCTCAGCTTTCTTTATGGTCCAACTCTCACATCCATACACGACTACTGGAAAAACCATAGCCTTGACTAGATAGACCTTTGTTGGCAAAGTATCGTCTCTGATTTTTAATGCATTATCTAAGTTTGTCATAGTTTTTCTTCCAAAGAGCAAGCGTCTTTTAATTTCATGACTGCGCTCACCATCTGCAGTGGTTTTGGAGCGCTAGAAAATAGTCAGTCACTGTTTCCATTTTTTCCCTCTCTATTTGCCATGAAGTGTTGGGACTGAATGCCATGATCATCATTATTTGACTGTTGAGTTTTAAACCAGATTTTCACTTTCCTCTTTCACTTTAATCAAGAGGCTCTTGAGTTCCTCTCTGCTTTTACCATAAGGGTGGTGTCATCAGCATATCTGAGGTTATTAATATTTTCACAGAAATCTTGATTCCAGCTTGTGCTTCATCCAGCCCAGCATTTTGCATGATGTAATATCCATATAAGTTAAATAAACAATGTGACAATATACAGTATTGATGTATTCCTTTCCCAGTTTGTAAGCAGATAGTTGTTTCATGTCTAGCCCTAGCTGTTGCTTCTTGACCATACAGATTTCACAGGAGGCAGGTAAGGTGGTCTGATATGCCCATCTCTTTAAGAATTCTCCACAGTTTGCTGTGATCCACATAGTCAAAGGCTTTGGTGTAGTCAATGAAGCATGAATAGGTGTTTTTCTGGAATTCTCTTATTTTATCTATGATCCAACAGATGTTGGCAATCTGATCTCTGGTTCCTCTGCCTTTTCTAAATCCCGATTGAACACCTGGAAGTTCTAGGTTCACATACTGTTGAATCCTATCTTGGAGAATTTTGATCATTACTTTGGTAGGCTGCGAGATGAGTGCAATTGTGCAGTACTTTGAACATTGTTTGGCATTGCCTTTCTTTGTGATTGGAATCAAAACTGATCTTTTCCAGTCCTGTGGCCAGTGCTGAGTTTTCCAAATTTGCTGGCATATTGAGTGCAGCACTTTCACAGCATCACCTTTTAGGATTTGAATTAGTTCAATGGAATTCCATCACCTCCACTACCTTTGTTCATAGCAAAGCTTCCTAAGGTCTATTTAACTTCACACTTCAGGATATCTGGCTCTAGGTGAATGATCACACCATCGTGGTTATCTGGGTCCTTAAGATCCTTTTTTGTATAGTTTATCTGTGTATTCTTGCCACCTTCTCTTAATATCTTCTGCTTCTCTTAGGTCCATACCATTTCTATCCTTTTTTGTGCCCATTTCTGCATGAAATATTCCCTTGGTTTCTCTACTTATCTTGAAGAGATCTCTAGTCTTTCTCATTCTATTGTTTTCCTCTATTTCTTTGCATTGGTCACTTAGGAAGGTTGTTTTATCTCTCCTTGCTATTCTTTGGAACCCTGCATTCAGATAGGTACATATTTCCTTTTCTCCTTTGCCTTCTGTTTCTTTTCTTTTCTCAGCTATTTGTAAGGCCTGCTGAGACAACCATCCATCATTCTTCAGACATTCTGTCTATCAGATCTAATCCCTTGAATCTATTTCTCACTTCTACTGTATAACATTACGGAATTTGACTTAGGTCATACCTGAATAGTCTAGTGGTTTCCCCATGTTTTCTTCAAATTAAGTCTCAGTTTGGCAATAAGGAGTTCATGATCTGATTTGCAGTCAGTTCCTGGTATTGTTTTTGTTGACTGTATAGAGCTTCTCCATCTTCGGCTGCAAAGAACATAATAAATCTGATTTTGTTGTTGGCCATCTGGTGATGTTCATGTGTAGAGTCTTCTGTTGTGTTGTTGGAAGTGAGTGTTTGCTATGACCAGTGTGTTCTCTTGGTGAAACTCTGTTAGCCTTTGCCCTGCTTCATTTTGTTCTCTAAGGCCAAATTTGCCTGTTACTCCAGGTATCTCTTGACTTCCTACTTTTGCATTCCAGTCCCTTATGATGAAAAGGACATCGTTTTTGGTGTCCGCTCTAGAAGGTCTTGTAGGTCTTTATAGAATTGTTCAACTTCAGCCTCTTCAGCATCAATGGTTGGGGCATAGACTTGGATTACTGTGATATTAATGGTTTGCCTTGGAAGCAAACAGATCATTCTGTCATTTTTGAAAATCACCCAAGCACTGCATTTCAGACTCTTTTGTTGACTATGCAGGCTACTCCATTTCTTCTAAGGGATGCTTGCTCACTGTAGTAGATGTAATGGTCATTTGAATTAAATTCACCCATTCTGATCCATTTTAGTTCACTGATTCCAAAATGTCGATGTTCATTCTTGCCATCTCCTGTTTGACCACTTCCAATTTACCTTGATCCATGGACCTAATATCCAGGTTCCTATGAAATATTGTTCTTTATAATATTAGACTTACTTCCACCATCAGTAACATCCACAGTTGGGCTTTGTTTTTGCTTTGGCTCAGGCTCTTTATTCTCTCTGGAGCTATTTCTTCACTCTTCTGTAGTAGCATGTTGGGCACCTACCTATCTGTGGAGTTCATTTTTCAGTGTCATATCTTTTTGTCTTTTCATACTGTTCATGGGGTTCTCAAGGCAAGAGTACTGAAGTGGTTTGCCATTGCCTTCTCCAGTGGACCACATTTTGTCAGCACTCTCCATCAGGACCCATGCATCTTGGGTGGCCCTACACGGCATGGCTCATAGTTTCATTGAATTACACAAGGCTGTGATTCATGTGATCAGTTTGGTGAGTTTTATGTGATTGTGGTTTTCATTCTGTCTGCCTTCTGATGAATACGGATAAGAGGATACTAGAACTGGGCAAGGGTAAAACAAGAATTGTAGAAAGTTAATCTTGAGGTATAAGGCAGAGGTTAGAAAAAGTGTTAGTTGCTCAGTCATGTCCAACTCTTAGTGACCCCATGGACTGTAGTCCACCAGGCTCCTCTGTCTATGGGATTTCCCAGGAAAGAATACTGGATTGGTTTGGCATTCAACTGGGTTAATTCCTAGCTCTAACATAAAGAGATGGAAAACTGTGGTTGGAAAATGCAGAGAAATGGAAACAAGGATGACTCAAAACAGTTTTGTACTGGTAGAAAGAGGCTAAGGGAGAAAACCAAGGGGTTTGGACCTGCTTGCAAGATGAGGGCTTTCCTGGTGGCTCAGTTGGTAAAGAATCCACCTGAAATGCAGGTAGACCTGGGTTCAATCCCTGGGTCAGGAAGATCCCCTGGGAAAGGAAATGGCAACCCACTCCAGTATTTTTGCCTGAAAAATCCCACAGACAGAGGAGCCTGGTGAGTTACAGTCTACGGGGTCACAAAAGAGTCAGACACAACTTAGTGACTAAGCCACAGCCATATAATATGAATGGACTTTCCTTCTCTCCCCTCATCCCACCCTGCTGTCTTCAGACACACGTCAGCACCACACATTTTTAAAGAGCAAAAGTGACTGCATGTCCCTCACTTATATCTGCACAGATGGAACAATAATTCATCAATTTCTGAATATGTCACCAGCACTCCCTAAGCAATGGCTGGTGGGTGACCTTCACTGGATTGAATTCTAATTAGGCTGAGGGCTTCCCTGAAATTCCTTTGTGAACAATTACTTTTTGCTCATGTAGCATCTTCCCAGCATGATGCTAAGCCCTTTGGAAGGATGCAGAGGTCTAAAGCTGTTGAGAGTCTAGCTATCACCTAACTGAAGAGACAGTTTACTTCATAAAACACATGACCCCTGGAAAACCCAGGAGGGTTACTATGAAGAATGGAATGAGTGGAGTTTAAAGTGAGGGTAAGAAGAGACAGAGAAGAAATTGTCCCTGACAAGGGGTTGCTCCACACCTGGTGTGCAGTAGCCGCTCATGAAATATTTACTGAAATAAATGCACAAGTAAAGGCAAAACATACCATCCTGTGCTGGCTGGTATCCTGGCCCAGCTAGAGATGCAGTGGTAGAGGTGGATGTCTACTGGGGCATGACCTACTTGAGGAGGCCTGGGAAGGGAGGGAGGCATTCTTGTCTTGGTAGGAATATGGAAATCAATAAAGATGCCTGATTCTCAGAAGTGGTCACCCTAAGAGCAGAACATGAAGTGGAACAGAACAGACAGTGAGGCGGGGTCAGTTTCACCCTCTCCCACCTGTCAGGCACGTGTGTCCTCTGTGTTCAGCTGAAGCAAGAGGCATGTGTTATAGGGGAGGGGGAATGTGGAGGGGCCATGTCTGCAAGAATATGATGAATGAATCCGTGTGAAAAAATTACTGAAATCACTAATGCAGGTGGCTTTTCTGTCCTCAAGGCGACACGGAGCCTAAACAATAAGATGTTTGCCCGAGTTGTGTTCTAGGAGGTTGGAGTCAGACACATGCAATTCAAGCTGAGCCAAAGAAGACTGAAAGGACTGCAGACCTCCAGCTGGGCCTGCGAGAATGTCCTCTGTGGTGACCCTAACATCAGTGGGCCAAAAAGCCCCCCTCTAATGCTGCTAAGCACCTCCATTCCTGAACGTGCAGAGGTCTGCAGCTTAGTTACACTTGCATTGGATAATGATTACTCACCTTTACCAAACCACGCCCCTGACGCCCCCCACACCCCCCACGCTCCCCACGCCCCCTACGCCCAGATGGCCCTACTTCTTTATTCTTATCCTATAAATCCCTCAAGACCCTGGCCTTGGGGAGGTGGACCTGAGACATCTTCTCCTGTCTCCTCCCTCAGCAGCCATAAGAACTAACCCTCTCTCTGCTGCAAACCTCGGCATCTCAGCATTTTCGGGTAAGACAAACCTGGTCGGGTAACAGAAGCCCAGGGGCACCTAGCTTTGTGTGATTCCAGGGATGTGGATGGGGAGGCTGAAGCCAAACTGCCAGAAACAATACTAGAAAGTATGTGAGGTGAAGTCTTAGAGCTCAAAGGATGGACCACACTGAAGTTATTCTAACGGTAAGAGGTTTACCCTCTGGATGTCATGACGTTTACCAAGAACCAGGTTTTCTTGTCAGGAGAGAAAAATAGTCCTACACCTAGCTTTAGCCGAGCCAGGAGGGACATACCGTACTTAACAAACCTTAGCAGAGTAATTTCAGCACTAGAGAAGGCAATGGCAACCCACTCCAGTACTCTTGCCTGGAAAACCCCATGGACGGAGGAGCCTGGTGGGCTGCTGTCTATGGGGTCGCGCAGAGTCGGACACGACTGAAGCGACTTAGCAGCAGCAGCAGCAGAAATTCTGCATCTCTGCTGATCCAGTACATGTCTAGTACTGGGATAAGAACTTGTACCTGCATTTTCACTGGAATATCAGCAAGGTTCTGTGGGCTCTGGAGACAGTCTGCTTGGATTTGAATATATTGATTCGACTTACTAGTCCTGTGACTTTAGGCAAGCTGCTTAACCCCTGTGCCTCCCTTTCCTCGTCTGACAGTGGGGACCATTCTGTATGAGGTTATAGTGAGAATTAAACATAATTACAATGAGGTGCTTGTAATAGTACTTGACTCATGGGTTGTGTTGCATTGCCTGCATGCTTAGTCATGTCCAACTCTTTGCGACCCCATGGACTGTAGCCCACCAGGCTCCTCTGTCCGTGGGATTCTCCAGGCAAAAGTTTCGGAGTGGGTACCCTGTCCCATCTCCAGGGGATCTTCCTAACCCAGGGATCTAACCTGGGGCTCTTGCATTGCAGGCAGATTCTTTACCATATGAGCCACCAGGGAAACCCCCATAGATAGTGATCAGTACTTTTTAGCCATGATCCCCGGCATTGGGATTCTTGGTTCCCCAACCAGGGTTTGCACCCATGCCTCACACTCTCCTTGAAAGTGTGAACCTTACCCAGTGAGTCACCAGAGAAGTTGCAGTAGTGATCAATAATTATCAGCTACTATTATTATTAACTTTGTCTTTTTGTCTCTTTTTGCCTATAAGAGGAACAAATTATTACTATCTGTTTTTCTAGGGTAGAATGTCAGAGAAAACTTGGTGGCTTGTCTTAAGTAATATGACGAATTACTTGGTAACATTCAGAAAGGACTCCCTTCTCAAATCCGATTGGGAAAGAGAAACATATTTTTATTTTTCTGGAGAAAAGTTTTAAAAAATACACATAAGAATAGGATCATAAATACAAGAGCTGAACAAAATAGAATCATAAATAAATTACTTGTATCTTGCTTTTCCTGTCTGAGAAAACCTGAGCAATCATTTTCCTTTCTATTGGAAAAGACATCTAAAAGGAACCAGACACACAATGACACCGACATGTCTGTACCTGCAGTAAAATGAATCACAGTGGAAAAGGATGCTGTCTGCCAAAAGGATCTGGATATTGTTTTCATTATCCAGTTATTTTCTATGTAAAAGCCACTTGTGTCTTCGAGTGGACCTTGTCATCTGAAAAGTACTTCATCTTATTGTATTTCCAAAGACTGAAGTGGAAATTGTTGCTTTTGGGAAACAGCCATAAGGAGAGACTGGTCTGCCTTTAAAAGCCTGGATCCATTTGCCTCCTAATAGCAGTAAGTCCCTTCCCCTTGTGGCAGGTTCTGCAACCCCCAGAAGCTAATACTAATCTAATAATCACAGAAACAGTCATATCTTCAAAGTTGTGTGCACACATGTGTGTTCATCATGTAGTCGCATATAACTGTCAGCAGCAACCTTGCAATGTTTGTATAATTTTTCTTTCACAGACAGAAAACTGAGGCTACAGAGGTTAAGTCTCTTGTTCAAGGTTCACAAAACCAACCAAGGGAGGGGATAAGAAGAGTCATTTCCACTTGGCTCCTTTGTTCCTACCTCCTGATTACTGGCACCCTCAGGGGACATTGTTCAAGCCCTATCAAAGTAGTAGAAGACAGCATAAAAATGGAGAGGCTGCATTCAGGGATTCCTACCTGAATCTGGGCAACTGAAAAGAGCATTCACAAGATGTGTCCTGTCACCATGCTCCATGCCGTCTGGACATTATTCAGTGTCATAGGAACTGGTCTAATGCATTTCTGGTTAGGGGAATTACTGGGATTTCAGTGTTTGGGGCTTTGGTGTCTCATTTTCTTAACTTTAATATGGCATGCCCAATATTTGGACACCACAGTGTTGTACATGTGTTATTAATGCATAATGAAATGACCTTTTTTTAAATTAATTTTTTATTTTTATTTATTTTTTAATATAAATTTATTTATTTTAGTTGGAGGCTAATTACTTTACAATACTGTATTTGTTTGGCCATACATCAACATGAATCTGCCATAGGTATACACGTGTTCCCCATCCTGAACCCCCCTCCCACCTCCCTCCCCATACCATCCCTCTGGGTCATCCCAGTGCACCAGCCCCAAGCATCCTGTATCCTGCATTGAACCTGGACTGGCGATTCATTTCATATATGATATTATACATGTTTCAATGCTATTCTCCCAAATCATCCCACCCTTCCCCTCTCCCACAGAGTCCAAAAGACTATTCTATACATCTGTGTCTCTTTTGCTGTCTCACATAGAAAGATAATTGCTTTACAGAATTTTGCTGTTTTCTGTCAATCAGCCATAGGTATACATCTGTTCCCCCCCTTCTGAGCCTCCCTCCCATCTCCCTCCCCACCCCATCCCTCTAGGTTGATACAGAGCCCCTGTTTGAGTTTCTTGAGCCATACAGCAAATTCCCGTTGGCTATCTATTTTACATATGGTAATGTAAGTTTCCATGTTACTCTCTCCATACATCTCACCCTCCCCTCCCCTCTCCCCAGGTCCATAAGACTATTCTCCATGTCTATTTCTCCACTGTTGCCCTGTAAATAAATTCTTCAGTACCATTTTTCTAGATTCCATATATATGTGTTCAGTTCAGTTCAGTCGCTCAGTCATGTCCGACTCTTTGTGACCCCATGAATTGCAGCACGCCAGGCCTCCCTGTCCATCAGTCTTTCTCTTTATGACTCACTTCATTCTGAGGTTCTAGGTTCATCCACCTCATTAGAACTGACTCAAATGTGTCCCTTTTTATGGGTGAGTAATATTCCATTGTGTATATGTACCACTACTTCTTTATCCATTCACCTGTTGATGGACATCTAGGTTACTTCCATGTTCTAGCTATTGTAAATAGTGCTGCAGTGAAGAGTGGGATACATGTGTCTCTTTCAATTTTGGTTTCCTCAGGGTATATGCATAGGAGTGGAATTGCTGGGTCACATGGTGGTTTTATTCCTAGTTTTTTAAAGAATCTCCATACCATCTTTTGTAGTGGCTGTATCAATTTACATTCCCATCAACAGTGCAAGACTGTTTCCTTTTCTCCACACCTTTTTCAGCATTTATTGATTATAGAGTTTTTGATGATGGCCATTTTGACCAGTGTGAGGTGATATCTTGATGTAGTTTTGATTTGTATTTCTCTAATAATGAGCGATGTTGAGCATCTTTTCATGTGTTTGTTAGCCTGTCTGTATGTCTTCTTTAGAGAAATGTCTGTATAGGTCTTTTCCCCACTTTTTGATTGGGTTGTTTGTTTTTCTGGTGTTTAGTTGTATGAGCTGCTTGTATATTTTGGAAATTAATCTTTTGTCCATTGTTTCATTTGCTATCATCTTCTCCCATTCTGAGGGTTGTCTTTTCACCTTGCTTATAGTTTCCTTTGCTGTGTAAAAGCTTTTAAGTTTAATCAGGTCCCACTTGTTTACTTTTGTTTTTATTTCCATTACTCTAGGAAATGGGTCATAGAGGATCTTACTTTGATTTATGTCATTGAGTGTTCTGCCTGTGTTTTCCTCTAAGAGTTTTATAGTTTCTGGTCTTACATTTAGGTCTTTAATCAATTTCGAGGTTATTTTTGTGTATGGTGTTAGCTGCTGCTGCTGCTAAGTCGCTTCAGTCGTGTCTGACTCTGCGCGACCATAGACAGCAGCCCACCAGGCTCCCCTGTCCCTGGGATTCTCCAGGGAAGAACACTGGAGTGGGTTGCCATTTCCTTCTCCAGTGCATGAAAGTGAAAAAAGTGAAGTGGCTCAGTCGTGTCTGACTCTTAGTGATCCCATGCACCGCTAAGCCTACCAGTCTCCTCTGTCCATGGGATTTTCCAGGCAAGAGTACTGGAGTGGGTTGCCATTGCCTTCTCGTATGGTGTTAGGAAGTGTTCTAACTTCATTATTGTACATGTAACTGTCCAGTTTTCCCAGCACCATTTATTGAAGAGGCTGTATTTGCCCCATTGTATATTCTTGCCTCCTTTGTCAAATATTAGGTACCCATACGTGCATGCATTTATTTCTGGGCTTTCTCTCTTGTTCCATTGGTCTATATTTTTGTTTTTGTGCCAGTACCATACTGTCTTGATGACTGTAGCTTTGTAGTATAATGTGAAGTCAGGAAGCTTGATTCCTCTAACTCCATTCTTTTTCAAGACTGCTTTGGCTATTCAGGATCTTTTTTTGTTTCCCTATGAACTGTGAAATTTTTTGTTCTAGTTCTGTGAAAAATGCCATTGGTAATTTGATAGAGATCACATGGGATCTGTGGCTAGCATTTGGTAGTATAATCATTTTCACAATATTGATTCTTCCTACCCAGGAACATGGAATATCTCTCCATCTGTTTATGTGATCTTTGACTTCTTTCATCAGTGTCTTATAATTTTCTGTGTACAGTTCTTTCATCTCCTTAGGTAAGTATATTCCTAGATATTTAATTCTTTTTGTTGCAATGGTGAATGGGATCGATTCCTTAATTGCTCTTTATGATTTTTTCATTGTTAGTATATAGAAATCCAAGTGATTTCTGTGTATTGATTTTGTGTCCTGCAAATCCGAAATGCACTTATTAGCTCTAGTAATTTTCTGATGCCGTCTTTAGGGTTTTCTGTGTCCAGTATCATGTCATCTGCAAACAGTGAGAACTTTAATTCTTCTTTTCCGATCTGGATTCCTTTTATTTCTTTCTCTTCTCTGATTGCTGTAGCTAGGACTTCCAGAGCGAAGTTGGATAATAGTGCCAAAAGTGGACACCCTTGTCTTGTTCCTGGTCTTAGGGGGAATGCTTTCAATTTTTCACCATGAAATGACTTTTTGTATAGAAGTTTCTTTAGAATATTGGGCACAAAGTAAAACTGACTGTTTGCAACAGTGTTAAGCTAAACATGAATTCCCAGATTAAAAAAATAGTGATCTCAAATAGTACTCTTTGAAACTTTTTTCTAAGGAACAGCATTGAATGTAGTTATTCATTATAGATTAGAAGGTACATTACTAACACCAAACTCTTCTTTCCCAAATGCATTATTTATTTGCTGACATTAAATTGTATTTTAAAAAGTCTGTCTTGGCTTACATATATAAAAAAAATTGGGTATAACTACACTGCTGTGTTTATTTCAGCAGAGCAGTGTTGGAAAACTCATAGGCAAACTCAGCTGGCTGTTTTTTTCCTATCCCCAAGCAGCTGCTTTTAAAAATTCTAGGAAAATATAAAGTAAAGAAAGAACAGGAGAGATTTCTAATTCTGCTTGGGTAACTGGATTTTTTTTCTCTTTGATAGTATTGCATGGAGCCAGGATTTGTTCTGTCACTTTTTAAAACTTTATGCAACTACCTGCAAAAGTCACAGTCTTTTTTGGCATACACTGATGTTTAGAAAAATTAACCATATACTGACTATAAAATTAACCAGCTGTAAAGTGTGTCTCAACACATGTAAAGGACTGCAATATAACAGACAATTAAGTCAGACGTGGATAACAACCATAAAACTAGGACATAGCCATATGATTAGAAATTCAAGAAATTATCACATAAATAACATATGTCTCAAAGAAGAAATCATAACAGATTCAGTAATATTTCAAATTGAGTAATAAAAATGTAAGATTTCATAACTTCTGCTGCTGCTGCTGCTAAGTCGCTTCAATCGTGTTCGACTCTGTGTGACCCCATAGACGGCAGCCTACCAGGCTCCCCTGTCCTTGGGATTCTCCAGGCAAGAACACTGGAGTGGGTTGCCATTTCCTTCTCCAATGCATGAAAGTGAAAAGGGAAAGTGAAATAGCTCAGTCGTGTCTGACTCTTAGCGACCCCATGGACTGCAGCCTACCAGGCTCCTCCGTCCATGGGATTTTCCAGGCAAGAGTACTGGAGTGGGTTGCCATTGCCTTCTTCTCATAACTTGTGAAATGTTGGTAAATTATTACTGAAAGGATATTTTATTTTAAATGCATTTATTAGAAAAGAAGAAATTATGAAAATAGGTCAAATTAGCAACCATGTCAAGAAGTTATTGAAAGAAGAGCAAATTAAGCAAAGGGAAGTAAAAGGAAGGGGAAAAAAAGGTAAGAGAAGAACTTCATGAAATATAAACTAATCATAGAATGGAGACGACCAAAAGAACCAAAGGCTTGTTCTGTTAAAAAATTGTAAAATTGATGTAACTCGCCAAATCTGACACATACAAAGAAAAAAACAAAAAAGCCAAAAACCTACAATTATTAAGGAAATAGTAATTAAAACAATCTTACCTTAAAGAACATTTCAAGCCCAAATGGCTCTAACAAAAATATTATGGACTATTAAATGAAATTGAGAAGATATGTGTAAGATCTTTTTGTAGAAATTCATACACACTGAAGTGAAATCTTAAAAGGCTGAAATAAATGGAAATGTGTACTACATGCATGGATCAGGGAACTTAAACTGCAAAGAAGTCAGTTCTCCCTACATTGATTTATAAATATAGTGAAATCTCTACCCAAATCCCTACATAAGTCTCTGTGGAACAAGAGAAGCTGAATTTAAATTTGCAAGGAAATGCAGAGTTCTAACATCTAACTCTTATTACAAGTGCAGAGGCAGATTTTCCACAGAGCTTACACTGTCCACTGTCAGGACCCTTGGAGGTGTGCAAACACTATGTTCACGTGGTTGCATGTTTTTGTGAAATGTATATCCATGGACAGATATAGCTCAGCCTTTCCTCTCTGAATCCACCTCCCTTACCCACCTGCTCAAGTTGGCTGACTTTGGAATGACTGTGGACATTTGAGGGATCTGAATGAGGAGAGTGGAGTTGGGGATCTATTTAAATTCAGTGGCCTGTGTATGCGGCTCTCAGTCACTTCCATGTGGAGCTACTTCAGTTGTCAGAATGGCTTCAGGAACACTCTTAAGACCTCTGGGCTGACTCATCCAGAGTTGTCGCCTGAAGGTGAGGGACCAGAGTCTACAGCACAACATGGTTTGTCTGAAGGAATTTGGTGGGGAGAGGACGAGAAACCAGATGGGAAAAGTGGTGCCTGAAGCTAGTCTGCATGAAAATTTCCCAATAACAGATGCATAAAATATTCAATAGAGAGTTCATTTCTCATTGATGATCAAATCAAAATAGGAGTTCTTTTGTTTCAGGCATAAACATGGCAAGGCAGGGTATAATCATAATATATTGTAATGAAAGGTTTGTGAATGTGATCCTCTCTTCAGAATATCTTATTTTATAGATTTAATGCCTTTTCCATCTTATGGTCCTGACTTTTGCCACTTCAGGGGTGACAGCAAATTAGCACAAATTTCTTTTTCCTTTACCACAATATCACAAACAGAAGTTTGGTTTTTACCTTAGATCTTAGCAACCTCAGCCTATAATTTACTTACTTTCACATTTTTTACTTAATGTAAGCACTTTATGGCTTCTCTTTGGCATAAACTAATTGCCAGCATCCATATCCTTGCACATCTGGGTGATTATTAAGTAAAACAAGGATCCCGTGAGAGTAAGCCCTCTGAGACTACGAAAGCTGATGTGATAACCAAGTGGTCCTGTGTCCCTAACAGTGGGATGCTCGGGACAAGGGGAGAGTCCTGTCCTGGAAAGGACAGAACAGGACTCATGAGAAGTCCTGACACTACTCAGAGTGGTGCACAATTTAAAATTTATGAATGATTTGCTTCTGGAATGTTCTGTCCAATATTTTCAGATTACAGCTGACCATGGGTAACTGAAACAATAGGAAGCAAAACTGCAAATAAAGAAAGAGTCTGTCCCTGTTATTAAACTTGTTTGTTTCTCTCCTGTTAACTTGAGTTTTATTACAGAGCGCCTCAGTCAAGAACCTAGGGAACATTATTTTTCTCCCCCACAACATTATTAAAATTGTAAATATCTATTCATCCAAATACCATAGTAAGGATAGCTAGGGAGAGAAAATACACTTGCTACATATAGAATTGTCTACAGGTACACGTCTAAAATATATTGATCCACAATCAAAAAGAAAGAAAGAAAAGTGGACAAAATTTGCTTCAGAAGAGAAGAAATTCAAATGTGCAATAAACATATAAAAAGATGCTCAAAACTCATTAGCCATCAGAGATATGCAGACAAAAGCACACTGTGATACCACCACACTACACTATACTAGTGAGTTTAAGAAGACTTTACTCCTATAGAGCAGATGGGAATGCTTTCTACTAATGAGAGACATATAGCTTGGTAATTTTTTGGACAAATACTCAAGAGTTTCTACTAAAACTAATATATCAATACCACATGATTAGCAATTTTACTCCCAGATACACGTCCTACAGAAATGCAGGCTTGTATACAATGTGGTTGTTGTTCAAGAATATCCACGGCAGCACCGTTGGTCGCAGATCCAAACTGGAAACAACCCAAATATTCATCAACAACAGAATGCTCTGTATATTCCATTGTATAAATTATAGAGTCAACTATGTATCCACACAACAATATTACTGAATCTTAAATGCATAATGTTAAGCAAAGAACATAAAAGAACATGTATTACATGATTTCATTCACAGAAAGTTAAAAACAGGCAAAATTAAACTATATTACTTAGGAATTGACAGTTACTGCTGCTGCTGCTAAGTCACTTCAGTCGTGTCCGACTCTGTGCGACCCCACAGACGGCAGCCCACCAGGCTCCCCCGTCCCTGGGATTCCCCAGGCAAGAACACTGGAGTGGGTTGCCATTTCCTTCTCCAATGCATGATTTTAAAGAAAAATCAAGGAAGTGTTTCTAATGGAATTCAGGATTTGGTTCCCATGGGTGTGGGAAGAGTAGGGAAGAGACAGAAGAATTTCAGGGAAATACTAGTAATATTTCCTATATTTTTGACCTGAGTAGAGTTATAGAGTTGTTTTTTTTTTTTTTTTTGCTTTATATTTTAATAATCTGATAAATTATGTTTCATATATTTATTCTGTTTCAATACAAAATTGTTCTTTAAATATAATATTCCAAGGAGGAATAAATTCTCCTGTACTCTCTAGGTTTTTCTGTCTAGTCTGAAAGTTAAATTGACATGAGACAGATTAACAGGAGAAAATCAAACAAGACTTTAATAACATGTTCACATGGAGAGACCCAGGAAAACTGAATAACTCCTCAAAATGTCTGAAACCTTGACCTTAAATACCACCTTAACTAAAGACGAAAGAGGATGTTGGGGTAGTGGTTTGGGACTTCAGAAGGAGGATGGCAGTTCATATAGAGACAGGGAAGCAGAGGTCTGATAAACAGCTGTTTGCTGGGTCAGCTGAGACAAGGGAGCACAGAAGAGGAATTTTTACAGACTTTGCTACTTCCTCCCTGTCTAAACACCCAGATCCCTCTGTGGTGGTCTATGCTGACATCTCCTTTCCTGAACCAGCTTCCCTGTCTACATTCTTTAAGTCAGTGAAGGGGAAGGTCAAATGTTCTTCCAGATTCTTCAGGCCCTTAATTGTTTTAAGCTAAAAATAAGCTAAATGACAGAGACACATTTTGCTGTGGCAAATTTTGCTCCCCTACAAATGCATACTAAAGTTGAACAATATTAAACTTCACTCCAGATAAACATTTACTAAGGACAGAATGTCTATTTTGTAAGCAGATAAGTTAGGGAGTACTAGGAGAAAGAGAACCAGGAATGGTTTTCTTGACATTAGTTCAGTTCAGTTGCTCCATCCTCTCTCACACTTTGTGACCCCATGGACTGCAACACCTGTCCATCACCAACTGCCAAACTTGCTCAAACCCATGTCCATCAGGTCAGTGATGCCATCCAACCATCTCATCCTCTGTCATCCCCTTATCCTCCTGCCTCCTGACAACAGATGCTGTCATTTTGATCTCTGGTTCCTCTGCCTTTTCTAAATCCAGCTTCAACATCTAGTTCATGGTTTGTGTACCATTGAAGCCTAGCGTGGAGAATTTTGAGCATTACTTTGCTAGCCTGTGAGATGAGTGCAACAGTGTGGTTGTTTGAGCACTTTTTGGCATTGCCTTTCTCTGGGATTGGAATGAAAACTGACCTTTTTCAGTCCTGAGGCCACTGATGAGTTTTTCCAAATTTGCCTGGCATATTGAGTGCAGCACTTTCACAGCATTGTTTTTTTAGGATTTGAATTAGCTCAACTGGAATTCAATCACCTCCACTAGCTTTGTTCATAGTGATGCTTCCTAAGGCCCACTTGACTTCGCATTCCAGGATGTCTGGCTCTAGGTAAACGATCACACCATCACAGTTATCTGGGTCATTAGGATCTTTTTTTTTTTGTATAGTTTTTCTGTGTATTCTTGCCACTTCTCCTTAATATCTTCTGCTTCCATTAGGTCCATACCGTTTCTGTCCTTAATTGTGCCCATCTCTAGAAGAAATATTCCCTTGGTATCTCTAATTATCTTGAAGAGAACTCTAGTCTATCCCATTCTGTTGTTTTCCTCTATTTCTTTGCAGGATCATTTAGGAAAGCTTTCTTATCTCTCCTTGCTATTGTTTAGAACTCTGCATTCAGATGGATATATTATTCCATTTTTCCTTTGGTTTTTGCTTCTCTTCTTTTCTCAGCTATTTGTAAAGCCTCCTCAGACAACTGTCTTGCCTTTTTGAGTTTCTTCTTCTTGGGGATGGTTTTGATCACCGCCCCCTGTACAATGTTATGAATCTCCGTCCATAGTTCTTCAGGCACTCTGTCTATCAGATCTAATCCCTTGAATCTATTTGTCAGTTTAACTGTATGATCGTAAAGGATTTAATCTAGGTCATACCTGAATGGTCTAGTGGTTTTCCATACTCTCTTCAATTTAACTCTGAATTTGGCAATAAGGAGTTCATGATCTGATCCACAGTCAGCTCCTGGTCTTGTTTTTGCTAACTGTATAGAGCTTCTCCATCTTTGGCTGCAAAGAATATAATTAATCTGATTTCTTTACTGACCATCTGGTGATGTCCATGTGTAGAGTCATCTCTTGTGTTGTTGGAAGAGGGTGTTTGCTATGACCAGTGCATTCTCTTGGAAGAGGGTATTTGCTATGACCAGGGCATTCTCTTGGCAAAACTGGTCAGCCTTTGCCCTGCTTCATTCTGTACTCCAAGGCCAAATCTGCCTGTTATTCCAGCTATCTCTTGACTTCCTCCTTTTGCATTCCAGTCTCTTATGATGAAAAGGACATCTTTTTTGGTGTTATTTCTAGAAGGTCTTGTAGGTATTCATAAAATCGTTCACTTCGGTATCTTCAGCTTTAGAGGTTGGGCATATACTTGGATTACTGTGATGTTGAATTACTGTGCCTAGGAAAAAAACAGATCATTCTGTCATTTTTGAGATTGCACCCAAGTACTGCATTTCAGACTCTTTTATTGACTATGAGGCTATTCCATTTCTTCTAAGGGATGTTTGTCCAGTAGTAGATATAATGGTCATCTGAATTAAATTTGCCTGTTCCAGTCCATTTTAGTTCACTGATTCCTAAAGTGTTGATGTTCACTCTTTCCATCTTCTGTTTGACCACTTCCAATTTACTTTGATTCATGGGCCTAACATTCCAGGTTCGTATGCAATATTGTTTTTTACAGCATCAGCCTTTACTTCCATCACCAGTCACATCCACAACTAGGTGTTGTTTTTGCTTTGGCTCAGCCTCTTCATTCTTTCTAGAGCTATTTCTCCACTCTTCTCAAGTAGCAAAACGGTACCTACCAACCTGGTGAGTTCATCTTTCAGTGTCATATCTTTCTATGTTTTCATACTGTTCTTGGGCTTCTCAAGACAAGAATACTGAAGTGGTTTGCCATTCCTTTCTCCAGTGGATCGCATTTTGTCAGAATTCTCCACCATGACCCATCGATCTTGGGTGACACTACATGGCATGGCTCATAGAAAAGTCATTTTTGCCCAAGCCATCCTAGGATCTAACAGTAGCTGCAATGTTTACCCTTCATCAAATCTCAGTAATTCATGATCTTAGGGGAACAAAGGAATACAGGGACAGAGAAAAGGAAGTCAAACAGTAGTGCAGTCATAAAGCAGAGTAGAGGCTTCCTTAGTGCTCAGATGGTAGGGAATCTGCCTGCCATGTGGGAGACCTGGGTTCAATCTCTGGGTTGGGAAGATGCCCTGTAGGTGGGCTTGGCAACCAACTCCAGTATTCTTACTCCAGTATTCATGGCAACCCACTCCAGTATTCTGCCCCATGGACAGAGGAGCCTGGTGGGGTACAGTCCATGGAGTCACAAAGAATCAGACAGGACTGAGCGACTAAGCACAGCACACAAAGAAGAGTACTAGTTCCTCCTGAAGGAATACAGTACATAAAAACATATCTTTGAGTTCTGTAGGAACTGATTCCCACCCAGGTGGAGGATGGAAGGATGATATTGACCTTCCTGATTTCAATCAAGTCAAGCTTGGACTCTGTCAACCAATGCTGAGTTCTTCTCTGCCTCCTCAACACCCCCACCTCCATGAATATGCATGTATACTTAGCTTAGCACTTCCTCAGTTTTGCAGTTCTGGGAGTTACTGCTTTGGGAAAGATATCCAGTGTTTTCCTTTTTTGGCGCAAGTAATAAATCCTTCTCCCACTGCAGGCTCAACACCCACCAAGAGGCAAATCCAGTTTTCCAATAATAATTCCGCCTGTCAAGATAAAGTCAGAGGTTCTTGATAATTTTTAATAGAACTTTGCATTCTGCAAAAATGTTGCTTATTATCCTGTGGAAAACTTTTCTTTGGACACTCACAGCCTAGCTTTGCTGAATATCTTCTTTTGGTGATGCATTATCCATCTTTACTAAACACCTGAGTGGAATAAAGTATTTCCTACAGGTGAACTTACATTTTGGTATTAAGGATTCAGATCTCTCAACTAGTGCAAAAAATAGTTAGTGGAAAAAAGGCAACCGAAAGCAAAGAACTGTTAAACACTTATGAGAACAGAAGATAATTTATGTAATAAAAATAACTTTTGAGTGTTCATTCACATTTACTTAATAACTCAGCATATTATAAAAACCGAAGCACTTCAGCTAACATTCTGATTCTTCCTAGACTATAATAAAGCTGAATAAGGAACAATTCACTAGTGGAATTTGCCAAAGTGCATTTATTCCAAAGGATTTATTGAATGATTTCTGTGTACCATGCACTGTTCTAAATGCGCAGATGATAGCAACATACAAAGCAGTCAAAATCTGTGCTCTCTAGGAGTTTGCATTCTCATTTGGAAGACAGATAAGAAACAAATAGTTATAATCTTATCAGGCAGAGAAAAGTGCTATAAAGACAAATAAGGCAGAATGGAGGGGCAGACAGTGAAGATACCAAACCATGTGGAGTGGAATGCTGAAAGCTGGTCTTGGTGTCATCAGTCTACTGGTTTGTGAGGTGGGTGAGGGCAATTTCTTGGAAAGCAGATGTAGTTTGCAATGGTGAGAGTGTCTGCAGAAATATAGAAGGCTGGGTGTTTCCCATGTATGGAAAAGCTTTAAAACAATTCTTCATATGGGGAAAATTTCTATGAGATTTTCAAACGCATTGTAAGAAATAAGCTAATAGATCATTCACCTCTTTCAATTCAGACTCTCCATTAACTAGTTTCAAGAAGAGATCTTGGGTCTCATTATATTCATACAACATATGGAGATTTTTATTTCCTAAGGCAAGAAGTTGGGAAGTACTACACAACTCAGGAGTTGGCTAAAACCTTTTTATTCTCTTACTTTTAGATTCTTTCTAAATTGTACACTTTCCTTATTCCTGACTGTAAAAGAATGGTTAAATCGAGACGACTAAATTATTTGTAGAGATTTGATACCCTCATGCTGGACATCATTGTCTTCATGAGTATTCAATTATCTTTATATTTGAATTCAGTAAAGGAGTAAAATACATGTGTATTTTACCCAGGACCACCCCCAACTAGTATCAGCATGATCTCTGTAATAGTGTCCCGCCTTCTCTCTAAAACCAGAGCATAGCAAGTATAATCAAACACATAAAAGTGCTTTCAAAATCTCATTGAGAAATTTTAAAAAATATTTTAATGAATTTATTTTAATTAGAAGATAATTACTTTACAACATTGTGATGATTTTTGCTACCCATCAACTTGAATTGGCCACAGTTTTACATGTGTCCCTCCAATCCTGAATCCCCTCCCCACACTATCCCTCTGGGTTTTCCCAGAGCACCAGCTTTGAATGCCTTTATAGTCCATAAGTTTAGCCCTTGTTGAAAGACTTGGAAGGAAAGCACATAAAAGTTTGAAAACTTCTTAGTTCCTAGTTCAGTCATTCAGTCGTGTCTGACCCTTTATGACCCCATGGACTGCAGCATACCAGGCTTCCCTGTCCATCACCAACTCCCAGAGCTTGCTCAAACTCATGTCCATTGAGTCGTTGATGCCATCCAACCGTCTCATCTCCGTCATCCCCTTCTCCTCCTGCCTTCAATCTTCCTCAGCATCAGGGTCTTTTCCAAGGAGTCAGTTCTTCACATCGGGTGGCCAAATATTGGAGCTTCAGCATCAATACTTCCAATGAATATTCAGGACTGATTTCCCTTAGGATGCACTGGTTTGATCTCCTTGCAGTCCAAGGGACTTTCAAGAGTTTTCTCCAACACCATAGTTCAAAAGCATTAATTCTTTAGAGCTCAGTTTTCTTTATCGTCCTACTCAACAGACTGGCTCCAAATAGGAAAAGGAATACGTCAAGGCTGTATATTGTCACCCTGCTTATCTAACTTATATCCAGAGTACATCATGAGAAATGCTGGTCTGTAAGAAGCACAAGCTGGAATCAAGATTGCCGGGAGAAATATCAGTAATCTCAGATATATGCAGATGACACCACCCATATGGCAGAAAGTGAAGATGAACTAAAAAGCCTCTTGATGACTGAAAGAGGAGAGTGAAAAAGTTGGCTTAAAGCTCAACATTCAGAAAATGAAGATCCTGGCATCTGGTCCCATCACATCATGGCAAATAGATGGGGAAACAGTGGAAACAGTGTTAGACTTTATTTTTTGGGGCTCCAAAATCACAAGAGATGGTGATTGTAGCCATGAAATTAAAAGACGCTTACTCCTTAGAAGGAAAGTTATGACCAACCTAGATAGCATATTGAAAAGCAGAGACATTACTTTGCCAGCAAAGGTCCGTCTAGTCAAGGCTATGGTTCTTCCAGTGGTCATGTATGGGTGTGAGAGTTCGACTGTGAAGAAAGCTGAGCACTGAAGAATTGATGCTTTTGAACTGTGGTGTTGGAGAAGACTCTTGAGAGTTCCTTGAACTACAAGGAGATCCAACCAGTCCCTTCTAAAGGAGATCAGTCCTGGGTGTTCATTGGAAGGATTGATGCTAAAGCTGAAACTCAATTACTTTGGCCACCTCCTGCGAAGAGTTGACTCATTGGAAAAGACTCTGATGCTGGGAGGAATTAGGGGCAGGAGGAGAAGGGGATGACAGAGGATGAGATGGCTGGATGGCGTCACCGACTGGATGGACATGAGTTTGAGTGAACTCATCACGGGGAGCTGGTGATGGATAGGGAGACCTGGTGTGCTGCGATTCATGGGGTCGCAAAGAGTCGGACACGACTGAGTGACTGAACTGAACTCATATCCATACATGACTACTGGAAAAACCATAGCTTTAACTAGATGGACGTTTTTTTGGCAAAGTAATTTCTCTGCTTTTTAATATGCTTTCTAGATTGGTCATAGCTTTTCTTCCAAGGAGCAAGTGTCTTTTAATTTCATGGCTACAGTCATCATCTGCAGTAATTTTGGAGTCCAAAAAAATAGTCTCTCACTATTTCTATTGTTTCCCCATCCATTTGCCATGAAGTGTTGGGACTAGATTCCATGATCTTAGTTTTCTGAATGTTGAGTTTTAAGCCAACTTTTTCACTCTCCTCTTTCACTTTTATCAAGAGGCTCTTTAGCTCCTCTTTGTTTTCTGCCATAATGCTGGTGTCATCTGTGTATCTGAAGTTATTGATATTTCTCCTGGAAATCTTCATTCCAGCTTGTGCTTTATCTAGCCCAGCATTCGCGTGATGTATTCTGCATATAGGTTAAACAAGCAAGGTGACAATATACAGCCTTAACGTACTCCTTTCCTGATTTGAACTACTCTGTTGTTCCATGCCCAGTTCTAACTGTTGCTTCTTGACCTGCATACAAATTTCTCAGGAGGCAGGTAAGGTGGTCTGGTATTCCCATCTTTTTAAGAATTTTCCACAGTTTGTTGTTCACGCAGTCAAGGGCCTTGCCATAGTCAATAAAGCAGAAGTAGAACTGGAGCTCTCTTTGAGAGTTCTGGAACTCTCTTGCTTTCTTGATGATCCAACGGATGTTGGCAATTTGTTGGCAGTCTTTTTAGGTATCATTTACATTTTTAGCAAGAGTCAGACTGATACTGCCACATCTTTCTTGGAGACTTTTCCACAGTTTAACTACAAGTCTAAGTTCTGTTAGGAAAAAAAAAATGACCCCTATCTAATTTTTTAGTACTTAATAGATAACACTGCTGCTGCTGCTGAGTCATTTCAGTCGTGTCGGACTCTGTGCTACCCCATGGACTGCAGCCTCCCAGGCTTCTCTGTCCATGGGATTCTCCAGGCAAGAACACTGGAGTGGGTTGCCATTTCCTTCTCCAATAGAAAACACTAAATAGCCAATATTAATAATAATGAGTACTTCGTTGTTTTAGACAACTGTTTTTAAAATAATTGGTACCTGAATACATTCTTAAGTTTACTAGTGCTGACATATGTCTTTGTTCTTAACAGATTCTTAAAAATGACCGTTATCTGTCTGTTGTTCCTATTGTTCTCCTTAGCTTCTCTGTTCATGTGAGATAAAGGAATGCAGCAGATGTAAAAGAAGTGGTTACTATTTTTAGTGAATAGTATCTGATGTGTGATTTTTGAAAGAAATCAAAATTTTCATTAGTTAGAAACAGTCTTATAAACACTTACTGGAATCTGACTAATGCTGAACTGATCAACGTTGTATGAGGGAACCAAAAAGAACTATCCTGAACCAGATTATGAGAAGCCTCCTGCAGGCAGCAAAATCTTCCACCCCAAAGTGTGTCTCTGGCACGAGGATTAATTTAGGCTGATTATTTTTAAAAATCAGGAAGTTTTTCTGGCTTTGTTTTTGTTTTGTTGTTGTTTGTTTGCTTTCCCTACCCCTTAACTGCCAAAAATAATGTTTAAAAAAATAATTAAAAGGGTTTGTTCCCAGAATAGAGCTGTCACAAAGAGGTCTCCAAGGAATAAGGGCTAGATGTGGTGGGGAAAACTCAGCAGAACGAAAGACCAGAGTCTGTTCAGTGTCCCCTTGTCTCTGCTGGCCCAGTAAACACTCATTTACCAAATACCTGTTTTCCCAACTCCTTGTGAATTGCCTTCCTCCCTCTGCACCCCAAACCGCTCCTCCAACATCCTCCTGTGTCTTCAGCTGAAGGCAGAATTTCAGGAGTGGGTTTCTGCCTTTTTTAACCAATTATTTAACTTCCTTCTGTCTCTCCCATGTGTAAAAGTGAAGTGAAAGTGTCAGTCACTCAGCTGTGTGAGCCCATGGACTCTAGGCTCCTCTGTCCATGGAATTCTCCAGACAAGGATACTGGAGTGGGTAGCCATTCTCTTCTCCAGGGGATCTTCCCAACATAGGGATCAAAGCCAGGTCTTCTGCACTGCAGGCAGATTCTTTACCATCGGAGCCACTAGAGAGATTTCCTGGATCTCTCTCATTTGTACATGTAATTAAGCTCTTGTTTGTTTTTCTTGTTAATCTGTCTCATGTCAGTTGAATCCTTAGACCAAACAGAAGAACCTAGAAAGGCAGAGGGAAAATTTTCCTCCCCCAAAGTTGGTATAACTGGAAGGATTCAAGTTTACTAGCTGAAAGGTACTTGCCCTGAGGCTGCTGCAGCTCAGAGATCCTGGGACAACTGACAGAAGCCTCCCTTCTCTTATCTTTTCTAAATTTAGATCAGTGGGAGAAAGTAGTTTTGGAGTCTGTTCCTGGAACTTAGCAATGCTGGTAAATTTGGTAGAGCTATTGATCCTTTTACCCCCATAGGTGATCACTGTTTTTCTTTGTCTCTGTCTGTTGTGCCATGTATCTTGTTCTCTGTCCTGAGAGGTTGACACCAGGACCAAGAGAAGATTCTCTCTGGTCTCTGCCACCAGGAAGGTGTGTGTGTATCTCAGTGTGTGATTCATGGTCAGTCAGATAGGCCAGGATTCTGAGCAAATGGAGCCAGTTGTTCAGAAGCACAGGGAACAACTCTCAGTGGAGTTTACTCTCAGGGGACCCAGTCCATAAAGGGCCTTTGTCATCTCAAAGTGATGCTAGCGCTACACCATCCTTAACACCTGTGCAACAAGACTGTTGCTTTCTTCTTCGGCTGTTTGGGGGAGTGACCTTTCTGGATCTCCTGAGGGCTGCATCCTTTGCACTCTGTTGTGAAATACCTCGTGTCTTTATCTAAGTCATAAAAATCTCATTGGTTTGATTCTTAAGATCTTCCTCATCAGTAGACACACAATGGGTCCTTTGAATTGGAAAACCTTCTATTAATAAATTGGTAATTTTTTAGACAGCTCTCATGGTAAATAGCTGTTTTATTGGTACTTATGTAAAGACTAAATTAAAAAGTGGATACAAAGAAATATAACAGCTAACCCAGAGAACTTGCTTAATTTAAAAAATGGTTTGGAAAGCATTATCAAGTTTGGATCTTACAGATGCTAATAAAATCATTAGGTCAATTAATAGGAGAATGGGAAGAAGCAGAGGGGAAAGTAAAAGGACTCTTCCCAACAGATGAAAATTTGTACAGTTATTAACAAATACCATAAATAAAACAAATATTGAAAGAGATGGGACAAAGAGGAATCAGGAAGGGAAGAGTCCAGGACTCATCTCAGCAGGGGAAACATTTAGATGGTTAACAAGAAATGGGATGAGTGTAATGGACATTGATGGGATAGATTGAGTGAGCAAAAGGGGCCTAGCCATACCCCAATATAAAAGGGCTCCCAAAATGGCCCTTCTATTTACCCCAGTTTGCAGATATTTTAAAAGCCTAAGGCAAAAAGTATTTTGAAAAACATGACCAGAAATTGCTTAAAGCAGCAGAGAGGTCAATGAATCCAGTTAAGGTTGACAGAAGAGCTAGGGTTACCTGGCTCCATCCCTCCACCTCCATGGGTTCATGGGGACCCATGGCTTCTTGCACTCTCTCTATCTCTTTAGTTGCTAAGTCATGTCCAACTCTTGCGACCCCATGGACTTTAGCCCGCCAGGCTCCCCTGTCCATGGGATTCTCCAGGCAAGAACATTGGAGTGGGTTGCCCTTTCCTCTCTCCCAGGGATCTTCCCAACCCAGGAATCAAACCCAGATCTCCTACATTGAAGGCAGATTCTTGCACTAGGATAAGACAAATGGCTGAGGGGTAAAAAGGAGGAATTTCTAGGATGGCTCCAGGCAGCAGCCCCATGAACTGCGATATCAAAACCCACCAGTGGGGCCCTGACTTGGGCTGCAATCACATTGAGAAAAGGAGAAGTGCAGTGTTGATAGGATGACAGAGGTTAGAATTTTCGTGCTGTGCGAGTGTTATGTGGAGATATTAGGCCAGTGTTGCCACAGTGATTTATGGGACTAAGTGTTAATGTCTGTCTGGGAATGCTTCCCCAACTCAGAATGTAAGACTGGGGCTTACCAGTGGGATCCTGGTTAGAGGTGTAAGAGGCGGTGAAACTGAGGTGAAAGATTGGAGAAAGCTGGTTTATTTGGACACACTTTCGTAAAGTGGTTGTGTTTGTTTTGCTTGGTTGTATTGTAGGGACAGACATCGTGTCTCACTGGGAATGTGTCCCCTGCCTGCAGTTGTCAAACAGGGCATAGTACTCTGCACCTCAGGTGAAGTTAGCTGAACTTGAAGGGAACCAGCAGGGTTGCCTGGGTCCCCTGGATGTGAAGAGAAGCCTGGGGCTAGTGGTGGTGGTCGTGTTCAGTCACCCAGTCGTGTCCAACTCTTTGTGACTCCATGGACTGCAGCAAGCCAGGCTTCCCTGTCTTTCACCATCTCCCAGAGCTTGTTCAAACTCATGTCCATTGAGTTGGTGATGCCATCCAACCATCTCATCCTCTGTCATCCCCTTCTCCTACCTTCAGGGTCTTTTCAAATGAGTCAGTTCTTCACATCAGGCCAAAGTATTGGAGCTTCAGCTTCAGCATCAGTTCTTCCAGTGAATATTCAGGATTGATTTCCTTTAGGATTGACTGGATTGATCTTGCAGTCCAAGAGTCTTCCCCAGCTCCACAGTTCAAAATCATCAATTCTTCAGTGTTCACCCTTCTTTGTGGTCCAACTCTCACATCCTTTCATGACTACTGGAAAAACCATAGCTTTGACTAGATGGACTTTTTTTGGCAAAGTAATGTCTCTATTTTTTAATACACTGCCTGCTGCTGCTGCTGCTGCTGCTGCTGCTGCTGCTAAGTCGCTTCAGTTGTGTCCGACTCTGTGCAACCCCATAGACAGCAGCCCACCAGGCTCCCCTGTCCCTGGGATTTTCCAGGCAAGAACACTGGAATGGGTTGCCATTTCCTTCTCCAATGCATGAAAGTGAAAAGTGAAAGTGAAGTCACTCAGTCGTGTCCGACTCTTAGCGACTCCATGGACTGCAGCCTACCAGGCTCCTCTGTCCATGGGATTTTCCAGGCAAGAGTACTGGAGTGGGGTGCCATTGCTTTCTCCAAATACACTGCCTAGGTTTATTTAATACACTTATGGTCAGAGCCTAATATGGGAGGTGATAGAGGCTTTTAGCCGCTGGGGGAATTGGTCTCTCAAACTGTGCTCTGGAACAAAGGGCCATTGTTGAATGCCTGGTGCAGACTGTTTTAGATGTGCTAATTGAACCCTGAATTTCTAGAACATAGAAATCTTTCCATTTCCCTTTTAGTTGGAAATCTTCTCCCTGATATGAAGAAGCAAATTAAAGAAAGCCTGGTTGGATGGGCAGAACAGACTTTTGATATCTCTTACACAGCAGCCCAGTTCTTTGGAGGAATTAAAAACAATTGTCTTTGTCTTGCAAATGGCTACAAAATCAAAAAATATATACAGTCCACAGTCACCTGAGACTAAGCCCAGTAAACAGGACTGGGAGAACCTGCCACCAGGAAAACAAGCAAATAGACAAACAAACAAAAATAGAGGGAAAGATGCCTTTTAAAAAGTACAAACTACTGGAAAATTCCCCTTGCCGAAAATCTAGCTATAGCTTCCCTGAGATTATTTTTCAGGGACAAATACAAATCTTAAAAGTGCTTTCCATAAAAGTAAAGAACCTTGGTCATCTGAGCAGATAACCTTAACTTATTCCAATGATTGTTTATAAACTACGCTTCAGTCATGTCCAACTCCTTGCAACCCTATGGACTGTATCCTTCCAGGCTGCTCTGTCCATGGGATTCTCCAGGCAAGAATACTGGCGTGGGTTGCCGTGCCCTCCTGCAGGGGATCTTCCTGACCCAGGGATCAAATCCACATCTTTTACATCTCCTGCATTGGCAGGCAGGTTCTTTACGACTAGTGCCACATGGGAAGCCCGTTTATAGACTAGTGAGTTATATAACATAGGTATTATATTTATATCTGATTCATGACTAAGGTCTTAAAATGAAATCTCTGATTGCATCCGTCCTATGGCTATGTATGTACATTACAAATAGGACCTTTTTCTACTCTCAGATGGTATTGACAAAATCACTGTAAAATAGCTCCACTGGCTTAAAAGTAAGTGCTTATGAAGTAAATATTTCTAAATCTCAGACGTGTTATAGAAGCGAAACCAAATGTTTTTCAATTTCATGTGATCTAAGGCTAATCTTTAATAAGTAATAGCAAGTTTAAGGTTGCTAGTTTAAACAAAACACACATGTCTTTAATCATCAGTGAGAAATGAGTATTTCCTGCTATATAAGTAAACAAGGATGTTACAGTCATCAGGGAATTCTGCCCTCCAAATGTGAATGTCTCCACCCTAAGGGCAATCAGGAAGGAGAATAATACCTGCTATCCAGCAGACCTCAGGCTGCAGCCTCTGCCTAAGGTGAGCACTGAGGAGCTAAAGATGTGAAAAGCACAGGATGCTGGCCCAGGGTAGCTGGGGTGTGTATGGAAGGAGTGATTCCAGGGAGCCCAGACTCTTGTGTCTTTCCATACATATAAAAGCACTACATTCCTTGAGATATATGGTTTTCTTTAATTCACAAATATACTTCTGATGTTCCCTTTGTGGCAAGTTTCTGTATAACCTGACTCCTCCCTGTGGAGCAGTCCTCTCAGGGTTACTTGAGATGCTGTCTCTTGGGCATGAAGCTCTAAAAATTCCCACCTAATAAGACATAACTCTCAACTTTTAGACTGTCACCATTTTTTTTAAGTTGACATCACCGTTAAGAGTAATATTTTATTCTATCTCAGTTGTGTTGTCATTGTTGTTCAGTTGTCCAATGACTGTTGTATCCCTGTGACTTTGTGACCCATGGACTGCAGCATGCCAGGCCTCCCTGTCCCTCACCATCTCCTGGAGTTTGCCCAAGTTCATGTTCATTGCCTCAGTGATGCCATCCAGCCCTCTCATCCTCTGACACCCTCTTGTCTTTCTGTCCTCAATCTTTCCCAGCATCAGGGACTTAACAATTAGTTGTCATCTGTGCTCATCGGGTGACCAAAATACTGGAGCTTCAGCTTCAGCATCAGTCCTTCCAGTGAATATTCAGTGTTGATCTCCCTTAATATTGACTGGTTTTATCTCCTTGCTGTCCCAGGGACTTTCAGGAGTCTTCTCTAGCACCATGGTCCGAAGGTATCAATTCTTTGGTGTTCTGCCTTCTTTATGATCCAGCTCTCAAACCATAGCCTTGACTATATGGACCTTTGTCAGCAGAATATTATCTCTGCTTTTCAACATACTGTCTAGGTTTGTCATTGCTTTCCTGCCAAGAAGCAATCAACTTCTGATTTCATGGCTGCAGTCACCATCCGCAATGATTTTGGAGCCCAAGAAGAGGAAATCTTTCACTACTTTTACCTTTTCCCCTTCTATTTGCCAGGCAGTAATGAGGCCAGATGCCATGATTTTAGTTTTTGGTTGTTGTTTTTTTTTTTTTTTTTTATCTTAAGCTGGCTCTCTCACTGTCCTCCTTCACCCTCATCAAGAGGCTCTTTAGTTCCTCTTTGCTTTCTGCCATTAGAGTGGTATCATCCAACTTCACTAAAAAATCAGATGAGCTCATATTATCCATTATAAAATTTGCCAACAGATGAAAAAACATTAGCTGGAAGTGATGACTGACTTTATCTAATATCTCATGAAATTTTCACAGGTTATATAAACCATTGTTGAAAGCAAGTAAAGTTAAATAGATATAAGTAAAAGGCAGATTCATTTTGATGTTTGGCAAAACTAATACAATATTGTAAAGTTTAAAGATAAAATTTAAAAAAATAATTTAAAAGATTAAAAAAAAATAAATAAAATAAAATAGATAACCCCTAAGGTCCCACTGCATACGGTAGGTCTGCTCAATATTATGTAACAACCTTAATGGGAAAATAATTTGATAAAGGATACATATATATGTATAACTGATTCACTCTGCTGTCCACCTGAAACTACGATATTGCTAATCAACTGTAGTCCAATATAAAATAAAGTGTTAAAAAACATAAGATCTATGCTTAAAGAACATATCTGCTTTCACAATGACTTCACTAGTAAGTTAAGCACTTGGCAAACAAACTGCATAGGAACAGAGACTTTGTAAATATAAACAAATATTATTAACCTTAATGTTCTTCAAAGGTGGGGTCAAAACAATCTGGAAAGTAAATCCAGAAGTGAAAAAAATAAAAACCCTGAGATTGATGTGTTGTTGGAGAAAGAAGAGCAGGGGCTATACATGGAGAGGAGACAACACTTTGCCTAGTAAGGACTCTTTAGTTTCCCTTTCTTCTGTACTATCCATGTTTTAATAACTACTATATTTTTAAAAATAAAGTTATTCTCTTTTTAAAAATAAATAAATAAATAAAAGGGTTTTAGGTAAACTTTAAAAAAAATTTTATGTATTATAGTTTATATGTACTTAAAAATAGATTTCAAGACATTTTTGTTAGAAATCTTATGCTAAGATGAGTTAAATTATGAAGTAAAAAATTAAATTTATTGAATGTCTAGCTCATTTCCAAATAAAACATAATGGTGAAATATTAAATCAGTAAGCATAGGTATAACTACTCTTGGCTTCTTAATACCAAAAGAGTAAAGGTAAATTTGGGCTTAGTAAATATGTGTTTTGTTTTATTGAAAGATTGTAGTATAAAATAGTCTGTATCTCTAGAATTATAATGCATTTATAAACTTGCCAAGTCATAAAATGCTAATGTAAAAGACAGTTTACAATTGTTTACCTCTTAGTTAAGGTTTCTAAAGGTTGCTTCTGCTGCTAAGTCGCATCAGTCGTGTCCGACTCTGTGCGACCCCACAGACGGCAGCCCACCAGGCTCCCCCGTCCCTGGGATTCTCCAGGCAAGAACACTGGAGTGGGTTGACATTTCCTTCTCCAATGCCTTGAAAGTGAAAAGTGAAAGTGAAGTCAGTTGTGTCCGACTCTTAGTGACCCCATTGACTGCAGCCTACCAGGCTCCTCTGTCCATGGGATTTTCCAGGCAAGAGTACTGGAGTGGGGTGCTATTGCCTCCTCCGTTCTAAAGGTTAAGATTTCTAATTAATACATGTATTAAAGCTACTGAAGATTTTGTGAAAAGCATCTCTGTATTTAAGAAAAGTAAGTTGTACTTTCAAGTAAGAAAGTTATGAGACATGGAAATGCAATTTGTTGTGGGAAATAAAAATGATATTCCCTAAAATAAGGTTAGCTATTTCAAGAATGGGGAGGGGGGAAGAACAAGGGATAAACTAAAATGGAAATACAATGTTGTAGGAGGTTCGTGGAAAATGAATCATAAGAAATATAATAAGAAAAGAATATTAATTATTCTGTTTAACCTGTTTTATTAACCTGATATTATAACCTGAATTATTTAATAACCTGATTCAGTAACTTGAATTATTCCTGTTTAACCTGGCTATGACCAAAAGGAATCTAAGTGAACGAATTTAATATCAAAGTAACCCAATGTAAAACTAGAATTTGGTTTTCTCTCTGTTAAAAGGACAAAAGTCTACTCTTACAAAGAAATTGTAAAACATTATTCTTTACCTTTCAGTAGTCTGCCTAAAATAACCAGGGTTAGGGGTGTGTTATGTTTCATCAAAAAGATTGAAGGTGGGAGGAGAAGGGGACGACAGAGGATGAGATGGTTGGATGGCATCACCGACTCAATGGACATGAGTTTGAGTAAACTCCAAGAGTTGTTGATGGACAGGGAGGCCTGGTGTGCTGCAGTCCATGGGGTCACAAAGAGTTGGACACAAATGAACAACTGAACTGAACTGTTGTTTTATAAGAATAATTTCCTATATTGTTTTTATCAGGTAATATCAGGTAATTGTTTTTATCAGTAATCTTTGATTACTTGAATCTTTTCGATATTTAAAGAGTTAAGGCTTTTTTTTTTTAAATTTCTGTAATGCCTGTGAAGTCTGTCATTTTGCATAAACTGTTTTGCAGTGAACTATGTTCTTTCTTAACCAAGAGTTTTAAGACCATTTTTTGATATTTTTGATAAAATTTCCCCAAATCAAATTTTAAATGAAATTTTATTGACCTGAAATTAAGTTTGGGTTTTCCAGAGGGACCCTAAAACAATTGAAAATATTTGTTTTCTTTCTTTATAAAAGAGAAGTAGTAATCTAATTAGGCTTATTTGGTATTCAAATTAAGCATTGTCAAATGATGGTAAACCTCCCTATGTTGAATGGGTAAATGTTATTAATTCAAATGTCCTAGAAATTATATAAATTTCCTCAGATTCAGCTATGTCTTGGTATAATGTTATAAGTCATAATTCTACTTATTTTCTTGTAATTTTGTGTGTCAAAGAAATAGCCAAGTTTCTGTGTCAGTTGTATTATAATGAGTCAGATCTTTTACCAGCCATTTTAAGTCATTTATAGATGGCTACTGCTATAATCTGAAGCTTTTGCAAAAATGTTTTATCTTCAAGAAGATTCAGAAAAAGGACTTTTTGATAAATATAGGTTTCTGATAATTTTCAGATTATACCACTGAACTGGATAAGAAATTACAGAATTCTGATTAAAAAACCAATGGCTTTGTAAGCTATTAAAATGATCAAGATCAGTGAGAATTAATTACGTAAGACTGAATGAATTCATGAATATAATTTTTATGACTTTTTGCTGAAATATTACTGGGATTTTTTGGGGGTGGTTCCCACTTTACTTTTTTAATTGAAGGATATTTGCTTTATAGAATTTTCTGATTTTCTGTCACACATCAATAAGAATCAGTCATAGGTACATCCATGTCCCCTCCCTCCCATCTCCCTCCCCACCTCACCCTTCTAGATTATCACAGAGCTCCTGTTTGTGTTCCCTGAGTCATACAGCAAATTTCCGTTGGCTATCTATTTTACATATTGTATTATAAATTTCCATGTTACCCTCTCTGTACATCTCACAAAATCTTTCCTCTTACTAACTATGACCTATAACAATTTGGTAAATTATATCTTTGTAAGCAGAACTGAAACATTTATCTTTTTATCCCTACTAAACTCCAGTACTTTGGCCACCTCATGCGAAGAGTTGACTCATTGGAAAAGACTCTGATGTTGGGAGGGATTGGGGGCAGGAGGAAAAGGGGACAATAGAGGGTGAGATGGCTGGATGGCATCACTGACTCGATGGACGTGAGTTTGAGTAAACTCCAGGAATTGGTGACGGACAGGGAGGCCTGGTGTGCTGTGATTCATGGGGTCGCAAAGAGTCAAACACCACTGAGCGACTGAACTGGAACTGAACTGAACTGATCACTCTAGAATTTGGAGACGTTTAGCATATATTACTATGTTCTTGGCAATATACTTATTTTTATATGTTCACTATGACAGAACGTAATTGTCACTACTGGTCACATTACCAAGGCTTTGACTGAAATGCCACATTTGAGAGAAGAATGCATGGACTCAGATATGACCAGTCAACTTTAAGGAACTAAGGATGACTTTATGGAGCCAAATTGCCCCTTGGAAAAAACAGGCAGGGATATCACTTACAGGATTCCCAGCAGCCTTACCAGGTGAGTAAGGAAGGTCACTTTCTAATAGGAGCAGGAATCTCAGGATATTTGGGAATCACAAGAAGAGAGGAATTTACCCAAACCTATAGTTATTACAGGCAATTCTGATGGCATTCTTTGGTTTGATTTCCTGGCCTTAAGAGACATTTAAAAGTTCAGTTTGAAGATTCCTTATGAAAAGTTCCAGTAATGTAGATTAAAAAAAAAAAAAAAAAAACACCTATATGAGCAATCACTATTCTTGCTGGAGTTATGCAAATGATCAAGCCAGATTTATTGAAACTAAACTTATTTTTTTTCAAACAAATTAGCTTTAATTTGGCTATCTTTGGTAAAAATAAGAGTAATTTTAGAGAAAAAAATGCTTTTCAGTAGAAACTGTAATAAACAGTCATAGATAATAGAGTTTAGGTCTGTTAATTGTCTTTGAGATTTTGCTTTTCCATCTGTAAACTGGTCTGAATCCTGAATTTTTCTAGTTTCTTAAAATATTTAGCTATAGCTCTCCAAACTAACAATTCCAATTTTTCTCCCACTTTTGATTTGGAATCATAGATAATTGAAGCCCCCCTTCTCCTGAAGCCCTGAAAACTGACGCTGGACAACATGATATAAACTTGAGAGAGAGCACCACAATAGCCCATGTTTCGACAATCTTTGTGCCTTTTGCTGTGTACTCAGCTCAGAATGTTTACCCTAACATCAGTGACATCAGGAGAGATATTCAAACTACAGACCAGGAAATTGTGTCGATGGTCACTTTCTAGCCTCATTTCATCTCAAGATGCTTCAAGCCTGACATCTAGAAATGTTCTTGATTGGGAGTTCTCAGGACTCCAACAATGGATTATAATTTGCTCCAATCACTAACTGTTGTTTTTCTTTGGTTTTCGTAGAAATGCCTCTTTTTAAAACTTACTTGCTTGCACCTTATAGGCCTAGCTTGGGAAGCCACCTGACTCATAGCCTCCTGAAATAAATATAATTGTATTGATTCATTATCAGGACTATGGGGCTGACTTAGTGAGGTGGAACAATCTACCAACTCAGCTTCTGGACTGTGAGGCTTCTTGGAGAAGTTTCAAAGGCAGGACTGTAGAGGAGCAAAATTTGGCACCACAAAATGTATCTTTTTGGCATGAGGATTAATTTATGCTTATTATTTTTAAGAAACAGAGGACTCAGTAAATCTTTCTTTTTATCTCTCTCTTAAATGCTTACAGAATTTGGATCAAAGGATAGTTCCATCACCTGGAATGGAGATGCTGTGGTATGCTATGGTGGGGGAACCAGCAGGTTAGAGTCCACTCTGTATCCCAGGGTCTCTGCAGGGAGCAGAAAACACCTGCTCCATCATCTCCACGTGAACTGACTTCCTGCCAGCTGAAGTCCCAAACTCCTACCCCAACATCCTCTTTTGTAGTTAGCTGAAGATGGCATTTAAGGGGAGGATTTCAGCCTTTTCAGCCAGTTATTTAGTTTTCCTGGGTCTCTCCCATGTACTTATAAGTTAGTCCTCAGGCCAGCCAGACCTAGAAAGTTAGAAGGAAATACTTCCTTCCCAACAATTCTGTAACCTGGCTGTAGACAGTTGTACAGGTCGTGCAACGCACATCTTTTCATGTGTGCTCAGTTGTGTCTAACTCTTTGTGGCCCCATGGACTGCAGCCCACCAGACATCTGTCTCCATGGAATTTTCCTGGCAAGAATATTGGAGGGGGGTGCCACTTCCTACTCCAGGGGACCTTCCTGACCCAGCGATCGAAACTGCACCTCTTGCATCTTCTGTATTAGCAGGCGGATCTGCTCCGCCTATGGCATTATTAGCTTTGTACACACGGCTGCTCTGGCTTGTTAAGAAAAAGCAAAGCAAAATCCTGGGCCCAGAAGGAAGGTGTTTGAGATAGAAAGGAACCAGCCTAAGAACAGACACACTTTTGTTGCACTGGCAGTGCCTTCCTCCCCCAGCGGTAGAGCAGCTTGGAAATTACGTAGGCTTGGGAGACAAAATCTGCTAATGCAAAGCAGTTCCATTAGAGGTCAGGTGAGCAGGTGATTCTTGCATAAAATGCTACGGTATCTGGAGAGTTTGACCATTTTCGCAATCTTCCAAGAGACTGGGAGGTGAGTGGATTAATTCATAAACAGGAACCTGAAAATCTATCAGCACAGAATTGGAGATTATACTGAGAATTGAACTGAAGTCTTTTATCCTGCTCACACCTTCAGATTAAAACTCTCCAAGTAAGGCATTTGAGGATAACAGAGAACAAATCCATTTGAAAGGAAATAGATGCTTTCTCAGGACACAGCATTGGGCACATCGCAACCCTTGGGCAATGAATCTGACTTGAAGCTTTCCTACAGCCAGAAAATGTGCTAGAGTTCTCGAGTTTTCAGTTTCTGACAACAGAAAGCATATAAAATTATCTCTAATTTAAAAATCCCTAAATTAAAATGGCAGCAAGGATCTGTCACATGAATGGCAGAATCGTAAGTCTTCAATGCCTCTAAAAATAATTTATTCTACCCATGTGAAAACTACTGCTTAGAGCAAAGACTTTGATAATGAATTAGAGTATTAGCACATACTCTTGATTAGTTCTCTGTGGGGATTCTAAAGATGTATGTATCAAGGAAAATGTGCTGATTTATTAGTAAAGTAACAAGAATTTTGTTGTTAGAAGGGATATTATGAACTATATAGTCAAATATCCTTGACTTCCCAGAGGAAGGAACCAAGACTCAGAGAAGTTAAAAATGAAACAAAACAGCATGAGTTAATAGAAGAGGTAAGAAGAGAAATAGGATTGTGAATTTCCTATTTAGCATGATGCTAGCAGTCCATGGGGTCGCTGAGGGTTGGACACGACTGAGGGACTTCACTTTCACTTTTCACTTTCATGCATTGGAGAAGGAAATGACAACCCACTCCAGTGTTCTTGCCTGGAGAATCCCGGGGACGGGGGAGCCTGGTGGGCTGCCGTCTATGGGGTCGCACAGAGTCGGACACGACTGAAGCGACTTAGCAGCAGCAGCAGCAGGAGACTGAACTCTAAACTCCAGTCCTCTAAGCTACACAATGGGTGGGTGGTTTTTTTTCTTTAAATATGAGAAAACATCAGTTACTAAGCATATAGCCATCACGTTTAAGTGGGCAATAAGAGATTTACTATAAAAGTCTACAACTCTTTTAAAAGTTTCTTGTATGGAACAATAACATACAAAGGACTAGAGATCTAAAGTTGCCCTTTGTAGGAGGAGTAACTTAGAAATCTAGAGTCAATTTCACTTAGAATAAGACTGAGAGCTAGTGACAGCCACCAATTCAAGTTCTCATTAGAATAAAAAATTTTGATTTGTGTGACTGCAGCCCTGCAGTATTGGTTTAGCTAAGATCAGGCAGATAATAGACAGGGAGACAGAGGGAGAAGCAAGAGTTGGGATAAGATGAGAACCATAGAAATGAGATAGCATTTTTACAGATTTGTACAAAGGCCACTGAGAAAATAAGAATTTCTTCCTTAGCTGATGAGCATTTCCTGTTATTAAAAAAAAAAAAAGTCAAGTAACCAAGGGTAAGAACACTGAACAGTCATGACTTGTTAAATTATGAAAATGAATAAGCTATTGGCTAAAGTAGGCTGACTTTTCTGGATATTGCCTAACCCAGAAGCCTCCGATACCTTGAAATTTTTAATGAAATTTGAGTTCTATGAGAAAAGACATCCTATTTTTGTGAATGTGGAGAAATTGGAAAGTCCAGGAAGGATTGGTATGAACTGAGCACATCTTTTTATGATGCTGATAAAAAAAAAAAAAAAAAAGAGCTTTCCTTGATAAGCCTCCTTGCCTAAGTCACACACTAAAATCTTAGTCTCAGGCGAGGAACCAGCAGAGAAGTGGTCAAACCTCCTCAGGGGTCCTTTCCCCAGATTCACCTGACCTGACCACAGCCTGGTCCACAGCTCCCTTCTCTGCGTCCCTCAGGTCACACGTGGGCTCCCGGATATTCAGAGCGAAAAAGGAGCAAAATGAATAAAGGGCAAGGAGATATGTCTTACCAAGAAAATTTATCTATACTATAAAGTCACAGGATTGATGTTCTTATTGATCATTGGATGCAACTTTGGACTAAGTATAAATATATTTCCTATGGAACCATGTACAAGGATTGTACTCATCTGGACAGGAAAGTAGATTAAATAAAAATCTCGGTACTTTAAAACGTGTAAAAGAACTGATCCTTGACATAACTGAATTACAACCATTGTTCTTCACACATTTGTATTCCTCTGTAAATGTAGGCCAAAGAAGGGAGGATGTCTGGTGTGTTATTTCAGGATGGAAATCAGCGATTTAGTTTGGCCATTGTTCAAACAAAAGCTTTGAGGACTTCTTATTGTGAAGCCATGATGGGAAAAGGGCTATAAGACGACAAATTGAGTCCGGGTTAGACAAGCACATTTATTGTAATGTCCAGTATATTTTGCATAACATCAAGATGAAGGTACAAAGTGATACCACTACGGCTAAATGAGATAAATATATAAGAAAGCTGAGTTTTTTAAAACAAATGATCAGTTTTTGCAACATATGTCTGCATGAGAAAAACATGGAAACAGACCCTTCTGCATTTATTGGTCAAAAAACAGATTTAGTCGTCCTAAGACAGGCTTATCTTAAAAAGTGCAGAATTTTTTTTAAAAAAGAAATTTGTTGAAATATGCTGTGCTGTGCTTAGTTACTCAGTTGTGTCTAACTCTTTGTGACACCATGGACTGTAGCCCACCGGCTCCTCTGTCCATAGGGATTCTCCAGGCAAGAATACTGGAGTGGGTAGCCATTTCCTTCTCCAGGGGATCTTCCCAACCCCGGGATTGAACCCAGGTCTCCCACATTACAGGCAGATTCTTTACCATCTGAGCCACCAGGAAGGCTCAAGAATACTGGAGTGAGTAGACTATCCCTCCTCCAGGGAATCTTCAGAACCCAAGAATCAAACCAGGGTCTTCTGCACTGCAGGTGGCTTCCTTACCAGCTGAGCTACCAGGGAAGCCCTTCTTGAAGTATTGTTGGTACTACGTTAGTAATATTAATTTCAGGTGTGCAACAGAGTGATTCACTATTTTTATAGGTTATAATCCATTTAAATTTTATTATAAAATATTGGCTATGTTCCCTATGCTGTACAATATACCCTTGTAGCTTATTTATTTTATTCAAAGTAGTTTGTATCTCTTAATTCCGGACTCCTATCCTGTCCTTCCTTCTGCCCCTCCGCTCTCCCCATTGATAACCATGAATGTGTTCTCTAAGTCTGTGAGTCTGTTTCTGTTTTGTTATACTCATTCATTTTTAAAAAAATTCCACATATAAGGGATAACACACAGTATTTATCTTTCTTTGTCTGACTCATTTCACTAAGCATAAAACCCTCCAGGTCCATCTATGTTGCTGCAAATGGCATTATTTCATTCTTTTTGTATATATATTTATATTTTTCTTTATCCATTTATCTGTCAGTGGGTACTTGAGTTGCTTCCATGTCTTGGCTATCATTAATAGGGCTTCTATGAACATCGGGGTGCATGTATCTTTTTAAATTAGAGTTTTCATTTTTTTTCCCAAACTTGTATCCAAAAATGTAATTTCTGAGTTATATGGTGTGTGTGTGCAAAATTGCTTCAGTCGTGTCCAACTCTTTGCAATGCTATAGACTGGAGCCCACCAGGCTCCTCTGTCCATGGGATTCTATAGGCAAGAATAATGGAGTGGGTTGTCATTTCCTTCTCCAAGGGATCTTCCCAACCCAGGGACTGAACCTATGTCTCTTATGTTTCCTAATTTGGTGGGCAAGTTCTTTAACACTAGCACTGCCTGGGGAACCTCTTAACATTGAAAATATTTTCTCCCATTCAGTATATTGTCTTTTCATTTTGTTGATGGTTTCCTTTGCTGTGCAAAAGCTTTTAAGTTTCTTTTGCTCTAGGAGACAGAGCCAAGAAATATATATATATATATATATATATATGTTTATGATACATGTCAAATAGTGTCTTACCTATGTTTTCCTCTAGGAGTTTTATGGTTTTCATTATTATATTCAGGTCTTTAATCCATTTTGAGTTTATTTTTGTATATGGTGTTAGAGAATGTCCTAATTTCACTCTTTTACATGTAGCTGTCCACTTTCCCCAGCACTGCTTAGGGAAGAGACTTTTTTCTATTGTATATTCTTACCTCCTTTGTCACAGATTATTTCACCAAAAGTATGTGGATTTATTTCTGGGCTTTATATCCTGTCCCATTGATCTATGTTTCTACTGTTGTACCAGTACCATACTATTTAGATGACTAGAGCTTTGCATTATAGATTGAAGTGAAGAAACATGATTCCTCCAGGTTTGTTCTTCTTTCTCAATATTGTTTTGGATATTCATGGTCTTTTGTGTCTCCATACAAATTTTAAAATTATTGTTTCTGGTTTTGTGAAAAATGCCTTTGGTATTTTGATAAAATTGCATGGCATCTGTGACTGTCTTGTGTAGTACAGTCATTTGGACAATATTGATTTTTCCAATCCAAGAACACTTACATCTTTCCAAATGTTTGTGTTGTCTTCAGTTTCTTTCATTAGTGTCTTATAGTCTTTGGAATATAGCACTTTTACCTCTTTAGATAGGTTTATTTATAAGTATTTTATTCTTTGTGATGTGATGGTAAATGGGATTGTTTCTTTAATTTCTCTTTCTTATAGTTTCTTATTAGTGTATAGAAATGGAACTTTCTTTTTTTGTGATATTTTGTTGTCTTGTTTTGATATCAGGGCAATGCTGGTCTCTTAGAATGAGATTGGAAGCATTATTTTTTCTGAACTGTTTTTGAACAGTTTGAAAAGTATTAAATGTTAACTATCCTTTAAGTATTTGGTACAATTCACTTGTGAAGCCATCTGGTACTGAATTATTGTTAGTTGAATCAGTAATGAGATTATTGATTAAATTTCACCACTGGTAACTGATCCATTTATATATATATATACACACACATATAATTTCTTCCTGGTTTAGTCTTTGGAGATGGATGCCTGTTCTTACCACTTCTATTTAATATAGTTTTGGAAGTCTTGGCCACAGAAATCAGACAAGAATAGAAATAAAAGTAATCCAAGTTGGAAAGGACTAAAACTGTCATTATTTGCATATAACATGATACCATATCCAGATTCTAAAGACACCATCAAAAAAGTACTAGAATTCATCAGTAAATTTGGTGAAGTTTAAGGGTCCAAATTTAATATACAGAAATCTGTTGTTTTCCTATTGATCAATAAGAACTATCAGAAAGAGAAATTGAGAAAATAATCCCATTTACAGCTGCATCGAATAAAATAAAACACTTTGGAGTAAATCTAAATAAGAAGGTAAAGTCCTATATTTGGAAAGCTATAAGGCACTGATGAAATGGAAGACAACAGAAACATCTGAAAAGATATACCATGATCGTGGATTGGAAGAATTAATGTTGTTAAAGTGACCATACAACAAAAATCAATCCCTATCCTGACATCAATGACATTTTCCATAGAACTAGAACAAATAATTCTAAAATTTATATAGAAAACAAATTTATGGAAATTTGTGTAAATACTTAAAGACTCAAAAAGCCAAAACAATCTTGAAAAAGGACAAAGTTGGAGGTATCACAGTCTATGACTTAAAAATACAGTAATCAAAACAGGATGGTACTTGCCCTTAAAAGAAACACATAGATCAATGGAACACAATAGAGATTCCACAAATGAATTCATACTTATGTGAGAATTAACTTGTGACAAAGGAGGCAAGAACATATAATTAGGAAAAGACAGTCTATTCAATAAATAATATTGGGAAAAGGGAACAGCTACATGTAGAAGAACCAAACTGGACTACTTTCTCACATCATGCACAAAAACAAATTCAAAATGAACTAAAAACTTAAATGTAATACCTGAAACCTTAAACTTGTAGAAGTAAGCAGTGGTAGTAAGCTCTTTGACATTCATCTTAGTAATATTCTTTTGTATATGTTTACTCAGTCAAAGAGTCAGACACAACTGAGTGACTGGGCACAGCGCAGCACCTCAGGCAAGGGGAACAGAAGCAAAAATAAACAAATGGGCTACATCAAACTAAAAAGCTTTTGCACAGCAAAGGATGTTATCAACAAAATTAAAAAGCCACTTATTGAATGAGGAAATAATATTTGCAAACAGTATAACTGATAAAGCTTTAAAATCCAATTTATACAAAGAATTCATGCAAACTCAACATCAAGAAAACAAAAAATCTGATTAAAAAGATGAGTTCGGGATCTGAATAGACATTTTTCCAAAGATGACATACAAATGGCCAACAGGCACGTGAAAAGATGCTCAGTTCAGTTCAGTGGCTCAGTCATGTCCAATTTTTTGTGACCCCATGGACTGCAGCACGCCAGGCCTCCCTGTCCATCACCAACTCCCGGAGTTTACTCAAACTCATGTCCATTGAGTCAGTGATGCCATCCAACCATCTCATCCTCTGTCGTTCCCTTCTCCTCCTGCCTTCAGTCTTTCCCAGCATCAGGGTCTTTTCCAAGGAGTCAATTCTTCACATCAGGTGGCCAAAATATTGGAGTTTCAGCTGTAGCATCAGTCCTTCCAATGAATATTCAGGACTGATTTCCTTTAGGATGGACTGGTTGGATCTCCTTGCAGTCCAAGGGACTCTCAAGAGTCTTCTCCAACACCACAGTTCAAAAGCATCAATTCTTCAGTGCTCAGCTTTCTTTATAGTCCAACTCTCACATCCATACATGACTCCTGGAAAAACCATAGCTTTGACCAGATGGACCTTTGTTGGCAAAGTAATGTGTCTGCTTTTTAATATGCTGTCTAGTTTGGTCATAACTTTTCTTCCAAGGAGCAAGCATCTTTTAATTTCATAGCTGCAGTCACCATCTGCAGTGATTTTGGAGCCCCCAAAAAAGTCTATCACTGTCTCCCCATCTATTTGCATGAAGTTATGGGACAGGATGCCATGATCTTAGTTCTCTGAATGTTGAGTCTCCAGCCAACTTTTCCACTCTCCACTTTCATCAAGAGGCTCTTTAATTCTTCTTCATTTTCTACCATCAGGGTGGTGTCGTCTGCATATCACTAATTATTGTATAAATGCAAGTCAAAACTACAATGAGATATCATCTCACAATGGTTAGAATGGCTATTATTAAAAAGAGAAAAAATAATAAAATTTGAGGAGGATGTGGAAAAAACAGAAACTTCCTGTGCTGTTGGTGCGAATGCAAATTGGTGCAGCCACTATGAAAAACAGTATGACATTTCCTCAAAAAAGTGACTACTTCAAGGTCCAATGATTCCACTCCTGAATATTTATCCAAAGACAGTATATACACTAATTAGAAAAGATATGCACCCCTATGTTCGTTGCAACATTTTAAAAAATAGCCAAGATATAGAAGCAATCTAAGTTTCCATTAACAGATATGCGTGGATAAAGAAGTTATATACATACATATAAAATGAAGTATTATTCAGCCATAAAATAGAATGAAAACTTGCTATGTTTGGAAACATGGAAAAATGTAGACTGTACAATATTAATTGAAATAAGTCAGATAGAGAAAGACAAATGCTGTGTTATTTCACTTACACATGGAATCTCAAAAACAAAACAAATAAATATAACAAAACAGAAACAGTTACAGATACAGAGAACAAAACAGTTGCCAGAAAGGAAGCAGCTGGGGGATGAAAGAAATAGGTGAGGGAGACTGAAATGTACAAGCTTCCAGTTGCAAAATAAATGTCACACATATAAAATGTACAGTGTGAGGAATCAAAAACTGTAATATTTTAGTACAATAACAGGTTGTAGCATAATATTGTGGTGATCGTTCTAAAGTGTATAAAAATATCAAATCACTGTGTTCTGTAATAGGAACTGACAAGTGTTGTAGTTCAATTATACTTGAAAAACAAACAAATTCAGAGAAAAAGGGACCAGATTTGTGGTTACAAGAGGCAGGACTTGGGGAGACAGGGGACTGGGTGAAGGTGGTTAAAAGACACAAACTTGCAGTCATGAGATAAACAGGTACTGCGGATATAATGCACAACATGATAAATACAATTAACACTGCTGAATGTTATATGTAAAGGTTCTTAAGAGAGTAATTCCTAAGAGGTCTCCAGGCTGGCCATCATAAGGGTTTCTGTCATAGCTCAGTTGGTAAAGAATCCACCTGGGATGCAGGAGACCGCAGTTCAATTCCTGGATCGGGAAGATCCCCTGGAGAAGGGATAGGCTACTCACTCCAGGATTCTTGGGCTTCCCTTGTGGCTCAGCTGATAAAGAATCTGCCCACAATGCGGGAAACCTGGGTTCGATCCCTGGGTTGGAAAGATCACCTGGAGAAGGGAAAGGCTACCCACTCCAGTATTCTGGCCTGGAGAGTTCCATGGACTGTATAGTCAATGGGGTCGCAAAGAGTCGGACATGATTGAGTGACTTTCACTTTCACTGGAGGTGTTAACAGGGAGAAAGGCTGTGTTCACCAGAGCATGACTCAGCAGAATCTTACAGAAAGACATAGAAGGGCTATTACAAAGGTGACCACAGTTCAGTGCTTTTCGAGCACCTGGGGTGCTTGTTAAAATTGCTGGTGACCAGGCCCCATGTCCATCCTACTAAACCATGATCTCGGCAGTAAAGCCGTGGATCTGAATGTTAACAGGGTTCTCTGCTGTTTCCTTGGCCTACCCGTCTTGGGAGCACTGACTCAGACGTGACTGCCCAGACTTGCCTGGGTAGGGGGAGGGTCCCCACATCAGGGGCTCTAAGCTGTCAGATCACGGTCTCTCCCCCATTTTGAGGCCATGCTCACTGGCACCCTCTGGAATTCCGTTTCCACATAGCTCATCTGTTGGAGGAAATGATACAGTCAGCATGAGATTCTGTTCCTTTCACAGTGTTTCTCAGTGCAAATTAAGAGATAGTCATGGTTGCTCTATTTGCTAATCTCTTGTGAGCACTGTTTCTGTGAATTGAAACCCTGAGTCTGTTCAGTTCTTTAATTTTGAGTGTATTGAGCATGTGAACATGCAAGATTGCAGAAACCTCAGATGATCACTGTGGTCAAAGTCTTTCTTATCTTACATCTCTGGCCTCCTCCCTGCAGTCACTTCTCCCCAATCCAACCATCTTGTCTTTCTGTAATATTTATAATGAATTTGTAGTGGTTTTATCTGAAGAGATTAAATACTTATAAAATGTCTAGCCAGATTCTTCTGTTTTAGTAGAGCAGGGCTCAAATGATGCCTCTTTAAAAAACATGAAGACAGTATCTAGCTTTTATTTTTTTTCTGTAGGGAGTAGGTAAAATTCTGAAATAATAGTTTTCAACCAAGGATGAATTTGTCCACAAGGAGACCTTTGGCAATGTCCAATGACATCGGCAATCTCGGATCCCCTGGAGAAGGAAATGGCAACCCACTCCAATATTCTTGATTGGAAAATCCCATGGACAGAGGAGCCTGGCAGACTACAGTCCATGGGGTTGCAAATAGTTGAACATGACTGAGAACACACACTCGCAAAGTGACATTTGTACGTTTCACAGCCAGGAGATGTTGATGGTGTCTGGAAGACAGAGGTCAGGGATGCTGCTAAACATTTTATAATGCATATATTGGCTCCCTACACAAAAATAATTATGGATAATCAGGAACCAGTTGTACTTTCTGGTCAATTTTGCTGTGAACCTAAAACTGCCCTAAAAAAATAAAGTCTCTTGTTCAGAGATCTAGCCCCAAATATCAATAGGATCAAGTTTGAAAAACCTTGCCCTAAAAGAAGTAAAAAAAAAATTAGTTTCCTACTTCTCAACCTACTCCACCCAACCTTTGTGTAACAGTGCCAGCTGCTTTTGTAAGGGACAGCAATTTTGCACATGAATGCTTCCCAAGTGAGTTCAGACTTGCATTTCTATCTCGAATTTTGATTAGATCAGAAGATGATGTTATAATTGAGTAGCATATGCTCCACGACATCACTTTTCAGACAAAGCCATTTAGCTACAGCACAAATATGATCCATGCTGAGGTGAGAATTGGATTCACTTTTAATAGACATACTTTTGTTAATAGAGGTAAACTGAATTAGAAGTATGAGATGTCAACACATATTGAAATGTGGTCTTGGAGTCTGGTTATGAGGGATGACCTACTTTGTGGGGGTTTCATTTTCTTGATTTCCAGACTCTGTGGGTTTCCCTCAGCACATGAGCCTTTCGTTTTATAGACCACATGGGGCTCTTTTGGAATGACTTTCATTTGATCTTCTCCCTTATTTAAAAATATTTCTTTTCTTTTCATTCTGTCAGATAGGGCTGACTGCTTCCAGGAAGGGTCTTGTGCTCAAATTGTCCTCTTGCTGGTACTGACCTTTAGTTATTCCTTGATATGATACTCCTATCAGAACAGCACATCTTCTGGAAAAACCCAGTTGGTGAAGTTTAGTAAATAATTTGTATATAAGTTATTTGGGTGTAGAGAAATAATTCACTATTTGGGATCATCGCATCAGTATTTTTTTAACTTAGAGAATAATAACTTTATAGTATTGTGTTAGTTTCTGGGTACAATGAAGTGAATCAGCCAAACATATACATTTATCCCCTTCCCCTTGGATCTCCCTCCCTCCCCCATACCACCCCTCTAGGTCATCGCAGAGCACCGAGCTGAGCTCCCTGTGCTTTTTGGGTTCCCACTAGCTGTCTATTTGACACATCAAATAGATAATTGTCTCAGGTGAAACATTCACAGATTTATTTTGTGTAGTGGGGGAGCTGGGCAAGAAGAGAGGTAAGTCAGGGGTTAGGGATGGAGAATGTAAGGGCCAGTTCCTGAGCCTCATCCTTCTGGCCAAGGAGCAAGGAGGCCTGACGGTGTCACCTGTGGCTTGAATGCCCAGCAGTAAAGCTGGGGGAAGTGGCAAATTCTTCTTCCTAAGGACAAAGCTGAATGAAAGGTGGAAATTAGCTATCTGTTAGTGTTGAAAGATGCCAGCTGGACAGAAGGAGAGAGTCCAGATCGATTAAGCACAGCTAAAGAGTGAACTCGCTGTGCCGACGCAGAGCCTGGTCCCTCCCCAGAAAGCCCGCACCACCCCCGTTTCCTGTCCTTCTTTGCTTTGGGTGCAGTTGTTTGCTTCAGGAACACTCAGTTGCCCACAAGCCTAGGCAGACGCTGCCCACCCTGTCTCCTTCTGTCAGGATGCCTCCACCTCTGTGTCTTCGGTCACATTTGCACCTGCCGTGAAAATCCGCATGTGGTGAAACTCCTGGTCCTGGGTAGGAGTGAAGGGTGGGGTGACACCGTCACTCGCGTTCAGTGCCGTGGTTTAGTGGGAGGCCTTTCTCAGTGGGGGTTTGGTATCCCCTGCACAAAGCCAGGCAGCCGTGAAGCCAGTTTCAACATGCTGTGCCAGTCACAGAGTGGCAAGTGTGAGATCCAGAATAATTGAAGAGTGATGTGTGTCTCTACGGCAGAGGCTGAGCTCACTGTTGAAAGGGGTTTGTGTTCATATCACACAGGAAATAACCTCAAAGCTTCTTTCCCCATCTCTCTCCAAGTACCCAACAAGCTGTTGGGAAATTTCTCTTCTCTACCTTTTTTTTTTTTCTTCTTCTCTACCTTTGAACACTGTCTCCAAACTCAATTCCTTTTTGATCGAGTACCTTCTGTTATCTTTTGATCTCTTCAACTGTCCATCAGATGCTCTTCTCTCATTGTGACCTAGATTACCTAGACTTTCAGAATGTTTTTAATTCTCCTTTCTATGCCTTACCTGGGTCAACAAAACCAAATGCCAAGCATCTGCCAAGCAACGAGCGCTTGCTTGACACTTTAAAAATGATGTTAAAGATGTAAGCTTAACAAAACCACAATTTTCCTTTAGAAAATACACACAGACACACACACATATGCACCCCAACAACAATAAGGCACTCTGTTCTCCTTGAAAGAAAAAGGAATATCAGTTCTTATATCAAATTTTTAAAAGTATGTCTACAGAGGGTTAGTATTTTGGTGTCTCGGGGCAGGGTAAAGCATTTCAGCAAATCCCTGGGAAGAGTGACCCCATTCTATAGATAGCCTACTCTCTGAGAAAGCTTTGAGACGTTCTGATTGGTGCTGTCAAAGTCAGGGAGATTTCCCTTTCTTATGACCTAATGGCATTAATCTCCAGGCAGAGAGAGTGGCACGTCTTCAGGGTTCTCTCGGAAAGGATGCTTTTCCCCACTCTTCAGTGAGTTAGCACTGGCCTCAAGGGCAGGTGTTCAGTTGGCCTTTGGTGGACACAGACCACGGGATCTTCAAAACCCGAAGAAAATCCTAAACTGGCCAGAGTTCTGAAAATACTAGTCAGCGGCATGAAGAACCAAGGTTCTTGGGGTACCACAAGCAGATCTCTCTGTGTATTTTGTAAAGGATAGCGTGGATTTGTTAGTGCTTTTGTTGTACGTATATACAATGAAATATTACTCAGACATCAAAAAGAATGAAATTATGTTATTTGCAGCTATATGGAAGGACCTAGAGAGTGTCATACTGAGTGAAGTAAGTCCTTCAGAGAAACAGAAATATTGTATGGCATCCTTTATACGTGGAATCTAAAAGGAAATGATACAAATGAACTTAACAAAACAGAAAGAGACTCACAAACTTAGAAAGCAAACTTATGAATGCAAGGGGTCAGAAGGTTAGAGAGTCTGGGAAGGTCACGTACACACTGATATGTTTAAAATGAATAACCAACAAGGACCTATTGTATAACACATGGAACTCTACTCAATGTTAGGTGCCTGCCTGGATCAGGGCGGGTTTGGGGGGAATGGTTACATGTGCATGTATGGCTGAGTCCCTTTGCTGTTTACCTGACACTACCACAACATTGCTAATCAGCTCTACCTCGAAACAAAATGAAAAGTTAAAGTTTTAAAAGAAAAAAATGAAAGTCACTGCTGGCCAAAATAAATAGCAAAATTCTTAACTGCTAATTTAAGTGACTCACCCAGCACTGCAGAGGTCCAGGGGGCTCAAGGATGGGAGCCACTCATATGATATTTCTCTTTCTCTGTCTGACTTACTCCACTCAGTATGACATTTGAGTTGGTCCTGGGAAGAAGAAGGAACCAGTTGTGCCTTGAATAATGTGTCACAGGACAGCTAAAGATCTGACCATCAACTCTAACATAACTTAATTTATTTCAGTTCAGTTCAGTTGCTCAGTTGTGTCTGACTCTTTGCAAACCCATGGACTGCAGCACACTAGGCCTCCCTGTCCATCACCAACTCTCAGAGTTTACTCAAACTCCTGTCCATTGAGTCACTGATGCCATCCAACCATCTCATCCTCTGTCGTTCCCTTCTCCTCCTGCCTTCAATCTTTCCCAGCATCAGGATTTTTCCAAGGAATCAGTGCTTTACATCAGGTGGCCAAAATATTGGAGTTTCAGCTCAACATCAGTGCTTCCAATGATTATTCAGGACTGATCTCCTTCAGGATGGACTGGTTGGATCTCCTTGCAGTCCAAGGGACTCTCAAGAGCCTTCTCCAACACTACAGTTCAAAAGCATCAATTCTTTGGCTCTCATCTTTCTTTATAGTCCAACTCTCACATCCATACATGATTCCTGGAAAAACCATAGCTTTGACTAGATGGACCTTTTGTGGCAAAGTAATGTCTCTGATTTTTAATATGCTGTTGAGGTTGGTCATAATTTTTCTTCCAAGGAGCAAGCATCTTCTAATTTCTTGGCTGCAGTCACCATCTGCAGTGATTTTGAAGCCCCCCAAAAATAAAGTCAGCCACTGTTTCTACTGTTTTCCCATCTATTTGCCATGAAGTGATGGGACCAAATACCATGATCTTAGTTTTCTGAATGTTGAGCTTTAAGTCAACTTTTTCACTCTCCTCTTTCACTTTCATCAAGAGGCTCTTTTGTTCTTCTTCACTTTCTGCCATAAGGGTGGTGTTATCTGCATATCTGAGGTTATTGATACTTCTCCCGACAATCTTGATTCCAGCTTGTGCTTCATCCAGCCCAAATATTAGAAATGTTTTCTTTTTTTGATATTTTCCCAAATTTTGTACCTACCAACTCAGAGAAAACTAAGTATATTTTTATTTTTTATTATGTATTTTAGTGGCATTTATTGCTTCCTTCTGACTTCCAAGGAATGTTCCACATTTCGCATCAAGAGAGAAACTATTGGTCTTGACTCATTAGGTCTACAGAGAGAAAATTTAGGAGCTACAGAGAAGAGCACTTCTAATCCCACAACCCAGAGGTAACCTCTGCTCATATTTTGGTGTTATTTTCTGTTTTTAAATTTTTTTCCTGAAGAATGACTTCTGAATATTTTGACAAGTTATCAAGAGATTAGCTAATATTTTGTGTTAATATTTTTGTTATGAGTTATGTGTGTGTGCTAAGTCGCTTCAGTCACGTCCAACTCCTTGCAGCCCTATGGACATGTAGCACACCAGGCTCCTCTGTCCACAGGATTCTCCAGGTAAGAATGCTGGAGTGGGCTGACATTTCCTTCACCAGGGGACTGTCTCGAAGCAGGGATCAAACCCGAGTTTCCTAAGTCTCCTGCACTGGCAGGTGAGTTCTTTACTACTATCACCACCTGGGGAGCCCTAATAAGCATCCATAAAAACAGTCATTAGTTAATTGCTCCCCAACTGGAAGCAGAGGCTAGAAAAAGTTCTTTTTGGAGCTGTGGGCACTCAGGCCTGGCCCTGTAAGCCTGGAACGACATTCTTGTCTGAAGCCCCCGCCGCATCTCATAATCATGTCAAAAGTGCTGACAGGTGAAATGGTGACTGCCTAGAAGTAAAATCACCTGCTCTCAGGAACAGTTTCTGGAGGTCCTTCTGGGACTTTTTCCTTAACAACCTCTTACACCAGGTCATTTGGAAATGTCCAGTATTCTTAGCTGTAACGCTCCTGGATTTTTAAGGATTAGCATATTTTCTGTTGGTCAGAAATATGTGAACTGATGCCTTTTCTGTCCACAGGGAAGGTGACTTCCTAAATTAGCATCAAGTAGGTCTGATTCCTCACAAGATAGTAAGCCTTCCATCACCTTCATAGTCAAATTTAAGGGCTTGCTTTATTTACTTACTACGTTGTTTTCAAAGTGTTGAAATTACCTTAAAAATGAAACATATCAGTTATAAAAAGTAGCATGTATTTACTAAGAGGGCATTTTGACTTGATAGTGAACCTCTTGCCCCATCCCTAAAAAAGTAAAAGCAGCTAGGTTGAAGACACTCACACTATTCTCTGTTGCCACTCTGGGATCCTTGCTTTCTCACACCTGTGCAAGAAATAGGGAATTATTTCTAAGCCTTATTATTTCAGCTCCATCTTCTGCAGACACTGCAATCACATCACTACACACACTGTAAGGATTTTCACATCTGGCCCAGTTGTCATCTTCTCCTAAACCTGCCAGAACCTGGAAGAACTCAATTTCCAAAGGTAACAAACAAGCCCATACATGAAGCTGTTTCATGATCAGTTTTCAGTCAAATCACTTTTATCTTATGAATCCATCATTTTCTTTGAGTTACTAAATGAAAACAGTAACTGTGACCTTCCCCTCTGCAACCACACTTTCCTTGTCCTGCACTCTTACTTTTACTAAATCTGCTTTTTGTTTGACTGAACCTCTGGGTCTCTGATTGCTTTCTAATTTCAAATGATCAGGTCCCTATTGGTTTCCCTTTGTGACTTATACATGATGACCAAACCATTACAACTGGTCCCTTCTAAGGGCTCAAAGTCTTGCCAACGTGTGCTTTTGTCTGCCTAGTGTGTTGTGAAGGAAAGCCCACTACTCTTGTGTTTCTCTCTCGTTCTCTCAGCACTCTGCGTCCACATGTAGAGGTATTTTCTGTGCACCAAGTGATGTGGTGGTGCTGCTGGGTGTCCAGTGACCTCACTCAATCCTGACACCATCTACCTGGAGGCAGTGTCAAGTCCCATGGGTTACTGGCTCAGACCTTCAACCCTGTCCTCTCTGATGCCAGTCCCGAGTAGTAGATCCCCAGGTTACTGAACACTACAACTTCCCTACAAACTGGATATTCATAGAACCTGCACCTGCTTTGGGTTAGATTATTTGCAGAAGAGCTCACAGATTTCAGACCAACACTGCCATTTACCAGTTCAAAGGATGCAATAAAGTTGAGCAGCACAATGATGCAATGCAAAGGGTGAGGTCTGGGATGGTCCTCAGCTCAGAAGTTTCTGTCCCCCTGGAAATGGGGTACATCACTCTCCTGCTACCTGGGCATATTCCCCAAATCAGAAGCTCCTCAAATCCAATATTTTTATTAGGATTTTGTGGAGGTTTCATCATGGAGGTGTGATCAGTTATTAACTCCATTTCCACCCCCTCCTCCCATCTTTGGAGAATGGGGGTTGGGCCTGAAACTTCCAAGCTTCAATCACAGCTTGGTCTTTCTGGTGACCAGACACCATCCAGGAGCCACCTAGAAGCCCACCCAGATTCACTTCATTAGAACAAAAGGCACTCCTAGCTCCTGAGCAATTAAAAGGGATATGGGAACTCTGCATGGGGAACCGGGGAGACCAAATGACACAACCAAAGATGCTCCTAGTGTTCTTATCACCTAGGAGTTTACAAGGGCTTCGGGATTTCTGTGTCAGGAACCAGGAGCAGATATTGTAGACAGACAGATAGATATATAGATAGATGGATAGATAGATAATACATGCTAAGTCACTTCAGTCATATCTGACTCTTTGCAACCCTATGGAACTATAGCCTGCCAGGCTCCTCTGTGCATGGGATTTCCCAGACAAGAATACTGGAGTGAGTTACCATTTCCTTCTCCAGGGGAGCTTCCTGAGTCAGGTAATAGATATTTTCTATTATCTTACATATGGGAAGCCAAAGTTCTGAATTAATCATCTATTTATGTTTTCTCCACCTCTTCCATTTTTTCCTCATCTATTTGCCATGAAGTAATGGGAAATAGTGGAAACAGCAGCAGATTTTATTTTTCTTGGGCTCCAAAATCACTGTGGATGGTGACTGCAGCCACAAAATTAAAAGACACTTGCTCCTTGGAAGAAAAGCTATGACAAACCTAAGCAGCATGTTAAAAACCAGAGACATCACTTTGCTGACAAAGGTCCGTATAGTCAAAGCTGTGGTTTTTCCCGTAGTCATTTACAGATGTGAGAAAAGTGAGTAAAGTTGCACAGTCGTGTCCAACTCTTTGCTACCCCATGGATTGTAGCCTACCAGGTTTCTCCATCCATGGGATTTTCCAGGCAAGAGTACTGAGGGAGTTGCCATTTCCTTCTCCAGGTGATCTTCCTGACTCAGGGATCAAGCCCAGGTCTCCCACATTGTAGGCAGATGTTTTTTATTGTCTGAGCCATCATAAAGAAGGGTGAGTGCCAAAGAATTGATGTTTTAAAATCGTGGTGCTGGAGAAGACTCTTGAGAGTCCCTTGGACAGCAAGAAACTCAAACCAGTCAATCCTAAAGGAAATCAACCCTGAATATTCCTTGGAAGGACTGATGCTGAAGCTCCAATACTTTGCTACCTCATGGGAAGAGCAGACTCATTGGGAAAGACCCTGATGCTGGAAAAGGTTGAGGGCAGGAGAAGAAGTGGGGAACAGAGGCTGAGATGGTTGGATCTCATCATTGACTTAATGAACATTATTTGAACAAATTTTGGAAGATAGCAAAAGATAGGGAAGCCTGGTGTGCTGAAGTCCTCATAATGATTACTGGTTTCTCCAGACTTGCTATAATTTTTTTTTCTTTTAGTTTTTTATAAAGATATATTCCTCACCAGTGAAATGATCATGTCTGTGTCCTCTGAAGTCTATACGTATTTTTTTCTTTTAACACCTCCCTGCATTTTCCTAACTGTGTGTATGACTTTTGTCACTATTTGCAAAAACAAATTAATGTAATATAATCCATTCTATCTCTGTCCTTCTTGGACACATTTCTTGAAAGAATGATGCCATTCAAGGCTCAACATTTCTACTTTCTCACATTGGTTTGCTACTTAGTCCCAGGTCACCATGTCTCTGCTACACCACATCATCCCTCTGCTCACAAAGTCACCAATCATTTTTCAAGTAACAAATACACCAGCCTTTCTTTCTCCTTCTCTTATTTGACTCAATCTTAAAGGAAATCACCCTGAATATTCACTGGAAGCTCTGATGCTGAAGCTCCAATACTTTGGCCACCTTTTGCAAACCAGTGACTCATTGGAAAAGATACTGATGCTGGAAAAGGTTGAAGACATAAGGAGAAGAGCGGGGACAGAGAATGAGATGGTTGGCTGGCATCACCAATTCAATGAACGTGAACTTGGGCAAACTCTAGAAGATGGTGGGAGACCGTGAGGCCTGGTGTGCTGCGGTCTATGGGGTTACAAAAAGTCAGACATGACTTGGTGACTGAACAATAACAATTCACCAATGATTGCTAAATACAGGGAGAACAAGTACTTGGACTCAGGACCCCCGTTGTACGAGAATCATGAGAGATTGGTCATGGGTGTCGAATGGTTGAGTGCAGTGAGTCAGTCTGAGTGGAAAGGGGGTGACTGTGTCACTAAGAACTGAGGAATCCAATCTGTTGAACGGAGGTTAATTAAAATGTGAATCTGGCAAGTACTCACATTTTGGACAGCCTGAAAACTTTTTAAATGTTGCCACTTTAATATGTCCTTGTGTTTTTACTGATTCCTTGTACTCAAATACCATCTGTTAAGTGAACAGTGATAATGAAGTAGAAGAAAGCTTCCCAAACTTTTTCTATTAAATCTGCATTAAAAACTGTGAAAGCTTATTTTATTTATTTTTTGGCTCTTGCCTCTGCTTTCCAGGCCAATCGCCCTTGGTTTTGACTGAAACCAATATTTCTAGCTTTATTGTGGGCACTCTAAGTGGTGTTTTAACATCCCCTGTGATGTTGCAAATGTTAACCCCAAGTCACTCTTATCTTGTGATAACCGTGTGCTGTGTTTGGTGATAAAAAGAAAAAGTGGCTTTAAGAGTCTGGTGTGGATGTCCTCCCATATTTTAGCATTTTAAGATCTACCGACAGTGAGTTTAGCTTTGGCAGAACACACCATCACCTTTATGGATCTTTCAGGAGTAGCTAACGATTTGTTTTGAGATGATTTTTCCTAGTGTCATAGTTTATAAAAATATATATTAAAATAATGTTATAAACACATTAAAATCATAATGTTTGCTGCCAATCTATTACAGAGAAGGAGATTTCTGATGCTCTGCTTTTCTGCAACCTGACAAAACAGAGTAATAAGGGTGCATTTGATAGAGTGAGTTTGCTGGAGCAATGCATCTTTTGTCTGTGGGAAGCTGCACCTGGCAGAAGTAGAAGGGATTTAAACCTGATAGAACCAGATTGAATTAGGTGCATAGACGTCCCAAGGAAGTTAATATGTTGGGGTTTCAATATAAAGTACAGGAGATCAGCCAGATGCTGAGGAAGTGAGATAGGAGCCAAATGAACCCTGTAACAACAGGGAGCCGTGCTCCAGAATGCACCTGCCCTAGGGCCTGGTCTAGAGCAAGCGCCCTGTCCTTGGTGGCCTCCGCTGCCCCACCAACACACACCCTGTTTCCCTTGACCCTGATCACCCGGAGACCACCTACTCCTGGCAGTCCGATTCGATTCCATCTCAGATGTGATGACGGGTCTCGGTGGTTTCCCTCCACCTGAATTCTCTCGCTCTAGTCTGTGAAGTGGCGTTTGGGAGCAAACAGTGCAATATCGCCATGTGTAGTCTGTGTCCATGTATCTATTCCTAGGCAGACTGTAAGCATTAGAGGGAAGCTGCATGCTACTTCTGCAGTGTCCACCCCTAGAAACCCCTGAGCCTGTGTCCAGCACATCCTCATTACCTGAGCTACAGATTCCCATAGGCCTGCTAGAGAGAAGGGAAGGATGTCATAAGGAGATGACCTTGGTTAACTAACTGAAATCTCCCTGCAGAAGGGGCTGTTGGCCTATTCATACAATTCATTTGCTGACGCTTGAGTTTGCACCAATTTTCAGGGAATGTAGAGGAAACAGGAAGTGGAGGTGGTGATGAGAAGCCAACAGGGAAGAATCCTGGATAGACCCCCCTTCATCCTGGTGACTTTTCTTATGAAAGAGCTCTCTGTCCTAAGTATGATTTATAAGCTGCTATAGACTCACTGCTATGTGAATGCATAGCTGCTTCTGACAACTGCTAGTGCATGAAACTTGCAACTTATTTCTAGTTTTCCTTCTTTTTAGCCAAAGCAAGTAGCTGTTAGGTATCTATTTCCTGTAACAGTTATTGCTACCCTTAATCTCTCCAATAAGTTTTACAGGAAGGCATGCTGCTGCTGCTGCTAAGTCTCTTCAGTCGTGTCCGACTCTGTGCGACCCCATGATGGCAGCCCATCAGGCTCCCCCGTCCCTGGGATTCTCCAGGCAAGAACACTGGAGTGGGCTGCCATTTCCTTCTCCAGCGCATGAAAGTGAAAAGTGAAAGTGGAGTCACTCTGTCGTGTCTGACTCTTAGCAACCCCATGGACTGCAGCCTACCAGGCTCCTCTGTCCATGAGATTTTTCAAGCAAGAGTACTGGAGTGGGGTGCCATAATCTACCCAATAGCAGATAAGATAGACACTCAAAGAAATATATAGATATTTATATTTAAAATGATGCAATTTTCAGCTGGGTTGTATTATTTTCTGAAAAAACGTATCTCAATTTATTTGACCACTCCATTTACATACTACTGTGCATTAATTTAAGAAATAACAAGTAATCTGTTCTATAAGGTAAACAAATGAAATTTAGGACATTTAACCAAGCTTTTCAGTTCTAAAAGTTGAGAATGCCAAATTTTGAAAGTAAGCAAGATGCCCTTCAATTGGTAAATGAATGATAAAATTGGTACATTCAAACTATGGAATAAAATTCAAAAATATTATTATTTTTACAAAATGAGCAATAATGCCACCAGAAGACAAAGAGAAATTTTAAATGCATATTGCTAAATGAAAGAAGCCAATCTGAAAAAGGCTACATGATGTATGATTCCAGGTCTATGACATTCTACAAAAGGTAACACTGGAGACAGAAAAAAGACTGCTGATTGCCAGGGCTTCACACAGAAGGAGAGAGGGAGGAATGGATAGCATTTTTAGGGCAATGAAACTCTTCTGGGTGATACTGTAAGGTAGGTACATGTCATCATACTTTTGTCAGAACCCAATGAAGTACAACATAAAAAGTGAACCCTAATGTAAAATGTAGACTTTATTTAATAATAATGTATCTGTCAATGTTGGCTCATCAATTGTAGCAAATGTATTATAACCAGAGTAATGCAAAATGTTACCAATAGAGGCTGGGGAAGGGGTAGGGGCGAGAGCAGGTGAGAATTACTGTACTTTCTGCTCACTTTTTCTATAGACCTGAAATTGCTCAAGAAACTTGATATCTATTAGAAAATAAAGATAGAAGCATGGTTTTTAAATTTTTATTTTATATGCAGTAGGCTGCATTATTTAGCTATTTTTTTAAATCCCTAAGGTAATTAAATATCATAAGAGCTAAAGGTGGTACTGGCTTGTTCAGATAAATTTAAAATTCCAGTATAAAAACGGATGTTACAATGAACATGCTAAATATCCATGTTATCAGACATAAAAAACAGTAAGCCCAGAGGCATGGCGGATGACTATTGTCTGAAAATATGCTCACCACACCCAGAATCTCAAGTCACTCTCTCTGTGTGCACTGACCCTCGCCTGCCATACCTAAGCTAACCTCTCCTTTCCTCCAGCTTGTCTAAGCTGTGAATGGACTTTTGTCTGGGGCAGCAGGGAGCCGATAAATGTCTACTGTTTCATCTGAGAGTGACCAGTCAACACATTTTCAAAAATGATCCTGCCATAGCATTTTGAAAGACTGGTGTGTATATGAAAAAAGATTAAGAAAATAGATGGATTAACAAAAAGAGTGAAAGATTATTGAAATTAATTTTATATTATTTATGAAGCATTTGGTTTATGCCAGGCACTAATAAAATGATATATAAGAAATTATACAACATTTAGGGCCTTCTCTGGTTGCTCAGACAGTAAAGAATCTGCCTGCAATGCAGGAGACCTGGGTTCAGTCCCTGGGTTAGGAAGATCCCCTGGAAGAGGGCATGGCAACTCATTCCAGAATTCTTGCCTGGAGAATTCCCATGGACAGAGAAGCCTGGCAGGCTATAGTCCATGGGGTCTCAAAGAGTCAGACATGACTGAGCGACTAAGCACAGCAAATACATTTAACTAACAAACATCTAAGAGACAAAGAAGATAATCTAAATTATCTTCTTTATTTTTAAGAAATAAAGAAGATTATCTTCTTTATTTCTCATTATAAAGTGTAGCCACTCAGTCATGTGTGACTCTTTGTAACCCCATGGACTGTAGCCTACCAGGCTCCTTTAACCTGGAGAATCCCTTTCTCTTCTCCAGGGAATCTTTCTGACCCAGGGATCAAATCCAGGTCTCTTGCATTGCAGGCAGATTCTTTACCATCTGAGCCACCAGGAAAGTCCATTTTTCATTATAACTCTAGAAAATAAGAGCTCTTCTTATCCATGTTTTCTTTTTTTTTTATTATTTTAATATTATTTTATTTTTTAACTTTACAATATTGTATTGGTTTTGCCATATATCAAAATGAATCTGCCACAGGTATACATGTTTCTGACGAGGACCCTGAGGTTTTCAAACTTAATGAAATTTCCCATTGTCAGACAGTTAGAGAAAGGCCCAGCCAGAATTCTGATCAGAGCCCAAGCTCTTAAAGCAGAGGCCACACTGCCTCATCAAGCCTGAGTTCAGGAAGCTGTGTTGCAATGCATAACTTGGTTCTCATAAATAGAACAGCAAGGAAATATGTCCAGTGAGAGCTAGGGAAAGAGAGACAAGAATCGACTTCCTTTTACTTGAAAAGTTATGTGACCAAACTCCCACTGCCCGCAGCTCCAAAGTCAATAAAGAGGCCAGGTTGCAGGAAAGCAAAGTTTGCTTTATTTTGGAGGCCAGCAACCAGGGAGGAGGCAGTGAAGGCAGGCTCCTGTCCAAAGGGCAACCCCGCCCACTAACAATCAGCACCGTGAACTTTTATGGGCCGAGGGAGGGGCTACATGCAGAAGCAGCACAGTCAGCTCTTGTTCATTTTTAAATTTTATTTTATTGAAGGATAATTGCTTTACAGAATTTTGGTGTTTTCTGTCAAACCTCAACATGAATTAGCCATAGGTATACATACACCCCCTCCCTTTTGGGCCTCCCTCCCCATCCCACCATATGTATAATAGACAGCCAGCGGGAATTTGCTGTATGGCTCAGGAAACTCACAGTCAGCTCTGACAGTCATCCTGAAACGGGTCATCAGTGCTCTGATCAGCATCATCTTGATTGCCTTAAGTGCAGTGAATCTTCAGTTCCAAATGGTTTGTTCCCATTTCCTTGAAGCCAGCTCTCAGAACTGTGGCAGTGCATGTTGGTGGCTACAGTCTGGTCATCATGGAGTTCCACCTGCTGAGCCTTTCAGTATCTACAAGATAGCTCAAAGCACACGGCTCAGAATATTATCTATAAGACCACAAGAAGGAACTAAAGGTCCTTAACCATGCTCAATGACTAAGCTATTAGTATTTGGTCTCTTTTGACTGTTTTCATTTGTTTCTACATGTCCTCACTTTTCTGATTAAACTTATTCTTTGGCTAAAGCTTTTCCATAGACAAAAGGTAGGCAGAGGGTATAGAGGGGCAAGGTTCTGCTCTGTTTCCATGATATCGTTTTGCTATGTTTTGGTAAAATCCTCAGTGTTTCCTTTACTTCCCCATCTTCATTCTACCTTAAATGACGTTACTTTCGCTATTAAAAGTCCTGATTTATAGCATTTTCCAATTTCCGTGGTATAAATACTTCCACCATGGTTGATTTCAAGTTCCCAATATGACATATCTGAACACAGAGTTGGGTCAGATATGCACCACTGGGTCTTGTAAACTGCTCCAACACCACTGTTTACACCTCATTAGAATGGACACTTAGTTGTTGAGAAGTGATAAATTCCACTGTTTGGAGCATAGTTTTTTATGCTCTATGACAATTTTGGTGCATTGAGCTTGTTTCTGAAACTACCTGTGTGCGTGAAGTCCCTTCAGTCATATCTGACTCTTTGAGACCCTCTGGACCATAGCCCACCAGGCTCCTCTGTCCATGGGATTCTCCAGGCAAGAATACAGGAGTAGGTTGCCATGTCCTCCTCCAGGGGATCTCTTCAACCCAGGGATCAAACCGGCATCTCTTATGTCCCCTGCATTGGCAGGTGCATTCTTTACCTCTGGTGCCACCTGGGAAGCCCTGAAACTACCTATGTGTATGTGAAAGTCACTCAGTTGTGTCTGACTCTTTGCGACCCCATGGACTGTAGCCTGCCAGGCTCCTCTGTCCATGGAATTCTCCAGGCAAGAATCCTGGAGCGGCTGCCTGTTCCCTTCTCCAAGGGATCTTCCCAACCCAGGGATAGAATCCAGGTCTCCTGCATTGCAGGCAGATTCTTTACCATCTGAGTAACCAGGGAAGCCCTCTCAAACTACCTAGATGGAAACAATTTCCCCTGGTAGATTTTGTGGTATTCCAGTCAAAACCTAGCAGGGCTGTGAGTAGTTTCTCAGTGGTGTTCTGATTCCATAGTCCTGGGATTGCAAACAGTGAGTCTATCCAGCTACAGAAGCCAGAGATAGGTCTTTGATACTGTGATAGTGTTGCTGGGTGATTTGCTGAATTAATTCTCCTCTGAACCAGTTAGGCATCTATTCTTCAAAAGGAACCAGTAATGAAGAGGAAATAAGAATATTCCGAGATGCTCGTGTGTGAAGGGCTGTAACTTGTGCTGTACGTTCAGTGTTCCCAGTGAGAGGGGCGCTGGATGAGGGGCCACCTCACTGCTGGACTCTGTGTCCTGGCACACATCTCTCTGCGGCAACTCTCATCTCTGTGTTCACGCATTCAGGGCCAAGCCCACCAAGACAAGCACGGGAAGCCTGGGCATCCGCGGGGAGGCATGGTGTGCTCTGGGGGCTGCAGGAAACTCATGCAGGCTCTCCCCACTTCTACAGTGAACATCCAAACACATGTTCCTCGCCTGGCTGGACACTTCCAGGACCGTGAATGTTGCCACACTCTCCTCAAACTCAGCACATGAGTAATAAACCTCTTAGCAGTCTCTGGATGTGAGTGTGGCACCATCAGTATTGACACACAAAGCACTATTGAGTGAGGGATTGATCTCTCCCTTAACCAGACAGCCACAAAACACTAAATCTAAGACTGCTTACTAATGCCTGCAGATCAGAAGATCTACAGAGTCTGTCCAATCACAAATGTGCACCCAGGCTTTCTGATGGGCTTCTATGTGGGCACAAGGGAAGAATGAGCCTGGGAGCTGCCAGGGGTCAAACATCAGAATGGAATCACTGCATGTAGGTACGAAAAGAGTCAAGCAATTTGCGTTCAACATAACATGCAGAAGAGTGTGGGTCGGGCATAAATAGATCATGGCCATGTGTGCTGGGGCAAGTTCATTATACTTTCTAGTCTCAACATGTTTGAAATTTGATATAAATTTATTTTACTTTTTATTATTTTTATTGAAGTATAGTTGATTTACAATGTAGTGTTAGTTTGAGGTCAACAGAAAAGTTATTCAGTTATACATATGTATGTATCTACTCTTTCTTCCTCTTACAGGTTATTACAAGATATTGATAGTTCTCTGTTCTATACAGTAGTTTCTCATTGTTTATTTCATATATAGTAGTGTGCATATTAAGATCCCAAACTCCTGATTTATCCCTGTCCCACCCCTTCCCCATTTGGCAACTGTAAGTTTATTTTCCACTTCCTGTAAGTCAGTTTCTATTTTGTAAATAAGTTTCATTTGTATCATTTTCTTTAAGACTCCACATGTAAGCAATATTGTATGGTATTTGTCTGTCTGACTTCATTTGGTATGACAATCTCTATGTCCACCCACGTCGCTGCAATTGGCATTATTTCATCCTTTTGGTGGCTGAGTAACATTCCATTGTAACTATGTACCACATTTCTTTATCCATTTGTCTGTTGATAGACCTCTGAAGTGGAGTATTTCCTGCCATATCAATAAACAAGGATGTTACAGCCATTAGCTATTCCAGTCCTTCAAACGCAAATTGCCTAAGAAAAGCAATACCTATAATGAGGATGCTCTCAGGCTGCCACCCCTCCCTACAGTGAGTGGGGAACTAAGGATGTGAAAAATCGGGTTGCAGGATGCTGGCCCCAGATAGCTGAGATGTATATGAAATGAATTATTTCAGTAAGCCCAGACTTTCAGATCATCCCATACATAGAAAAACTCTAAAATCCTTAACTTGAGATATCTGGTTTTCCCTAATTAACAATAATCTTTTGATGTTCACACTACCTGCCCCTTGTTAAAAACTTCTATATAAGGTGATTCCTCCCCTTGCCTCCTCAGAACAGTTCTTTCCAGGTTACTTGAGATGCTGCCTCCCAGCCTTGAAGTCCTAAAAATTCCCACCAAATAAAATATAACTCTCAACTTCAAGGTCGTGGCTATTTTTTAAGTCAAGAGACACTTAGGTTGCTTCCATGTCTTAGCTATTGTAAATAGTGCTGCAATGAGAATTGGCATTTCTGTACGGTTTTCTCCAGATATATGCCTGGGACTAGGATTGCTGGATCATGTGGTGATTCTGTATTTTTTGAGAATCCTCCATAGTGGTTACCCCAGTTTACATTCCCACCAACGGTGTATGAGTGTTCCCTTTCCTCCACGTCCTCACCAACATCTGTTATTTGTGTTCTTTAGGATGATGGCCATTCTGACTGCTGGGAGACGGTACCACATTTTAATTTTAATTTGCTTTTCTCTAGTAATTAGTAATGTTCAGCACTCCATTACCTTTTTTAAAAGTATTGCTCAGTATAATATAAAAATCTTCAACTTCTCATCCAATTTAAGCTGTTCACTTGACTCAGGAATCTGAGGTGTGGAATGGGGCATGATTGGTTTCTCTTGCATTTCTACTCATTTCTTAATCCTCCTCTCTGTGTCTCCAGGCTGTTCCAGGGCTGTGCTGAGAGCTGGCAAGAAGATGAGGGGACTCAAGGTGATGATCCAGCCCAGTGCCCTCCACAGGGTGAGGGTGTCCTAATCATCTCTGGATGAGGGTCTCCTGCAGCCCTAATTCCTAGACTCATGTTTCTGGTTGCAACACCCACTCCATCTTCAGCCCCTTTAACTCTGTGCCCCAAGTCTCCTTCTGCTAAGGATGCCTCGGCCCTGGAGGGAGCCCTCTGAGTGTAAGGGAGCTGGATCATATGATACCTTCCCAGGAGAGACCCCTCTCTAATATCCTGCTTTAGCTCCTCTCTGTAGAACCTAGATAACAGTATCTCATGCACCTTTCTTGAGTTGTTTTATAGATGTGAAAACCTCCCACCAAATGGAAGATGTTAACTACTTGACAACCACGAGCACATAGCCCCAGGCCTCCTGTACCCTAAGGACTGATAATGTGAACCCCTGTGACATCACCCTATTTCCTCACCATCAGCCAGTCAGAGAATTGTGCATGAGCTGATCACAGACTCTGCAACCTCCTCCCTCACCAGGCTTTTAAAAATGTTTTGCCAAAACCCTTCAGGGAGGTTGGGGCTTCTGGGGGTCATGAACTACCCATCTCCTTGCATTGCCTTGAAATAAATCTTTATCTGCTCCAGATTGTATTTCGGTCTATTTGGCATCACAGTGCATAGGGCACAAGAATTTGTACTAACAATAAAATGGAAAACCAAGTTCTTGTTTGCAGAGCCAAAGAATGAACTTTGCATGCAACACTCGAGGTAGAAAGCAACAGGATTTATTTCAGAGAGAAAAAAGGTACAAAAATCTCAGCATAGACACTGAGAGTGGGTGAAGTGCTCCCCAAAAGTGGGGACTGGAGAGGCAGCTGCACAGTGCAGTAGCAGCCAAGAGGAGATACCCCAAGTCCAAGGTCAGGAGCAGTGGCTGTGAGGAGATACTCGACATCCAATGTAAGGAGCAGCGGCTGTGCTTTGCTGGAGCAGCTGTGAAGAGATACCCCATGTCCAAGGTAAGAGAAATCCAAGTAAGAAGGTAGACTCTAAGAGAGGGCATCAGAGGGCAGACAGACTGAAAGCACAATCACAGACAACTAGCCAATCTGATCACATGGACCACAGCCTTGTCTAACTCAATGAAACTAAGCCATGCCATGTGGGGCCACCCAAGAAGGACAGGTCATGGTGGAGAGGTCTGACAGAATGTGGTCCACTGGAGAAGGGAATGGCAAACTACTTCAGTATTCTTGCCTTAAGAACCCCATGAACAGTGTGAAAAGGCAAAAAGATAGGACACTGAAAGATGAACTCCCCAGGTCAGTAGGTGCCCAATTTGTCCACTAGAGATCAGTGGACAAATAACTCCAGAAACAATGAAGGGATGGAGCCAAAGCAAAAACAAGACCCAGTTGTGGGTGTGACTGGTGATAGAAGCAAGATCTGATGCTGTAAAGAGCAATATTGAATAGGAACCTGGAATGTTAGGTCCATGAATCAAGGCAAATTGGAAGTGCCTTGCCAAATTCAAACAGTAGATGGCAAGAATGAACGTCAACATTCTAGGAAGCAGCGAACTAAAATGAACTGGAATGGGTGAATTTAACTCAGATGACCATTATGTCTACTACTGTGGGCAGGAATCCCTTAGAAGAAATGGAGTAGCCATCATAGTCAACGAAAGAGTCCAAACTACAGTACTTGGATGCAGTCTCCAAAATGACAGAATGATCTCTGTTCGTTTCCAAGGCAAACCATTCATCACGGTAATCCAAGTCTATGCCCCAACCAGTAACGCTGAAGAAGTTGAACAGCTCTATGAAAACCTACAAGACCTTTTAGAACTAACACCCCAAAATGATGTCCTTTTCATTATAGGGGACTGGAATGCAAAAGTAGGAAGTCAAGAAACGCCTGGAGTAATGGGAAAATTTGGGCTTGAAGTACAGAATGAAGCAGGGCAAAGGCTAATAGAGTTTTGCCAAGAGAACGCACTGGTCATAGCAAACACCCTCTTCCAACAACACAAGAGAAGACTCTCCACATGGACATTACCAGATGGTCAACACCAAAATCAGATTGATTACATTCTTTGCAGCAAAAGATGGAAAAGCTCTTTACAGTCAGCAAAAACAAGACTGGGAGCTGACTGTGGCTCAGATCATGAACTACTTATTGCCAAATTCAAACTTAAATTGAAGAAATTAGGAAAGACCACTAGATACTTCAGGTATGACCTAAATCAAATCACTTATGACTATACAGTGGGAGTGAGAAATAGATTTAAGGGATTAGATCTGATAGACAGAGTGCCCGATGAACTATGGAATGAGGTTCGTGACATTGTACAGGAGACAGGGATCAAGACCATCCCCAAGAAAAAGAAATGCAAAAAAGCCAAATGGCTGTCTGAGGAGGCTTTACAAATAGCTGTGAAAAGAAGAGAAGTGAAAAGCAAAGGAGAAATGGAAAGATATACTCATTTGAATGTAGATTTCTAAATAATAGCAAGGAGAGATAAGAAAGCCTTCCTCAGCAATCAATGCTAAGAAATAGAGGAAAACAATAGAATGGGAAAGACTAGAGATCTCTTCAAGAAAATTAGAGATACCAAGGGAATATTTCATGCAAAGATGGGCTCGAGAAAGGACAGAAATTGTATGGACCTAACAAAAGCAGAAGATATTAAGAAAAGGTGGCAAGAATACACACAAAAAAGAGCTTCATGACCCAGATAATCATGATGGTGTGATCACTCACCTAGAGCCAGACATCCTGGAATGTGAATTCAAGTGGGTGTTAGGAAGCATCACTACTAACAAAGCTAGTGGAGGTGATAGAATGCCAGTTGAGCTCTTTCAAATTCTGAAAGATGATGCTGTGAAAGTGCTGCACTCTATATGTCAGCAAATATGGAAAACTCAGCAGTGGCCACAGGACTGGAAAAGGTCAGTTTTCATTCCAATCCCAAAGAAAGGCAATGACAAAAAGTGATCAAACTACCACACAATTGCACTCATCTCACATGCTAGTAAAGTAATGCTCAAAATTCTCCAAGCCAGGCTTCAGCAATATGTGAACCATGAACTTCCAGATGTTCAAGCTGATTTTAGAAAAGGCAGAGGAACCAGAGATCAAATTGCCAACATCTGCTGGATAATTGAAAAAGCAAGAGAGTTCCAGAAAAACATCTATTTCTGCTTTATTGACTATGCCAAAGCCTTTGACTGTGTGGATCACAATAAACTGTGGAAAATTTTGGGATATAAGAATACCAGACCACCTGATCTGCCTCTTGAGAAACCTATATGCAGGTCAGGAAGCAACAATTAGAACTGGACATGGAACAACAGACTGGTTCCAAATAGGAAAAGGAGTACGTCAATGCTGTATATTGTCATCCTGCTTATTTAACTTCTATGCAGAGTGGTGGTGGTGGTGGTTTAGTTGCTAAGTATTGTCCGACTCTTTCAACCCCATGGACTGTAGCCCGCCAGACTCCTCTGTCCATGGGCTTTTCCAGGAGTGGATTGACATTTCCTTCTCCAGGGGATCTTCCTGACCCAGGAATGAACCCAGGTCTCCTGCATTGCAGGCAGATTCTTTACTGACTGAGCTACAAGGGAAGCCTGCTGGGCTGGAAGAAGCACAAGCTGGAATCATGATTGCCGGGAGAAATATCAATAACCTCAGATATGCAGATGAAACCACCCTTATGGCAGAAAGTGAAGAACTAAAGAACCTCTTGATGAAAGTGAAAGAGGAGAATGAAAAAGTTGGCTTAAAGCTCTACATTCAGAAAACTAAGATCATGGAATTTGGCCCCACCAGTTCATGGCAAATAGATGGGGAAACAGTGGAAACAGTGGCAGACTTTCTTTTTGGGGGCTCCAAAATCACTGCAGATGGTGATTGTAGCCATGAAATTAAAAGACATTTACAGCTTGGAAGAAAAGTTATGACCAATGTAGACAGTATTTTAAAAAGCAGAGACATTACTTTGCCAACAAACGTCTATCTACTCAAGGCTATGGTTTTTCCAGTAGCCATGTATGGATGTGAGAGTTGAAGTATAAAGAAAGCTGAGTGCCAAGGAATTGATGCTTTTGAATTGTGGTGTTGGAGAAGACTTCTTGAGAGTCCCTTGGCCTGCAAGGAGATACAACCAGTCCATCCTAAAGGAGATCAGTCCTGAGTGTTCATTGGAAAGACTGATGTTGAAGCTGAAACTCAAATACTTTGGCCACCTGATGCGAAGAGCTGACTTATTTGAAAAGACCCTGATGTTGGGAAAGATTTAAGGCAGGAGGGGAAGGGGATGACAGAGGATGAGATGGTTGGATGGCATCACCAACTCAATGGACATGGGTTTGATTGGACTCCGGGAGTTGGTGACGGATGGGGAGGCCTGGTTTGCTTCAGCTCATGGGGTCACAAAGAGTCGGACAATACTGAGCTACTGAACTGATCAGCAATTTATATCCCTACTAGTATTGACTTATACACCTTTGATTGGTTCTTACTTTTAACATATGGTGTTTCTAACCAACCAACTTAAAGTTTACACTTCTAACTAATTTGCTTAAAGGTTTAACTTGACATCTGCATGGCTTCTTTTGATTCTTGGGCTCTTGTTTTCTTAGACATTAAGTCACCATCCTGCAACATTTCCTCAAGACCACTGGCCATTTTACAATAAAGATCGAAGATCAGTTGTTTATCTCTCAGGCATATGGAACAGAAGTTAATTACTACCCTTTCTTGGATCTGAGTGCTAATAATTCATCAGACCAAGGACACATTCCTCTAAGAGTCAAGAATTTGGGACAAAGAGTATAGGTTAATGGAGTGGGATGTTTATTGAAACAGGCTGAGGTCAGATTTCCTACACTATCTGCCTAATAATTTTTGCCTCAACAAAAGCAGCGTCTTTATCAATGTGACTCAAAAGTCAATTATTTTGTATTGAGTCCACAGGGCTGAAGAGAGACTTAGGATGGGAGCAGGGACTCTGTTCTGTCCTGGAGAGAATCTAAATGCTCCCTAGGAGTCTAATGCTGCCAGGAGTCAAATGCTGGTCCTTCAGGCCCAGCACTCCAGCTAAGCATGGCAGATTCTGTGAGAACCAAGAGCGAGGCCAGCAGATTTCTGCTTCTTATGAACAGCCTGGGGCGGACAGGCACTTCCCCCAAGAAGGGCTTCCCCGGGGAGCAGCGCAAGGAGCTCTCCCTCCCCAGCCCTGTTTTCTTATCCCCAAAGGAGACACTGGGAACTCCAGTTACTCTCCCCAGAGAAAGCTCTCACTCCTAATTTCACAGTCCCTTTTTTGGTATTACTCTACAAGTAGAGTGTGGAGTTAAAGGTGGCCAAGCTGTGTTTTGAATTTCCATTTTGCAAATTTTGCCTAAAAGCTCTGTCATCTTCTCTTAGAATTTGCAGGCAATTAGCACCCTTCCTTATCAGCTTCCTCTGGGAGCTTGGCCAAAATTCTGAAACAACAGGGAAATCACACTTAGCATCCTCCCTGCTTGTGTTTGAGATTATTTTAAGGCAGTGGTACCTAAGACATTTCAGGAAAATAACAACACACAAATGTAAGTGGTTGTTTTGTAAAACCTCTTAGGATTTGGTAAAAATCATATTTTGGGTAATAAACATCAGAAGTGCAGGATGCTGAGAGGGAGACATGGCATTTAGAGAAAAAGGCTTACAATTTGCATCTACAAATTATTGGACTCAAGTTAAAGACCGTTGCTGTTGTTCAGTTGCTCAGTCATGTCTGACTCTATGTGACCCTGCGGACTTCAGTATGCCAGGATTGCCTGTCCTTCACTATCTCTTGGGATGGGGAGAAATCCATGGCACTTGGGGAGCTCAAGTATTACTGCCCTTCCCATTACTACTGAGAAAAATCTTTGTCATATTAAATCATGATCTAAGACCTCATTCTTTTTTCACACCAGATGCTGAAAAAAAAGTAAAATGCTGGATGGGAAAATGCCCTGGTCCAGCATCTACCAATGAATGTTCTCACCCAAAGGGAAGATATTGGACCTAGTAGAACTCGGGAACTGGGAATGACCAGAGATGAACTGAGGGGGGAACCTATTTGACATCATTTTTCAGCTGGTAAAGAATCCACCTGCAATGAGGGAGACCTGGGTTTGATCCCTGGGCTGGGAAGATCCCCTGGAGAAGGGAAAGTCTACTCACTCCAGTATTCTGGCCTGGAGAATTCCATGGATTGTATAGTCCATGGGGTCGCAAAGAATCGGACACAACTGAGTGACTTTCACTTTCACTTATCAATATTAAAGAAGGGACTGTCATGGAACAGACTTACAGACTTAGAAAACAAACTTATGGTTACACTTATGGAAACCAACTTATGGAGAGAGACGGGGGGAAGGGGTAGTTAGCGAGTTTGGGATCAACATGTGCACACTGCTACATTATAAATGGATAACCAGCATATATATATAGCACATGGAACTCTGCTCCATGTTACTCGGCAGTCTGGATGACTAGGGAGTTTGGGGTAGCATGGATACATGCATATGTATGTCTGAGTCCCTTTGCTGTCCTGAAACTATCACAACATTGTTACTCAGCTATACCCCAATACAAAATAAAATGTTTAAAAAGGAGGCTGTCCTGTCAACTTCTGTCCTGTATTCAGTTAGACAGATATCCTTTTACCAAATAGCTGTTTAGAAATTCCAAACCATTTTACACATAACAACAATGAAATCTTCTCAAGTTTTGCCTTTCAGCCATGACCCTTAAAACAAACCGTGCAGTTGGATTAGGGGCTGGGAGCAGGGAGGCTTCTCATGGCATCTGGATGGCAATGCTCACTTTGCCCCTGTGTGCTTGGATATGCGCTTGGATGTGCTCGCTTTTCCAAGGATGTGTCAGAAGGTACTTGCATAGAGAAAAGATTTATAAGGAAGCAGAAATAAAAGGTGAAATATGAGAGCTCCTCTGAGACCAGCTCTTTGCTCAGACTCTGCCCCACAGAATGGATGGGCACTGCTCCAGGGACCTGGGCAGACCCGGTTTGGGGAAGTGGGTAGGGATCACAGCCATCAAAGTCATTCCAGAAAGAAGATCCCTTCTGTGGATGAGGCTTCTGCTTCCCTCTGAAGACAGGCTGCTGCTGGTGTAAAGAGTCATAGTAATAACCACAGCAATAGCAATTATAATGCTTTAAAACTGCTGCTGTGGTTCAGCTCTCCCACAGCCTGGGAGAGGGGTTCTGAGGGAGGGTGTGACTTGCCCAAGCCTGCGGCAGGCTGGGCAGAGTTTCAACGCTCCCGCCACCCTGGGTGTAGGTCTGGGCAGGTGTGCTGGCCTGGCTGCCCCCTGGGGACCCCCCCATCTCCCAACCCTTCCCAAGATGCAGGGACCACAGGAAAGGCACGCTCGGAGGTGAGCAGACTTCCGGGTTAGTCATGTTTCCATCATTCTGTCTTAATCCCTGTGAATGTCAACAAAAGCCAGGAATGCTCAACAGAGGCTCCTCCAAAACAAACCTCTCTCATGAGCTGTCCTTTTTGTCTCATTGTATTTGTCTGTCTGTGATTGAATAATTCCTACAGAGCCAGCTCAGATCACTCTAAATCCCAGAGCCTGTGTCACCAAGGAGAAAAAAAAAAAAAGCAGTCACTTCTGTGTACACAGAGATGGGAGTCCTGGCATTTCCACGTTCTCTGAATGGCCCCAAACTTGGGAGACTGCACTGGTTTCTTCATGAACCTCTGGTCCTGTGATGCTGAGCCTGTGATGCTCCATGCATCCTCTTCTCTGGACAAGCACTTCCTCATCGAGGAATCAAAAGTCAGTTCAGGAAGCTTCCATTTTCACATAAGAGACCGTTGTGTAGACATCAATACAATACATGTGCATATGATCAAAGGAGATAAAGCCTGTGAAGAGCCTGAACCTCAAGATCCTGGTGAGGGTGGCCCTGAGCTTCAGACTGGTCTGTCCTAGTTCTGGCTCTGCTGCAGACAGGGAGCTCAAGAGCATTTCACCTGCCCAGGTCATCTGTTCAGGCCCCATTCCTTCCTCTAGAAGATGAGCAGTTCCTTCCAGCTTTAACAATTTGAGATTCAATCACATTTAGGGGGATTAAACAAGACTCCTGGCACTGCTTTTTCTAAGGCTGCTTTTGACTGAAGCATATGTAATGCTAAATATAATTTTCAACTGCATTTCTGTCTCTGTTTATGGCTCCTTTGACTAAGCCAAGATGAGCCCGTTTGGTTCAAAGCTAGACAGCCGGGTGTGATGAGCACATTCAAACCACACTGCCTGTAACTTCGAGCTTTCTGGAATTGTCCATGGAAAAGCAAAAGGCATTTTGAGCTGGGCTATAGTCAGAATACAGTTCAGGTATTCTGATTGTGGGCAGAAGGAGGAGGGGTTGACAGAGAATGGAATGGTTGCATGGCATCATTGACTCGACTCAATGGACATGGGTTTGTGCCAACTTAGGGAGATGGTGAAGAACAGGGAAGCCTGGCATGCTGCAGTCCATGGGGTCACAAAGAGTCGGACACGACTGAGCAACTGAACAGCAACAACAGCAGTCAGAATAACTAGATAAACTGCAAAGACCAGAGCTGTTGTTAACTGAGTGAGACAAATGAATGTTTGGGCTGAAATGCCCTATCTATTTACCCAGGTCCTGTCAACTGAACCGCAGGCAATCTCCACCTCCATCTCTTCCTAATCTCCTCTTAGGGATGGACCGGCTGTCTTTGGTTTCCTCTGAACATTCAGAGGGGGACGCGCACAGGCAGAGGCCGATGTGGGATGTGGAAGGCTCCACTGGTTTCTTCATGACCCTCTGATCATGTGATGCTGAGCAGCATGGATGCCCCGTGCCTTCTCCTTTGTGGACAAGTACCTTCTCATCGAGGAACAGGGTCTAGGCTCGGGAGCCTTGCAGGGGTCACCAGAGTAGGAGGCGCTGTGGGATGGTGGTGGCCCAGCTGTATAGGAAAGGGATCTTGGGGATGGGGGAGCGGGCCTCATGGAGAGGTGTCTCTAGTTCTGGTTTTAATTACAGGCTGAAAGTCTGTCCTCTTATGGCTTGTACTTAGAGACTTTTCAGGAGCACCTGGGCCAGGAGTGATGAAGAAATGATGGAAATTTGTTTGAAGAGTCAAAGGCAGTGTGCGGGGAAAGACCTGCCTTTGATACAGGAAATTCAGAGGATAATAGTAATAGTGGAGAGTGGAACTATTTATAGAGTTTTTTTAAAGTGGAAAGTTCCTGTTCTTACATCTGTTTGTAAAGAAGTCGTAGTATCTTTAATCACTGTGCTATAAACAGTTACCTTTTTGTGGTGGGAAACAAACAAAATTTAGAACAAAGCAAACCTGATCGTATACTCTATGGGGTGAAAGCCAGCCAGCTATGGAACCTGGTGGTCAAGGAGCCCCCCGGAGGCCACCACTGGCCTGGAGGAGGTAGTAGCTTTCTGGAGATGGTACCAATATACCCATTAAGGAGCACAGTGATGGTGTACATGGTCTATGGCAGCCAAAGAATACTAGTAAGTAGAGCTGTCCATCAGCACTGTGCACTCATTAAACCCCAAGGACCACTGTGGCTTTGAGGAGGAGGAGGGGGTGGGGTCATGGGTATCTGCCCAGCTGCTGATCAGCAGCTCATGGTTGCCTAGTGACTGGAAAGGCTGTGACTGGACCATCAAGTCTAGAGGGCTTCTCCCCAGCACAGAATCTTCTACTTAGGGGGAATATGGATTAGTGTGTGGTGATGCATTTACAGAAATAGAAAAGCCACTAAGACATAAAAAGCAAAGACCACATCCTTTTTTAAAAAGCTGTTATTTAGGCAGTCCTGAGATGGCCGAAGAATAGGACAGGGAGACCACTTTCTCCCCCACAATTTCATCGAAAGATCATTTGAATGCTGAGCAAATTCCACAAAACTACTTCTGAACGTGGGTGGAGGACATCAGGCACTCAGAAGGGCAGTCCATTCTTTTTGAAAGGAGGTAGGACAAAATATAAAAGATAAATGAAAGACAAAAGAGGTAGGGACAGAGACCTGTCCCAGGGAGGGGGTCGTGAATGAGAAGTTTCCAAACACCAGGAAACCCTCTGACCGGTGGGTCTGTGGGGAGTTTTGGAATCTCAGAGGGCAACATAGCCAGGAGGGAAGGGTAAAAAAGCTGTTATTTAATGAGTTTTGTGGAAAGAAAACACGTTTTCCTCCTCTCCCAGCCCTGACAAGCCTGGGTTGAAGGGCGGTGCATGGAAAGGTGAGGAGACCCGACAGGTGGAATGCACCTGTCGATGTTAGACAGGGAATCCAAGCAGAAACGTTTCTGTGAATTTTAGTTGGTAAACAGGGAATGAGAACTCCTGTGTGGTAATTCTTAGTTTTCAGAGCACTTCCTCAAATGATTCTTGGCACGTACCACCTCCTTTCACAGATGTAGAGAGTATGTCAACAACTCGTGCAAATCCCACAGTGATTTGTTGGCGGCCGTGGAGAGACTGCCGGCTCAACGGGTAGAGTCTTTTCTCTTCTGTTGGGGAGCACCTTTCCGGCTTCTCTAATCTCTTAACGGAATGATGATTTTGAAACGATACTCCAGTGACATTCAAATTGGAGCAGCTCCTTAAGCCTTTAAGGAAACCTACTTCATATAATAAAAAAATCAAGAATTAATATGATGTGTTGATAATAAAAGCTCATTGAACACATCATATGTTGGGAATCAAGCTCAGTATATTTGCATGTGTTGCTTAATGGAATTCTCACAGTGACTCAGGAAAGGAATATTGTCTGTCCCAAATCATCTCATTTAGTTTTTTTTTTTTTTAATTTTAATTGAAGTATAGTTGATTTACAATGTTCTGTCAATTTCTTCTGTACAGCAAAGTGATTCAGTTATATGTATATATACATTCTTGTTTCATATTCTTTTCCATTATGGTTTATCAACGGATATTGAATATAGTTCCCTGTGCTATACAGTGGGACCTGGTTGTTTATCCATCCCGTACATAATAGTGCAAATCTGCTAATCCCAAACTCCTAGATCATCCCTTCCCCAACCCCTTCCCTCTTGATAGTCACAAGCCTGTTCTCTATGTCTGGGAGTCTGTTTCTTCTCTGTAGTTGAGTTTGTGTCATATTTTAGATTCCACGTGCAAGTGATATCACGTGGGATTTGTCTTTGTCTGGCTTACTTTACTTAGCATGATAACCTCTAGGTCCATCCATCAACATTGCTGCAAATGTGTTTGTCCCAATTTGGACATGAGAGATCTCAAGCACAGTGGTTGAAGTTTCTTGTAAAATCTATAAAGCTAGTGATTCCTGCAGCACACCTTTGCCCACATTGTGCCTTGTCTGTAACGGTGCTCGGTTAGTGAACACATGTCACCTGCTTCCAGTTGAATCTGAGCTCACGCCCTCTTACCAAGGACGGCTTCACCACAGGCTAAGACTGCATCCTTCCCTTTGAAGAAGGCAACCCAAGAGGCCCCACGTAACTGTCCTGAGGCCATGAACAGTCTGGCATCGCAGCTAAGAACACTGTTTTGTGTCAAACGCACCTGACTACAAACATGCCCAGGAAGTCTCTGGTTAGGATGCATGTCTAAGCCACTCACTTAACCTCGCTGAGGCTGTTTCCTTTCGTAAAAGTGTGGGCAGCCCTACCTACTGCATAGAGTTGGTGGGGACGTGAACGTTCACTCCAATAACCATATAAAGTCCTGGCAACTAGTGAGTCTTCAGTATGACGTTTGTCTTGCTTCTGTTTCACTGAGATTTTCTGAAAACCTCATTGTTTGGCTGTGTCTGCTGCCCCTTCTCTCAGGGGCAGAGAGGGTAATTCATTCAAATTATGACTGAGGTCTTGCTGTGCTAGGCACTCAGAACAGAGAAATAAACATCATCCTCGATCTTCAGGAAATTACTTGACTGGTCAGAGGAGTTGACCCAAAATAGTTACAGTCAAACGTGATAATGAAGGCTGGAATATTGTTCTTGGGAGCACAGAGGGAAAACTAATTTTATCTGGGGGCAGTAAGAAGAGCTCACAGATGTGTAATAAGCAAGACAAATAAATGGCAGATCCATATCCTGACCCTCTCCAAGAGAAGATGGCAAGACAGCTTCTCTGAGGTCCTCTCTGAGCATCATGCCAAGACAGGGCAAAACTGTGATCTGAGGCCGCTCCAGTCTGTGTATTCCTAGGTTCCCACAGAGAAATGTGAAGACACACGTCTGCTAAGACGCTGGCTCTCCATAGAGCACGTAAGTCCAGCCTTAAGGTTTCTTTATTTTTTTATTACTTCTGAGAAGGCACCTTCCCTCCCAGCTCAGCATTCCCATCCTAATGCGCTCTTCTGGGGCAAAAGATGAGTATGATCTCTTTCATTGGGCATCATTTGCTTTTGTCCTGGTCACTCAAGATGCACATCTTTTACATGAAATCGGTTTTCAGCTCAACCCATCAATCAAGAACCTGGGATGCCCCAATCTCTTCCACACCAGTTTCTTTGGCAAACAGAGTCCAGTCAGTTCAGTTCAGTACAGTCACTTAGTCGCGTCTGGCTCTTTGAGACCCCATGGACTGCAGCATGCCAGGCATCCCTGTCCATCACCAACTCCCAGAGCTTGCTCAAACTCATGTCCATTGAGTCAGTGATGCCATCCAACCATCTCATCCTCTGTCATCCCCTTCAACTCTTGCCTTCAATCTTTCCCAGCATCAGAGTCTTTTCCAATGAGTCAGCTCTTCACATCAGGTGGCCAAAGTATTGGAGTTTCAATTTCAGTATTAGTCCTACCAATGAACACCCAGGACTGATCTCCTTTAGGATGGACTGGTTGGATCTCCTTGCAGTCCAAGGGACTCTCAAGAGTCTTCTCCAACACCACAGTTCAAAAACATCAATTCTTTGGCTCTCAGCTTTCTTTATAGTCCAACTCCCACTTCCATACATGACTACTGGAAAAACCATAGCCTTGACTAGATGGACCTGTGTTGGCAAAGTAATGTTTCTGCTTTTTAAAATGCTGTCTAGGTTGGTCATAACTTTTCATCCAAGGAGCAAGCGTCTTCTAATTTCATGGCTGCAGTCACCGTCTGCAGTGAGAGCTGGCCAAGCCACAGTGGGACCAAGTGAAACCCTGCGGGGGTGTGGCCATGCTCTCTGCTTTGGAAGAGTATGAGACCACCCTGGAGACATGCTTGGCTGCAAAACCGCCAGCCCAGCTGCCATCACTTTGTGTCTGTTGAGCCCCTTCCGTCTGGACACCTTAGAGCAGAAATGCTTTCAGAGAGGAACATCATCATTATACACATTGTTCAGCCAGGGCTTTTGCAGTGGGCTCCTTTGGCCTCATCTTTTCTTTATTTTCTTTCCTTCCTTTCTTCCTTCCTTCTTTCTTTCTCTCCTTTAATTTTAGCAACTCCCTTGACACTGCCTCCCAGTTACTTTTAGTTGCTGGTGAAAATGCCACACTGAAGTGCTGGGTGAAGAGCACACAATATTCTCTGCTTCTCCATCAGCACCCCATCGATCTTCATGGTAATCAAAGCTGAACCCACTGGTGTCCAAGCCAGGCATAACAGCTGCTGTTTGTGCTCTGGCTGATGAACGCTTGTCAGTGATGAGGGTGCCCCCAACAGTGCCCACACCTGGGGTACCTCTACGGAACCTGCTGCTAATGATGAGAAAAAGATTCATCACCGTAGTCTAAGAAACTTGCCAAATAGGGACCAGCAAGGCAGGGCTTCCCCAGCCCTCATGTCTGTAGGACTCACCCAGGGAGCTTGTTAGACAGCCGGTTGGTTCTGAGGCCCACGGTCTGGAGTGGAGCCCAAGGGTCTGCTTTTCTGGCAAGTTTCCTGGGGTTGCCACAGCTGCTGGCTCCAGGCTGGACTCACAGGGTCTATGTTCTCATGACCACACATGTGCCTGTTCATGCTGTGCAAGTGGATGAGATAGCAAAGCTTGTCTCTCATGCTGCAGTGTTGTCAACGAAGCCTCTTAGATGGCAAGGTACGTAGAATCAGCTCAATTTTTCTGCCCAGTGACACAGAACTAATGAGATTCCAGATAAAATTTTTCATACTTAGGCTGCAAAAGACTAATCTAAATGGAATATTTTTGTCACTATTACAGCATACTGGTCATTATTACAGTATTTGTATACAATTTTATTTGTATATAAATGAGAAAATCATTGTTATGGCTGCTATTAAACACATACACAATATTGAAGAGCTCTAAATATAAGTGGGCTTAGGTTACAGGAAGTTAGTTCATGCATCATAGCGTGGCCACAGAGACACCTCTAAGGAGAGGAGTTGCTTTACTTTTCAAAGTTCCACATTCAGGGTCAAGTGAACTTTTCTGCTTTGGCACAGAGTTTTCTGGTTGAGGTCCAGATCGACTGAAATCCCAGAGTTCTGACAGATGTCAGGGAATTTACCTGCCTGGAACCTGTAGAAGGTTGAATGGTGCCCCTCCCCACCCCTCAAGATAAAGGTCCACCTAGAACCTCAGAATACGACCTGATTTGGAAGAAAGGTTTTGTAACTTTAATATAGGTCAGGATCTCAAGATGAGATCAGTCCCGATTAGGTGCTGCTGCTGCTAAGTTGCTTCAGTCGTGTCCAACTCTGTGCGACCCCATAGACGGCAGCCCATGAGGCTCCCCCGTCCCTGAGATTCTCCAGGCAAGAACACTGGAGTGGGTTGCCATTGCCTTCTCCAATGCAGGAAAGTGAAAAGTGGAAGCGAAGTCGCTGAGTCTTGTCCAACTCTTAGCGACCCCATGGACTGCAGCCCACCAAGCTCCTCCATCCATGGGATTTTCCAGGCAAGAGTACTGGAGTGGGGTGCCATTGCCTTCTCCGTCCCGATTAGGGTGGGCCCTAAATCTAATGGTGACTGTTCTTCTAGGAGACAGAAAGGGAGAAGATCAGAGTGACCCAGGGAGAACATCACGTGGAGATGGAGGTAGAGGATGGGGCGGTGCTGTCATGAGCCAAGGATGTCCAGAGGCACCAGGAGCTGGAAGAGGCAGGATGGAGTCTCCACTATAGCCTTTGTGGGGTGCATGGTCCTGCCCACACTGTGATATCTGATTTCTGGCCTCCAGAGCTGTACAAAAACCCCAGATTTTTGTTACTTTAGGCCATCAAGATGGCGCCAATGCTCTGTGGCAGCCCTAGGAAACCAATACACAGCCCCACGGTTAAAGTGGTCCAGCTTTGGGGACCTCCCCCTGGGCCGTCGCTGCCCTGTTCTGGTGTCCCAGGCGCTGGGCCTCGGCTTGGAGGTCCACGTGGTGACCACCGGTGAGGCCAGGGGCCCCAGCCCTGGAGACGGGGCAACTTACAGTTCCATACATGGAAATGATAGACATTCTCTGACTAGACACGTTTGCAGATGGAAAACAAACTTGCTGTGCCCTCGAGGGAAGGTGAGTCATGACTCAGATTACTTCTTTAAAAAAGAAAAAAAAAAAAAAGGTTCTGTTGCAACATACTCTTTGACTTCTATATATATATATATATATATATATTTTTTTTTTTTTTAATATTGACGTATAGTTGATTTACAATATCGTGTTGACTTAAAGCGTTCAGCATCTTGTTTTTTTTTTTCTCTTGGTGATGAAGATGGAAAAGCTTCGGGCATCATCGGTTACTTTTACTCTCGGATTTTTTTTTATACTTCCAAAAAAGCCCTTTCCAGGCAAGTTTTGTCCTTAACCGTAAGATCTGGTTCATCTCGGTCCAAATACTCCTCTCAGGTGCTCAGGCAAGGCCCGCCTGCGCCAGCGGCTTCCCCGAGCTGCGCGCAGCGCCACTGCCATCTCGTGGCCAGGATGCGCCACAACACCCACTGGCTTGGCTCCCGCTGAGACCCACAGAGGCAGGGATGGAGGCTCCAGACCAGAGACTGAAATCCCTGTTCATAATCTGGAGCTTCTGGCTTGAGGAGAGGGTGCTGTTTGAAAATGAATGCTAAGAAGAACGTCTGTCTGCCTGTTATTAAGGCACCGGGAATTCACAACTACGGAGCAGCCTCCCTGGAGGTGAAAACACACTACTGGATTTACTAATTTGAATTTCCAATCCTTTTCTTAATCCCCACCCGGCCGCTGCTGCCATGGTAGCCAGCAGGCCGGCACCTGGGCTGCGAAGAGGGTGAGGGCTGGATGCTGGCTAATACCGCCTCTGCTCCGGGCGTCAGATGACATTTGGCACAGAGACAGCACCTCACCCTGAATGGGTGGAGTTTTGGTTTGAGTGTTTGTTTCTTTATCTCTCCAACAACTATGCTTTGGGTGGCCTACACTTCCAGGAAACGGGATTTCAATGGCTCAGTAATAATTGTGTGGCTACCAGTCGATGGGAAGAATCCTTCTCTCTTGGTCTCTACCTAACTTCATGGCAGGCAGGTGGAACTTTCCTGAGTAATCTGTGTCCGCATTCCCTGCTCCATCCTCCTGAACACGAGTACTGTCAGGCAGGTGAGAGCCCAGAGCTCTGGATAGAGCAAGGGTGAAGGTTCTGCAGCCTTCCACCTTTTCTTCCAATATCCACAGATAAGCTCAGAGACTTCCTTCACTCTCTAGAGCATCATGTGAAAGGCTCTTGTTAGAGAAGGTGTGCCATGGACAGAGAGAACAGACTGCTGGCTGCCAAGGGGTAGAGGAGGGGCGAGGTGAGGATTGGGGAGCTAGGGTTGGCAGATGGAAGCTAGTATATACAGAATGGATAAGCAAAAAGTCCTACTATATAGCGCAGGGGAATATATTCAGTATTCTGTAATAGACCATAATGGCAAAGAATATTTTTAAAAGGATATAACTGAATCACTCTGGTGTAACAGAGTTTTGCCAAGAGAACGCACTGGTTATAGCAAACACTCTCTTCCAAAAACTCAAGAGACGACTCTACACATGAACATCACGAGATGGTCAATACCGAAATCAGATTGATTATATTCTTTGCAGTCAAAGATGGAGAAGCTCTATACAGTCAGTGAAAACAAGACCGGGAGCTGACTGTGGCTCAGATCACGAACTATTATTGAAAAATTCAGACTTAAATTGAAGTAGGAAAAACCACTATGTCATTCACGTATGACCTAAATAAAATCCCTTATACAGTAGAAGTGACAAAAGATTCAAGGGATTAGCTCTGATAGACAGTGTGCCTGAAGAACTACGGACAGAGGTTCCTAACATTGTACAGGAGGCGGTGATCAAGACCATCCCCAAGAAAAAGAAATGCAAAATGGTTGTCTGAGGAGGTCTTACAAATAGCTGAGAAAAGAAGAGAAGCAAAAACCAAACGAGAAAAGGAAAGATATACCCATCTGAATGCAGAGTTCCAAAGAATAGCAAGGAGAGACAAGAAAGTCTTCCTAAGTGAACGATGCTGTATAGCAGCAATTAATACATTATAAATCAACAGTACTTCTGTAAAATAAAAACTAAAAAAGAGAAAATTCCAAAGAAGGTGGGAGGAAGAATTCCTACAGCACTGCTTCAAGGCTATCAATTTACCAATTTCAGTCAAACGAATCAGAGATCAAAATGCCTGGAAAATAGTGACCAGTTTTACCCCTAGGAAGGATGACCAAACACAAGGTTCTGCTCCCAGCCCTTTCTTCTCACAGCGTTCTGTGCAGAGTGAGCACCACCTAGCCCTGCATCACCCAAGGGCTGGGCCGGCCTCGTGGGAGAGCATGGCCTCGTGCAGTCACATGGGGCCATGCACAGGGCTGTAAAGACTGACTTAATGCTCTGTTGTTGCTGTCCTGAAATCCTTAATGATGTCTTTAAACAAGGGCCCCTGCCTTTTTATTTTGCCCAAGCCTTTCAAAATACTCAGCAGGGAATAAGAGTTTGTTACAAACTCCCAAACTTGCCTGGGAGTTTGTTAGAAATCTATAATTTAATGCCCCATCTCAGACTTCTAAATTTGAATTTGAGAGATGATTAAATTGGAGAAGAGAGAAAGAAAAGGGAAATTATTGTATAATCCAGGGAAAAACCTCTTGAGGTGCATTTCCTTAGAATCTCAGTGACCTGTCAGAAGATTTTGAACAACTCAGTTCTAAGATCAGAGTAGAAAGTGGAGCTGACCAGAGACCTCTGACTCTGGTGTGAGTCTGAAGGCTGATGAGCCACTGGCCTGTCCTGGAATGAGGTCGAAATCCCATCATTAGGAGCAAGTTCCTCTTTGTCTCCTCATTTGTCCTAGGAAGTTTCCCCTTGGTTTCCCTTTCTGCTCTCAAAACTCCTCTCTCTGTCTCTGGACACACACAGTGCTTTATATCATCAGGGAGTTTATAGATTTACAGAAGAACAGATTGGAAGAGACTTTGACCTCAGGCTTCATTGCTTTCAGAAGAATAAGAAATCCTCCCAGGAAAAGGCCCCAATAGGCCAACTGCTACAGATAGTGGTGGTGGGTCTACAGAATTTTAATCATTTTATAATCTAAAATTATACTGTTACAATAATTATGGAAATCATTTAAATAGGAATGTGGGGATCTTGGTGTCTTTGGGCACTTCATCTTGGTTATCCTTGCCTTGTTAATGAGCTGGATTCTTCCATCTCCAGCGTACTAGTGGAGATGTTAAGTCTGCAGTTGGTTAGCTCATCCTCACATGCTGCTTAGCACAGGACCTAGTAGGCCCAAGCAAACTGCCTTTGCCTAGGAGGGCTTATTCTTAAGAACAGAACTTACTAGAACAGATGCAAATACTGAAAACCTAATTAACTGTGGATCCTGTTGCTTGGATCCTACTGAGGGAAAGAGTCTTCTGTGTATGTATGCTGTCGTGTCCGACTCTTGGCAACCCCCATGGACTGTAGCCCACCAGGCTCCTCTGTCCATGAGATACTCCAGGCAAGAACACTGCAGTGGGTTACCATTTCCTCCTCTAGGGGATCTTCCCAACTCAAGGATTGAAGCCCTGTCTCTTACGTCTCCCACATTGGTAGGCGGGTTCTTTACCACTGAGCCCCTGTTGTTGTTGATCAGTCGCTAAGTTGTGCCTGAAAGAGAATCTTGGGACCAGTGATTCCCGAGCTGGGTGTTTCTCAGACAAGTGAAGCGTGTGTCATAGGATGGTGACTGTGTCCTCAGAACATCTTGTGCCATTTTTCCTGTTGAAACCAAGAGGAATAAACTCAAACCTGGACTCTAGTGTGGGTGCAGAGTCCGCCATGACCTCCAAGTAGCCACTCATCCTGGGACAGAACCGTTGAGTTGCTCATCAGAGCCCTAGCTCTCCTTCTGTTTCCCAGCACTCACATCCTCTCCCACCGTTGGGCAAGGCCGTGTGAGAGTCCGAGCAAATAGAATGGAAGTGGAAGCTGTGAGCCCCTTCAGACCCACACATGTCCCCCGTTGCTTTTCCCCACTCATATTGTGCAATAGGGCCAATTTCCAGGGAGGCTTCTATATCCCACGTGAAAAATTCCTGGGTATCCATCAACCTGGGTCCCCACACACTGTGACCTCCTGTTTACTCTCCCAGTATTGTTGCCCAGGAGAGAGTACATTTCTGTTGCATATTTGGGGTCCATTCTTTGGCATAGTTACCCTTCCTCCAACTAATACATTTACCAAAATGTGTCAAGCACCAAGTGTGAGGTCAGGCAGGTAGACACAGCTAGTTAAGGGAGCTCTGTGGCAGAAGTGGGGGGCAATTATAAACCCCTCTGGGTTTTCAGAGAGGCGGATGGGGACACTGCCTGACCTGCCCTGCCCACCTGCAGCCTCTTTCTTCTCTGCATTTTATCCTCAGGGGATTCCTTTCTATTTGTAGAACGTGCCAGCTTTCTCACCTGTTTTCTGAGTTTTGCAAGCATTTCCTCTGCTTACAATGTCTCACTCTTCTCTCTGTGTGGGGTCTCAACTGAATCTTTACTTCTTCAAGAAACTTTTCTAGTCCAGCGAACGAAAACAGGCAAAATACCCATTTCATATTTTTATATAATTTTATATATTTATATTTTGTATCATTTTCCTTTATACATTAATTATACTTAGCCATTTTATATGTGAGCTATTCTTTGATTGCAACCTCAGTTCCCCACTAGACTGTAAGTTCCTTTAGGGCAGGGCTCTGCTTCACTTTCTTTAACATCATGTTGTTGGTTACTTGAAAATTACCTAGATTAAAATAAATTCCCAGTAAATCTATGTTGAGTGGATAAGACTCTTAACTTTCTCCAACTCCTTGTGGACTTTATTCATCAATTACTTCTCACTGCCTTTATCATCAATATCAAGAATGAATCAAAGAGAACAGGATGGCAGAGGAGTAGGTGGACATGGAGTCCATCTCTCTCCATGGATGCATCAGGAATACACCTCCAGACACAGAAGTGCACGCAGAGCACCAGCTGAGAGCAGACAGGAGGACCTGACCAGTGGGAAAGAACATATAGAACCACGCAAAACTCAGTAGGATGAAGGGACTAGGGGGGAAAACAGGAGTGTTATTAATAATGGACCTGACCTTGGTGGGTGGGGAAACTGAAGCAGGGGTCCAACCCCACATCGGGGCAACTGTCTGAGTCAGAGGAGAAATATTTAAGGCTGAGAGTGAAACAGCTAATCTGAGGCAGCCTAAATGGAATGAGAATCAGACAGTCCTTTCTGCAGCCATACATATCCTGGACAGGGACACAGGTCCCCTGGAAGGCACAGCAGCCAGGAGCTGCAGTTTAGGGGTTGTGGAGCAATCCCAGGGAGAGGGCTGCTGTGGACTGTGGAGAGACGGAGCAAGGGGGTGTGAGGGAGAAGATCATTGTGGGAAATGCCTGTGGAGGAAAGCCAGGCAGCCATGGAAGCAAGGAGATACTGCTCAGTCAGAGTAGGAGGTGGAGCCATCACCATAGTTTCTCTCTCCCCACACGCCACCATCCGCAGATGAACAATAGAGAGGCAGGCCCATCAAAGGCCTGGCACACTGAACTACAGAGTAGGACCCTACCCAGGGTGCCCCTTTAAGTGCCTGACATGCCAATCTACAGAGTAGAACCCCAGCCAGGGTGCCCCCTCTGTGTGCCTGACATGCCAAACAGAGAAGGACCCCAGGCAAGGGAGCCTTCTAAGTGCCTGAACTGGCAGAGGTATGGAGAAAGACTGGCCAAAGAGGGCTTCTGATCAACAGCTACAAGACGCTCCAAAAAAGAGTCTGACAGGGCCATAACTCCTGCTGTGGGAGCTGTCCATGTCCCTGCACACTTGGCACCACCAGGGTCTTTGCAAGCCAAGCAGCTGCACCAATTTCATGCTCAACCCTCATTGCGGCAGAGCTTCCACAGGCAAAAATAGTCTTCTGTCCATGTCCACAGAGTCACTTTGGTAGTGTCTGACTCTGCAACCCTGTAGGCTGAGGCCTGCCAGCCTTCTCTGTCAGGGATGGGGGTTCTCCAGGCAAGAATACTGGAGCATATTGGCCAATACTGGTTACCATGCCCTTCTAGAGCATTATATTTCCTGCTGCCAGAGCCACCAACTCCCCTGAGTATCTGGTGCTGCCAGAACCCCTGTGACCCAAGCAGCTGCACCACCTCCCCACCTGGCCTTCACTGGGGCAGGCCCAAGTCCTCCAGGGCAGCCTCAGGAGCAAACCCCAGTGGATGATCCACATGCAGAGGTGGAAATAAAATCACAGTTGAAACCCAGGGGCAGCGTGGCTAAGGAAGAAGACCAAAAACCTTCCCACCATCTGTACAAGTTACAGATTAAATCCACAAGATCAACTAGGCAGACTCTGTGTCTACGGAATATATACAAGGCTATTACAAGAGAGAGCTCCCACAAGAGAAAACACACTAGTTCTGATACCTGTGGACACTGGAGGCAAGAACACACAGGAATAAGACCAGATTCGAATCTGAGCTGCCCCCATGGGAGGTCCAGAGATCAGCACATTGTTGGAGTGCATCTTAGGGAGGTGAGGTGGACTGTGACTCCCAGTAAGGGAAAGGACTCTGACAGCAGTGACTCAAGAAAAACATTTATTATTCTTATGTTTTGACTTGTTCTGTAGTTTCTTTTAGTTTTTTTTACCTTTTTCTTTTTTTCCTCCACCCCACCCCCATGTTGTAGTATTGGCACTAAGAAGTCCAATTAAGCTTTTGAGCCTTTTTTTTCTCAGTCACATTTTTAATTTTTATTATAAACCACTGCCTCTACATTGGGCTTTTGCATTTCTATGGAGTTTTCCTTTTTTAATTTTTCCTTTCTCTCTTTCTAATTTTAATTTTCTAAACCTATTATTTTTTCTACATTTATTCCTTTGTTTGCTTTTCCTATCGTTCTTTCCCCCTTGCAGTTAATCCTTAATGTATATAAATCTTCTTTATCTACTTCTATATAACTTTGCATATCTATTCTTTCTTCCTTTCCTTTCTCTCCTTTCCTCTCAACATATTCATTAGTTTTATTTTCATTGCTTTATTCCCCAATTGGCACCTTGCTTTAGTTTTGTTTTCTAGTTTGTGCTTTAGTTAGTTTTGTCCTGGTAGACATCATTTTTGGTTTCCTTTGTTTGCTGGGTCAATTTATTGTACTTCATTTTTGCTGGACTCTTTTTATTTTGCTTATGGGTGTATATGTATGTGTGTATATTCAGTCACACTTTTTATTGTTGTTATAAACCTCTGCCCCTATGTTGGGGTTTGGCAGTTCTGTGGAGTTCTCCTTTTTTATTCCTTTTTTCTTTCTTCTTCCAGTTTTGTTCTTTTCTCTTTTTTATAATTTTAATTTTTAAACCTATGATAATTTTTCTACATTTATTCCTTTGTTTGCTTTTCCTACTGTTCTTTTCCCCTTGCAGTTATTCTTTAATGTATATAAATCTTCTTCATTTTCCTCTATTTAAAATTGCTTATCTATTGTTTCTTTCATTCCTTTCATCTCAATATATTTATTAGTTTTGTCTTCATTGCTTTATTCCCCACTTGGCACCTTGCTTTAGTTTTGCTTTCCAGTTTGTGCTTTAGTTAGTTTCATTCTTAACTGATAAATATAATCTTTGATTTCCTTTGTTGGCCAAGTCAGTCTACTGTACTGTATTTTTGTTCGACTGTTCTGACTTTGCTCATGGGTGTGTGTATACTCTATTATTTTAATTATTATTTGCCTAATTTTACAACTGCTGTTTCTCTGGGGTTCATCTTTAGTTTCTCATTTTTGGATATTTGCTTTAATCTTACTTAATGCGATAACGAACCACTTGTGGACTCTTTGTTCCCAACCATAGATCAAGCCCTGAGCTTTGGGAGTGGGAGCACTGACTCCAAGACCCTAAACTACCAGAGAACTAACCCTAGGGAGCACCAAATAGTGAGAACTCAGACAAAGGAGGTGAATACAGACCTGGCATCAAACAACCACCAGTAGCACCCTGTGCAGCATGCCTCATTTAAAGAACAAACAAAACAAAAATACAAACCCAACCATCAGCAGACAGGATTACCACCTCACTCAGCCTTGCCCATCAGAGGAAAAACAAACAAACAAAAACTCAGCACAAATCTCACCCTATGCAAAGATTACACAAACCACTGGACCAAACTTAGGAGGGCAGAAACCAAAAGGAGGAAAGAATTCAATCTTCTTCAAGGAAAGAATTTAACTTTCCTTGAACCCTGGGAAAAGGAGACCTCAAACAAAATAAGTTAAAAAAAATAATGAAAAGACAGAGAAATACTACACAAATGAAGGAACAAACTAGAAACACAGAAATCCAAATAAATGAAGAGGAAATAGTCAAACTGTCTGAAAAAGAATTCAGACTAATGATAGCAAAGATGATAAAAACCCTTGAAAACAAAATGGAGAAAATGCAAGAATCAATCAACAAAGACTTGGAATAATTAAAGAAAAAACATATAGAGACAAACAACACAATTGCTGAAATTAAAAATACTCTAGAAGGAATCAATAGCACAATATATGAAGCAGAATAATGAATCAGTGAGCTAGAAGATAAAATGGTAGAAACAACTTCTTAAGAGCAGAATAAAGTACAAAGACTGAAACTGAGGATAAGACTCAGAGACCTCTGGGACAATATCAAATGCACCAACATTCGAATTATAGGGTTCCCAGAAGAAGAAGAGAAAAAGAGAGAGTATGAAAAAAATTTTGAAGAGATTATATTTGAAAATTTCCCCAACATGGAAAAATAAATAGTCAACCAAGTCCAAGAGGCACAAACAGTCCCATACAAGATAAAGCCAAGGAGAAACACACCAAGACACATACTAATCAAACTAACAAAGACTAAACACAAAGAAAGAATATTAAAAGCAGCAGGGGAGAAGCAACAAGTAACATACAAGGGAAACCCCATATGCTTAACAGCTGATCTTTCAGCAGAAACTCTGCAGGCCGGAAGGGAATGGGAGGATACATTTAAAGTTCTAAAAGGGAAAAATTTACAACCAAGATTACTGTACCTGCCAAGGATCTCATTCAAAATTGATGGAGAAATAAGAAGCTTTACACACAAGCAAAAGTTAAGAGAATTGAGTACCACCAAACCAGCCTTACAACAAATGTTCAGTCAGTTCAGTTCAGTCGCTCAGTCATGTCCAACTCTTTGCGACCCCATGAATCACAGCACACCAGGCTTCCCTGTCCGTCACCACCTCAAATGTTAAAGGAACTTAAATAGTCAAGAAATATAAAAGAAGAAAAAAGATCTACAAAATCAACCCCAAACAATTTTTAAAATGGCAATAGCAACATATATATCAATAGTTACATTAAATGTAAATGGACTAAATGCTCCGACCAAAAGACACGGACTGGCTGAATGGATACAAAAATAAGACCCATATGTATGCTGTCTACAAAAAGCTCACTTCAGACCTCAAGACACATATACACTGAAAGTGAGAGGATGGAAACATATATTCCATGCAAATGGAAAGCAAAAGAAAACTGGAGTAGCAATCCTTATATGAGACAAAATAGACCTTAAAATAAAGAAGATTACAAGAGATAAGGAAGGACACTATATAATGACCAAGGTATCAATCAAAGAGGAAGACATAATGAATGTTTGTAAATGTCTGTGCACCCAACATAGGAGCACCTCAATACATAAGACAAACACCAACAAACATAAACAACCAAAGCAAAAACAACACCCAGTTGTGGATGTGACTGGTGATGGAAACAAGGTCCAATGCTGTAAAGAGTAATATTGCATAGGAACCTGGAATGTTAGGTCCATGGATCAAGGTAAATTGGAAGAGATCAAACAGGAGACGGCAAGAGTGAATGTTGACATTTTAAGAATCAGCGAACTAAATGGACTGGAATGGGTGAATTTAACTCAGATGACCATTATATCTACTACTGTGGGCAAGAAGAAATGGAGTAGCCAATATAGTCAACTACAGAGTCTAAAATGCAGTTCTTGGATACAATCTCAAAAATGACAGAATGATCTCTGTTTGTTTTCAAGGCAAACCATTCAATATCACAGTAATCCAAGTCTATGCCCCAACCAGTAATGCTGAAGAAGCTGAAGTTGAATGGTTCTATGAAGACCTACAAGACCGTCTAGAACTAACACCCTAAAAACATGTCCTTTTCATTATAGGAGACTGGAATGCAAAAGTAGAAAGTCAAGAAACACCTGGAGTAACAGGCAAATTTGCCGTTGGAATACAGAATGAAGCAGGGCAAAAGCTAATAGAGTTTTGCCAAGAGAATGCACTGGTCATAGCCAACACCCTCTTCCAACAACACAAGAGAAGACTTTACACATGGATATCACCAGATGGCCAACACTGAAGTCAGACTGATTATATTCTTTGCAGCCAAAGATGGAGAAACTATACAGTCAGCAAAAACAAGACCGGGAGCTGACTATGGCTCAGATCATGAACTCCTTATTGGCAAATTCAGACTTAAATTAAAGAAAGTGGGGGAAACCACTAGACCATTCAGGTATGACCTAAATCAAATCCCTAATGATTATACAGTGGAATTGAGAAATAAATTTAAAGGACTAGATCTGATAGAGAGAGTCCCTGATGAACTATGGATGGAGGTTCATGACACTGTAAAGGAGTCAGGGAGCAAGATCATCTCCAAGAAAAAGAAATGCAAAAAAGCAAGATGGCTTCTGAGGAGGCCTTACAAATAGCTGTGAAGAGAAGCAAAATCAAAGGAGAAGAGAAAAGATACACCCATTTGAATGCAGAGTTCCAAAGAATAGAAAGGAGAGAATAGAAAGCCTTCCTCAGTGATTGGTGCAAAGAAATAGAGGAAAACAAAAGAATGGGAAAGACCAGAGATCTCTTCAAGAAAATTAGATATACCAAGGGAACATTTCATGCAAAGATGGGCTCAATAAAGGATAGAAATGGTATGGACATAACAGAAGCAGAAGATATTAAGAATAAGTGGCAAGAATACACATAAGAATTGTACAAAAAAAGATCTTCAAGACCCAGATAATCACAGTGGTGTGATCACTCACCTAGGGCCAGACAGCCTGAAATGCAAAGTCAAGTGGGCCTTAGGAAGCATCACTAGGAAGAAAGATAGTTGAGGTGATGGAATTCTAGCTGAGTTATTTAAAATCCTAAAAGATGATGCTGTGAAAGTGCTACACTCAATGTCAGCAAATTTGGAAAACTCAGCAGTAGCCACAGGACTGGAAAAGGTCAGTTTTCATTCCAATCCCTAAGAAAGGCAATGCCAAAGAATGCTCAATACTGCACAATTGCACTCATCTCACAAACTACTAAAGTAATGCTCAAAATTCTCCAAGACAGGCTTCAACAATACATGAATCGTGAACTTCCAGATGTTCAAGTTGGATTTAGAAAAGACAGAGGAACCAGAGATCAAATTGCCAATATCTACTGGATCATCGAAAAAGCAAGAGAGTTCCAGAAAAATATGTGTTTCTGTTTTATTGACTATGCCAAAGCCTTTGCCTGTGTGGATCACAATAAATTGTGGAACATTCTGAAAGGGATGGGAATACCAGACCACCTGACTTGCCTCTTGAGAAACTTGTATGCAGTTCAAGAAACAACAGTTAGAACTGGGCATGAAACAACAGACTGGTTCAAAATAGGAAAAGAAGTACACCAAGGCTGTGTATTGTCACCATGCTTATTTAACTTATATGCAGAGTACATCATGAGAAATGCTGGGCTGGATGAAGCACAAGCTGGAATCAAGATTGCTGAGAGAAATATCAATAACCTCAGATATGCAGATGACACGACCCTTATGGCAGAAGGTGAAGAAGAACTAAAGAGCCTCTTGATGAAAGTGAAAGAGGAGAGTATAAAAATTGGCTAAAAGCTCAACATTCAGAAAACTAAGATCATGGAATCTTGTCCCATCACGTTATGGCAAATAGATGGGGAAACAGTGGAAACAGTGGCAGGCTTTATTTTTGGGGGCTCCAAAATCACTGCAGATGGTGATTGCAGCCATGAAATTAAAAGACGCTTACTCCTTGGAAGAAAAGTTATGACCAACCCAGACATCTTTTTAAAAGGTAGAGACATTATTTTGCCAACAAAGGTCCATCTTGTTAAGGCTATGGTTTTTCCAGTAGTCATGTATGGATGTGAGAGTTGGACTATAAAGAAAGCTGAGCACTGAAGAATTGATGCTGTTGAACTGTGGTGTTAGAGAAGATTCTTGAGAGTCCTTGGACTGCAAGGAGACCCAACCAGTCCATCATAAAGGAAATCAGTGATGAATATTCATTGGAAGGACTGATGTTGAAGCTGAAACTCCAATACTTTGGCCACCTGATATGAAGAACTGACTCTTTGAAAAGACCATGATGCTGGGAACGATAGAAGGTGGGAGAGGGGGACAACAGAGGATGAGATGGTTGGATGGCATCACTGGCTCTGTGAACATGAGTTTGAATAAATCCAGGAGTTGGTGATGGCCAAGGAGACCTGGCATGCTGCAGTCCATAGGTTCTAAAGAGTCGAACCCAACCTAGAGACTGAACTGAACAGACATAAAAGGAAAAATTGACAGTAACACAATAATAGTAGGAGACTTTAACACCCCACTCACACCAATGGACAGATCATCAAAACAGAAAATTAAAAGGAAACACAACTTAAGTCATCCATTAGATGTGATGGATCTCATTGATATCTTCAGAACATTCCATTCAAATGATAAGAATACACTTTCTTCTCCAGCACACATGGAATATTCTCCAGGATAGACCACATCTTGTGTCACAAATCAAACCTCAGCAAATTTAAGAAAATTGGAATCGTATCAAGCATCTTCTCCAAACACTATTAGATTAGATGTCAATTATAAGAAAAAAAAAATGGTAATAAATACAAACATATTGAGATTAAACAACATATTTATAAATAACCAACAGGATACTGAAGACATCAAAAGGGAAACCAAAAAATTTCTAGAAACAAATAACAATGGAAACACAACAACTCAAAACCTATTTTGAATGCAGCAATAGCCATTCTAAGAGGGAAGTTTTTAACAATACAGTCCTACCTCAAGAAATGAGAAAAACATCAAAGAGACAACCCAAAATAACTGGAAAAATAAGAATAAAAATAAAAGAATAATAAGAATAAAAAAACCAAAAAAATTTTAAAGGTAATAAGTTATAAAGATCTGAGCAGAAATAAATGAAAAAGAAATGAAAGAAAAATACTAAAGATTAATAAAATTAAAAGTTCATTTTTGAGAAGATAAACAAAATTTGCAAGCCTTTAGCCAGATTCATCAGAAAAAAAGAGAGAAGAATCAAATCAACAAATTAGTAATGAAAAAGGAGGGGTTACAACAGACAATGCAGAAATACAAAGGATTATAAGAGACTAGTATGCGAAGGCAATGGCACCCCTACTCTAGTACTCTTGCCTGGAAAATCCCATGGACAGAGGAGCCTGGTAGGCTGCAGTCCATGGGGCCGCTAAGAGTCGGACACGACTGAGCGACTTCACTTTCACTTTTCACTTTCATGCATTGGAGAAGGAAATGTCAACCCACTCCAGTGTTCTTGCCTGGAGAATCCCAGGGACAGAGGAGCTTGGTGGACTTCCGTCTATGGGGTCGCACAGAGTTGGACACGACTGACGTGACTTAGCAGCAGCAGCATTATGAACAACTATATGTCAATAAAATGGATAACCTGGAAAAAATAGGCAGATTCTTAGAAAAGTTCAATCTTCCAAGACTGAATCAGGAAGAAATAGAAATTATGAACAACCCCAATTAACCCTAACCCTAATTAAAAGTACGGAAATTGAAGCTGTGATTAAAAATCTCCCAAAAAACAAAAGCCCAGGACCAGGTGGCTTTACAGGAGAATTCTATTAAACATTTAGAGAAGAACTAATGCAGATCTTCCTAAAACTCTCTCTCTCTCTTTTTTTTAACTGCAGAGGAAAGAACACTTCCAAACTCATTCTACAAGGTCACCATCACCCTGATACCAAAACCTAACAAAGACAACACAAAAAAAGAAAACTGCAGGCAAATATCACTGATGAACATATATGCAAAAATCCTCAACAAAATTTTACCAAGTAGAATTCAGCAACACATCAAAAAGCTCACACACCATGATCAAGTTGGGTTTATTCCAGGGATGCAAGGAATCTTAATGTATGCAAATAAATCAATGTGATACACCATATTAACAAATGGAACAATAAAAATCATGTGATCATCTCAATTGATACAGGGAAAGCCTTTGAGAAAATTCAGCACACATTTATGATGAAAACTCTTCAAAAAATGGGCGTAGAGGTAACCTACCTCAACATAGATAAGCCTACAGCAAACATTATTCTCAGTGGTAAAAACCTCAAAGCATTCCCCCCAAGATCAGGAACAAGAACAAGACTTTTGCCACTGTTATTCAACATAGTTCTGGAAGTCCTAGCTACAGTGATCAGAGAAGAAAAATAAATAAATGGAATCCAGAGAGGAAAAGAAGAAGTAAGCCTCTCACTGTTTGCAGGTGACATGATACTGTACATAGAAAACCCTAAAGATAGTATCAAAAAATTGCTCGAGAGAATCAGTTAATTTAGTAAAGTTGCATAATCAATACACAGAAATCACTTGCATTTCTATATACTAACAATGAAAAATCAGAAAGAGAAATTAAGGAATCAATCCTATTTACCATTGCAACAAAAAGAATTAATATCTAGGAATAAATTTACCTAAGGAGACAAAAGAACTGTACACAGAAAATTATAAGACACTAATGAAGGAAATCGAAGATGACATAAACAGATGGAGAGATATTCCATGTTCCTGGGTAGGAAGAATTAATATTGTGAAAATGACTATATTACCAAACACAAGCTACAGATTCCATGTGATCCCTATCAAATCACCAATGGCATTTTTCACAGAATTAGAACAAAATATTTCACAATTCATCCCATGGACGGAAAAGCCTGGTAGGCTACAGTCCACAGGGTCGCAAAGAGTCAGACAGGACTGAGCAACTTCCCTTTCACCTTCATGGAAACACAAAAGACCCCAAATAGCCAAATCAGTCTTGAGAAAGAAAAATGGAGCTGGAGGAATCAACCTTCTTGACTTTAGGTTATACTACAAAGCTATAGTCATCAAGACAGTATGGTCCTGGCACAAAAACAGGAATATAGACCAATGAAACAATACAGAAAGCCCATAAAGAAACCCATGAACCTATGGGTACCTTAGTTTTGACAAAGCAGACAAGAATATGCAATGGGGCAAAGACAGCCTCTTCAATAAACGGTGCTGGGAACATTGAGCAGCTACATGTAAAAGAATGAAATTAAAGACCTAAATGTAAGACCAGAAACTATACAACTCTTAAAGGAAAACATATGCAGAACACTCGATGACATAAATCAAAGCAAGATCCTCTATGACCCACCTCCTAGAGTAATGGAAATTAAAACAAAAGTAAACAAGTGGAACCTAATTAAACTTAAAAGGTTTTGCACAGCAAAGGAAACTATAAGCAAGGTGAAAAGACAACCCTCAGAATGGGAGAAAATAATAACAAATGAAACAGTTGGCAAAAGATTAATTTCCAGAGTGTACAAGCAACTCATACAACTTAATACCAGGAAAACAAACAACCCAATCAAAAAGTGGGAAAAAGATCTAAACAGACATTTCTCCAAGGAAGACATACAGATGGCTAATAAATACATGAAATGATGCTCAACATTGCTCATTATTAGAGAAATGCAAATCAAAACTACCAAGAGATTCACCTCACACCAGTCAGAATGGCCATCATCAAAATGTCTACAAACAATAAATGCTGGAGAGGGTGTAGAGAAAATGGAACACTCTTATGCTGTTGGGGGGAATGTAAATTGATATAGCCACTATGAAAGATGGTATTTAGATTCCTTAAAAAACTAGGAATAAAATCACCATATGATCCAGCAACCCCAGTCCTAGGCATATACACTGAGGAAACCAAAATTGAAAGAGACACATGTATCCCAATGTTCATTGCAGCACTATTTACAATAGCCAGAACATGGAAGCAACCTAGATGTCCACCGACAGATGAATGGATAAAGAAGTGTGGTACATATACACAATGGAATGTTATTCAGCCATAAGAAGAAATGTGTTTGAGTCAGTTCTAATGAGGTGGATGAACCTAGAACCTAATATACAGAGTGAAGTGAGTCAGAAAGAGAAAGATAAATATTGTATTCTAACACATATATACAAATCCAGAAAACTGGTCCTGAAAAATTTATTTACAGGACAACAATGGAGAAACAAACATAGAGAATAGACTTATGGACATGGGGAGAGGGGAGGAGAGGGTGAGATGTATGGAAAGAGTAACATGGAAACTTACATTAGCATATGTAAAATAGATAGCCAATGGGAATTTGCTGTATCACTCAGGAAACTCAAACAGGGGCTCTGTATCAACCTAGAGGGGTGGGATGGGGAGGGAGATGGGAGGGAGGTTCAAAAGGGAGGGGATATATGTATACTTATGGCTGATTCATGTTGAGGTTTGACAGAAAACAACAAAATTCTGTAAAGCAATTATCCGTCAATAAAAAAAATTTTTTTAAGCATATATTTCACATCTACAAAAAAAGAATGAATCAAATATCAGAAACTCAGAAAATGCCTAACACAAATAGGATGACTTTGGGAATATGTGATAATGTTTTTCCTTTAGACATGTTCTTGAGATGCTGAGACATTAAAAAGTTTTACTGCAAAGAGTCTGAAACTCAGACCTGTTAACTGGAGAAATGTCCATGCTAAGATGAAAATAGAGGCTTTTGTTGAAACTTGGGAGTAGATTAGAGAGTGGAAGGGGGATAGAAAGAAAAAAGGTCATAATATTGTGAAATAAACAACCTTAAGGATTGCTACAGATTCTTTGTGTTATTCAACTTTGTGCCTTCGTGGGCAACATGCCCCCTATACATAGTAGATGCTGATGAGAAGGACCTAGGAAAGGATGGTGTCATAGGTTGCCCTGTAATTGTTGTTGTTCAGTGACCAAGTGGTGTCTGACTCTACAATGCCATGGACTGAAGCATACCAGACTTCTCTATTCTTCACTATCTCCTGGAGTTTGCTCAAACTCATGTCCGTTGAGTAAGTGATGCCATCCAACCATCTCTTCCTCTGTCACCCATTCTCTTGCTGTCAGTCTTCCCCAGCATCAGGGTTTTTTCCAATGACTCAACTCTTTGCATCAGGTGGTCAAAGTTTTGGAGCTTCAGCCTCAGCATCAGTCCTTCCAATGAATATTCAGGACTGATTTCCTTTAGGTTTGACTGGTTTGGTCTCTTTGCTGTCCAAGGGACTCTTTTTTTTTTTTTTTTTAACTTTACAATATTGTGTTAGTTTTGCCAAATATCAAAATGAATCTGCCACAGGTACACATGTGTTCCCCATCCTGAACCCTCCTCCCTCCTCCCTCCCCATACCCTCCCTCTGGGTCGTCCCAGTGCACCAGCCCCAAGCATCCAGTATCGTACATCGAACCTGGACTGGCGACTCGTTTCATACATGATATTATACATGCTTCAATGCCATTCTCCCAAATCTTCCCACCCTCTCCCTCTCCTACAGACTCCATAAGACTGTTCTATACATCAGTGTCTCTTTTGCTGTCTCGTACACAGGGTTATTGTTACCATCTTTCTAAATTCCATATATATGCATTAGTATACTGTACTGGTGTTTTTCTTTCTGGCTTACTTCACTCTATATAATAGGCTCCAGTTTCATCCACCTCATTAGAACTGATTCACATGTATTCTTTTTAATGGCTGAGTAATACTCCATTGTGTATATGTACCACCGCTTTCTTATCTATTCATCTGCTGATGGACATCTAGGTTGCTTCCATGTCCTGGCTATTATAAAGAGTGCTGCAATGAACACTGGGGTACACGTGTCTCTTTCCCTTCTGGTTTCCTTGGTGTGTATGCCCAGCAGTGGAATTGCTGGATCATAAGGTAGTTTTATTTCCAGTTTTTAAAGGAATCTCCACACTGTTCTCCAGAGTGGCTGTACTAGTTTGCATTCCCACCAACAGTGTAGGAGGGTTCCCTTTTCTCCATACCCTCTCCAGCATTTATTGCTTGTAGACTTTTGGATTGCAGCCATTCTGACTGGCGTGAAATGGTACCTCATAGTGGTTTTGATTTGCATTTCTCTGATAATGAGTGATGTTGAGCATCTTTTCATGTGTTTGTTAGCCATCTGTATGTCTTCTTTGGAGAAATGTCTATTTAGTTCTTTGGCCCACTTTTTGATTGGGTCATTTATTTTTCTGGAGTTGAGCTGTAGGAGTTGCTTGTATATTTTTGAGATTAGTTGTTTGTCAGTTGCTTCATTTGCTATTATTTTCTCCCATCCTGAAGGCTGTCTTTTCTCCTTGCTAATAGTTTCCTTTGTTGTGAAGAAGCTTTTAAGTTTAATTAGGTCCCATTTGTTTATTTTTGCTTTTATTTCCAATATTCTGGGAGGTGGGTCATAGAGGATCCTGCTGTGATGTATGTCGGAGAGTGTTTTGCCTATGTTCTCCTCTAGGAGTTTTATAGTTTCTGGTCTTATGTTGAGATCTTTAACCCATTTTGAATTTATTTTTGTGTATGGTGTTAGAAAGTGTTCTAGTTTCATTATTTTACAAGTGGTTGACCAGTTTTCCCAGCACCACTTGTTAAAGAGATTGTCTTTAATCCATTGTATATTCTTGCCTCCTTTGTCAAAGATAAGGTGTCCATATGTGCGTGGATTTATCTCTGGGCTTTCTATTTTGTTCCATTGATCTATATTTCTGTCTTTGTACCAGTACCATACTGTCTTGATGGCTGTGTTTTGTAGTAGAGCCTGAAGTCAGGCAGGTTGATTCCTCCAGTTCCATTCTTCTTTCTCAAGATAGCTTTGTCTATTCGAAGTTTTTTGTATTTATATCTACCTAAAGAAACTAAAGACCTATACATAGAAAACTATAAAACACTGGTGAAAGAAATCAAAGAGGACACTAATAGATGGAGAAATATACCATGTTCATGGATTGGAAGAATCAATATAGTGAAAATGAGTATACTACTCGAAGCAATTTATAGATTTAATGCAATCCCTATCAAGCTACCAATGGTATTCTTCACAGAGCTAGAACAAATAATTTCACAATTTGTATGGAAATACAAAAAACCTCGAATAGCCAAGGGACTCTCAAGAGTCTTTTCAAACACCACAATTGGAAAGCATCAATTCTTAGGCACTCAGCCTTTTTTATGGTCCAACTCTCACATCTGTACATAGTGAAGTCACTGAGTTGTGTCCACCTCATTGCAACCCCATGGACTGTAGACTGCCAGGCTCCTCTGTCTATGGGATTTTTCAGGCAAGAATACTGGAGTGGGTTGCCATGTCCTTATCCAGGGGATCTTCCTGACCCAGGGATCAAACACTGATCTCCCACATTGCAGGCAGACTCTTTACAATCAGAGCCACCACATGACCAATGGAAAAACCATAGCTTTGACTAGACAGACTTTTGTTGGAAGAGTGATATCTATGCTTTTTAATACATTGTCTAGACATCACCAGATGGTCAACACTGAAATCAGATTGATTATATTCTTTGCAGCCAAAGATGGAGAAGCTCTATACAGTCAGCAAAAACAAGACCAAGAGCTGACTGTAGCTCAGATCATGAACTCCTATTGCCAAATTCAGACTTAAATGGAAGAAAGTAGGGAAAACCACTAGACCATTCAGGTATGACCTAAATCAAATCCCTTATGATTATACAGTGGAAGTGAGAAATAGATTTAAGGGCCTAGATCTGATAGATAGAGTGCCTAATGAATTATGGAATGAGGTTCGTGACATTGTACAGGACACAGGGATCAAGACCATCCCCATGGAAAAGAAATGCAAAAAAGCAAAATGGCTGTCTGGGGAGGCCTTACAAATAGCTGTGAAAAGAAGAGAAGCGAAAAGCAAAGGAGAAAAGGAAAGATATAAGCATCTGAATGCAGAGTTCCAAAGAATAGCAAGAAGAGATAACAAAGCCTTCTTCAGCGATCAATGCAAAGAAATAGAGGAAAACAACAGAATGGGAAAGACTAGAGATCTCTTCAAGAAAATTAGAGATACCAAGGGAATATTTCATGCAAAGATGGGCTTGAGAAAGGACAGAAATGGTATGGACCTAACAGAAGCAGAAGATATTAAGAAGAGGTGGCAAGAATACACAGAAGAACTGTACAAAAAAGATCTTCACGACCCAGATAATCATGATGGTGTGATTACTCACCTAGAGCCAGACATCCTGGAATGTGAAGTCAAGTGGGCCTTAGAAAGCATTACTACGAACAAAGCTAGTGGAGGAGATGGAATTCCAGTTGGGCTATTTCAAATCCTGAAAGATGATGCTGTGAAAGTGCTGCACTCAATATGCCAGAAAATTTGGAAAACTCAGCAGTGGCCACAGGTCTGGAAAAGGTCAGTTTTCATTCCAATCCTAAAGAAAGGCAATGCCAAAGAATGCTCAAACTACCACACAATTGCACTCATCTCACATTCTAGTAAAGTAATGCTCAAAATTCTCCAAGCCAGGCTTCAGCAATATGTGAATCATGTACTTTCTGATGTTCAAGCTGGTTTTAGAAAAGGTAGAGGAACCAGAGATCGAATTGCCAACATCTGCTGGATCATGGAAAAAGCAAGAGAGTTCCAGAAAAACATCTATTTTTGCTTTATTGACTATGCCAAAGCCTTTGACTGTGTGGATCACAGTAAACTGTGGAAAATTCTGAAAGATATGGGAATACCAGACCAGCTGACCTTCCTCTTGAGAAATTTGTGTGCAGGTCAGGAAGCAACAGTTAGAACTGGACATGGAACAACGGATTGGTTCCAAATAGGAAAAGGAGTACATCAAGGCTGTATATTGTCACCCTGCTTTTTTAACTTCTATGCAGAGTACATCATGAGAAATGCTGGACTGGAAGAAACACAAGCTGGAATCAAGATTGCTGGGAGAAATATCAATAACCTCAGATATGCAGATGAGACCACCCTTACGGCAGAAAGTGAAGAGGAACTAAAAAGCCTCTTGATGAAAGTGAAAGTGGAGAGTAAAAAAGTTGGCCTAAAGCTCAACATTCATAAAACAAAGATCATGGCATCCGGTCCCATCACTTCATGGGAAATAGATGGGGAAACAGTGTCAGACTTTATTTTTTTGGGCTCTAAAATCACTGCAGATGGTGACTGCAGCCATGAAATTAAAAGACATTTACTCCTTGGATGGAAAATTATGACCAACCTAGATATTCAAAAGCATATTCAAAAGCAGAGACATTACTTTGCCAACAAAAGTCCATCTAGTCAAGGCTATGGTTTTTCCTGTGGTCATGTATGGATGTGAGAGTTGCACTGTGAAGAAAAGCTGAGTGCTGAAGAATTGATGCTTTTGAACTGTGGTGTTGGAGAAGACTCTTGAGAGTCCCTTGGACTGCAAGGAGATCCAACCAGTCCATTCTGAAGGAGATCAGCCCTGGGATTTCTTTGGAAGGAATGATGCTAAAGCTGAAACTCCAGTACTTTGGCCACCTCATGGGAAGAGTTGACTCATTGGAAAAGACTCTGGTGCTGGGAGGGATTGGGGGCAGGAGAAGAAGGGGACAACAGAGGATGAGATGGCTGGATGGCATCACTGACTCGATGGACGTGAGTCTGGGTGAACTCCAGGAATTGGTGATGGACAGGGAGGCCTGGCTTGCTGTGATTCATGGGGTTGCAAAGAGTCGGACACGACTGAGCGACTGAACTGAACTGAACTGAGGTTTGTCATAGCTTTTATTCGAAGGAGCAAGCGTCTTTTAATTTTGTGGCTGTAGTCAACATCCACAGTGATTTTGGAGGCCAAGAAAATGAAATCTGTCACTGTTTCCACTTTTTCCCCATCTGTTTGCCATGAAGTGATGGGACCAGATGCCATGATCTTAGTTCTTTGAATGTTGAGCATTAAGCCAACTTTTCACTCTCCTCTTTCACTTTCATCAAGAGGCTCTTTAGTTCTTCTTCACTTTCTGCCATAAGGGTGGTGTCATCTGCATATTTGAGATTATTGATATTTCTCCCAGCACTCTTGATTCCAGCTTGTGCTTAATCCAGGCCCATATTTCACATGCTGTACTCTGCACAGAAGTTAAATAAACAGGGTGACAATATATAGCCTTGATGTGCTCCTTTCCCAATTTTGAACCAGTATGTTGTTCCATGTTGATTTCTAACTGTTGCTTCCTGACCTGCATACAAGTTTCTTAGGATGTAGGTAAGGTGGTCTGGTATCCATCTGTTTCAGAATTTTCCACAGTTTGTTGTGATCTACACAGTCAAAGGTTTTAGCTTAGTCAATGAAGCAGAAGTAGATGTTTTTCTATGATGCAGAGGATGTTGGTAATTAACCTCAGGTTCCTCTGCCTTTTCTAAATCCAGCTTGTACATCTGGATGGTCTTGGTTCACGTGTTACTCAAGCCTGTAATGAGGCTGCATAACAAATAACTTCCAAGTCTTTGTGGCTACCAAAACATTTTTTATTGTGCACAGGTCTGCAGCAGCTCTGCTTCAGTCTGGGAGGTGGATGCAGGTCTGCTCTACACAACGTTCATTCCAGGACCAGGTTGAATGATCAGTGCCAACCTGCAGGGAGGCCTTCCCATGGAGAATTGCATTTGCTGTGTCACAGCACTAATTCTTCCTGTTAGGTACTAACCAGCTCATCAACCAGCCCAGGAGCAAGTTGTTTGTATGGAAGCAACCTAAATGTCCATCGATAGATGAATAGATAAAGAAGATATGTATGCACACACACGTATACACACACAGAGATATATACATATATGTACTACTTGGCCATGAAAAAGAAATGAGATGATGCCATTTGTAACATCATGAATAGACCTAGAAATTATCATACTGAGTGAAGTAAATCAGATAGAGAAAGAAAAATACCATATGATATCACTTATATGTGGAATCTAAAATATGGCACAGATGAACATATCTACAAAACAGAAACAGACTCACAGACATAGAGAAAAAACTTTTGGTTACCAAGTGAGGGGGCAGTGCATGATTGAGAAATTGGGATTAGCAGATGTAAGCTAGTAAATATAGGACAGATAAACAGCCAAGTCCCACTATACAGCACAGGGAAATATATTCAATATCCTGAGATAAAACATAATGGAAAAGAATATGAAAAAGAATATATATATATCTAAATATTTATGGCTTCCCTGTAGCTAAGACAGTAAAGAATCTGTCTGCAATGCAGGAGAGTTGGGTTTGATTCCTGGCTCAGGAAGATCCCTAGGGGAAGGAAATGGCAACCCACTCTAGTAGTCTTGCCTGGAGAATCCCATGGACAGAGGACCGTCATGAGCTACAGTCCATGGGGTCACAAAGAGTCAGATGTGACTGAGCAATAAATACCACTACTACTATATCTGTATCTTTATAGCTATATATGTAAAACTGAATCATTTTTCTATACAGCAGAAATTAACACACCATCATAAATCAACTATACTTCAATAAAATGCATTTTAAAATGATAAGCTAGTCACCTGGCCAATCCCATGTCAGTGGCAAAGGGATGTAGACTGTCATCCTGTTATATTGTGAGGGGGTGCAAAACAACACGGCAACAGGTCTGAGTGTGTGATCCTTTCAAAAGGAGTGAGGAATTGGACACATAATCCAGTCTTCAAGGTGGAGGATGAGAACAATAAGTAGAGGAGAGAAAAACTTCCAAGAAGGAAGTTCTCAATAGGCGATGCAGAGGAGGGGTCAATAACTATGCTGAGAAAATGCTGTTGGATGTGTCTGCATTTCAGCAAAGTGGTAGGGGCACAAACCACCCACCACAGGGATAGACTGGCCATATTTACCCAATAAAAATACAGGATGCCAAGTTGATTTTGAATGGCTGATAAAACTAATTTTAAGATTATTTTTAATTACTCATTGTTTATATGAAATTCAAATGAATGTGGATATGTTGTGTTTTGATCTGGAAGCCTTCCAGAGGGGTGATGAATGAGCAGTAGGTGAGGTATTGGAGGCAGGACTGAAATGATCATTTTAGGGAGGGATAGAACTGATGGATCTAGGTAGTAGTGAAAGGTTCGCCTGATGATAAAGACCTAATCCAAAATATAAGAAATCATCTCACACACACGTATGGTGTGTGTGTGTGTGTGTGCTAATATTTCACATTTTGGAAGATGATGGGAGAAAGGAACAAATTTGAGTAGTAATTGTATACTGTGACCTCAGAGCATCTCTTTGTGGTGATTCAAACAGAACAAAATAGCCAAAACCATGACCTCTAAGACTTTGTCCCAAGATAGGAGCTTAGAGTAAACCTGCATGGGACCAACTACTAAAAACGTCATTACGTGGTACCTGTGATTTGCTCACGTCTGCTTTGCACTCAGATATGAAGACTTGGCATCTCTTGTGCCCTGTTGATAAGTACTGGAGGGGAATCGGGGTGGGAGTACAAGTCAAGTGTGGGGGCTGCAGAGTGGAGGGATGACCTCTGGGAGCTTCTGGGGAGAGGGCACTCTGCATCTCAATGATGATCATTGAATATGCTTTGGAAGCAAATAACTTAGAGAGTGCATGGGATGACTGGGAAGACCCAATATCTCCATGGGTGGATTCAACCCTAAGATGCAAAATTTTGTGACTGATGAAGAACTGTAAGAACTACAGTTGTTACATCGTGTCTGGGGACAGATGGGGAGGGGTACCCAAGACAGTGTTGCCCTTGAAAGGATCAGTCTGGGGCTCAAAGACTACTTTGTTCATTCCTTTACCCTTGCCTTGAGTGGAGAGATGAATTTGGGTTGGAGTTCTTCCCCATTTTGTGGACTCGTCGTATGTGAAGGTTGAGCTCAGCTGTGAGCACTGAGGGAAGATGCCAAGTGCTGAGAAGGCAGGCTCTGAAGATAGCGAGACCTTGGTGGGTATTCCAGCTCCATCACTAAACCTGCACTGCAACTTTGACCTGCAGCTTAACTGCTCCATGCTGCAGATCCTTTATGGGATGTAGGAGTCATAAGAGTACTTAACTCACAGGCTATTGGGAAAATTAACTGCAACCCATAGCCCTTTGCATGCAAATCAAGCATGTATCATTGCAATTCTTTCTTTAGGTAATGATTACTCTCAGTAGACATGGGGTTCCTTGAAGATAGTATCTGTTTTGCTTTTATATCCCAAGTACTTAACATCAAAGTTAAGTACTTATATCAAAGTTCTTAACACTGTTGGTTAAGTAAAATCAGATCACATATTTCAGGCTGAGATTTCCAGAAATTAACTTGTCAGAGTCAGCAAGAAATCCTGAAGATTTAGCAAAATGGTCACCCTTCTAGTTAATTCCGCTCCATCATGCAGGCCCTGAAATCATAACACCATGCAATCCTATATGACTTGAAGATTGATTTCTGCTTCTGTGCCTGTCCAGACAAAGAATTCTTGAACCACATTCAGCTGCATCCTCTTTCAGTGGCCGAAGTGCCCCCTCCCACCCCCAGTGATGTGCTGTAGGGCCATTAGACAGCTGTGCTCTGACAGGTTGTTTTGAAATGAACTGATCAGTTGTTTTTGTCTCCTGTTGACCCAGCCTCACAGATAATTTCATGTCTTGTAGACCAAACAACTGGCTGACTCAGTAGGGTAAAATTCAGTCAACTGTTTAAAACACTCTAAACAACTGATTGTCTCCAATTTGATTTTGATTTAGTTGTGTTTACTTTGATTTACAAAGTTAAAGCCAGTGTGTTCTGTAAAATTTTAAGGGTTCCTAGAAGGTGGACACTAGATCGCAGCAATTATCTTACAGGAATGCAACACGAAATTAATGCTCACCAAGTGTCATGAGGGTGACAGTGATGAAATGTATGGAACTAAGCCTGACTCTGTGGAGCTCCTGGGCACAAAAGCCTTTCTGCATCCCTGGTTAATGGTAGGAAACAGGCTTCATTCAGCCTCCATGACCTTCCCAGAGCTCCAAAGGTCGGGTTCAAACAATTACTAACCAGGGAAGGGAGGGGGTGTGGAGACAAGGGAGGAGCAGTCGAGAAACAATAGTGCAGCTTTGGGGCAGGGTCCTGATTCGGCCTCAAGAGATACACAGAACAGTATCTTTGAGCTGTCTTGCAGATACTGAAACTCCCACCAGGTAGGAGAAGTTAACTTCATGCTGCCCACAAGCACAAAGATATCAGGCCAGTTGGAACCGGAAGGTTGATAATCCTGACTCCCTCTTCCCTCACCACCAACGAATCAGAACATTGTCCATAAGCTGATCATGCTCTGCTCCTTGAACACTTGAATACTCCTCACTACCCCCTGCAGGAGGGGACACAGTTTTGAGTGCATTAGCCCACTGTGTCCCCCTTTGCCCAGTAAAGCAATAAAGATATGTTTTCTTCTTCACCCAAACTCTTGTCTTCAAATTTTAATTCAGTGTTGGTGTACAGAGGCCAGGTTTGGCATCATATATGAACACACTTTTGGGGAAGAAAAGAAAATGTCATAAAGTTGAAGTAATAAAGCCAACAAATTTTATTTAACATACTACTTTTGGAGACTCAGCTATTATCTTTGAAGATATATTTATTCTCAAAGATTCTGTTGGAGATGATATAACATATTGTTTGGTTTAAGTTGATCAACCCTAAGGCAAGTTTCTATGAATCAGTCAGGGGACCAGAAGGAACCAATGGAAGGAGGAACCAGATGCTTTGGTAACAGGTGCAGGAATTGATATTTTGACATATCACACGCTTGAAATGATTAGGCAGTTGGACAACAGCATACTTAAAGAGCAGCAGAAAAACAATCTTCCATTTGATTCTTACTGAGATTTATTGTTTCCAGTAATGCCACTTTTCAGAAGTAAACTCATGTGCTCACTTAGACAGGCTGACAGAGTAAAAAATTGTATGTGATGCAAAGTACCCTTTGGGCTGGAGATGAAGACACACACCGTGCAGTGACAAGTCAAGTGCCCCCAGCAGATGACAAATCCCACCTCCCTTCCCGCAATCCAGCTCCCCTCTTGCCCAGTGGAACCCACAATGAGTGTCTGGCACAACACAGAACACAGATGGCTGTAGACTGACATGAAAAGTAAATTTTATTAAACATGTTTACATACATGAGTTGGAAGTTCATTTAAAAGCACAGGGAAGTGTTAAGACAAGTGGTCAAATAGAAAGATACTACCCAATTAGAATCAGTTGATCGTTGGCCACTAAGACAGAACAGTATCTAGCAGAAGTACACCAATGCTTCAGTCCTTCCTGCTCAGCATGGTGACCCGTGGTCAATCTGTGCCCTGGGAACAATGGGCAGGTCATTCTGGCGTGTGTAAATAATAAATAATTCACTTGGTGCAGGCAGTATGTCTATGGATTAAAACCTATGTGTACACAGTGTCTACATGTGTTACAGCCCCACAGGAGGAATCTACACCAAAATATTTATTAGAAGGAATTTGGTCCATACTACATCACATTTTCCAGAGGGTAAAAAATAAAGTCCATCTACAGACATTTCACCTCAGACTCACAGATGGAGTCTGGCTAAAACTTGCAAAATGTCTATAACAAAAATGGATGGCTTAGATTTCTTGGTTATTTCAGTAGAGTAATTAACAAGCAAACTGTACAAGTACATGCAACATACAAGCTGGCCTATGTGGAACTAACATACATTATTAAATAACCTTTTGTTTCTTTTCTTTTTTCCTTTCTTTTTTTTCATCCTTTTTTTTTTTTTTAATAAAACGTGCATGCAGCTTTGAACAGTTCCAAGTCATGCTGCTCTATTTGTGGAGTCACAAAAGTGGAGGGACTCATAAAAGGAGGGAGAAGGTCTTGATGCACCTGCAGAGTCTGCAGTTGTTAGCACAGATACAGAAGGTCACAAGGGAATTCAAGGCCAAGAAAAACTCAGATGAAGAAAATGCAAATTGAACTGGACTTTGTTTTATTTCCCCCACCCCAAAGTAAGATACTTTGCATTAAAAAAAACAAGCATTGTGCTTGCATCAATTTCAAAGAAATGTAAACTAAAATTTGATAAAAATCATTAGTTTAGTGCAGAATATTTCAAATGAAATTTCCAGTGGAATATTAATAGCCCATACCATGTTCTTGCCAGGACGGGTACTAAGTCTACACTGAGATGTGGCCAAGGAGCCTGGGCATCATTCAAAGTGTCTGAGGCTCAAATCCATTTCTAGTCACCATTTTGGGAAGTCAAACATATGGTTTGTACACATGAGCATATACTTGCTTTTATTTTGGATGTCAGGAAGGAAAAGGCATTACAAGGAGTGTTTCCAAGGTACAACGATGCATTTAGGTTAGTTCCCAGCATTCGCTGCAGACTCAGTTCTGTAAAAGTCTTCCATGCAAAACAATGGAAAACATAAATTAATGATTTAGAACACAAACAGACATGAGCTCCATTCAAAACAGTGATTCTGTGATTATTTGTTTTCAGAAGATCACTTTCATTTTCTGGGTTTCTCATAAGAACTTGAAGAATCATAACGCAAAAGTTAGTGAGGCCCTCATTGGCCTCACTTTGTCTCATGGTGCACACTCTGCAGAGATGCTACAGAGACTGCTTCAGCCCTTTTTTTTTGGTGCTTTTGGAAAAAGAAAGGAAGGGTCTCTGTAAACATCACGAGCCCTGTCATGACACAGCTGAAAACGAGTAGAAACAACAAATGCAGTGAAAACCGAATTAAATCAAAACAAATCTGAAATCAACTGAAATCAACAAACAACACACAAACAAAACTTAAACACCAGGGAAATAACACTCCTTGTGGTTTGTGCAAAAAACACATGAAATACAGCTTTTCACAAGAGTGACAGTTTCCAGTTTGTTCAGTTTGGTGTGTGCATGTGCGCGCATGTGTGTGAATTTGCAGTTTCCTTTCTCTCATTTGTTAGAAGCATCAGTGATTCTCTAGCACGTTGACTCTTCCTGTATTTGATAGACTGCCTTGTTCTGTCATGTGAAGCCAGGTTTTAAACAACGATTGGGACATATTATTGAAAAACGACTACAGGCAAAACACAGGTTGATTGTCTGTCTCCAACAATGCTCATGAAATATCTGGTTCAGATTATTATCCTGAAGGTAGAGTCTTAGTGGTGTGAGTTCATTAGGACCGGATGCAGGGGGGCCCAGTGGAACTTTCCAGAGATGACTGGGAAGCCCGGCGGGTCAGAGGGGTGAGCGTGGGGTCGACCAGTGATGACGGTGGGAACAGCTTGTACCAGCCGATGACCATGCTGGAAAGATCGAGTTCCTCCAACAAGATCTGAGCCACCCCCATGAAGCATTTGTGGTCCATTCTGCCGTAGTCCCCCCAGACAATCACCTGCAGAAACAGAGAGTGCAGTAAACTTGAGCTCCTCTCCTTCACACACGAAGAGCTGAGAGCAAACTGGTCTGTAAAACTGAGCCAGACAGGGAAGGAGGTGAAGTGAATAAAACTAAGACCAAGGAGACTTAATAATTAAAAGTATTCAGGTACCCTGAGACACTTCATCATGATTTTTTGATGTGATGGAATACATACTATATTTTCCTAGTCCATGAGGGGTACTGTTTATATAAACCATGTTAAAAACAAACAGGGAAGCTTATTTACTTATCAATTCAAAACCTTCTTTAGCAACTATTGTCTAGTGAGCAAGGGGCAGGACCACAGAGATATACAGATTAAATTTTGTGCAAGCTAGGAGGGCAAGATAACCCAACTTCTGGTACCATGGAGTGTGTGCATGGTGGAATGTGCAAAAAGAATGAGAATATTCATTACAGTTCTTTTATATTATAAACTTGTTACTGAAGGGACAGACTGAACAATAATTATAAGCTGGTGCCTTTTGAGGACTTGCCTGACAGTTTTGACTTGATCAGAAGATTAATAAGTCAGTGAACTGACAGAACAATCTGACACCAAAACCAACTCTTGTGGTGTCAGGTAAGATTCCCATTACACTTACTCCAGGCTCTGTAGAGGTTCCCAAATGAACTCACTCACCTGTTTTACAGAGGCAGGGGTTGCAAATCTGTTTTTCAATTTACTGAGTAACCTTGCCAAATCATTTAATGCCTGTATTTCTCAGACATAATCTTTCAAAAGGGGACAATGCAGATAGTGAAATGGTCTATGACTAAGCTGATATTATAGAATGGGTGTAAAACAAGGGCTTTTCAATAAATAATTTCTGGACAAATAATCATAGAAACAGGAAAAATTAAATTGGACCCTACTTCACAACATAAACCAAAATAATAAAACTTTATGAAAATAATATATTTATAACTTTCAGGTTATGTATACCCAATATATTTATAAAGAAGGATAAAAATAAAGAAGGATTATACCTAATAAGGTATAAAGAAGGATTTTTTAAAAACTAAGTCAGAAAAAAAGCATAAACAACATAAAAGTGGTTTTTTAAAAAGTATATTTAAATTGAGAACTTCTGTTCATCAAAAGATGTAAAGAGTTTGGTGAAAGAAAACTCACAGTAGGACTAATGTGTGTGTAATTCATGTAAATAACAAAATACCAGTATCCAGAACAGCTTAAAACAAACAAACAAAACTTCAACAAGCTCAAAAGAGTATCAGGTAAAACGGTTAATTTTTCACACAAGAGAAAACCCAAATGGTCAATTACATATGAACAATTTGTTTAATCTTATTAGTAGCTATAGAAATGCAAATGAAAAGCCAAAAAAAAAAAAAAAAAGCTGGGGGCAGGGCAGTGGTGGTCAAAATATTTAGAAAAGATAACATGTGGAAGCAGCTAACAGTGAAACGGACACTCAACCAGTCATGAATATTTGCTTCCTTTCCTTTCTTCCTCTTTGCATCATGTCTTGCTCACTAAACTATTACTAACATTGGTTGCCCTAATTATCTATATATCTATCCATCTACCTGTCTACCCAACCATGCATACATTTTTCCATCCATCTAGTCTATGTATTTATATATCTGTCTATCTACCTATCTCTCCATCCTTCTATCTATCTCGTCTAACCATCTGGTCTACTTATCTAACATCTAGAAGACGAAAGGGGTGCAAAGTAGGGCAAAAGTACAAGGAAAGGATGAGAGAAGGGAGAAAAGGAGAGTGAAAATAAATATCTTGTTCTCCATTGGAACCTAGAGATATTTTACAACCACATATCACTTATATTGTAAATTAATAATTTGGAATTTATTATCTTTCTGTTTGCCCACCTCTTCAATGTTGGTGTAGACAGTAGGCCTGTTACAGTGTAAAAAGACAAACCAGCTAGGACTGACCTGAAGGACTTTACCCTGTGGACTTTCATCAAAAACCAGGGACTGTTGGTACAAAGGGTCAAGGGTCTTTCGTGCAATTCTTGTCTTCTTCTTGGCTATGCAGGCCCCATTCTCCAAAAGATACACTTTGACATAAGGAGCTGAACAAAGGTAACATTAACAGATAACAAGTTAATCCTTCAAATTAAATTGATTTTATTAGCAAATGCTTTCTTAGAGAAGTAGAGATGCTTACTAAAAGCTTTCCATTGATTATTTAAATCATTTGAAGTCTTCAGTGCTCCATGAACGCTACCCCTTAAAACCCATATGTTACTACTAACATAATTTTCCTCATTTCAAGTGTGCAAAGTTATGATAAGATTCTGACTTATTTGGCTTATGGCTGGCAATACAACATAGGCTTATATTTTAAAACTCATTTTCTATCTAAAAGCTTATCCTTGTTACGATTAGAACTGAACTTTTATGCTGCCTTTGTACATGGGCAGACAAAAATAATTGACACGAGCTAAGAAGCCATCATAACTAAATTTGTCTTAACACAAGACTTTTCCTAATACTTTCAACAGAGTAATTGTGCAAGGAAAACCCAGATCCACTGTTATACAATCAAAGGACAGATAATGCAATACGGAGTGTGTGCAATTCAAATACAACACGTTTTGAGCTTCTGTCCACGGAAGACTCTCATATGAACAGTTAATTCTGCGTCTTACCAGGTGTGGATTTGGAGCCGGGTTTCTGCGTGAGGCTTCGTGCTCGAATCACTTCAACTTCTAACTGGCCCTTTTTATCCTCCATTCCTATCTGTATATCACCTGCCAGCAGAAGCAAAATGTGTCAGCTTCTTTGCAGTCGCATTCAGTTAAAAAAAAAAAAAAAAAGGTCATAACAGACTCCAAATTATGATCCTCATGATCCTCATAAAAAAACTAATACTTAGAGCCCCCAACCCCACTTTTCTTCCCTACATCCAAATCAGGATTTGAATGTTTCTCTTCATTTTTCTGGTACTCATTCAACTTATGAGAGTCTCGTACTAGTTTATAAATTGCTTAACTGTAACAACACTGAAGTATTTAAGAAATTCTGTACCCTAAGGTTTCTTATCCTTTATGTTGAGTATATGAAATACTTAATAAAAAGTACAATTATCTGCATTTCCACTATTTAGCAAAAATCTCCATTAATATCTTGATAAATACCCTAGCAATTTCACAATTTGTTAGTTCCTTCCTTCATTCCTATCTTTTTTTCTCTCTCTGGCTATAAGCCTATCTCATCTATCCTCTATTAATCCATCTCTCTCTCTCCATCACTCTATCTATACATCTATCTACCCACCTGCCTCTATCAATTTATCTAACCTCTTTCATGACCATACACCCTCAATTTACTGACCGTATGAACCATGGAATAGGAATGTTATTACCTATTTAACCAGATCCCTGTGGATGGAAATATAGCTTATCTATATTGTTGTCATTAAACAACACTAGAAAGAACAGCTTCATGAAGAATTTTTACACCCATGATCAATTATTTCTTAAACATAAATTCCCAGATTTGTAATCATTAGGTCTAATTGAAGGGACATTCAATAATTTCATGCATACTGCCAACTATCCTTCAGAATGGTACACTGTGATCAGAAAAAAATCTGTCTTCCCATTTCCACAGCCCACTAATAACATTAAGAGCAATATGTCTACTTTTTTGCCAGTCTGATGTTCCATAAGTTATAGTTAGTATTTCTTTGGTTATTAGGGAGATTGAACATATTTGCAAATATTTTCAATTTTTATTTCTTCTTTTGTATTCCCTGTTCATGCCCTTTATCCATTTTTAGAAGATGCCAAACTTTTTCTGAATTACATGATACTTTATCCTCCAAAATATTAAATACACTTATTTCTCAGTTGGTTTTAGTTGGTTGAATCATCTTAATTTTCTCAGCTGTGAGAAAGAATTCACTTGTGAATTCTTCTTATTTGCCTCATCTAGTGATCAATGTTGTGGTTCTGGATTGTTCATTAATTTTATAATAATTCTTGTTTTAAACCTTAGCTCCTGGGGACTCTCAGGCTTTTTCCTTTTAATCACATACACAACACAGTTTAAAGAGTCAAACTGTTCTCTAAGCCTTGTTATTAGTATAAAATATTCCTAGTCTCTCTCTCAACTTCTTCCCTTTCAAAAGTCACTGCTTTCAAAATTTGCAATATTTTAACTTTTTATTTTTATTTTTTTTTTACTTTTTGGCATTTGCATCCCTATCTCTAAATATCATATTCATAAGATACCTTCCTTTTTTCAGTAATAGATATTATTATTCACCTCTACTTTTGCTTTCTCTGTCTTCCTGTCCCCTGTATACACTTGACATTTTCTGTCATGCTGTTCTCCCAATATTAATATTTATATTATGATTATGCAATATTGTAGTTAAGTACAATGGAATATTGTGATTACTTCTCATTTCCTGGACACTCTTCCTTTTCTCTACGCCCACTTAAGTGTGTTTTAAAAAGTACTTGCTTACATTTTTATGTATTTTTATGCTAATTCAACCCCTCACTCTGTCCTGCTTGTCTAGTTCTTCTACAAAATCAAACACACTAGGTTTTCTATAGATTTAGCTTAAGAATCTGACAGGCTGCAATTTGGACAGGTTGCTTTTAAAGCAGTAGCTGTTTTCTTAGATTTTCCTTCACTGCCATTCTGGGCATCCTATCCATTTCTCTCTTGTACAAAAGCATTAATTTACTGAATTTCATGCTCCTCCTTTTTAGTTCACAATTTTTAAGTTCACTTAGTTCATTTTGTTGAAGCACGTCCTCCAACAGGTTTCTGAATGATGCTGAGTATTAGGAAAGTGTTTTGAGGCCCTTTGTGTCTGCACATATGTTAGTTCTAGCCTCAGATTTACTAGATGACTTGGCTGGCTATTGTACTCCATGTTGGAAATAAATTGTTAATCAGAATTTTGAAGACAATGCTCATCTTCTGGATTCCACTATTACTACTGAAGAGTCCAGTGAGAATCAGATTTTTAATAGTTTGGATACAATTATTTTGCGTCTTAGGAAAGCTATGGGATTTTCTATCAATATCTGGTACTATAAAATGACATAATATTGTTTTTGTGTTTGAAATATTCTCATGATTTTGCTGACTACTCTGTGGGTCCTTTCAAGCTAGAATCTCATGCCTTTCAGGAAGATATTTATTGCACATGTTACATATAATTTTCTCCATTTATCACCTCTTATAATCTTCATTTATGGTATTTTTGTTAGTAGAAGTTTTTTGATTTATCTGGCTTTGGTTTGGAAATTCTTTCTCACTCCAAGAGTATAGAAACATTAAGTGTTTTCAGGATTTATTAATGTCTTTCTTCACCTCCTGTGTCTCTTTTACAGTTGACTCCAAAATACTACTTTTTTGAGTTCTGAAGTAGGGAGGCAATTTCATGAATTTTTCTGCATAACAATACACTCACACCAACATTCTTGATCAACTGATCTATTGATTTTTCCATGCTATAACATGCTACCCTTCTCCTACATTTGGATATACTGTAGACATTACATTGACAGAATTTCGATAATTCAAAGATATGTGACGAACTTTATTCATTTTCCATTACATGTCAAGTTGTTGCTGTTGTTTAGTCGTGTTCGACTCTGAGATCCCATGAACTAACTGCAGCACACCAGACTTCCCTGTCCTTCACTATCTCGCTGAGTTTGTTCAAACTCATATCCATTGAGTCAGTAATGCCATCCAACCATCTCATCCTCTGTCACCCCTTCTCTTGCCCTCAATCCTTCCCAGAATCAGGATCTTTTCCAGTGATCTTTTCAGGATCTTTTCACATCAGATGGCCAATGTATTGGAACTTCAGCTTCAGCACCAGTCCTTCCAATGAATATTCAGGGTTGATTTCCTTTAGGATGGACTGGTTTGATCTCCTAGATATCCAAGGGACTCTCACGAGTCTTCTCCAGCACCACAGTTTGAAGGCATTAATTTTTGGTGCTCAGTTTTCTGGAACTTTTTTACGTTCCAGCTCTCACATTCGTACATGACTACTGGAAAAACCATAGCTTTGACTATACAGACCTTTGTCAGCAAAGTTAGGAAAATGCATTGGAAATATGTATCAAGTTAGAAAAATGCATTAGAACTTAGAATAGTCATTTGAAACCAGCAGCAGTTGAGATAAAGTATTCTTCTCACTTGTATTATCAATGCTATTATGCTACTTTAAATAATCTTGTCAACCGTGAAACACTCATTTTCTTTCAGGAAAAATTATTCTTACCCATTGCAGGGGTAGCAAGGGTTTGGCGGCCAACAAGCTGGGCTGGTCCCAATCCATCAAGAAAATCACTGAATTGACTATCTGCGCCTAGTCTCACTCCAGGAAATATTAAACTATTGGCAAAAGGACAAAAACAAAACATTAGATCTCCTAGAACTCTTTTCATTACTTTCCATTAGAATACAGTTCTGAACATGAATCAAACAGTACTTGGGTAACTGGTTTACTTACTGATTCTTTGCATTTCCTCTGAACCAAGCATATGAGGCTCAGTGCTGAACAAGAAAAGATCTACCCTATCAATTTACAGAATATTCAGCAGAGTTCCCTGTGCTACACAGTAGGTACTTGTTGGTTATCCACTTTAAACACAGCAGAGGGTACATGTCGATCCTGAACTCCCAGTATATCCCTCCCTCCCATTCACCTGAAACTAACACAATATTGTTAATCAACTCTACTCCAATATAAAATAAAAAAGAAGATCTGATGCTGAGGAGGGCTTAATTAAAGTTTTTAATGTAGTAAGTTTTGGGCACATTTTACAAGTCCCTACATAAATGTATGACTAACATAAGATATAAGATGTGATATTTTATGTCATGATCTACTTAAATAGTTGCTCACAAGCATTAAGTAACATTAAAGTGCTAAATTTTAAGAAACATTTAACAATTTCTTAAATAAATATTATTTGCAATATTCAGTTCAGTTCAGTCACTCAGTCGTGTCTGACTCTTTGCAACCCAATGGACTGCAGCATGCCAGGCCTCCCTATCTATCACCAACTCTCAGAGTTTGCTCAAACTCATGTCCATTGAGTTGGTGATGCCATCCAACCATCTCATCCTCTGTCATTCCCTTCTCCTCCGGCCTTCAATCTACGCAGCATCAGGGTCTTTTCTAAGGAGTCAGTTCTTTGCGTCAGCTGGTCTAAGTATTGGAATGTCAGCTTCAGCATCAGTCCTTCTAATGAATATTCAAGACTGATTTCCATTAAGATTGACTGATTTGATCATCATGCAGTCCAAGGGACTCTCAAGAGTGTTCTCCAACACCACAGTTCAAAAGCATCATTTCTTTGGCACTCAGCTTTCTTTATAGTCTAACTCTCACATCCATACATGACTACTGGAAAAACCATAACTTTGTCTAGACAGACTTTAGTTGGCAAAGTAATGTCTCTGTTTTTTAATATGCTATCTAGGTTGGTCATAACTTCCCTTCCAAGGAACAAGCGTCTTTTAATTTCATGGCTGCATTCACCATCTGCAGTGATTCTGGAGCCCCCCAAAATAAAATCTTTCACTGTTTCCATCATTTCCCCATCTATTTGCCATGAAGTGATGGGACCAGACGCAATGATCTTTGTTTTCAGTATGTTGAGCTTTAAGCCAACATTTTCACTCTCCTCTTTCACTTTCATCAAGAGGCTCTTTAGTTCCTCTTTGCTTTCTGCCATAAGCGTGGTATCATCTGCATATCTGAGGTTATTGATATTTCCCTGGAAATCTTGATTCCAGCTTGTGCTTCATCCAGCCCAGCATTTCACAGGATGTACTCTGCATAGAAGTTAAATAAGCAAGGTCACAATATATAGCCTTTCCCGATTTGGAACCAGTCTGTTGTTCCATGTCCAGTTCTAACTGTTGCTTCCTGACCTGCATACAGTTTTCTCAGGAGGCAGGTCAGGTGGTCTGGTATTCCCATATTTTTCAGAATTTTCCACAGTTTGTTGTGATCCACACAGCCAAAGACTTTGGCATAGTCAATAAAGCAGAAATACATATTTTTCTGGAACTCTCTTGCTTTTTCGATGATCCGATGGATGTTGGCAATTTGATCTCTGGGTCCTGTGCGTTTTCTAAATCCAGCTTGAACACCTGGAAGTTCATGGTTCATGTTCTGTGGAAGCCTGGCTTGGAGAATTTTGAGCATTACTTTGCTAGCATGTGAGGTGAGCGCAACTGTGTGGTAATGTGAGCATTCTTTGGCATTGCCTTTCTTTGGGATTGGAATGAAAACTGACCTTATCCAGTCCTGTGGCCACTGCTGACTTTTCCAAATTTGCTGGCATACTGAGTGCTGCACTTTCATGGCATCATCTTTTAGGATCTGAAATAGCTCATCTGGAATTCCATCACCTCCACTAGCTTTGTTCACAGTGATGCTTCCTAATGCCCACTTGACTTTGCATTCCAGGATGTGGCTCTAGCTGAGTGATCACAGCATTGTGGTTATCTGGGTCATGAAGATCTTTTTTACAGTTCTGTGTATTTATGCCACCTTTTCTTAATATCTTCTGCTTCTGTTAGGTCCATAGCATTTCTGTCCTTTATTGTGCCCATCTTTGCATGAAATGTTCTCTTGGTATCTCTAATTTGTAATATTGAATAAATATTATTTGAAAACAGATTCTTATTACAAAACAAAATGCTTAATTTTTTCAGTTTTGAATGAATTAACATCTTGAATACATTTATATGTCATATATGAGATTTGTATTTAAATGCAAATATGTTTAATTTAATTTAAATTAAATGCAAAAACGTTTGTCTGTTTCTCATCATGCCTGACTGAAGCCCCAGGCTATATCTTTGCCCAGAGCAGGGACTGTGCTCTTGTTACCTGATGTGTCCAGGGTAACAAGAACCAGGCTGTTCACATAGTTAAACTTCGATATGTAATTTTTTGGAATAACAATTTTGTATAAGGGTCGATCTTTTCCAGTGTGGTAGTGAAGGACAGGGAAGCCTGGCATGCTGCTGTCCGTGGGGATGCAAAGAGTTAAACTCGACTGAGTGCCCGAACAACATCAACCATGCGCTTTCATACATATTATTTGTTCATAATCAAAGGGATTTGACAGAGCATCGATTATTATTCTATCCAGAGACCATAAAATAAATCCGTGAGACATTAAGTGGCTTATCCATGGTGGAAGTATTACTAGATTTGTCAATTAAAAAAAAATTTTATTGGAGTATAGTTGATTTACAATGCTGTGTTAGTTTCTGCTGTAGAGCAAAGTGAATCAGTTATATGTATCTGGAAATAGACATATGTCCACCCTCTTTAATATTCTTTTCCCCATAGGCCATTACAGAGAGTTGAGTAGAGTTCCTTGTGCTATACTCTAGGTTCCTATTAGTTATTATCTATCTATCTATATATAGGAGTGTATTTGTTAATTCCAATCTACACTTGTTGATTTTTATATCAGAAAACAGTGTCTCCAGTTTTTTATTTGCTCATTGCTTCATAATACTTCAACAAATATTGGTATTTTGTCAGCAAACTTAACTCCTAAACTTCATGCCTTCTGATTTTTGTTCCTGGCTGTATCTTGCTGGGGGAATGCATATCCATCATTGGATCAAATAAAGGGACTCACTACTTTCAGGAATGGGAAACAATATCATGAACATTAACTTGGCAGAATTTATTTTATTTTCTGAACCAAATTAAAAATGCCAGTAAAATAAAATAAATTATTAATAATGAATGGGTAAAAGATATTTGCATGGTAATACATAATTATAGAAAACTTGTACACGGTAAATCCCCAAGTAACCCATTGCAGGATAATACTTAATTATTTGTAAAATCTATCACCTCAGTAACCTGTCAACTATCAAACTATCAATCAGTAAAACCATTATTTCAGTTTCACCAGAAAAATTCTCAAGCATAAGAAAAGTGTAGATTTTGTATAAAAAAATCACACCAAGTAAAAAAAAAAAACAAAAATCTAGTTATATTTTTCCCCAATTAATCAATTTCAAGATTAATGAAAACGCTTTCATCAGAAAAATAACTAAGTAGGTAGATCCTGGGCATTTTTCCTAAGGTGAAAATGAAATGGTGATGTTTTAAAAATAAGAAAAATAAGTTGCTATTATAAGAATGTTAGACTTCCAACAACTTGAATCCCAAAATAGTTTGGAGAAAAGCAGGAATATGGACAATTAGCTTCATACTTCTATGTTCTAATTCAGATTTTTGCAACTGGGCCAGATGACGAATTTCCCATGTGAAAGAAGCCAGTAAATGTGGCATTTCTACCATAAGCCTCTGGTCATGGACTTTTCTGAGCCTTTCTGGATAACAAAAAACCAGTTATCCATGTTAACCCGCCATTTCCTCATCCCTTTGAGAGGTCTGAGTGACCAGGGGCGGAGATGTGTCTGTGTCTGTATCCTAAAAGGTCAGGCTGTTTAAAGTGGGTGGTTGAACTCCCAGTTGTACAAAGCAACTGCAGGGTAACGGGGGCCTTGTTACCCGCCCTGTGACTCGGGACTCTCGGCTCCAGGCCTCGTGCATGTGCTGATCCACTTACTTTCCCTCGGAGCTGTAGCTGTTGATGCTGCCGTCCGTGGACTCCCGGCTTGGCTGCCTCACCATCTTCCTCATCTCAGCTGCCATTCCTGTCTCAGTGCTTCTCTGGATGGTGCTTTTCAACTTCTTGTGGCCTGACTCTGGCAGGAGAGAGTAAAAGCAACTCTAAGTTTCTTTCTTTTTTTTTTTTTTCAGACAGTTTCCCTGGATATGGACTCTGCAAGTACAATCGTTAATTATGCAATAATTCAAGTTTTACTCACAAAAATAATGTCTAAGAGAATACTCTGATAAATTGATCTCTTTGCTACAGGATGCTCTGGCTAAGGAGGCAGCAGTAGAAGGCAGACCACTGCCCAGTTTCAGAGACCACCTGACTCCCAGTGAGCCAAAATGCATCCCTGTATTGTGGCTGCTCAAGTCGTCAGCTTCAGTGAAAAACTGGATTTTGCACTGAACTGTTCTGTGGAAGCTAACAGGTTTCTTCTAATCTGGAAGGTTCCAACTGCATGGAGACAGATCTGAATGACTGGGAATGTCTACAGAAGAGGCACTTGGAACCCAGCATGGAAAATACCACTGTTTTGGTACAGCCAGCTATCCACAATCCTCATAAAAGGAAAAAAAAAAAAAAAAAAAGCAGCATTTTATTCAATGTTTTCTGTAACACTTTAACATACAGGATCTCATCTGAGATAGCACAGAGGTTACCCACATAGGGCTCATTACCGGTTATGTTTCCAGTTGTTAGAGGTGCTTTCACAGAATACATTTTAGAGGTTGAAATGCTAATGAAAGGGTAGGAATCTGTTTGATCTTATTGTTTCTAACTTGCCCTCTACAAGAGCAATGTGTGCTCCTACCAACCGTCACATGGATGCGTCTCTTTTCCCACCTATGGCTCTAGATTCTCCACCTGTGCTGCTCCTGGTTTCTGTCCCACCCACTGGACTCAAGGCAGGGACATCCCCTATGGCAGTGATGGCTGCCATTAGCTTAGTTTGGGTGTTTATGTGTGTCCTGTGGCTCCCTCTTAGACGTCACTCTTGTATTAAGTCACCACGTAAAGCAACATTTCATCCCTGCATGCCTATCAGCACCACACCGCCTGAGAGCAAGAGGCAGCCCCCATGGCATGTTACTCAAGTGAGCCAGCCAGAATCCTGACAAACATTTACCCCAGGCATCCCGAGGCAATGAACAAAGGTAGAACACCAAATTCTACTGAAAATAATGAGATTCATAGCTAGAATAATGAAAGCAAACTTTATATGTAAATGGAAGGGAGGATGCTGGGAACTAGAGAGAAATAGTTAAGAGGATCAGCCACAAGGATCTTTTCATTAAGGTGTTAATTTATCCACCCAGTCAGCATTCCTTCCATCCATTCAACCTTCCTTTTATTCATCCATCCACACTTTCATCCATTCATTCCTCCATCTGTCCATCCTTCTTCCATCCATCCATCCATCCATCCTTCCTTCCCTCCATGCATGCATCTATCCATCCCTAGCCCCATCCATGCATCTATGCTTCCCTCCTTTATTCTATCCATCCATCCTTCCCTCCTTCCAACCATCTTTCCTCCATCCTTCCATCTATCGTTCCCTCCATCCATTCTTCCTTCCCTCCCTCTTTCCATCCCTTCCTCCATCCATCCCTCCATCCAAGAAATATTTACTAAATACCAGCCAGGTGTCCCACACTGTTCTAGGTTCTGGGTAAACACTGCCAAATGACAAATTTCCTGTCATGGAGCTTACATGCATGTATTACACAAGAAAGGCAATTAACAAGTCAACAAATACGTAACAGGTCCGGTAACAACTGCTATGGATAAAAACAGGCAAGAGAAGGGGATGGAGATTGATGGAGCTGAGCAGCGGCTTTATAAAAAAGGGGTCAGGGTCTCATCAAACATCGATCTGGAGGATATGAGGGGACCGGGCGGTGGCCCCCAAAGCTGGGTTGGTCCAGGTGGCTGTGCTGGGGAGGCTGTGAGTGATGTCGGTCTGGTCATCAGCCCCCAGTCCACAGGTTTCCTCTGTGACGTTTCCAGTGCTGATGCTGACTCCAGCCAGGAGGCTCTGTGTGCCTGGCTGTCCGGATGACGGAGGTACTACCAGAGCCTGGCTTCTCCCGCTTCTCCTAACGCCTGCTACAGGTGCTTGTAGTGACATATGTGTTTGATGAACGAAAAGAAAACATTTAAAAGTTAAGAGTTCTTTATCAATTTGTATTTTTCAAGTTTTTCTCAAAGAGGGGTATGTCTACAGGGTGTCCCCAAATACTTACAGCAGTATTAAACCTCCAAAGCTTCCAAAATAAATCTAAGTGCTACACACTTCGCAAAAACATCATGTAAGAGGTCGGTTATTGAACTTTCTTTTATACTTACTTAACTTTGTGAGTTTGGGTAATATATTTTTCATTTTAGAGGTTTTGTTTCAAGCCTTCTAAAGAGGGCGATCATGGACCGATGTCTCACTCATGTTAAGAAATATTCAACACAGAGTTTTGATGCACTCACAACTGTATAAAGGCCCAGGTAACAGCTGGATAAGCAATTCTAGCTCTGAATCTTTCTGATTTATATTCAAAGGGCTCTCATATTATCTGGAATGTAAAGGTTCGAAGGATCAGAGTTTTACAGACGTGGAAACTGTACACAAGAGAAGTATAATTCATGCAACAAGTAACTGTCCAGCATTTGAACTGGTCTTCACCTTTTCTGCATGCTGGTGATAGAGCAGTGAATGCAACCAACATGACCTCTGCCCGCTGGAGCTTACATTTTAGTGGGAACGATGGCTTCTTCAGTATCCCCCCCTCATTAGCCTGGAAGCTAGATGAGAAACCTGATTTTCTGAACCTCAGTCTTGTGATCATTCCATTATACCACAGTGTAGGAAAACACAGAGTCTGATCTGATTGACTTTACAAACAAAACAAAAGTTTAGCTATAGATATTTTCATGTATGCATTTTCATATGGGCTTACAAATTCATTTGAAAACATTGAAAAAATCACACATATTCTATACAAGTGTATATAATTATCTGTATTCATCCCTCTGTGCCATAATTGGAGTCAGAAATGGTAACCCATTCCAGTATTCTTGCCTGGAAAATCCAATGGACAGAGGACCCCAATGGGCTGCAGTCCATGGGGTCACAAAATCAGACATGACTGAGCTACTGAGCATACATGCTATAATTACAGAATAAATATGTTACATATATGACATTTTTAATACCAATATAATGTATTAAATCACTAAATATTACAAAATACTATTATGCCTATTAAAGATACCCTCAGTATTTAATAATTACTTGTATCCACTGAAGAATCATTAACCCGAGAAAGACGTGAAGTCTACTGGCAGATGATGTCATGAGACCTTTGACCTGAAACCCTGTCCCAAGTACTATACAAAGAACAAAAGGATTAGAGAACTAGTATATTTTAATATTCTACATTCACAGACATGTAAAAGTTAGTAAAATCCATAATATTGGGGGGGGGCAATACTATACTCATGCTTTGGAAAAATAGACATACTTACATAGAATATTCCAAAATGTGTCCTACTTATATATGAACTTTCACTTTTCATATTTAGAAATGCTGCATTTAGAAACAACCTATGGATGTATTAGTTCATTCTGCAAATGCTTCTTAAGCATCAAAGGCCTATAATTTGATAGTCTGATAGCATTCTAGGTGTCAAAGCCACATAAGTAATAGGAAAGCACATCCAGTAACAGCTAGAGCAAGTCAGGGAACATGATGATTCTGGACAAATATCATATATGGCTTATATGTGGAATGGGAAAAACGATATAAATAAACTTACTTACAAACAGACTCACAGACATAGAAGACAAATTTATGGTTGCCAAAGGGGAAAGGGCAGGGGGAGAAAGAAATCAGGAGTTTGAGATTAATACATACAGTACTATATACTAATAAAACTGATAATTAATGAGGATCTGTGGAACGCTCCTCAATGTTAAGCAGCATGGAGAGGAGGGGAGTTTGGGGGAGAATGGATACATGTATATCTATCACCGAGTCTCTTGGCTGTTCACCTGAAATATCACAACATTGTCAATCAGCTATATACCAACACAAAATAAAAAGCTAAAAAAATTACCTGCTGTATAGTATTTGGAACTGGATTCAATATCTTGCATATTGTGTTCAATATATTGTATACTGTATCATATATCTTGTATATTGTATTCAATATCTTGTAAGAACCTACTCTTTACCAAAGGGAAAAGAATCTGAAGAATAGATAGATAGATAGATAACTCAATCATTTTGCTGTACACCTGAGATTAATATGACATTGTAAATCATCTGTATTTCAGCTTAAAAATAAACAAAGATAATATAAACGGAAAAATAATGACTTTAGATTCTGGATCAGTTCAGTTGCTCAGTCATGTCTTACTCTTAACAACCCCACTGACTGCACCATGCCAGGCTTCCTTGTCCCTCACCACTTCCTGGAGCTTGCTCAAACTTATGTGATGCCATCCAACCATCTCATCTTCTGTCGTCCCCTTCTCCTCCTGTCTTCAATCTTTCCCAGCATCAGGGGCTTTTCCAATGAATCAGTTCTTCGCATCAGGTGGCCAAAGTCTTGGAGTTTCGGCTTCAGCATCAGTTCTTCCAAAGAATATTCAGGACTGATTTCCTTTAGGATGGACTGGATGGATCTCCTTGCAGTCCAAGGGACTCTCAAGAGTCATCTCCAACACTACAGTTCAAAAGCATCAGTTCTTTGGTGCTCAATTTTCTTTTTTCTTTTTTTTTATGTTTTATATTCAACATATTTATTAATAGCCTTGACAGTTTTTCTATAACAAAACTTTAAATTTATTTTAATCTTCTTGTCTCAAAAGAATCTAAGTTTTAAACACATTTCTTCTTGTTTCAATCACCATTACAATTACAATTGCATGCAATATATCAATAGACACAAAAGTGTTTGTACTAAATTGCTTCGTTAAGACGTATCAGTGCATGAATTTCATGGACAGAATTTAGCATCAACTCTACTCATATTTTTCACTTTGGCAGATGTGAGCAGTTCATAGTTAAATAAAGAATAGAGAAAGTTATGTTATTGTATTGTTATTTGGTCATTGTGTCCCAATTCTTTGTGATCCCTGTGAACTGAAGCTTGCCATGCTCTGGCAAAACCATAGCTTTGACTAGATGGACCTCTGTCAGCAAGGTAATGTCAGTTCTTTTTAATATACTGTCTAGTTTTATCACAGCTTTTCTTCCAAGGAACAAGCATCTTTTAACTTCATGGCTACAGTCACCATCTGCAGTGATTTTGGAGCCCAAGAAAATAAAGTCTGTCACTGTTTCCATTGTTTCCCCATCTATTTGCCATGAAGTGATGGGACCGGATGCGATGATCTTAGTTTTTTGAATGTTGAGTTTTAAGCCAGATTTTTCACTCTCCTCTTTCACTTTCATCAAGAGACTCTTTAGTTCCTCTTTGCTTTCTGCCATAAGAGTTGTGTCATCTGCATATATGAGGTTATTGTATTACTCCTAGCAATCTTAATTCCAGCTTGTGCTTCATCCAGCCCGGTATTTCGCATGATGTATATGGCATATAGTTAAATAAGCAGGGTGACAATATACAGCCTTGACGTACTCCTTTCCCGATTTGGAACCAGTCTGTTGTTCCATGTCTGGTTCTAACTGATGCTTCTTGACCAGCATACAGATTTCTCAGGAGGCAGTTAAAGTGGTCTGGTATTCTCAACTCTGGTATTCCCAACTCTTTAAGAAATTTCCACAGTTTGTCGTGATCCACACAATCAAAGGCTTTGGCATAGTCAATAAAGCAGAAGGATATGTTTTTCTTGAACTCCCCTGCTTTTTCTATGATCCAACAGATGTTGCCAATTTGATCTCTGGTTCCTCTGTATTTTCTAAATCCAGCCTGGACCTCTGGAAGTTCACGGTTCAAGGTTCATGGACATTTTGAAGCCTGGCTTGGAGAATTTTGAGCATTACTTTGCTGGCATGTGAGATGAGTGCAATTGTGCGGTAGTTTGAGCATTCTCTGGCATTGCCTTTCTTTGGAATTAGAATGAAAACTGACATTTTCCAGTCCCATGTCCACTGCTGACTTTTGCAACTTTGCTGACATATTGAGTGCAGCACTTTCACAGCATCATCTTTCAGGATTTGAAACAGCTCAACTGGAATTCCATCTGAATATCATCTAGATACTGGATAGCATCACAGAAAAATGAAGAAGAGCCTGCCTGCGTTGAGAGAGTTCCTTTTGATCAGTTGGGCAGGGCAGGTGACTTGTAGACAAGAAGGCTGCCAAGCAAGGGTCTGGGGGAAGGCCAGTCCAGGCAGAGGAGCAAGAGGCAGACCCCGAGGAGGGCCAAGCCTGCCCTGGCGGGTCTGAGACTATGCACAAGGAGAGGAGGAGATGGAGAGGCTCAGGCTCTGCTGGGTGCCTACCTGGACTCTGTGCTTGAGTGTTGGGGAACCCAGGGAAGGGTCCCATTCTGATCTCCCCTCTCACAGGGTCACCGAGCCACTGTGTGGGGCTGAGCTCCTGGAGTAGAAGTGGAGGAGGTGGGGAAGCTCTCCTCCCTGAGGAGGGAAATCGAGACTACGTTCGGAGAGCAGCAGGGCAGATCAGTGGGGAGAGGCTTTGAGCTTCTCTTGCAGTGTAGCTGACACGTGTCCTGTTCATTCATGTGCAAGTGGCTCAGAAAAACAGGAGAAATCAGGAACTTTCAGGTTTTCAGTTAGGATAACCAGTTGGAGGGGCTTCCCTGGTAGCTCAGTAGTGACGAATCTGCCTGCCAGTATAGTAGATGCGGGTTTGATGCCTGGGTCGGGAAGATCCCCTGGAGAAGGAAATGACAACGTACTCCAGTCTTCTTACCTGGGAAATCCCATGGTTGGAGGAGCCTGTTGGACCACAGTCCATGGGTGGTCTGAGTGACTAAACACCAACAACTAGTTGGATGACAGTGTCACTTACTGGGAGGGGAACTCGTGGGTGGTAGAAATTCTGGGTTCTCCAGTGGATGGAAGAGGAGCTTGTGCAATAGCTGTGTGGAGAGTAAAGTAGGAAGAAGATGTAGGATCAGGACCAGAGGGTCAGGTTGCGGCCAGAGAGGTGGGAGATGGGCAGACAGGACACATTGGCAGGCAGACGGGATGGAGATGTAGGGTACCAGTTTGACCTCCAGGGAACACAGAGAGATACACAGGGGAGTTGGAGCGGAGCCCAGGATGTTTTCACATTTGAAGGTCTAGAAGAAAATCGAGGCAGCTAAGGGGTCTCCATGGGAAGACCTTTTCAGGAGAAAAAGAGGTAAGCGTCATGCTGCAGAAATCAGAAGAATATGGTATTTCAGGAAGTAAGATAATTAACTGTTGATTACTACTTAGAATTTTAGTAAGAAGCAGACCTGTAGAGTGGATGACAGGGCTGCCTCCATGGCAGCACTGATTTCGAGGGGAGCTGGGGACCAGTCAGAAGAGAGAACCAGAGATGAGGAGGCAGAGAGGCTCCAGGACCATTTCCAAAAGGTTTGCAGTGACTGAGAGAGTATTTGGAGAGTCACACATGATGAGGGCAGGTTGTCTATTTTTTAAGATGTTAGAGATCTATGCAGATGGGAATCCATAAATGCATAGAGTGAAGCACAACAGTGTCAGGTGTAATATCATGGGTTGGAGAGGTGGATAAAGATAAATAATGTCCAAAAAATCACCGTCCAATCAATGCAGTATCTAACCATCAAATGAAAAGTCAATCCCATCCAGCAACTGGAAATATCAGTAAGAGAATATAAACTAATGGATTAAAAATTTGAATTCAAAAGATAAGTACAATAATGTCTTTCTTATCAACTCATAGAAAGAACAGAGGAAGTGCTTCAGTTTGGTTGTCTTGAAAGTAACAACTGAGCTCAGTGATAAGATTCATTTTGTTTATATGTACAGTGGCAAAATTCAGTTGTTTTTAAACAGAAATGTTGTTGTGGTTAATGTGGCCCATTTTGTTTATTCATTCCTTTATTAACTTATTCAAGGAAATTGTCCCTGAATGTTTCGGGCTAGTGCTGTGTATGTACACTTGGAAAGGAAAGAGTCCCTGATTCCAGGCAGCTCACGGCCTTGGAGGAGGGACGGGCATGTACTGATCCTGAAGAGTCAGTGCAACACGGAGGATTTATATGTATTGAGCTTCAGGTTTTTATCTAATGTAATGCTACTAACACAGAGAGAAGACAGAGCAAGAGAGAGAGAACGGTTTAGACAGTGAGGGGTCTGCTGCTTGCCCCGCCACTAAATGAGCAGTAACCTGGCAGAATCAGGAAGTGAGAAATGCAAAACTTCTCTTCGTTCACTTTTGTCAGTTCCTCAAGAGAATTCTGAGTCTATGTGTGTCTGTGTGTGCTAGGCACTCAGTCATGTCCAACTCTGTGTGACTGCATGGACTGTAGCCCACCAGGCCTTTCTGTTCATGGGATTCTCTAGGCAAGAATACTGGAGTGGGTTGCCATTCCCTTCCCCAGGGGATCTTCCTGACTCTGACTCAGGGATCAAACCCGGATCTTCTGCATTGCAGGAGGATTTTTTTTTTTTTTTTTACTGTCAGAGCCACTAGGAGGCCCTCCAGAGTTTATGATGACCTCTAATAAAATATATTGCCTAAACGCAAACCAATCACTTTATCTAGTGTGTAAACAGAGCAGCAGCAAAACAGTCTAACTGATGGGACTGGACTCCCTGAGACACTACAGGTTGATACCCAAGGGATTTTCAAAGGCAATTTTAACTCTGTGCAGATGGTGAAGAGGCATTTGTATTTCATGCCAGGAGAACATCATATATAAAGATCTCAAGTGAGGGGCAGCATGGTCTCTTAAAGTGGGCACATTTCCAAGTTGACTCGTTAACCTCAAGTTGACACTGTGAGTGGTGAGTGCAGAGAGGGAGTTCTCTACATGACCTCTGACCTGATGCTCTCCAGATGCATGGTTATGTACCACCTGGGTGGCTGTGGCTGCTGTATGACTACTGATGCTGTTCTTACTGGCATCAAACTCTTGGCCCCCCAGGGCCACACAGAGCTGTGTGTACTCTGTACTGTGCACAATACAACACAGATCTCTAGTGATCATTTTTTACAAGAAAAGACCCAGCAGTTCTCCTGTTGCTGTCAGACGCTTCCAATGTTGTGGCAACCACACAGTCGGAAAACATTTATTAGGCAGTCTGTTCCAACGGTGCCACAGTGGAGTTTCTGGGTATTTTTAAACAAACAAAAATGTTCCTTTTGTGCTGGGCCAAGGTTCTTGAATATACCTCACCCCACTCCAGATAAGTACAACTTGTAAAAGTTTCATAAGTCTGAAGAATATTTTTAGAACACCGCATGAGAGTTCTTGCACTTTTATGGTTTCCCTCATTCATTCTCTGGTTTAATCCTACAAGCCATAAAGTTTACAGTTTTCCCATTTTCCAAAGAGGTTTATAATGAAAGATACACAATGGTCAAGAAGCTAAAAATAGAATCGTTAGGAATACTTTTTGTGAGATGGATGGAATAAGTGCCCTTAATAATATTTTCAGAATTCTTTCAGTCTTTCCCGGTGATGTAGTGATGCTTGTTTGTTTGTTTGCTTTAAACATGCAGGATCGTAGTTCCCTGAGCAGGGACTGAACTCATGTAGCCTCCACTGGGAGCTCAGAGTCCTAACCACTGAACAACCAGGGAAAGACCCTGGCTATGCTTTCTTTGGAGAAGGAAATGGCAACCCACTCCAGTGTTCTTGCTTGGAGAATCCCAAGGACGGGGGAGCCTGGTGGGCTGCCGTCTATGGGGTCGCACAGAGTCGGACACGACTGAAACAACTTAGCAGCAGCAGCAGCATGCTTTCTTATTTCACTACAGTAACCTGAAGGTTGTTATGGTGCTTCCTTTGCTGCTGTGTGCTCTGCAAACATGGCTTTAGAAGGTCAATGCTGACCCCTGACCTCTGCTTTTCAGCCTAACCATGACTATAAATGGCTCCCTGGTGAGAAGCTGGCATCCTGCCGAGTGCCTGGAATGCCTGCAGTCAGACCATGTCGGTTCCCTCACACACACTGAGTTTTCCAGGAAAATGTTTGTTACTGTGACCTCAGAGCTTCCCAAGTAGTGCAGTGTTAAAAGAATCTGCCTGCCAATGAAGGAGACGTGGGTTCAGTCCCTGGGTCAGGAAGATCCCCTGGAGGAGGAAATGGCTGTGCACCCACTCCATTATTCTTGCCTGAGAAATCCCACCTCCAAGCCAAGGGCAGACGCTTCAGAGGAACCACCCATGCCCACATCACGATCGTGGACACCTAGCCCCTAGAACTGTGAGAGGATAAACTACTGCTATTCCAACCACCCAGTCAGTGATATTTTGTCATGCAGCCTGAGCAAACCAATATATCTAGGGAGTGGATATTATATACGGTCGTCTTCTTGTTTAATAAATGTGATGCATACAAGTTAAAGCACCTGGGGATCAATGACAACCGACATGTTCTGAGGATGAGATTAAGCCCCCAATCCTGGGATGGACTTATTTCAGCTTGACTTGATTAAAAAGTGCTCTAAAGCATGACATGGAGATATCTAAAGTGTTTATTAACAACTCAATGTTCAGAAAATAAGGCCTCAGATATATTTGCAACCTGACAAGGGATTAACCTCCGAAGCATACAAACAGCTCAAATAGCTCAAAAACAAAACAAAACAAAACAGAAGATCTAACTAGAAACTTCTCCAAAGAAGACATACAGTTGGACAAAAAGCACATGTAAATATGCTCAACATCACTAATTATTAGCGAAATGCAAATGAAAACTGCAGTGAGGTGCCACCTCACATCAGTCAGGATGGCCATCATTTAAAAGTCCACAAACAATAAATGCTAGAGAGGCTGTGCAGAGAAGGGAACCTTTCTACACTGCTGATGGGAATGCAAGGGGGTGCAGCCACTGTGGAAAACAGAATGAAGGTGCTTTAAAAAACTAAAAACAGAGCCACCATGTGATCCAGCAATTCCACTCTTGGGCATACCTCCAGAGAAGACCATACTTTGAAAAGATATATGCATCCTAAGTTCATTGCAGCACTATGTACAATAGCCAAGACATGGAAACAAAGTAGATGTCCCTCAAGAGATGAATGGATAAAGAAGCTGTGATATATATACGAGCTTGAATGCGTTCTAAGTTGCTTCAGTTGTGTCTGACTCTTTGTGACCCTATGGTCTAGCCTGCAGGCCTCCTGTGTCCATGGGATTCTCCAGGCAAGAATATTGAAGTGGGTTGCCATTACCTCCTCCAGGAGATCTTCCCCACCCAGAGATCGAACCTGAGTTTCCTGTGCTACCAGCCAATTCCTTACCCACTGAGCAGCCAAAGATATATGTACAAGGGATATATATACTCAGCCATAAAAAAAGAATGAAATAATGCCAATTTTTGCAGCAACATGGACGAACCTAGGGATTATCATACTAAGTGAAGTATGTCAGACAGAGACAAGTATTTTATGATATCACTTACGTATGGAGTCTAAAAAAATGATACGAGTGAAGTTATATACAAAACAGCAACAGACTCACAGACACAGACAACAAACTTACGGTTATCAGGGGGAAAGGTGGGGAGGGATAAATTGGGAGGATGAGATTAACATATAAACACTACTATATCCTTTGGTTGGGAAGATCCCCTGGAGAAAGGAAATGGCAACCCACTGCAGTATTCTTGCCTGGAAAATCCCATGGACAGAGAAGCCTGGTGGGTACAGTCTATCAGGATGCAAACAGTCAGACATGATTTAGCAACTAAACAGTAGCAAAAAATAGCATATATAAAATAGATAAACAATAAGGACCTATTGCACAGAACAGGGAATTCTATTCCAATATTCTGTAATAATATAAATTAGAAAAGAATGTGAAAAAGAATAGATATACGTATATGTATAACCGAATCAGTTTGCAGTACACCTGAAACTAACACAATATTATAAATCAAGTGGGTTCAGAAAAGCACTGTTTATAATAGCCAGGACATGGAAGCAACCTAGATGTCCATCAGCAGATGAATGGATAAGAAAGCTATGGTACATATACACAATGGAGTATTACTCAGCCATTAAAAAGAATACATTTGAATTAGTCCTAATGAAGTGGATGAAACTGGAGCCTATTATACAGAGTGAAGTAAGCCAGAAAGAAAAACACCAATACAGTATACTAACGCATATATACGGAATTTAGAAAGATGGTAACAATAACCCTGTGTACGAGACAGCAAAAGAGACACTGATGTATAGATCAGTCTTATGGACTCTGTGGGAGAGGGAGAGGGTGGGAAGATTTGGGAGAATGGCATTGAAACATGTAAAATATCATGTATGAAACGAGATGCCAGACCAGGTTCGATGCACGATACTGGATGCTTGGGGCTAGTGCACTGGGACGACCCAGAGGGATGGTATGGGGAGGGAGGAGGGAGGAGGGTTCAGGATGGGGAACACATGTATACCTGTGGTGGATTCATTTTGATATTTGGCAAAACTAATACAATTATGTAAAGTTTTAAAATAAAATAAAATTTAAAAAAAAAGAACAAAAAAAAAAAAAAAAAGAAAATAAGGCCTCAGATTTGTTTTCCCAGGAGTAAAACATACCACATTTATGTCACATATATTTTTTTTAACTCTTCTTTGTTCTAAATTAACACCTTAATTGAAACTGTATTTCACTCACTGAGTGTAAACTTAGAATAGCTCCTTAATTATATGACATTCTGACTGTAAAAGTAAAACAATACTTCAGGCTGAAAGCTACAAAAAACAAATGTTTTATTGCATGTTTTAGGTTTTCTTTTTAAAAAAATGTTTAAACCAAGTTATTACTATTTAGATGGGAATACCAGACCATCTTACCTGTCTCCTGAGAAACCTGTATGTGGGTCAGGAAGCAACAGTTGGAACCCTCTGTGGAATAACTGATTGGTTCAGGATCGAGAAAGGAGTACGACAGGGCTGTCTGCTGCACCCTGTTTGTTTAATGTATACACTGAGCACATAATGAGAAATTCAGGGCTGGATGAGTTACAAGCTGGAAACAAGATAGGTGGGAGAAACATCAACCTCAGGTATGCAGATGGTACCACTCTAATGGCAGAAACTGAAGATGAACTAAAGAGCCTTTTGATAAGGGTGAAGGAGGAGAGTGAAAGAGCTGGCTTAAAACTCAATATTAGAAAAGATCATGGCATCTGGCCCCATTAAACTGAAAGTGAAAAAGAAAGTGAAATTCATGTCACTCCGTTGTGTCCGACTCTTTGCGACCCCATCGACTGCAGCCTACCAGGATCCTCTGCCCATGGGATTTTCCAGGCAGGAGTACTGGAGTGGGGTGCCATTTCCTTCTCCAGGGGATCTTCCCAACTCAGGGATTGAAGCCAAGTCTGGCCCCATTACTTCATGGCAAATAGAAGGGAAAAAAATGGAAGTAGTGACAGATTTCCTCTTTTGGGGATCTAAAATCACTGCAGATGACTGCAGCCATCGAATCATAAGACGTTTGCTTCTTGGCAGGAAAGCAATGACAAACCTATACCGTGTGTTGAAAAGCAGAGACAATACTCTGCCAAAAAAGGTCCATATAGCCAAGGCTATGGTCCTCCCAGTGGTCATGTAAGGTTGTAAGGGCTATACTGTAAAGAAGGCAAAGCACCAAAGAATTGAATCCTTCAAATTGTGGTGCTGGGGAAGACTCCTGAGAGTCCCTTGGACTGAAAGGAGATCAAGCCAGCCAATCTTGAGGGAGATCAACCCTGAATACTCATTGGAAGGACTGATGCTGAAGCTGAAACTCCAGTATTTTGGTCATCTGATGCAAAAAGCTGACTTATTAGAAAGGTCCCTTATACTGGGAAAGATTGAGGGGCAGAAGAAGTGGGTGTCAAAGGATGAGATGGCTGGATGGCATCACTGATGTAATGTACATGAACTTGGGCAAACTTTGGGAGATGGTGAGGGACAGAGAGACCTGGTGTGCTGCAGTCCATGGGGTCACAGAGTCGGGACATAACCGGGCAACTGAACAACAATAATTACTATTTAGGGAATCTTTTTTTTTTTTCCAATTTGAAAAGGCAGCCTAATACACTCAGTGTTGGCTGGATAGGAAGTGGTTTGAGGGCCTTCCGTGGGATCAGAGCCTGTGATTCATCCCAGCCCCATCTGTGTTAGTTCTGAGTCTGCAGGTGGCTCACTTTGTCTCTCTGTGCCTCACTTTCCTTGTCTATGAAATGGGAGCTTGCCTTGAGCAGGAATGAAAAGATCGTGCTTCTGAACTTACCTCCCGCTACAATGTGAGATCTCAAAGTGTTTTGCATAGATTGGGTCTCCAAGTAGAATAACACTAATTTCCCATGCTCAACTCAAAGCACATCTTTCTGTATCTTTCACATATTTATCTCAAAATGCTCTTCGGAATCAAGTTTAAGTGGCAACAGAGCACAGAGACTTTTCTTTTTTTTTTTTCCAATTTATCTGATATTTTATTCATCCTTTCTCCCATTTCAACAGCCATGTTCCTTTTAAGACTTCTCAAAGGACCTGTGCTGCTGTTGCTTTTCAGTCACTAAGTCACATCTGGCTCTTTGTGACCCCGTGGAGTTCAGCATGCCTGACTTCTCTGTCCTCCACTATCTCCTGAACTATTAAAAATTCCAACATATGGAGGCTGAACAACACGCTGCTGAATAACCCACAAATTACAGAAGAAATCAAAAAAGAAATCAAAATTTGCATAGAAACGAATGAAAATGAAAACACAACAACCCAAAACCTGTGGGACACTGTAAAAGCAGTGCTAAGGGGAAGGTTCATAGAAATACAGGCACACCTCAAGAAACAAGAAAAAAGTCAAATAAATGACCTAACTCTACACCTAAAGCAACTAGAAAAGGAAGAAATGAAGAACCCCAGGGTTAGTAGAAGGAAAGAAATCTTAAAAATTAGGGCAGAAATAAATGCAAAAGAAATAAAAGAGACCATAGCAAAAATCAACAAAGCCAAAAGCTGGTTCTTTGAAAGGATAAATAAAATTGACAAACCATTAGCCAGACTCATCAAGAAACAAAGGGAGAAAAATCAAATCAATAAAATTAGAAATGAAAATGGAGAGATCACAACAGACAACACAGACATACAAAGGATCATAAGAGACTACTATCAACAATTATATGCCAATAAAATGGAGCACAGAGACTTTTCATGTCCTGGGTATCCATACTTACCCTTTTCTCTAGTGATAGAACTTCCCTCATCCTCCCAGCTAAGGGCTGACCACATTGCCCATCCCATCTCCACTGTGAATGGCATAGGGATGTGATAGCAGGTGCTGCAGCAGCCACTTTGTGCCTCAGGATGCAAGCATATGTTGAAGCTGGCAGAGCCCGGGTCCCTGATGTGTTGCAGTTGTTATGCCAGCCCCAGAAGAGATGGTCTACCTGCACTACTCTGTGAGGGTCTTGATTAAGCCACTCTATTTTTGAGTGTCTTGTTACAGTAGCCTAATCTGTACCATGGTACATAGGATTATAAATAAAATGTAGAGTGGATTTTAAAAATATAATACTATTTTTGTGAAGAGTGCACTCAATTCTCTGACTTTAGATCTGAGAATTGAGTTACTGAATTGATTGGCAACACTTTCCTATTTAGAAAATAGAAGGCTCCTCTTCTATTTTCAGCAGAGTTAGAAACTTTTCTTCTCTGTGTTGTCTCAAGAAAATGGGATTAGAAGGGGAGACTCTAGCAATAACTGATTCAATACATAGAGGGGTCCTTTCTAAGTTATAAGTCCTCGGTTTGTAACTGTTAAGTGACATTAGGTATGTGGCTCTTTTCCTGTTTAATGTTCTATAATCTGCACATATGAAGTTCCTCATTATTGTGTAGCAATGACCTGCTGCACTGGTCATTATGGGAAGAAAACAGTATGGGGTCACAAATTACATGAGTAAATTTCTTTCCAGATTCTATAAAACAAAGTAGGTTCTCTGCTTCTTACTACATCCCTTCAAACCAACTGGATGGATTTTCATCAAAATCAGGATAGTCTGATTTGAAATATGAGCTATGTAGCACAAGTGGAGTTCTTTTTAGGGATTTCAGAGACCAGCAGGGTGACTTTAAAGAGATGGGCAGGAGTTCTTGACAGAGTCTGAGTCAGGGGTACACTGATCTGGGAGAGTCACCCATGACCAAGAGGGACCCACGTTGAAATGCAAGGTCACAGCATCAGGCACCCAAAATAGTGAGTGATGGGGACAATCACACAGTCTCCTCTTTGGGGAGCCAGTCTAGCTTGAACCGGCCCCTGAGCAGGAATTAACTGTATTCAGGCTTATGCTCTTCCCAATCCACACTGCAGAGTCAAGCGGCGTGTGTGACTGTGCATCTCTGTACTGAGGGAGAGCACAGTCATCACAGAATGACCCACAAGGTAATTACTCAAAGGACGGGATACACACTGTCCAGAGAAACAGGACGAAACGAAACGGGCCTGGCCAACTTTTAAAGGCCAAGTTCATGTGAAGAGGACTCTGAGATTCCCTCCTACCTCTTTGGTTAGGCACATTAATCACGCTGGCGTTACCCATCATTCCCGAACAGATGGGATGGATATAAAGAATCTGTATGTAAAACAAAATTTGACAAAGATCACACTACAAAATGAGTTAATCCATACAGTTTAAAAGAATGTATGATACTCTAGGAATCTCTAGATCATCTCTGGATGGAAGATCATCTCTGGAGGACCATTAAATCCTCCTCTCCTGCGTTCTGGGGCCTGGCTCAGTCCCTCCTGTGGCTGTATTCTTGCAGAGAGAATGGAGACTCTCCCTCCCCAGGGACCAGGAGGGTGTCCAGAGGGTTTGCCCACCTAGAGCCTGTGGGCTGGCTTCTACACGAAGCCTCCGAGATCTTTGGAGCCTATAATTTCCCACCCAGAGGTCCCAATCCCACATCCAGGGCCAGCCTGTATGTCTCTCTCCTAACGATGAACAGCACCACCGATGTACACACCCCAAAGTCCAAGTGGGAGCAGGCAGGGCTCCTTGAGGTGCTTTGCAGAGCCAGCAGCTGGGAACAGAAGGGGGCAGGTGGTGGGTCCCAGAAGACGGTGGGGGTGTGTCACAGTCAAGCACGGAGCTCCCAGCAGTCAGAATTCTAAGTTGAAACTTGACCTCTTTGGTGTTGGCAAACGTTTTTTGTCAAGGTAGGAAACTAAAATAAAATTTAGCATTTTCTTAGCTTGGTTTGTAACCGTTAAGTGACATCAGGTATGTGGGGTTCTGTTTTTTTGAACAGGCCCAAGTCTAGCGTTTCTCATGGATGAAACTATCTCATGCTTCATAATATAAGGAAAATCCTATTTTGATTCACTTGAAGGATTATCATTAGAAAAATATCTACTGGGTTTTTTTTTTTTTTTTTTTTTTTTTTGAGCTTTGATCAGACTTTGGAAAACTTATGATCAATTCTGATGATAAACACCCAGGGAAGGACAGTGTGGCCACAGCATCCTGCTCTCTTTCAAGGTTTTACTAAACTTTCCATCAATTCAGGAAACTTGGAGATCAAGAAAGAAGGTGACAGGCAGTCACTACAGTCAGTGATCATGGGTGTGTGTCTCTCTGAAGGCTCACTGCTCTGTCCCTCTGGTTGGTGGTCTCCATAATGTTGAGATCCTGGGGCCACAAAACCTACAGATCCAGAGAGAACACTCCACATGGAAACTCATGGCACGAGAGCAGGGCAGCAGCACTTACACTTTGCAGAGTAAAACAGGACGTGCCAGCACCTACCGTAATGTCTGATTTATAATCCTCAAGTAATTGGATGTTACTCTACAGATTTTTAATAGTATGCCAAAGCATTATTTGCTAAGATCTGATTAAGCAAAGAATTCAAAGAAAACTGGGGTACTGGGATCAATATTTTTGAAGCCATAAAATTGGAAAATTGTCATCTTTAAGTCCAAACTTTTTAAGAGAAAGTTAACTCAGAGGTGGCAGCAGCCATCTCTTTGCTTTTGCATTTATAAAACTACAAGGTAAGAAATACAGGTGGTCAAAGAGACATCTTTACTACTGGTAGCTTTTAAAAATAATCCAGTTTCCATTTTATTAATAAGGACATTGAGAACTTCATTAGTCCATGGGATATTTTCAGTGCAGTGGCAAAGAAGACAAATCAACTGGCAAACTTCCAGGGGATCAGTAGCCAGGAAATACTGTAGGAATCTCATACAGGTGGCAAGTTAATTACAAAACTATCCATCCTCATTACCCTATCCTACCCAAGCCTTACCTGACCCATAGACCTGCACCCAAACATCAGAAATTTTATGTGTCACTACACAGGAAGCAAAATCCACCATGAGAGAGTATGAGCAGCTTGAGGTGGCTCTAATCTTCTGCAATACTATTATCTGGAAATGTTTCAGTCTGTTATATCATAAAGTGAACAAAGTGTTAGCTGCTCAGTTGTGTCACATTCTTTGTGATCTCATGGACAGTAGCCCGCCAGGCTCCTCTGTCCAAGGGATTCTCCAGGCAAGAATACTGGAGTGGGTTGTCATTCCCTTCTCCAGAGGATCTTTCTGACCCAGGGATAGAACCTGGGTCGTCTGCATTGCAGGCAGTTTCTTTACCATCTAAGCCACCAGGGAAGCAAGATCTTTCCAACCCAGGGATCGAACCCAGGTCTTCCTCATTACAGGCAGATTCTTTACCATCAGAGCTACCAGGGTAGGACCCTGTTCTGTAATAACTGGAGGTTTATTTAGATTTCTGTTTACTTACCGTATCGTTAGCTTAAATTCTAACACCTATTTTAGAGGATGGGAATAAAAATTTTTTAAAAAGTAGTTATATCTATTTACTGAATGATCATAAAGGTAATTTATGTTTTAAGAGGTAAAATATACCAATATTACAAATAGGCATGGAAGGAGTTAAGTTAGTTGATTCAAGAGAAAAATCTTCAGATTCCAAGTGGAAAGAGAAGAGTGAATTATTCACCAGGAATAGGCAGAGGGAGGCCGAGGAAGAGAAAGCAACTGTCCTGGGCCAAAAAAAAAAAAGACCACAAGAGTGAGGGTGGCTGTCTGCACAGCGGATTCTGAGCAGCTGGTCCTTGTAAAGCAAACCACTCCGGCTGGCAGGGAGATCAAACTGAGCCTTGGAGAATGAGCCAAACAGGCAGCAAATGGGCAAGTTAAGTAAACAGTGGTAATTGGAGGACTGGCCACACAGGTCTTGGGAGTAATTTGGGGTCTGGCTGTGCCCAGTGATGAGAGTCCATGAGTGACAGGAATGCTGCGTGCACACAAATAGGTCCACTCGGGTCACTGGGAACCTGCTGGCTGCTCTCCACTGACTGTGGTTAGAATGTATTAAATACCATAGGACATCACTTATACGTGGACTCTGAAATACAACACAAGTGAACTTCTCTACAAAACAGAAACAGACTCAGAGACATGGTGAACAGATGTGTGGTTGCTACAGGGGGATTGGGTAGAGGAGGGGTGGATTGGTAGTTTGGGATTAGCAGATACAAACTATTACACATAGGATGGATAAACAGCAAAGTCTTACTATACAGCACAGGGAACTATATTCAATATCCTGGGATAAACCATAGCTGAAAAGAATATGAAAAATAATACGTATATATACACACACACACACACACACATATATATATATACACATACACACACACACACACACGGAGAAGGCAATGGCACCCAACTCCAGTACTTGTGCCTTGAAAATCCCATGGATGGAGGAGCCTGGTAGGCTGCAGTCCATGGGGTTGCTAAGAGTCGGACACGACTGAGCAACTTCATTTTCATTTTTCACTTTCATGCATTGGAGAAGGAAATGACAACCCACTCCAGTGTTCTTGCCTGGAGAATCCCAGGGATGGAGGAGCCTGGTGGGCTGCCGTCTATGGGGTCGCACAGAGTCAGACACGACTGAAGTGACTTAGCTGCAGCAGCATATATACACACAACTGAGTCACTTGGCTATACAGTAGAAATTAACACAACACTGTAAATCTACTATACTTCAATACAAAACATAAGTGTTAAATAAAACATAAAGTTGCACGTCCAAAGAGCAAAAGAAATCCTTGGGAAATTTTAAAAAAAATGGTAAATAAGAATATTAAAAATTTGAGGTCTTTCATTTTCACCCTTCTACTTTCCATCTTTAGAAAATCAGATGAACAGAATTTGAAATATATAAGAAAAGCCTAAAATGTGTACTGGTGAAGGGAAATTGATGACCAAGATTCACCAACCACAGCACAGCATTACCTGTATCTTAGGGCATCTAAGGAGTTAACTGAGCTGGGTCAAGCACAGTATTTAAAGATTCTGTTGCCAAAAAATAAATGTTAATGAGCAGGTACCCAAGCATTAACAGAATGAAAATGTGAACCAAATGAGGGATAGGAGTTATGCACATGTTATTGATACTAACTTGACATTCTTAGCAAAGTCAGTCACTCTGCCTCTCATTTTTCCCGTTTTTGTTTATTATTCTCAAGGCATTGTCCTAACTTGACTGCACAATAAAAGAACGACAGTCCTGAGAGTTTGAGTTAGAGAAGCATTAGGTGTTAATGACACAAAAATGTTTTGATTTTGGTTCAGCTGCAGGCTACAGATTGAATGTCTGTGTCTCCCATCCCCCCAGTTAATATATTGAAACCTGCATTGTGTGGGACTTGGAGCCAGGGCTTTGGGCAGGTGATTAGGTCATGAGGGTGAAGCCCTCATGAATGAGGTTAGTGCCCTTATAACTGCTACTGCTACTGCTAAGTCACTTCAGTCGTGTCCGACTCTGTGCAACCCCATAAACGGCAGCCCACCAGGCTCCCTCATCCCTGGGATTCTCCAGGCAAGAACACTGGAGTGGGTTGCCATTTCCTTCTCCAATGCATGAAAGTGAAAAGTGAAAGTGAAGTCGCTTAGTCGTGTCTGACCCTTAGCGACCCCTCCGTCCATGGGATTTTCCAGGCAAGAGTACTGGAGTGGGGTGCCATTGCCTTCTCCGGCCCTTATAACAGAGACCCCAAAATGTGTGCCTGCTCCTTCTACCATGTGGGGTTACAGAAAAAGATGGCCATCTATGAACCAGGAAGCAGACAATGCTGGTGCCCTGACCCTGGCTTCCAGCCTCCAGAAGCAAGTTTCTGTCATTTACAATCCACCCAGTTTATGGCATTTTTGTCACAGCAGCCCAGATTGACTGAGACATTACACCCTGTCAGGTGGAGACAGATAAACACGACCAAGATTGCAGAGCTAGTAACTCTTTTCCTGGAGGGAAAACAACTGGATACAGTTGAAAACAAACCTGACATTTTCCTCACTAGACCAGAAGTGAATTCAGAATATTAAATACTTTTCCTAATATACCTTGAGGCTTCTGTGATATGAAAGCAGTAAGATAATTTCATACTGGCAATAATTATTTTCCATTCAAACGAGGATTAAAAGAATACAAAAATTAAACACGGAGCTGACATCCCAAAATGAATACAATTAGGTGGATTCAACTGGTGCATTTTAGAACAGAATAGATCTGAAATTTAGCACCGGAACTTTAAAAATGAGTGATCTCATCCAAATTCTTTATTTAAAGGGTCAGGATGTAAATCCTTAGCTAGTGGCCACATGGCTTCTAAAGCCACAGTGAAGATCAGAGCCTCAAACTTTCTGCTCCAAACTCTTTCTGTCTGGTTCTACTGTAGATGAAATTTCGATTCCCATTTTGTAAATAAAAGAAAAAGAAGACGAAGAATCTGATCATGCAAGCGGTGAGGCCCTGAGTGGATTGTTTGTTTCAGGAAGAACAGACACTGTCACACTCCATTTATTCACACTTGAACAGACCAAGTCCAACCTCCAGGGATTCGAGCATCCCTGCTACAATAAATGGTTACCTAACAGGTGGTGCCACCTGGAGGCAGCCATGTATGGTGTTTAACCAACAAGGACCCGCATCACTGTGCATTAGATATGGTCTAGAGACAGGGCTCTTAGTTCTGCAGTTCTCCTTAAGCCAGGAAGATTCTGTCTGCAAATTTAAATCTGAAATTCTACAGTAAAAGGCTCTTGATAATGCTTCTTGAAATCACCCCTAAAATAGAACAAAAGGAGAGAAATACTGTATGTCCCTGGTACCTAAATTTTTGAAAAGTTGATTTCAGCTGAATTTCTCTGCAAACAAGTTCACATTTTTTGAAAGATGCTAAGCAGTCAAGCAGTTAAGCAGTCAAGTTCTAAATCAATCTGAGGAAAGAAAAACATTTTTATAGATTTTACAGATCAAGAAAAAAATCTACTTTTTGCTTCCCTGGTGGCTAAGATGGTAAAGAAACTGCCTGCAATGCGGACGACCTGGGTTCTATCCCTGGGTCAGGAAGATCCCCTGGAGAAGGGAATGGCAACCCACTCCAGTACTCTTGCCTGGAGAATTCCATGGACAGAGGAGCCTGGCGGGCTACAGTCCATGGGGTCACAAAGAGTCAGACATGATTGAGCAACTAACACACACTTTTTGCTAAGTTAAAGACAATAAAAACAAAATAAAACATAGAACCCTGGAAGGCAGGGGTGAAAATAATTGTATTAGGAATACATTAAACAATTCTGATGAGAAAAGTTAAACACCTTGGAAGTACAGACCAGTACTTTCAATTTTAGAATGAGACACTTTTCTTTAACCTTTATATTTTCCTCTCAAAGCACTGCAAGACAATGCTGATACGGAAAATCACTTTTCTTGTTTTCTTGCAACCCAATGCATCATAATCATGTTCACATAGAATTCCACTATCTGTAAAATACTTTCAATTAGTTGGGAAGGAACCATATTTTGACTTACCAATAATAGCATTTGTAACCAAACACTAGGAGAGCATATGACTGGGAAAAACAGGTAAAATGTCAATTAAACAAAATATGTAAGAACGGACTTGTAATAGACCCTCAGATCACACACACATTCACACTCAGATCAACACATACACACACATACACAGGACTAGCAGATTTCATTGTTATAAGCCCTTTACATGCTTTATATTAAATTAACAAATACAACGATAATAATATCGTTGTATATAATAAAAATCAACGAGCTTTTCACATCAGAAAAAATATCCTCATTAAAGAAGGCACATTTTCCTTCGCATTTGTTTGTCTTTACTTTTCCAGAAGACAGATCTCTCCCAGGCTTCCTCCCTTCCAACTCCATCCTCCACCTAGTCCATATTAGGACCATGTTAAACACCTCCCCCACCTCCTGCAATGCTCCTGCCATTCACTTCCCCTCCTCTTCTTCTCTACCTTATTCTCCTAAACTTACTCTTCAACCCCCAGAAACTTCTCCTTCCAGGGTGGTGGGTTCAAAATTGCAGGGAGCTGACCATCAAAATTGCAGGGAGCTGACCACCAGCTGGTGGGGGAGAAAATCATACAAGCAGCTCTACCTCAGCTGGATGGTGGTGTGGCTGTTTCGTCACTCAGTCATGCCAGACTCTTTGTGACCTCATGGACTGTAGCCCTCCAGGGCCCTCTGTCCATGGAATTTCCCAGGAAAAATATATGGGAATGGGTTGCCATTTCCTTCTCCAGGGGAAATCTTCCTGACCCAGGGATTGAACCCACATCTCCTGCATTGGCAGGCAGATTTTCTTTTTTTTTTTTTAAACCACTGAGCCACCAGGGAAGTCCCATTCAGCAGGATAACAAGTGCAAATAGGCCCCAGAGATAGGACAAAGGACAGAGTTAACATCCCTGCCACAGTGAGTTAATGAACTTCTCTCAGAGGAAGAGACATCTGAGCTGTACATTGAAGGTTAAAGAAAATGCTCAACAGATGAGCAAGAGACAAGGCATTCAAGACTGTGGGCTGAAGCTTCCCCAAAATCTCTCCACTAAGTATGCAGATGGCTGTACCTCTAACTCTTCATTGTCTGGAATATGTATCTGATTCTTTATGTCTGTAACATCTGCAGTCTGGAATGTTTTACCTTACTCAATTGTATGTTTAAAGTTCACAATAAAAAAAAACAAAACAAAACAAAAAAACACTGGCTTTCTCTCAGTGCAGATTCTGCCAGGGGTCCACCTGGCAGCAAGATCCGTCAATATAGTATAGGAGGAAACCAGGGGACCACAGTGTCCCCCTGCCCCACTGGAAGTCTTGTGAAACGAGTGAGAAAGTATAGCAGAGATGGACAGCCAAAGTCATATGATGCTATAGTACTCCTCTTAGTGCTTAATCTAAACTTAATCTAAATTTAATCTTTTCTTTGCATCTTTTAGTCAACTCTTCTTTCTTCTGCCCCTTAAAGATGGTTTCTCCCAAGAATTCATCTTTGATGTAGAAGCTTATAGCCTTGTACGAGGACCTCCCAAACTCCTGACTGACATGAACATATCACCTCTAGTGGGTAACTCCTATCACGGTAGCTCTAATATCAGTGCTCTGCTGTGCTGTGCTGGTCGCTTCAGTTGTGTTCGACTCTGCGCAACCCTATGTACCGTAGCCCACCAGGCTCCTCCTGCCATGAGATTCTCCAGGCAAGAACACTGCAGTGGGTTGTCATGCCCTCTTCCAGGGGATCTTTCTGACCCAGGGATTGAACTCAGGTCTCCTGCATTGCAGGTGGGTTCCTTATCATCTGAGCCACCAGGGAAGCCCTCCAGTCTCAGCACCGTTTCTGAATTTCAATTCTGAATTTCTGATGTATTTCTTCCATTGTCACCTAAGAAACCTAACCAGCCCCTTGGAGTTCATAACAAGTTGGAGGATTCTGATGGTTTTATTCTATGTCTCCTTGGCTGGGCCACAGTCCTGGTCATTCAATCAAACACATGTCTAGGTATACCTTGTAGGTGTGATTAGAGGACATACTCGGTTGACTTTAATAAGGGGGACTATTTCAGACAATCTGGATGATTTAAAGGCTTCAAGGGCAGAACTAAGGCCCCTCTGATTGGGGGTACTCCTCCGTGTGGGCTGCAGCTCTAGCCATTCCTGAGGGCCTAGGCTGTCCAAGCTCAGGGCTGCCCTGTGGATTTCGGACCTGCCCCATAACCACAGAAGCCTGGTAATAAATCTCTTAATGTCTGTCTCCTACAGATTCTGCTCCTCCGGCTGAACCTGACCAGAAGAGCGTCACAGATCCCAAGAGGTCTTCTCTCCTAACATCCCATTTCTGTTAAAGGGGCTGTCACTATTCCATGATTGAACGTGGTTATCTTTGTGTCTCTCCCAGCCTCATCTTCTCCATCCGTTCCTTCCTTCTTGCTTCCATTACTCTCCTTATGTTGAGATGCTTGTCATTTCAGCTGGGGTCTATACAACCACAGCAGATTAACTTTCATAAAGATGTTGGTCGTTGGTCTCTGGCTCCAACTCTGCCTCATCTGCCTCTCTATGTTCCCCCATAGCAACCTTCTGCGCCAACCAGGCTGCCTCCAGCCTGTTCCTGATGTATGAGCTGATGTTTTCTGCCTCCAAGCTGTACTTTATCCTACTTACTTGAGATGACCCCTGCCATTCCTTTAAGATCACCTCAAGCATATGTACTTGCAACCGAGTCAGACCAGCCTAAGCTACAGTGACCCTGCTCTTTCTACTCCTGTACTGGTGGCTTCCCTAAAAATTACTTGGTAATTGACTATAAACTGCTCTATGAAAACGCTTAGATGAAAGTGATAGACTTTAATAAAATCCTTTACTTACATGTAATTTTTCCTCTGGATATGCTTTCATGCCTCTCCCCTTAGCACCCTCCTGGTCAGAGTGCTTTGTGAGACACCAGTTTCTCCCAAAAATACTTACTGAGTGAGCCACTGACTGAATCTTGTAACTAAATCCGAGAGCATTAACTGTGCATACACCTTCACAGATTAGCCCAAAGTGGTTCCTAATCATTGGCCAATCCGATTAAAAAAATAAAATCCAGAACACACTGCTTCTGCACTCTTAGTTTTACGCCAAGTTTAAAGTGTGAAGGGCAAAAAAAAAATACACTTTTTGAAAAGAATCTAAAAAAAAAAAAAAAAGTGGATATATATATATGTAGCTGATTCACTTCGCTGTTCAGCAGAAACAAATACAACGTTGTTAATCAACTATACTCAAATAATTTTTTTAAATATACTTTTTACTTCAGTAGAAAAATAATTTCTTACTGCCCATTAATAATAAGCACATATAAGAAGCAAGAGGCCACTTCACTCAGTTGGTTAAACATGAAGATGTTGTGAAACCAACAGATGTTAAGATTCCTTTTGAGACAAATGACTTAAACTAAATTGGGGATTAGGGAAGGGGAAGATAAAAATCATGACATATTACAACCATCCTAAGCATGTTTATGGCTTCTTTCTGTGGATGAGCCCTGCTTCTGAAGTTGGGTGAAGTGTTAACTGGAACTAAATCAGGAATTAGTTCTATACAAGTGTTAACCAGAATATAAAATAAACATACAAACAAAACACAAGTCTTATGCTGAAGACTTTGCTACCGTATAAAAGCCTCTACATGCCGCTCAGATTTTGATGTAGAGGTTATTTAAAAAAAAAAAAAATGTAGAAAAAAGCAAGAAACAAAGTGTTGATTTTACCACACATATTACATGGTTAGTCTTCGAAGAGCAGCACTGCTTGTGAATATATGCAACTACGACTACCCTTTTCTAGAAGATTCTCAGAATGGCTTTGATACAAGGTTTAGCAATGACAAACAACACTTCTAATTTCAGCCACATCTTCTGTGGCAACAGCATACGAGTGAACAAGAAAATGAGTTAGGGGGAAACAATGACCAGATAACACTTCTCCACATGAACTATCTGAAAGCACAAAATAAGTCTATTTCAAAATATTATTTAGACCCTTAAAATGTGTGTTTTCTTTTAATCTAAAGATAGTTAAAACATACTTATCATTTGAGAATTTTGATTAGTTTCTCTGAAATACGGCTGAGAAAGATCTTCAAAAATAGGTAGTCAGGAAACCAAAAAAAAAAAAAAAACCCAAAACTATAAACTGTATTAAATAAAGCAGTTGAAATGAGTCATCATTAAGTTATTTACACAAAAAAGTTACATTTCTCTGGCCTTTGCCTGACTATAATACATGAAAGGCAAAATTTTTGGAAACTAACATGATTTACAATTTTAAAAAGTAATGAAAATAAACTTTTAAATTTCTAAAATCTATGTCCATATAAAAGTATTCATATTTATTTGTATATAAACGGGTTATGTGATATGCAAAACAGTTGATACAATTTTAAATACAAATCAAATTGCTTTAAAGAAAAATATAATTTTGTGATAACATTACGAGGTATGTTTGAGTTGAAGCACTGCTCAATTTCAAACCCAGTTTTAAAATCTTGTAAGCCTAGGTCTAAAGTTATCATATTTAGACATTACAATTTTATAAATACACCTACAGCAGCAACATCCTTCTGTAAGTACTTCATCCACTACATTACTTTTACTTTTTTTTTCTTTTTCATTCCAATATTAGTACTCTAATAATAAAGTATAATATACCTTTGCAAAAACTGTTTACACATTTTTTGAATGCTTCAGACAAACAGGAATTTGGCTTTTGGTTTTAGTTTCATAAGATGTTATATATCAACTAACAAACTCCTGTAAGGACTCAGTAAATCCGTATACAGAACACAGACTTACCGTGTTTATCTTGAGAAAATGAAGAATCAGCATTAGGTTGTCCTCAGAGGAAAACTGAAGCCAAAGAAGCTTTGACCTGGCTTAAATAACTTGTGCTGCCTCGGGGAGAAATATCAGAGCTCTGACAAACCTTTCCTTTCTCTCTCTCTCCCCCCACAACCCTCTCTCCCCCGCCCCTCTTCCTCACACTTACAACAGGATGATTAAACTGCTTCTGCCCGGAGTGTTTCTTCCAGAGCCTATTATATTATACGACCATGAAGTGAAAAATCACTCAGTAAATTTGCTATGCATCATCTCATAATTTGAAAACTGCTAAATAGCACAATTTGAAAGCTGCTACATAGTCACAAATTTTTAAACAAACTATATAATGAAGACGTATTTAAATCAAATGAACTGAAAGTCTGTTTGTTAATCTATGAAATACCATGTAGCTTCTCTAGTATTTAATAAAAATTCAAGAAGTAAAGCTCCGGGCTTAACACATGATTTCCCGGGTAAATCTGTTTAAAGGGCTTTTAGAGGGGCAAGAGGACGGTCCCGTGCGGATGTCTTGCCCTAGTGCCTGTAATGCACACGTAATATGCCCAGGCATCAGCAGCATCACCTTCCAGACGCACTCAGGGCTTCTCCCGCACCCCACCCTGCCAGGAGGCAGCTCTAGGGCAAGGGAGATGGGAAGGCATAGAAGAGGTAAACAGCCCAACTCTTGCTGAACATTTTTCACACACCAAGCTCACTGCTTCCCACACATTTCTGTTCCCCCTACTCAAATTTGCTGGCATTGCTGGGCTTGCTGTGTTTTACAAGAATGAGGACACAGGCCCCAGACTTCAGTAGCAGTTAGTATTTACACGCAAAACTACCATCAGCAGCAACATCAAACCCTTTAATGCCACTTCCAAGTAAGTCTGCTTCCTTTCAATCGAAGCCCTTTCCATGAAGATGGGAAAAACGGCAGTGACAGAACCATCTTACTAGGATCATGTTTGTTTTTTGTTTTTTTGGATAAGAAACAAGCATTATTTGAAAGATAGGAACTTCTTTTTTTGTTTTAAGCAGATCCTTTTCGGAGTTGGGGGTAAACTGTTACAAAGAACCAAGCAAAAATATCTTTAAAATGCTGTTATTACAGTTACCCCAGTGATACAATATTTTAACACTATTCTATTTTGGGTTATGAAATTGAGTATGTGTAGCTGCTTGTTTTGACCATGACCGTGTTTCTTCCTATCGTCTCTTCTCACCTTAAAAATGAACATGAATAGGTGAGATGTAGCAGGGTGATCCTCCTCACTAGTAACACAGGACAACCCTGGTTTGTGACCACTGTTGTAACATGTGATTAATAATGTTTCCTTTTCATTCACTAAGACATTCCAGTCTGAATGATAAATTATGTAGTCCACATACATATACCAATATAAAAAGGAGAGCAGTAACAAGTTAAACAACTAAACTACACTTGCCTCAAAACATTTTTATGTGACATTGTGAAATTTCATTTAGACAGTTATTCAAATCACAAGGCATGAAAACACCAAAGAACAGAAGCCCGTGGAACTCAAGAGTCTAGCCTGGAGGCTCTGTGGGGCACAGGGCGTGCGTTCCAGCGCTCCTGGAACTTGGGCTGCTTACCTGGGTCTTCTGCATGGGGAAACGTATGTTTGTGCTGACGGAGCCACCTCTGTTGGCACAACTGAAGCACTTAAACTTGAGGTCAGAATAACTGAAAAGGGACAAGGTTATAACAGAACTTTCTAATATAAAACAGCACATATGTGGGCAGTCTTTCAAGACCAGCAGGGAACCCCTCAAACTGCTACTCTGCTTCTTTTGGATGTTCTTCAGAGTGACCCTGGACATCCTGCCATGAGAACTGGGTCCCTCCAATCAACAGCAGCTGCCCTCAAAGGATGAAGCCCTTCCACTTTGGACAACGTAATGCTGTCTGTTAAGAGCATGTCTTTAATAAGATGTGTTCCGTGTGCGGCCAAAATGAGGAGCATAGAGAAAAATCAACCAAAGGGATCTGGAGATGGGTGGGCACAGACCTTACTGACCACTGTGTGCATCAGAGCAGCATGCGGAGGGGATTGAGGGGGGTCCTCCTCTGTAACAGAATGTTCTGGACAATGATGGAAGGCCAAGAGAGCAGTCCAGCCTTAGCCCCAGTGGGAACTGGATGGCACAGAGAGAGGAGGCGGGAGAGGGGCCTCCCTGAGCAAGTCCTGCATGTCTGGGCAAACCAGGACCAGCAGACATGATCTCACCGGGCCTGTGGCTGGCACAGCCGCCCACCTCTTCCCGTGCGGGGGTTGCGGGAACCCACGGGCTGGGTGTCCATCCTGCAACTCGAGGGGGAAACGCTGGGCAGAGGCCAAAGGAGCAGACACTGCGGGGGCCCTGCCCAGTCCCCTGGGCAGTTCCTGTTCCCAGATGCAAGACTGCTTCTCCTGGCAGGACCCGTGACTCTATGGGGCCCTGGCCGCTGTCGGCTGGGCCCACACAGTAAAGAGGCTTCAAGTTCCAGGAAGCTGAGGACCCTGGAAGCAGTGCCCAGTCGATGAGCAGTGGGACTTGCTGGATCAACGCCAGCTTCTTCACCCTCAGGGCGACACCTCTACACTGTCTCCCATAGTACCCCAATGGGCTGGAGCCCCTTGCCGAGGGCACCCATCCACTAAATAACGCACTTCATACTGACTGCCTTTTCCTGCCTCATTGCCCTAGAATCACCTCTAAGTAAACTCTCTGCACTCAGACTTTTGACTCGGGGTCTGCTTTCAGGTGAGTCCAACCCACACAGCTGCCAAAGAGAAGCTTACTTCATTTTTTAGAGCTGGAGAGATACCTGGTTTTAGCAGATGTTTGGGAAATGAAAAAATTTTTCTTAGTCAATTCATTAGTATTTTACAAAGATTAGAATAACATAAGTTTTACTTGACATAAACTATAATGACAAGCTTTCCATAGACGCATGTGAGAAACACACATACAGCAGTTTCCTTCAGCTCTTCGTCCTTTATCGTGTGGACATTCATGCACGGCTGTCTACCTCAACTACTTCTAAAGGTATGAGCAAACCTCCATCGGGGCTCCCCCGGTGGCTCAGTAGTAAAGAATATGCCTGCAATGCCAGAAGCACGGGTACAACCCCCGGGTTGGAAAGATCCCCTGGAGGAGGGCATGGCAACCCACTCCAGTATCCTTGCCTGGAGAATCCCAAGAATAGAGGAGCCTGGCGGTTACAGTCCATCAGGTTGCAAAGAGTCACACACGACTGATGCAACTCAGCACACATGCACGCAAACCTCCATCAACAGGGAAATATATATCAACGGTCTGTTTCCTTGTCATAATGTAGCAAAAAGAAGTAGAAACTACATCAGAAGGGAAACTAGAGTAAGAAAACGTTAAAAGATGTGCATAAACCACACAGAGATCACAACGGATGCCTCTGGCAATCTCAGGGCAGAAAAAGGGGGGCTCCAGAGGTGTATTAATGGGAGTAAGAATGGGGCTTGACCTGTGGGCCAAGGAGGTGAGACTCCTGGAGGGGAGAAGTCAACACCTGCACTAAAGACAAGGTGTACTCCTTGGAAGCCGGTGGAGGGGCACCAGGGGTCCCCACCACCAGGGAGTCTCACGGGACTGGGGGGCTGTATGAGGAGCCTCCCCCACACCAACAGCAAGTCCTAAATCAGGTAATCTTTACCATCAGCTACAGAAGGCCTGGTGCCACCTGAGAAGGAACTTTCTAACTCCCCCAATCTCCCCTTAACCAGCTTGTTGATGCCCCAAAGGCCTCCTTTTAAGGAAACTACATTCATTACACAATTAGAAATAAAACACAAACACCCGGAGAAAAAAAAATGATCACTTATAAAAAAAAAAAAAAAACACAAACACCTGGCCAAAGAAACTAAATACATCTCTCAGCATAAAAGCAAGTGATCATATGCCTTCTAAATTTTTTGTGTATCTTAAATAGTGCTTAATGAATAACTTTTTAAAAAAGGGAATCATTGCCAATGAAAAGACATATATATCCGAATCCTTTTGAAAAGGAGAAGATAGTTAACAAGTCTTTATTTAAAATCTAAGTACTTCTCTTTATCCTAACATTTTCTTACATTTACTCTTGCCTTTCCCCACTTGCCGGTCGTTTGTTCCAAAGGAACAGGAAAAGCTTTTGACCTGCTGATCAGATCATTCTGCATCTCTGTTTAGAACCCTTCCTTGGCATCCTGCTGCGTTTAAGATGAAACCAAGCCTTTAGGCATTGTCCTGAGGCCCCTTCTGACCTGCCCCCCACCTGCTCTCAGGGAGGCTCTCACACCATCTTCTCCCTTCCTCCCTAGACTACAGGGTCTTGCCCTTTCACCTTCTTAAAATCTGTATCAGCTTTCCCAGCACCAGTCTTTACCCATACTGTTTCTTTTGCTGAAATCTCCTCTCCCCGCACCCATCTGCCTTGACTGCCTCATCTCGTCCTGCAGGTCTTGGAGGAAACCTCATGGCCACCATCCCAGGGGGCCCCTTTCAGAGCTTTCCCAGGACCTGCAAACCTTCAGAACACCCAATGTGCTGAGAAGACCTCTGTGTCTGCCTGTTACACTTTAAGGTCCTGAGAAGACCTCCTGTGTCTGCCTGATACACTGGAAGGTCCTGAGAAGACCTCCTGTGTCTGCCTGATACACTGGAAGGTCCTGAGAAGACCTCCTGTGTCTGCCTGATATACTGGAAGGTCCTGAGAAGACCTCCTGTGTCTGCCTGTTACACTGGAAGGTCCTGAGAATACCTCCTGTGTCTGCCTGATACACTGGAAGGTCCGGAGAAGACCTCCTGTGTCTGCCTGTTACACTGGAAGGTCCTGAGACCTCCTGTGTCTGCCTGATACACTGGAAGGTCCGGAGAAGACCTCCTGTGTCTGCCTGCTACACTGGAAGGTCCTGAGAAGACCTCCTGTGTCTGCCTGCTACACTGGAAGGTCCTGAGAAGACCTCCTGTGTCTGCCTGATACACTGGAAGGTCCGAAGAAGACCTCCTGTGTCTGCCTGATACACTGGAAGGTCCGGAGAAGACCTCCTGTGTCTGCCTGATACACTGGAAGGTCCGGAGAAGACCTCCTGTGTCTGCCTGATACACTGGAAGGTCCGGAGAAGACCTCCTGTGTCTGCCTGATACACTGGAAGGTCCGGAGAAGACCTCCTGTGTCTGCCTGATACACTGGAAGGTCCTGAGACCTCCTGTGTCTGCCTGATACACTGGAAGGTCCGGAGAAGACCTCCTGTGTCTGCCTGATACACTGGAAGGTCCGGAGAAGACCTCCTGTGTCTGCCTGTTACATTGGAAGGTCCGGAGAAGACCTCCTGTGTCTGCCTGATACACTGGAAGGTCCGGAGAAGACCTCCTGTGTCTGCCTGTTACATTGGAAGGTCCTGAGAAGACCTCCTGTGTCTGCCTGTTACATTGGAAGGTCCTTACAAGGGGAAGGGAGATGCAGGTCTGAGTAAGAGTGGCATAATGGCTTTGAGGGTGGAAGAGGGCTGAAGGTGAAGGAGTGACAGAAGCCCCAAGAGACTGGGAGGCAAAGAAGTGGATTCTCCCCTGTAGCCCCAAGAAGAAACACAGCCCAACCCACATCTTGACCTGCTTTGGACTTTTGACCTCCAGAACTGCAAGATAATACACTTTGTTGTGTTTTAAGCAACTACATTTATTACAGCAGCAAAAACAAATTCATACACTACTCCTACAAGATTACTCAGAAAGTTATTACTCTGCAAGAGACTTCCCTCAACTTTTCTTTCATTTAAAAGATGATCTCATGATCCAAATCCTAAGAATAATTATAGAAGGTTTCCAAATAATTTTTTTAAAAAATTACCATTTGTAAGGAGGATTTCTCAGGCCAAGAAACGTAATTTACTATAGATGCTGTAAGTTCACACCTACAGACAACAGAGTCATTGGTAATTAGAACCCATTCAGTCAAATGTTTGTTAAGCCCGCCAAGAACAATACACATAAAAACTGCCTTTTCTCCTATCTTTAGATGTATACATGCACACACATTTCCCCTTAAGACTCTACACAGACCTACGCTGAAATGCTAACACCACCACTAGATAATATTTGGCAAGTTGTTAATCTTAAGTTTCCTTTTGTGTAAAGGGGAAATAGCTTAGTTTTCTGGGATAAATAGAAATGATGTAAAGCACCAAGGGCAGGGTCTGATACCTAAAGACAAACAGCTGTTACATTAATAATAACTTGGTATTTATGCATTTTTACTTGAAATAATATTGCACTGCAGACCATTTGCATTTTCTCACAAATAAGGGTTCTAATAACATTTCCATATATGCCTGAAATGGAGAAGGAAATGGCAGCCCACTCCAAGATTTTTTCCTGAAAAATTCCATGGACAGAGGAGCCTGGTGGGCTATAGTTCATGGGGGTGCAAAGAGTCAGACATGGCTAAGCACACACACATATTCCTGAAAAATGGTTGCTAATAGGAAAGCCATTTTATAAGGAACCTAGAGACACAGCGTTCTGATTAGAAGCCAGGCGATAAAATACAACACAAATTAACTTTAATACAACACTTAACCTTACACAAAAGGGCTGTATCATTGGAATTTGAAGAGTCAACCCAACGCTGACAGGGAAATAGTCCTCCTTTAGCCTCGTCACTCCCGTTAAAGCAAGCATACATACCTGATAAACTTCACACAACTTCTGCTAAAAACCCATGAAAACAACTGCATGTTAAAAGTAAGTTTGCATAAGTAAGTAACTGCCTATCACATGTAAGTTTGAATGTAGAGAATGTAAGATTCTTCCAGAAAATTGGGTAAAACAAATTTTTTACGTTGGGTCATTGTCAAGATTTTTAACAGTAATTTTTCACACATGTACTTGTGGAGAAAGGTGACTTTATAAACATAATAACATATATTTGAAACCCAACCTTTGTAATTAATGTCTTCTGAGCATTATTTATTTCACATGACCCTTGAAGGAAAAGTCTTGTCATTTAGACAGGTAAACTTTGTTATTTTACATATGAATTAGAAGAAATGCAAGTCCAAGTATAATAATTAATTAAATTCCCTGTCCTAGAAAGGTTTTGGTGACTCTATGACTCCATGAATGCTAAATGTTAATTTAATAAACTGTCATTTATGCTGGATTACGTTACTACTTGAAACATTCAGTATTAAGCAGGGTCACTGAAGATGCGTCTGACTGACCAGGTATTATTTGAAAAGGTCATCATTCAGAAAAATAAGGCGAATGGCTTTCTAATGATATGACTTAAGGAACCAGACAGACTTAGCTGGTGCCTTACCTGTCACTTAGCTGGTGCCTTATATGTCACTTACATGCCTTAAGTGACATATTGGCCTGAGCATATCTCATCAGAGCTGATGGTAGTGCTGGGGCTGGGCTCTGCACACTGCGGGCGATCAGCGTGTCATCTGAAGACCAGCTATGCATGGAGCCAGCATACAGGCAGTTACGAACCAGAAGCTTGGTGAAGCGTGATGAGTGAGAAGGTCACAGGCGCTTAAGCCTCCACATTCACCTTTGCCCCTATGTCTCCTCCCACGAGGCAAAGGGTGTCTCTCTAGTCTGGTCAGCTGCCTCTCCCTCTTGCCTTCTCAAGGAAGCTCTAGGAAGTAATTCTCTCTCCATTTTTAACCTTAAAGTTTTCCTTTCATTAGAATATACGTTTTTCAAAACCCATACTTTTTCCTGACAAACTTAACAGGCCCCTCTTCTGTGTTCATATCTTAAGAAATTACATTTAAACAATGTTTTCTGTATCCGTCCCCATATAAACTCTAGGTATGTTTGGTATCTTGCAAGCAAGAATTTCTCCACAATTTATCAAAGCAGCCTTGGCTAATCAGAAATTGTGGAATCTCAGTAGCCCCTTCTAAGCATTCTTCCATTTCTCATGCAAATATACAACATTACTTTGCATTAAGAACACTCACTGGAATGTTTCTGAGAATGATCATCACCCTGGAATTTTAAAGATCTCTCTAGCACTCGCCTCCACCTCCCCTATTAGACACCGTCTTTAATTCTATTTTGTTGAATTATATTTTCTGAAGGCTATGTTTCTTATCATCAGTATCAACACTATTTTTTCCTAACCCTAACTTCATCCGGTTCTATGAAAGGCAAAAGAGAATACATTCCTACAATTGCACAAACCCAGCTCTTGTTTTGCTACATAACTGTGCTGTACAGCCAAGAGGGGTGACACCTGTGCAAATGAATCTTCCTCACAGGGAGCAGCTGCTTTTTAGGGAGTCAGTGAATCACATGTGAAGGGTAGGGCTACACAAAAGTGAATCACAAAGTAATATAAGCCATTAATGGCTTGCTTTCTTCTTTTCTCAATCTCTGTAAATAATCTGACTCAATGTATTTTTGCACTTAGAAAAAAATTAAAAAAAACAAATCTTGAGTGGAATGATTGTCAATCACCAACATCAGAAATGTGGAATTATAACTAAGATGGTTATAGGCATATTTAATTTCAAGTTTATAGAAATGCTAAGTGTTCAATAGTACATATCTGTAAAACTCAAGTAAAGGAGGTTTGCATCAAAGTTTTTGAGACTTCCTGAGAACCACGAGAGCAAAGAGAAGTCCTTTCTTGGGAAGATCCCCGGAAAAGATCCTTTATTCTTCAAGCTACAGGCTAACTTGCACTCAGAATGAATCAGAGTTAGCTCAGTCGGATTTTGGTGCTGGATAAGACCCCCAGCTTGTCCTCTCTGCCATCCGGTTAGCTGTCCTTTACTCCACAGTCATGGACTGCACTGAAAACCCTGCTGTTTAAGCCCCCAGATGTGGACAGCTGGCCTTCAGGTTCTGGCTAATGACTCTGGAGGGGAGATGGAAGCAGTGTTTCAGATGATATTTGAGGATAACAAACAAGCATGGAACTTAGAGGAGAATGCTATTCTGCATTTGCTAGAAGCTTTGGGGAAATTTTATAGTAAAAGAAACATGAGTATATTGTCAGAGAAAGGCTAAAGCCTCATGAATTTTTAATGTAAAACTCAAGACTTCAAACAACCTTCCTTCTTTGCTGCTGTTTCGGGCTCTGGCCTCCATCCCGTCGAAGATGGGCTTTCTTTTGCCACTAGATGCGTTTCAAGGGAAGAGTTAGAGAAACATGAACATTTCTTTATCTGTCCCAGAAGCACACTTCCAAATTCCAGAAAGCAAGTAACAGAATTTTGAATCTTCTTGGAGATTAGTGGTTTGGCATTAAAACAGTTCTCATTTCATTCATTCCACAGATAGGAAATGATTATGCTCTGAAAATAGCAATAACGTCTGGATCAGCATAAAATGACATATCTCAGATATCAAGTCAACTCACTGGATGGAGAATGTCAACCTGTCTCTGGGGTATCACACAACAGCTTAATACATTGGGCTGTAACCACCTTCTAGAGTATGTGGAAGAATTAGGTCAGTGATGATATCCAACCTCCTTTATGTATGTTGAGACCAAGAACCATCTAGTATATATAATCCTAATCTTCTGGACATCAACAAGCTCTTATTATGTACATAATAAAAATGTCAAATGTGTGTTTTAAAACTAAAAATAGAATTGCCATAAAATCCAGCAATCCCATGCTTGGGTATATATATCCAGACCAAACAGTAATTCAAAAGGATACACATACCTCGGTAAATAGTGTTTACTGCAGCACTATTTACAAAATAAGACGTGGAAACAACTGAAATGTTCATTAACAGATGAATAGAGAAAGAAGTTGTGGTTCATATACACAATGAAATACTCCCATGGGCAGCAACACGGATGGATCTAGATAGAAGTCATCAACTAAGTTAAGTCAGAAAGAGTAAGACATTTTCCATATGATATCACTAACATGTGGAACCTAAAATATGAGACAAATAAACTTGTCTATGAAACAGAAACAGACTTACAGATATAGAGAGCAGACTTGGGGTTGCCAAGGGGGAGAAGGTAGGGGAGGACTGGGTTGGAAGGCTGGGGATTAGCAGATGCAAAGTGTTATCCATGGGATGGCCAAGCAACAGCACATACAGTGTAGCACAGGGAACTACACCCAATATCTGGTGATAAACCATGATGGAAAAGAATGTAAAAAAGAACGCCTTTATGTATAACTGAATCACTTTGCTGTACAACAGAATCTAATCCAACACTGTAAATCAACTACACTTCAGTGAAAAAGTGTGTTTTATCAGCAGACATGAGATTACACTCATGACCAATTTTTTGAAGGGGCAGGAAAAATGGATATAAATAGTGGGTACAGACCTGGAGACAGAAGAAAATGATAAACAGCCCCCAAATTCATCTAAACATAGCATGAAGCTACCGGGAAAGCATAGATGGTAGACGGAAATCTTCACTCTAATGTCAGGCAATCTGAGAAGCGGGAACATCCAGTGTCTTTTGTCAAGGTGTCCTCTAACCAAGAACATCACTGCAGCACAGTTTATCAGTGTGAAAAATGAACTGTTTATGATAACAGTGGCTTCATGTGTCTTTACTCACACAAAAGAAGAGAAACAGAATTAGGTTTTTGCATTTAAAGCAAAGAGAAACATCCAAAGGACAATCATTTTAAGAAACAAAAAATCTTTTCAAGCCCAAATAAATTACAAAGGCATTGCTCTGCAGGTTATTTCTGCTCTATGTTCTTTGAGTGTGAATACATATATTCTCTTGTTTTGAGGTATCAAATCCCAGTTATATCAATAATATCTACATCAAATGAAATCCTCTCTAATAAATTAATGTTCAAAAAAGGACATGTAAACTGTAATCCTTAAAGGAATTATTTGTAAGTACTGAACTGTGTAAACTTTACAGAGAGCACGAAATCCAGCACAGATTGACAAGAAATAATCCCATTCTTTTTCACCCTTGTATTTTCATTATGTCAAAATTATAAAGCGACACCTAATATCATTTAAAAATTTAAAAGAAAACCCTAGCTGTACAACATGAAGGTATTCCTTCCCACCACACTGCATGATCTTAGGATTCGCTGGAGACATCTTGGAGGGACAGTCACAACACATAATAGATTTTCCCTCCTATTTGGTTATGTAAATATATGAACTTTCCTTGGATGTTCAATATTTGAACAGGCCACTGAGCACCAAAAAAAAAAAAGGATTTTCAGTAAAAAAAAAAAAAAAAAAAAAAAAGAGAGTAAAAGCTGGGTTCTTTGCAGAAAGTAGCTGCAACAAAGACCTCGGCGGTGTCTGGACTTACTTCTGGGCCTTGACTGTGTGACAAGCTCTGAAAAAGGTCTGAAGAACAAAACAGGTTGCCGAGTATGCTGAGGTTTGGCTACAAAAGTGCCTAAACAGAGCTGTGCAAACTAAGCCCATCCAGCAAAATCTTTATTCTGATCTGCAAAAGAATCCTAGGGAAATTACAAATAAATCTCCTACAGTTAAAGCAATCAAAAGCAATTTTCACTCTTAGGAACTAACACAGAGCACGTAAGGATCAGCTGTAATAGCATCCAACGATGGCTCACATAACAGTTTCCTTTCTGGTTAAAGCGTAGGAAGTACTTTGTGGTCCTTACAATTATAACCACAGTGAGTACTTAAGAGCAGGATTACAGCTCAGATGAACTTCAGAAATACATTTAACAAAATAGAATTGAACCGTGAGAGCTGGCACCAGAATCTTCCTTTGTGAGAAAGTCCCTATTGAGAGGGAGAATGCTTTCATGGCCACGAGGGCAGACTGCAGCTGAGCAGTTGCGGTTCACATCTGAGCCAGGCCGTCACCATTCACTCTCCGCCCTGCAGTATTGGCACTGATAAACAGGAAAGACGCTATCAGAGCCCCCCATCACAGGCCTACATTAAACATTAAATAAATAGATGTTGGTGAAGCAACTTAGAAGAGGGATATAAGCACATCCTTGTTGTTGAGCAACATGGCAGATTCCCAGAGAAATAATGGACGAGCAGAGGGGAGAGAGAGAAGACCAAGGAGGAAAAAGTGGCAAAATCCTGCGTGTCTAGTGCTCTGACCACTTCCCACCATCTGCTTTCCTCCAGCCCCGCTCCCCGTGACATCTTCACCAAACGATGCTAAACTCAGGCATGCTGGCACATGCCAGTTTTGTTTTAAAAAGCAAAGACATGGGATTAACAGACACACAGTTATACATAAGATAGATAACCAACAAGGACCTACTGTAGAGCACAGGGAACTACACTCAATATTTTGTAATAACCTATAATGGAAAAGAATCTGAAAAATAATATACACACATATGTGTGTGTGTGTACGTATTCAGGTATATGGAAGATACATATGTGTAAATGTACATATATGTATTTATTTGAATCATTGTGCTGTACACCTAAAACTAATACAACATGCTAAATCAACTATACTTCAATAAAAAATAAAATTTAAAAAAAGACAAAGAAATGGCTCAACTTCACACACTGGTATATGTAAAATGGGGCAGAGGAATCTAAGGGTCAGAAGAGGCCACGAAAACTTAAAAGTGAGGAACAAACAGAAACCAATTTTTATTCGAGGCTTTGGAGCTGAGATAAACAGGTACTGGATCACACTGGCTATGTACAATTCTTACATAAGAAATACCAAGAGGGAAGGGACATATGTATACCCATGACCGATTCATGTTGATGTTTGACAGGAAGCAACAAAATTCTGCAAAGCAACTATCCTTCAGTTAAAAAATAAATAAAAATTTTAAAAAGAGATACAAAAATAACAAAAGAAGAGAAATCACCAGTATTTTCAGCCTCTGCTTAAAAAAATAACAAACAAAAACTCTCAAATGCTTTAATTCATTATAATGGAAGATATTTGAAGTCACTCCTGTGGGAGCTAGCCTGCTGTCCATCCCCTTCCACTGCAGTAAACTGATGCTAACGGCTGTTCAGCCAGCATCGCATTTCCCCAGGGCCTGTCCCCTAGCAGGTGGACATGGCTGTGTGGCTCGAGGCATGTGGACCTCTGGGGCGAGGCATTTAAGAAGCAGATATACTTTCTCCATCTGTTCTCATCCTTCCGCCATGTGGGTTCAGAGGACAACAGCATGAGACGTTAGGACCTTGGTACCTGAGCCACTGTGTGGAAGCAAGGGCTGTCAGCTACGAGCACCTGCTCATGCTACTGAAGGAAGAAGGAACATCGTTTTATTCAGTTTGAGAATTTGCACATTTTAGCATCAATTTTTACAGCAAGTAGAATTATTTAAACATATCCAGCTTTGAAGATGATAGCACAGCACGAGGGCTAAGAATAAGCATGGTAGCACCCTGAATGGACCAGTTACTGGCTGTGTGTTGCTGAGAAAATGACATTTAATCTTCTTGAGCTTATCCAGATAAGCTGGATATTCCTTATCCAGATAAGCTGGATATTCCTTATCCAGAAAAGAACAGTAATGGTGAAGTGAGGAAGTAAAAGCGCCAGTCTCTCAGTTGTGTGTGACTGTTTGTGATCCCACGGACGTAGCCTGCCAAGCTCCTCCGACTATGGAGTTCTCCAGGCAGGAAGAAGTGGGTCATCATTCCCTTCTCCAGGGGATCTTGCCAACTCAGGGACCGAACCTATGTCTCCTGCATTGCAGGAAGGCTCTTTACTCTCTAAGCCACGAGGGAGGCCCCTGATAAGAATGGTTACCTGGTTGAAATGCCTGAATGTGCCAGTCTGGCTCATCATTTAAGGATTCGATAAACTCAACCTTTATTATTATATTTAATGAGATGTATTCCTGTGAATAAATGCATCAGTTGAGTAGACAGCAAAAGCATCCAGCTTTCCTGTAAATATGCAGAGGCGTTCCTCAAGGTACAAATCACTTGCTTCTACATCTCCCATCTTCCCCCAACACAACCGTCTTGTTCTTGACTTACCCTGTTAGGGAACCTAGTAGATGATGATCTGATGACTTATGGGCACACGCCTCCCTCACAGCGGCTGCTGCAGCCTGCCTGCACACAGCTCAGGTGACAGGGGCCCAGGGCACCGCTCACTGGATGCATATGACAGTCTGGACTCTTTCCCCCTTTACTTCCCTTCCCCAGCTCCAGACACTCCGAGGAAATCTTTTCTTCTTCACATACTGCACCCTGCACCCCACCCACCGGGGCTCAGAAACAGTGACATGGTCCAGAGAAAAACCAGCACCAATCCGAACATGACTCACTGCTTTGAGACAAGATTATGCAACTTGCGATATGATCTCTTCTTCATATACTCCCTTCCCCACAGAAACATCTAGTAGCATTTGCTAAGCCCACAGATGTCCAGCAAGCTCTGTTTTTTTTTTTTTTTTGGTGAAATGAACAAGAAACACAGTATGGTACCGGGCCTCACTGTGTCTGAAGACAGGAAGCTGTCAGGGGACTGGGGGCCTGGAGCCACACTGCTGGCTGACACTGCCCCACATGGAGCACAGACTTCTGTCTGATTGCCAGGTTCAAGACCAGCTCTGCCCTTACTGGTGTGGACTCCTGCAAGTTCCTCAACCGGCATTTCCCTTTCCTAATGAGTAAAGACAACTAGTAACAAAGTGATTCATATTGTTGAAGAAGAAAAACAGTGACTTGACTTTAGTTTCAGTATGTAAACTCATACAGATACACATTTTATAGTTTTCCCCTGATAAAGGGGTACTTCCCTGGTGGCTCAGATGGTAAAGAATCTGTCTGCAATGCAGAAGACTCGGTTTGATCTCTGGGTCAGGCAGATCCACTGGAGGAGGGAATGACAACCCTCTCCAGTGTTCTCGCCTGGAGAATTCCATGGACAGAGGAGTCTGGGGGCTATAGTCCATGACTGAGCGACTAACACTTTCAGATTCCCTATAAAGGAAAAGGAAATCTGAATAAAATATGTTTCTAGTTATATAAACTTCTAGAGAGCCGACAAAATACCAACTATTGATACTGGGTATTCTGGATATTTGTAGATGATTACACACTTAATTCGGAGAAGGCAATGGCACCCCACTCCAGTACTTCTGCCTAGAAAATCCCATGGATGGAGGAGCCTGGTAGGCTGCAGTCCATGGGGTCCCTAGAATTGGACACGAGTGAGCGACTTCACTTTCACTTTTCACTTTCACGCATTGGAGAAGGAAATGGCAACCCACTCCAGTGTTCTTGCCTGGTGAATCCCAGGGACGGGGAAGCCTGGTGGGCTGCTGTCTATGGGGTCCCACAGAGTCGGACACGACTGAAATGACTTAGCAGCAGCAGCAGCAGCAGCACACACTTAATCGGGCTTCCCTGCTGGTTCAGATGGTAAAGAATCTGCCTGCAATGCAGGAGACCTGGATTTGATCCCTGGGTTGGGAAGATCCCCTGGAGGAGGGCATGGCTACCCACTCCAGAATTCTTGCCTGGAGAATTCCGTGGAGAGAGGAGCCTGGTGGGCTGCAATCCATGGGGTCACAAAGAGTTGGACAGGACTGAGTGACTAACACTATACTGCTGCTGCTGTTGCTGCTAAGTCGCTTCAGTCATGTCTGACTCTGTGTGACCCCATGGACGGCAGCCCACCAGGTTCCCCTGTCCCTGGGATTCTCCAGGCACGAACACTGGAGTGGGGTGCCATTGCCTTCTCCAATGCATGAAAGTGAAAAGTGAAGGTGAAGTCGCTCAGTCATGTCCGACTCTTAGCGACCCCAACCATGAACTGCATCACAGTCTCCTCGGTCTGTCGTCACACAGCAGTGACACCAGTGCTCCGACTCTTTGCAACACCATGGATGGTAGCACCCCAGGTTCCTCTGTCCATGGGATCTCCAGGCAAGAATACTGGAATGGACAGCTATTCTCTTCTCCAGGGGATCGTTCCAACCCAGGTCTCAAAGCTGGGTCTCCTGCATTGCCCGGGGGTTCTTTACCATGTGAGCAACCACCAGCGATAGAGGCAGTAAAAACAGTCACCACTAAACTTCACTGGGGAGCAATTGCTGGTTTCAAGCACTACTGACATTAAGATGGGGAAAAATTAAAGCTTAAAACAAAAATGATGGTTTCTTCTTATCCTGGGGAGGTGAGCAGGACATAACTAAAAATGAACATCAATGCTTAGGATGACAAGCTGCTAAAACAGACTTTTTTTTTTTTTACAGATTAATATGCATGTGCAGTTCAAAATATTTATGCTCCTTGTGGTTGCATTCAATTGTCACAATTGTATTCTGGGTAGAAAGAAGGGAAATTATATTAAGCATGTATTAAAACTTATGGGAACCTTGAGGGATTATTATTAATATCACATTTCACTTTAAAACTCATTTTCTTTGGGCACTTCCTTCAATTAATGCATTTCTGATCTTTCCTCATATGATTCAAGCTCTGATTTTAAAATCTTTCAGTCATTTTGCACTCGTTCAATGATAAAAATGAGACTTTATAAAACTATAAAGTTTTATAAAAAGGTGTGTGTGTGCTTAGTCGAATATAAAAAGGTAGGGCAGGTCTTCCCCTGTTGATGCGCTACTTAGTCAAAGAGCTTGTAAACAAATGAAGGGCAAGGGGAATGCTTTCCCTTTCTTGTGGACCACGAAGAATACCCAGGGCAGAGTTCCAAAGGGCAGAGGCTTTTTCTGAAATGCTTAGCTAAAGGGTATGTGATGAGCAACAACTCTAAAAATATAAAAGCAGAACAAAAGAGTAAGAGAACTGGCATTACTCTGAATAGTGTTACGAAGCCATTTACAGAGTGAAAAGATGTGTACCCAATTGTCAGACCATTCTATCTGGGCCAGAGAATCTAGGACGTGCAGAATATGAATTAAAAAGCCCAGGGAGGGGTCTGGAAAAGCAGAGGGAGCTGGCAGATTCCCATCATCACTGAGTTGTTACCACTTGGATGCAGGCAGTCTCACCAAGGAACCTGGGACTCAGGCCACATACACCTTGAAATGAAAATCAATACACTGCTTGCAACTGCACTCAGACTAGATTTAAGCAACTCTGGAAATAAAGATGCTCTATCACCTGGTCAGTGCACTGAATGCAACATTAACATATATTTGAATTCAGCCTTTATTCTTTCATGTTTCTGTCTGTAAAATTTAGATTGAATATCAAAATCATTCATAATCTACATAAGTGGATGGGTTCTCCTCACAAAATATAATACTTTTGAGTGTTTACTTTGAAAGAAACAATAAGGAATAATCCATGAGAAGACAGAATTGAAAGTAAATTTCTACTTTGGGGGTAAAATGTTCCTTCTCTGATCTTGCTGTAAGTCTCCAATATACATGTTAATATTTTGATGAATATCAAATATTCATCAAAATTTGATCAATTTTTGATGGTCAATGATTTGATGAATATCTAAGAATCTCCATGAAATTTTATGCAACTCCCTTAAAATAACTTTAACTCTTTTTCTATCTCTCCATCTTCCCTTCCTTTCTTTTCTTTTTTTTTCATTTTAAAAACAACCAAGTAATTGTTTAGGTGAATTTCCTGAGGTAGATGTTGTAAATAAGGCCGGCATTTTTAGCAACAGGTTAGACCACCTAAAGTCAATTAACTATCTCTTGGATGTATTTTCCTGTGGGCTTCAAATCAACAGGTTCTCTCAAGAGCTCTCCCTCACTAGCAGCTTTGCAGCTATTTCCAGTTTCCAGAATGTAAGGAGACAGATCAAGGACTCTGTTTTACCTTTTCAATTTCAGAATGCTAAAAGTATTAAATTAACATCTTCATCAATTTGGTTTTATTTCCCAATTGATATACCTTTACTTCATTAGATAATAGCAAATGTTTCAATGAAGGTATATGCTTAGGTATAAAAGCAAATTTACTTAGTTACTAAGTATAATTTATAACCTTTTCCATTTGAAACTTTCCTAAGTATAATAGATTATTAACTTTACTATTTGATAAATCGTCAGAGGTTTTAGAGTTTCAAATTAAGAGTGGAAGGAATGTGCTATTTCTACTTTCAAAATTATCCCAAGAAATTGAGTTTGAATCTGCAATATTAACTGTTATTTCTCCTGCAGTCCTAGACAAAGTCTGTTAAGTCTCACTACAACTATGACTAATCATTGTGTGTACACATTCTTTATTCATAAGAAAAGAATCCTTACAATGTAAATGATTTTATAATAAGTATCACAATGTACTGACCCCAAATCAGAAGTTTTATTTTCCATGTAGGAATTCACTAGCTGACTTGCAAAGAAGTTATAGTAGGGCCATTATATATAGAAGGACCTTCTGTTTCTATTGCCAATAAAAGATTTCTTTTTAAAAATGGATATTTTTGCATTTCTTACTAAGCATTTTCACAAGATTAATAGCCAAACCTTTATTAACTGGAGTGATATACATAGTAGCATCATAAATCATCAATGCCAACTTTTGTCTCTCAGCAATTTCCCAATAAAGTGCTACTTTATTTGACTTTTATTGTAAAGGTAAGGAAGTTACCATCACAACAATTCATTTACTGTCTCAAAACTCAAATGATAATTATCTATAATTACTTGTAGAAGCATTAATACTTGAAAGCAGGTGGAATTGACCAGTAAAACATATCCAGATCAATGCCTAGGTGCTTCTGAAGTGATGTATAAGCCAAGAAGAGAAATAAGGGAAAGGTAGGTAGAAGAAGTATAGAAAAGTTACTTCTACTTCTGAGTAGATTTCCTAAGAATAACAAAACCCAACATAGAAGAAAAATTACCTTTTGAAAGTTGTCCACTCATCAAAGCATGTCTCAATGCTAAAGGATCAGTGAGTCACCATCTGAGCTGTTCTCACTAGGTCAGTATCACGTGCATCCAAGACCCTCCTGCTCTGAAGACACTAGGTTGTGTGAGAGCAAAACACACCTGCTGCAGGATAACTGTCCCTGGGGAAACACACCTGCTGCAGGATAACTGTCCCTGGGGAAACACACCTGCTGCAGGATAACTGTCCCTGGGGAAACACATCTGCTGCAGGGTAACTGTCCCTGGGGAAACACACCTGCTGCAGGATAACTGTCCCTGGGGAAGCACACCTGTTGCAGGATAACTGTCCTTGGGTAACTTCTAAGTTCATCTTGTGATAAGACTTCCACAGACACTTACATGGCAGATAAATACTTAAACCACACCACTGGAGAACCAGAAAAATCTTGCAGGAATTCAGAGACCGCTTTTAGCCCCGACAGGAGGTTGGGATTTGGGTAGGGCCTGGATACAGAGAAGGATTTTGACAGGCTAAAAAAACGGTACAAATGAACTTACTTACAAAACAGAAACAGTCACAGAGACAGAAAACACATATAGTTACCCAGGAGATAAAGGGATGGGAGGATAAATTAGAAGATTGGGGTTGACACACACACATTAATATATATAAAATAGATAATTGATAACCTGCTGTATAACACAAGGAACTCTACTCAACACTTTGTAATGACCTATATAGGAAAAGGATCTAAAAAGAATGAATATATGTGTATGTTTAACTGATTCCTTTTGCTGTACAACAGGAACTAAGACAACATTGTAAATCAATTATATACCAGTGAAAATTAATTAAAAAAACAAGAAATTTCAACACCTGTAAAGCTACAAAGAAGGAAGCTTTAAGGTGTTTTGTGAACTGAAGGTAGGTAAGTCTGGCTGGGGCATTGTTAGACAGGAAGTGACACATGTAAGAGAAACATTTAGTCATGTCAAATAAAAACAAATAAATAATCTTCACAAACATTTTTCTATTATACACATCTCCTGTTTGTACCATAGGTCAGAATACCTATGACCTCTACTGTACGTTAAATTTTCTCCCAATCAAATTCATGCCCGTTGACTTTCTGTGACCTTCATAAGAACAGTCTGGGGAAACTGGGTAGGCAGAATTCAGACCGGAGTGTGAGGAGGACTCAGTGGCTTGTGAAGAAAGGGAATACAGAAAACTCTTTCCGAACTTTCATGCATTCTGAACAATCTGTGTGTGCCCAGGCCAGGCCATATGCTAGATGCTGGGCATATAATCACCAGTGAAATAACAAAGTCCCTGAATGCCCAACTGTGAAAACGAAGTGCTTTTGAGGGAAAGTGCTTTTACTACTTTATGTCAGCAGCTAAATCAGGGATCAATTTTTAGGGCAAAGTTGAAGATCTAAAGATTCGTGTTCTCTCAGAGATATACTTTCATTTTGGAGACTCATTGATCTAATGACAGATGATATCGATGGGCCCACCGTTTAAATGTAACCTTTGCATGAGTAAGGGAGGCAAGAGCAAAGTTCATGGTGTAATAGTGTAAACTAACAACTGCCTTTGAAAAGCAGAGACCCTGTTTAGGGAACTCTAGAAAAGATCCTGTTCCCTAATGAACCACTGAGCTCTCAAGCTGGAGCAACAGCCATAAAACTTTCTTTAATAAAAAATAATAACAATAAATTTTAATTGGAGGATAATTGCATTACAAAGTCTTGCTGGTTTTTGCTGTACAACAACATGAATCAGTCATAAATATGCATGTATCCTCTCCCTTTTGAGCCTCCATCCCACCTCCTATCCCACTCAAGAAAAACAAGTATCATATATTAACATATATATATAGATAGATATAGATATAGATATATATAGAGAGAGTCTATAAAAATGATCCTGAAACTTGCTTTTTAAAGGACCAGGGAGTTAATATTTCAGGCTGTACTGGCCACATGGTCTCTGCTTTTTTAGCATAAAAGCAGCCGGGGAACACCTGTATAAACCTGGTGTTTTGAACACCTGTATAAAACTGTATTTATGGATGCCAACCCTGAATTTCACATCTTTTCATGAGTCACAAAATATTATGATTTTTTCCAACCATTTGAAAAAAAACAGAAAAATTATGCTTAGCTCATGGGCCATTAAAAAACACAGGCTGTGGGCCAGAGCCTACTGACCCCAGCTCTTGTATAGAAAAGGCTGGGTAAAGGTCTGGGGAGGAGGCCCTGGAGCAGGCCTTGCAGGTCAGGGAGCCCACAGATGCCCCGTGTGTCGCAGGGTGGTGTGTGCAACCACGTCTAGGCAGGTACCTGAGGTCAGTGCTACGACCCCATCAGCTCCTCAGAGGGTGTCGGATAAGAGGAACTTTGGAAGCACTGATGCAGGAAGAGTCCAGTCTCCTCCCACCCAAAGAGCGATGTCACCGACACTGTTCTTTGCCTGCTATTCTTATCTTTGTTTTCTCAGAGTTATTAAAGTCGCTAACCATTATTATTATTGATTCCTTTTCATATGCCAGGTCCTTTGCTAAACTCTTAACGTAGATGCTCATTTAATCTTTTCAACAGTATTCTGAGGTCGGTGTGGTTTATCATTCCATTTCAGAGTTGGGGAAACTGAGGCTCAGAAAGGCCTTCCCCTTTCTGTTTTCTTCTGTTTTATAGATCTACTTCCCTTTTGGAAGAGGATCTGGAAAATCGATCTGCATTTTCTTCCTAAGCACATTCACTGACCCCAGTTGCCATTTATATGCTGAGGATCCTTAGTCTCCTCAAAAACCCTTTCCAATCACTGTCCTCACTGCAAACTGGACCAAAGTGACAAATAATGCTTTTTTCCAACAATCACTCTCTCCTTAAAAGGCAACATAACACACTCTCATGTCTGACATCCCATCCCCTGAACCACTGACTCCTAGATACAAAGCACTGTGATTCCTCTTACACGGATCCACCTTTTCCCAAATCAACCCTAGACAAACCTTCTGCAGTGGTCATCCTAAATACAGGTTATTTTAAAAGCCAAAAAAAGGCCGTATTTTAGAACAAACTGAAATATTATGAGACTATGATTGTTTCTAAAAAGCTAAAAAGAAAGGTATTTCTCTGTGTGTCCACGCAGTTGAATGAGATTACAGTGAAGTGGTTATGAATGTAAATTCTACTTGAACTTCTAAGGGTTGTTTGGCCTTGGACAAGTCATGAAACCCATAAAGTGTCAATAATAATAGTGCCTCGTGGCTGTGTCTTGAGAACCACAGACATTAATATATGCAAAATAATTAAAATGCCAGCTGGCTGATGGTGATTAATAAATAATAGCTTTAATTGCTGATAGCTTTATCAATATTAATAATAAAATGCATAAACGATTAGCTAATCATACACTCCTAATATTTTTGCAGTGAATTTGCAATAAGTGGTGATACTACGGGAGTTTGATGAATCTGCTTTTTACTCTTTTTGGGTTTAAAACTGAAAAAAATCATTAGCAAAGAAATCAATAAAAAAATCTTTATTGAAAGCCAGTCTGCATTAGATGAGGATGCACTGAAATTGGTCATCTGGAAAAATAATCAGACATATTTATTGTTACATTTGAGCTACCTGAAGTACTTTAGAACATCCATTCTGAAACTGATCTCATGTGTAAAAATTACCTTAGTACTGGTCAACAAGAATTTATAATTATAATGAAAGGAATTTATAATTAAAGGTATATTATGCTTTTAAGTTACTTAATAAATGTATTTCTTTCTTCCTCCAAGTCCTAAAATTCAAATTAATTATAAAAATGAATTCCACTTTTTTCTGCCAAACCAAACTAAAAGTGTATCTACCTATTAGCCACACCAAAATTTACAGTTCAGAGCAAGGAAAAGAACAAAAATAGAGCAGCTGGCGTATGTTTAAAACTACGAATCCTTATTAGGGCATCTCTTGATGCAGATGAGTTACTCTTGCGGCATTAAATCTCTATTAACAGTAGTGAATTCCTAAGCCAGACACCAGCGGTAAATAAAAGAACCCATGCTTACATTCATCTGATGGTTTTGCAGACCGAAAATCATTTCTGGCACCACGACTGTGTGTTCAGGAAACAAAGAACATGAAACATGACGTTCCTCAGAATGTTTCCCTAGCACTATTAAGTGATTAAATGAGGCACAAACAAGGCACTTCAATTTCAGTAGATTTTCATCTACAGTAGCTCTCAGTTTCTGAAACTTTGGAGGAGGGATGCCCATTCTTTGTAAAAATGTTTTGCTTCCAGTAATAACATTAGCAGAGTCAAGAAAACTTTTCTTAGACTGTCCAGTAAAATCACTGTGGCCCCCTCTCCTCCAGCTCTACAATTGCTTGTGCAAAGGAACAGGCAGAGAGCACGGACAAAGAAGCACTAGATTTAAACTATGCAGAATATTCTGGTAAATTGGATAGCTTGGAAAGATTAAAAACAAGTCCTAAGACAAATGTAAGACAATCATTTTTTCCAAGTAAATAAAGTATGAGGTCTAAGCTGGTGCGTGGTTTATTTCATGACTCGCCTTAACTGAGAGGTTTTGAAGAAGAAAACTGAAAAAAGATAAGCAGAAGAGCATTTAATAACTTGGACATTTTCTTGGAATGCTTATTGACTACGAACAACATAAATCTTAAAATAATGCCTTGAGCTCATGGGTAAATTAGCTTTTTCAGGAACTACTCCTTTAGGGATAAGTGGATTACAGTTCAAGTTTTGTGTCTATTGTTCTTTTCTTGACAATGGATCAAGGGTACTATGGTTAGTTTCTATCTATGTCTTGAGAGGTTAGAGATATGCCTTGGATATTCATTAACTCTTATTAAGCTACTCTGAAATTAACTATCCATAAGTCTAGCTAAAACTTCTTAGAATACTTAAGTTTCTACCTGTATGATGTTGTAGAATAATGAACTCTATCTATACAGTTTTTAATACTCTATGGACCTTCTGAAATGTTTCTTTTCATCCCCATGATGGTAATGAAATAATTTCCTTGAGCTAAATTGCCAAAGCAAAAAAAAAAAAAAAAAAAAGTCTTTTTAAGCCATATTCTTTAAGTTTTCTTTTTTTTTCCCTAATGTGTACCATTTTCAAAGTCTCCATTGAATTTGTTACACTATTATTTCACGGGCTTCCCAGGTAACTCAGTGGTAAAGAATCTGCCTGCCAATGCAGAGGGTTTGATCCCTGGGTAGGGAGGATCCCCTGGAGGAGGAAATGGCAACCCATTACAGTAATCTTGCTAGGAAATCCCATGGACAGAGGAGCCTGATGGGCGACAGTCCATGGCCATGGGGTCACAAAGAGTTAGACACAACTGAGCCACTGTATGCACGCACATTGTTACTTCTGTTTTTATGTTCTGGACTTTTGGTGGGATCTCAGCTCCTCAACCAGGGATTGAACTTGCATTCCCTGCATTGGAAGGCAAAGTCTTAACCACTGGACCACCAGGGAAATCCCCTGACCCATATTCTGAGTGAGAAAAAAGGTCTGCTCTCTGCCTTGGGAAGAGGAATATCCACAGATAAGAGAGAAGGCAGGACTTCCCTTTTCTCCCGTGAGAATAATATTCACAATAGAGACAGTCACCTAAGGAGCAGATGGCATCCCAAGACAGTGAGCTTCCAAAATGGGTCTGGATCCAACCATTCCTCATGTCAGAATCCACAAGAACTCAAAGACTCAACAATGACTGCAGAAATCCTGGGAGGACAGCAGAGATGCAGAAACTTCGGGGATGACTTGAGGGATAAAAGAATAGCCACGATGACTCAGAAGCCTGCAGGGATGACACGGACCCTGGGAGATGTTTCTAAAGCTACTTTTGGAGACTTCCATCATCCAAACTCAGGAACATGGGTACGGGTTGGCCGTACTCTGATCGACACAAATGACCATCTCTCTACTACACTCTTCACCCTGAACCCTCCTTTACTCATATCGCCCTGGACACAGGCTCCTTCACTACTCAGGAACCCCACTGCAATACTCCTCTGGATTTCAACCATTTCCTCTTTTCTATCAAACAGGGACAGAACCATCCTGCCCTCTCTCCAAGAATAACTTTGTGTCCTCAAATTAACTACTTTGCTCTTTGGGATTTTGCTCCAGTACTTTAAATTCTTTGTACTGTATCTCAAATTTTTCCATATCTTCACCCAGAGGTGCCTCTTCCACATGTCATCCTGGAAAAATGCCCAGATCCCCTTTGTTCTGAGACACATGTGTGCACACGTGTCCACACACACACACTTTACCTGCTCCTAACATCCTTTTGATGACAGAGTCTGGTACATGAAAAATAGTCAATAAATGCTGGTAGAATGAATGAAAGACAGACTGTTCACATTGAGCTCTTCCCTTCATGATGCCTTCTGAAGATAAGTTCATAGTAATTCCCTCTCTCTCATCTTTCCAGCCCCATTCATCTGATAGGTTTTGGGGGAATCCCCAGTATATCTCATGGTAGACCCTCCAGCCTGATCTCCAGCAGGCCCATCCCAAATCTAGGAGATGGTAGTTCCACCTGAAATGCAGACCGAATGGAGAGAGGAACGGTCTCCCCCCTGGCGAGCCACCCACACTGAGGACCCCTGTCCTCCCCGACTGGGCCAGGCAGAGTGACCCTGAAGCTGCAGACTCCAGCAGTCTGTACTCCCTGGCCTCCCTTTCTTTCTGGGGATTCAGCAGCCTCTCTGGGAAACCCTGCCTTCCCTTGGGTCTATTTCTCCTTCTCCTTGCTCACTCACTCTTTCCCTGAATCCTGACCCACACACCCCCCAGTTCTCTCACCAGTTACCCCTAAATGTGGGTCTCTCATTTTGTTCTCTCTCCATTTGGGTTCTTACTTTATTGCAACAAGCTCATCCCTGTCCCTCTTTATGGCTCTTTTTCTACCTACGTCACATTATTCCATTTCATTCACTAGCCTCACTCTGACCTTTCTGCTTCCTCACTATTTTGTACATCTTGCTTCCACTTAAGCTTCTGGGGACACAGTTTCGTTTCTTCTATTCTCAATTAAAAGCTCTCCATAAAAATAGTGAGCAGAGTACTTTAGATGGTTTGAAGACCTGGCTCCAATCTTCTTTCCAAAACATATTTCCCATTACGGCTCTTTCATACATCTTTGCTTCAAGCCAAATTGGGTTCACAGGCTAGGTAATTTATTGACATACATCTTGTATTTTTCTTCCAGTATTTTCTTTTCCCCTTTCCACAAAATTACTGGCCTCTTAATAATTGCCACAAAATTAGTTTATGCTTCCTTGCTTCAGGATTTCTGAAGAAAAACAGCAGCAGGAAGGCAGGCCTAAAACTTCAGTCTTTTGGAAATGTCTGTGCCTAGAATAGATGATGCTAAATGTGTCGGGTCAGGAAGGCAGAAGGAGCAAGCGTAGCTGGGCTTCTGGACTCGGTGCAGTCCATGGGGACCTGGGCCCTGTCCCACTCACCCTGGTGTACACAGGACAAGAGGAAGAAGCACAGTGTGGCTGGAAGGTATTTTTATATATAGACTCAGATTTCTCTCAGAGGGAGTGTGAATCATTTTCAGGTCACTGAATTTTTTTTATTTTTGTTTTTTGTTTGTTTCTCTGTGTCCAGGTGAGAATTTTTATTAATCATTATTTCCTTATTGCTTTGCTCATGGCAGTGGCCCCAGAATGTTTGGGTTTGCAGCAAGTTGACAGTGAAGTCAGGATCTACAGGAATTCAGAGGAAAAAGACACTAGAAAACCTTGAAATAACACCACAAGATGACTTAAGAGGATTTTGAGCAGGTCTTTAAAGAAAGGATTTTCACAGGGGAAGCAGAAATGTGGATGGTGGAAAATGTTGGAACGGTACAAAATATCTGTTCTTAAAGGAACACAGAAGTGACTTTTCTAGTATGGTCTTAGTACATGATGGAGAAGGCAATGGCAACCCACTCCAGTACTCTTGCCTGGAAAATCTGACAGTATAACAAAGTCCTGCAACATTTTCCATAATTTAATCAATGCACAATCACCAAAATCCTGCCAGTATGTAGGAAAAGATGATATTAATCTAGTTAATGAAGTATCATCAGTTGTTAATGATATAACAAATAATAATTACATTAAATGTCTAGACTATAATTAGCTGCCGATTCTGCATGTGTTCTTATCCTAAGAAATTTAGTCCTTTGACCTATTTGTCTTCCCACTTCCCTTGGTAATACACACAAATGGCACTGGGTTTTGTTACATTTGGCATCTGGCTTTACGTTTTCTCTTTGAGCTCTTCAATTCTTGTTTATTTCAAATATGAATGATTTATGTCCACTGGGAATGATGCTTCTAAATTTTGAAATAGCCATTGTTCCTGGTACAGTCCTGGAGAGACAAATATTCAATAATATGGTAAAATAAATTAAGTAGTTTCTAGCCTATAAAGCTCATAATACTTTTACATTTATAGGTGTCTTCTTCAAAAAAGCTAAAAGTTCTAATCACAATGTTTTTGTCACCAATCATGGATTGAAGTTATACACACACACCTGTATCTGTATAACTTAGGGGTACATGGAAAAAGCTCTAGAAATGCAAATACCCTGGTTTAAATCATTTAGATATATGAATACTTATCATTATTATGATAACTATCACCACAATTATCTTCACTTGTAGGTAAATACAGGGTGTACGTAAGGATGATCTTTCTCAAAAGAGCCTTCATTTAGTGAAGCAAACCTCAGGCTATACAGGCCAGGCTATACCTACATTAGGCCCCAAACTTCCTCATATCCTAAGGCCTGGCCCTACATCGAATGAACCAGAGCTTCATTCAATTCCAAAACACTCCTGGATCAGGAGCTTTTTCTTAAAGTTTCCTTTTCCTCCCACTCCTCACACCCTTTTCAATCTAATTCAGCTGTTTCACACTGAACAAGTTTTGACCTATGTGCCTGATGGTTTGAACCCATTCATCAGCGGTAGCGTTTTTGGAAACATTTCTGTTTATATCAGTCTCCTAGTTAAAAAATACATTTAAAAATTGCTACTTTCATTATGAATATTGTGCTAAAGGTGATTTTAAAATATTAGCATTGCTTATACTTGAAATATTCAACATAAATGATTATACATAATTGAAGAGCACAGTAAATATATTGAGGTGCACAGCAAGTTACACATAAGCACAAAGTAAATGGAACATACTTACATATCACATACATAATTTACTACATACATGTATGTATATATATAGTTTACTATGCTCTTCACTTTTTGGAAATAGATTTTACTTGATTTTGAACAAATAATCAAATAAACTCCTTGAGCAAACCTGTAGCTATAAAAAGAAAACAAATAAAACAACATACTTGAAATCTCCCATTCTAAAAAGAGCCGGTTAAACATTATTTCTGAATGCTTCATGTTTCCCTGATTATCCATCATCTGTGTGGCAGAGGTGCTTGGGGAAGATCCCAGAGACTCACTGTCATAGAAGCCCTTAAAGTCTTTTTTTTTTTTTTTTTTACAAACATAAGAAGACATTTACATTAAACATAATACATTCTCTTCCACAGAATACCCAGTTTCTTTTAATACATAAGTAAGACTGCTTTCTTCTTCAAAATCTTTGATAAATTGACACCATAAGACAATCTGTCTTAGCTAAATGGATAAAGATGTGGTACATATATCCAATAGAATATTACTCAGCCATAAAAAAGGATGAAATATGTCTACTTGCAGCAACATGGCTGTACCTCAAGATTATCATACTAACTGAAGTAAGTCAGAGAACGAAAAATAACATATGATATCATTTACATGTGGACTCTAAAATACAACATAAATGAATTTATTCACAAAACAGAAATGGACTCATAGATATAGAGGAGAGACTTGTGGTTGCCAAGAGGGAGGCAACTTGGGGAGGAATGGATTGTGAGTTCAGGATTAGTAGATGCAAATGATTATATATAGGATGGATAAACACTAAGATCCTATTGCATAGCACAGGGAACTAAATTCAGTATCCTATGATAAACCATCATGGAAAAGAATATGAAAAATAATAGACATATATCTACATATACACATATTATAATACTGGGCTTCCCAGGTAGCTCAGTGGTAAAGAATCTGCCTCAGAGAGGAAATGGCAACCCACTCCAGTATTCTTGCCTATACAATCCCATGGAGAGAGGAGCCTGGTGGGCTACAGTCCATAAGGTTGCAAAGAGACTGACATGACTGACTGACTGAACACACACACATGCATTATAGTTTATATATATAGGTGAATCACTTTGCTGTATATAAGAAATTAACGCAACATTGTAAATCAACTATATTTTAATGAAATATATTTTAAAAATTTGTCTTAAATATACATATATTTAGGAGCCCCCCTGAAAGCCTCACCTGTCTGCAATTATTGGGTTCAATTCACACTAAAGACATCTAAATCAATTATAATAATGTTTCTTAAAATTGGACAAGTATCACATAGCTTTCTCTGGAATGATGGACCTGGGGAAAAGCAAGTTAAAGGAAAATTTTAAAAAGTAGAAAACTATTCTAAGGGTTTGTAACTATACATACTATGGCGTTACTGAAAGGAAGTCCTCGAAATTCAGAATTGTGGAGATGTTCCACTTATTTAAAGTAGGCCATCCAAGGGGCTTTCTTATAAGAAGTTAAAATTAAGGAATAATTCTTTGGAGGACAAATATGGAAAAATAAATTTGATGATCGTATACAGTCTTGATAGCTCATTTGGTAAAGAATCTGCCTGCAATGCAGGAGACCCCGGTTTGATTCCTGGGATGGGAAGATCCTCTGGAGAAGGGACAGGCTACCCACTCCAGTACTCTTGGGCTTCCCTTGTGGCTCAGCTGATAAAGAATCTGCCTAGAATGCAGGAGACCTGGGTTCGATCCCTGGGCTGTGAAGATCCCCTGGAGAATGGAAAGGGTACCCACTCCAGTATTCTGGCCTGGAGAATCCCCTGGACTGTATCATCTGCTGCTGCTGCTGCTGCTAAGTCGCTTCAGTTGTGTCTGACTCTGTGCGACCCCAAAGACGGCAACCCACCAGGCTCCCCCGTCCCTGGGATTCTCCAGGCAAGAACACTGCAGTGGGTTGCCATTTCCTTCTCCAGTGCGTGAAAGTGAAAAATGAAAGTGAAGTCACTCAGTCGTATCCAACTCCTAGCGACGCCATGGACTGCAGCCCACCAGGCTCCTCCGTCCATGGGATTTTCCAGGCAAGAGTACTGGAGTGGAGTGCCATTGCCTTCTCCACTGTATCGTCTATGGGGTTGCAAAGAACTGGACACGACTGAACAACTCTCACTTTCACACAGTAGCTGAAGCAACAAAAAATAAGATTTCTTAGAATGAGAATTCTGAATTTTGGTGACTCTTCACAGGAGAGAATATAACCACTGAAAAAGGGGGGAGAAAACACTTGTAAAAGAAGCAATAGGGAGACAAACCAGGCCATCCACTGAAACAAAGAGAAAGTTAACTGAGGTTTGTCACTGTTGGTCAATTACTTTGGGAAGATCAAGAAGAATGAGAAAACTTGTCATCAAATGTAAGATACAATTATGATGCAGTAGAAGAAACATCAATTCCTACACCTGGAAAGTTCAGAGGTGGACTTTCAGTCAAACCCACCCGCTACACAGGCAAACTGAGCCCGAGGGCAAGTCACATTTCATTCCTTCGGTCACTTCGGAATAGAACTATTTTTGTTACCTTGGCTTTGTCAGCCTTTTTTGCCCCTATACCTTGAAACCTGATCTCTGAAACCAGGGTATTCAGTGGAAGTTACTAACAATGCAACTTTTGGGAGGGGGATATTCAAAATTCAGCAAAGATTATAATTGGGATAAAATTTAAACTAAAGGGGTTGAGGGTTTCAGTGGCACTCATTTGAATCTATTACCTGCAAAGCAGTACCTCAATATAATTCTTATGTTTAATTATTGCTGTGTTTTATTCTAAGAAAAGGTAACTCCACTCACGCTAACTATGGGGGAAACTGAGAAGAGACCGACTGTGGAAGCCGTGGAAGAAGATAAGCCATCCCCGAACTTGCAGCAAACACTGGTTTCCTAGAAGGACATTAAGGAGAATTTCCATTTCATCCAAGTGATAAAGCGATTTGAAATCTGGCGGTTAAAGTCCATCCACACCCCCCACTGGAAAGGATCATTTATTACATCAATCCTACAAACCACTAAGCACCAGCGTCAAAAATAAAAGAAGCAAAGGCAATGATAAAACACCTCCTACTCCTAAGGAAGTAGGACCCCAAGGAAGACACATGATTTTCCTTCAAAATGAACAGCCCAACCCCCTGGGACGGCAGAGAGGCAGCTCCTAGACCTTGGCTTATGTAGGTCCTTTCTAATCCTGTGATTTTCAGAAAGACAAACCTCTGTTCTGATAAACAGCTATGTGCACTAGTTCAATTTCTGAATGGCTCAAAATTTCCAATTTCTAATTTATTCATCATTTTGTCCAGTAGAATGTATAATATAAAACATGTAGTTTCCAGGATGCCAAGTTAACTATAAAAAAGCATTTCATGAAAGTGTTTTAGCATAACTAAATTTTGCAATAAGACTTCCACTCTTAAGGAACAAAAAATGGAACTAAGATTATGGCAGGAGAAACAAGTGCTGATATCAGTTGTATATTTCACTTACCTTCGGTTTTCTGCAGTACTCAGCCTAGTAACAAATTATCTAATACGTAAGAACAAATGTTATATAATTTCAGGCAGTCTTTTTTTTTTATATTTTAGAATACATAAATAACCATCCTCCCTTCTGTGTTTGCTTTCTTCTATATACCTTGTGGACATAAAGCTTTTAAGATTTATGAGAAGTAGAAAATGTTTGAAACTCAAATTTGTATTAAAACATTGTTTGTCGCATGAATACACTGACCCATTTTTTTCTAAAGTAAAAATAACTGCTAGATTTTTTACTTGCATTGAAAATACAGCAATCACAGTCCAATGATTACATCACACACTTTTTCAAGTTGCACAACTGACCTTCTTTTCTATAACAATATGGAGTTAGTCTAAATTAGAAGTAATTGCATTAAGGAACATTTTGAAAAGGAGAATCCTGTTGCTTTTCTTGCATTTCAAACAATTTGGTTCTTTAATACTTCTTTGCATTTCCTTGCATATTTGTAAACACAGCTTAATTTTTTTTCCAAAACATCTGACCACTTTAGGGTTGACAAATGATACCTGTTAGACAGCTGTACAGAAAAGAAGAATAAACTCACACATGGAACAGGTTTCCAGAAACAGAAATAAACATTCTTAGCATCAATACACCGTAAAGCCCATCACAAGACACAGCATGAAGATCAACTCCATCTTTCTAGTAAGAACTTGAGATTTTTGAGTTCATATCACTCACCTGTTTGGCTCAGCTGGGATGTGCTTCTGCTCCTTCGAGACACTATGGCAACCACCTTGGCACTCAGGCTGGACCTCCTCTTCTTCCCACCTGCTCCAACGGTGCCCACAGCTGTGTCCGACTGGCTGCCATCATTATGCTCCAGTGTGTACATCTCTCCGCTCATGCTTGTGCTCTTGGTGATGGCTCTTCCGGAAGTCCCCATCCGTCTGCCTTGCATTTTAGGGGTAAATGAACTATATTTACAAAGTAAAAACATATATGCATCCATAAATTACAGGTCAGCATAACTGAAACTCTAAATCTCATTCATTTTGAAATAATCCAGGCAAAATTCTAGAGTGAAAAGCCCGTTGAGTAGTAGTCCTACAGCTATGAATACTCTTAAGATCACATCACCACTGTCAAATGTTTACTGGATGCAGCTTGAAGCAACAAGCATTTCAACATAGAGTCATCTATCAACTCCTGGAAGAGAGGAAAAGGAAATGCAACAGATGCTAGCGATTGGGGAGTAAATGTAACTGATCAATTTTGTCAATAGTTCCTCTGTTACTTTCAGGGAAAAGCTAAAATATTTCAGTCGATGAGATAAGTTCATATACATTTCGGAGGGAAAAATATTGTTAAAAATGGATACTCTGAATTTGCCATATGACAAGGTTTAAAAAAAATGAAAACAGCATTTGTGCTGGTTTCTCTTTGGGATTCCAACTCATAGGCACATCTTTTATTCTCTGAGGCTTAGTGAACCCAGGAAAGACTGTTAATCTGGCAAACCCCCCAGCCTCTCTCCTTCTCCTTACTTAGCCCCTCCTGGTCTATCTCCTCCACACGTTTCCTCTCATTTTCATTCTTGGACTCTTCAAACCCACAGGTTCTGAGTCCAGATGTTCTTGTTTTCATTCCTTTCTGCAAAACTTACTTGTCTGTGTCCTGAGCTTGCCTCAGTGTATCTGACAAGATCACTGGACTTCTTTCCCAAATGAATAAATTTCTGCTCAGGTACCATAGAAGGTTAATGGACAAACCTCTCTACCTGCCCAAGCAAAGGTGTGTCCGTGAGCTAGAGTCGAAGGCAGGGCAGAGAGGGCCAGGGGAGTAGGATCCTTTCTATCTTAACTGTGCTACTTATGCATTTACATTATTGACATAGACTATCCAGTTTTTGGTCCAAAAAGTCCTGTTTGATATCTTTGAAATGGCCCTCTTATTTTATGTGTCCTCAAAATATCTGCAAAAACTGGCTCCCATGACCTTTACCACCATCTGGACTTTCTATTTCTTGTCTGGAAATACTAAACATATCATTGAATATAGCTTAAGTGATGACACTTCTTATACAAGCCAGAGTAGACCCTAATATGATGAGAAACAATAAAACAGAAAGCCTTGGTGATCACATAACATGTTTGTGGTTACACACACAATGAGTGTTTCAGCAGAAAGGAAAACTGGTATAGGGGCTCAGAAGGCAGGGAAAACAGAGGACTGTCTGGACCTTAGGATCACTTCAGAGACCGTGAACAGAAACTGAGACCTGATTTGACCAGAATAACTTGGAATGTTAAACCCTAGCTGCGTTTCTTGAATCTGTGCATGTCAACATTCACCGACAGTATTCAGGTATTCACATTGTTTCCCTTTACTCTAATCACCTTTTCATCAAGCCAAATGCTTTTTAAAGCGATTTGCAAATCTGGTAATTTCACTATGCATTTTATGCAGTCTCTTTTTCCAAACATTAAAAAGGCAGTTTTACATATAATAAATTTAACACTGATTTCTGAGAGGTTTATATACCCAACTCTAGTGGACTTCCTTTTCAGATAAATATTACAGCCAATTTATTTCGTGTCCTCACCAATTTATTTGAATGTATTTCCTAACTCTGTGATCCTGCTCAAGTCCTCTCTTAGTGTCTGGTTTCTCTACTATTTTATTCACACGATTCTGCTTGAAGGATATACAGAAATGACAGGATTTGGCCAATTTCACCACTATAATACCCATCTTCAAGCAAACACCTGAGACTGAGAAATCCATAGTTTTCATCTCTCATCAGTCTCCTCAGCACACTCCCCACAGTGGTTACTGAAATCGTCTTTTCTAGTGATTTTATTTTTACCTTTAAAGTACAAATAAACCAACACACACCTTTTTTCTCCACATGATTCATGAAAACAGAATTATATCACAACTCTCAATCTGCATTTTAAAAATCACTGCACAAAAGTACTATTGTTAAATTTTAGATGCTGTTATTTAGGTTATAGAGAAGTTTGAAAGAACAGGAAGGTGTTTTCTATAATAGTTCTATTATAAAAATGTATCCAATGACGAAGAGTCACAAATTTTTCATGGATATTTATTTACAGCAATGAAATGTTCTACGATGTCAACAAATAAAAATTCTGAAAAAAATCAGATAAATCTGTACAGTAAACAATTGCCATTTTTTGGTGGGGGGTGATTTAAGAAGTTATGTTAAAAGTAAGTCTATGAATAAGTAAGACACATTTTTTTCCCTCAAAAAATAAAATATTTTGTTTAGAAGCTCAAAAATCATTATTACGTGATCTGAATAGTTTCCTGAAGAATCTACAGCATCATATGTTCAAATGGAACATGTTAGGGCATTTTCAATTCTGTCAGCTAACTGAAGGGAGAAGTTTGGAGTTGGGTCTAATCAGCCAGATCAATTAAACTAAAGGAAAGGTCAGAGTCTTAGCACAGATTTACCTCTGTTTGCCTGTTTCTCCTTTATTCTGCTTCCATTATCCAAAAACTGATTCCTGTCCTTTAGATGTGCCTGAGTCCTTCAAGGTGCCCTGGAAGGGCTTTTGCCTTATAAAGCTTTTTTGGGGTCTCTGTCAAGCACTGACTGCTACCTCCCACCCCTGTATTTTATATTTTGTACCGGTCACATTATGACTTGGATACCTAATATCAGCACACACTAAACATTTGCAGCATTCCTCCCATTGCTGAGTAAAGTGAAGTTCAGTCCTTTGCTCAGCTGTGTCTAACTCCTTGCAGTTCCATGAACTGTAGCCTGCCCAGCTCCTCTGTCAATAGAATTTTCCAGGCAAGAACACTGGAGAGGGTTGCCATTTCTTCCTGCAGGGGATCTTCCCAACCAAGGGATCAAAGCCAGCCCATGTCTCCTGTGTCTCCTGTATTGGTAGGTGGATTCTTTACCCATCTGGGAAGCCCCTAAATTGAAGCTGAATAAGTGAGTTCTCACTATACAAACAGGCTGACACAACCCATATTTAAAGATCAAACAAAAAACCCTCCTTCCTCCTTTGGAAGACTCTCCCCTAGCTCCTGACCTTGTGCTGAAACCTCTGGGTTGTACATCCACTCTCTCTCTATTCTCTCCTAAACTAAGCAAAACCAGGCTCTGTCACCAGCACTTCATCCATTCTGCCTTTTCCTTTCATCAAAGTCGAAAAATGACTCCACATGACAAAATCCTACTATTTTTCAGTCCTCATCTCTTTGACATCTTCATACATCATGTATTAGACAAAGCATTTGATTTTGTTGATCCTGGGACACTCTGGTCTCATAGGTTTTCCCACCTTGTGCCTCCTGGCAAGACTTTCATTCTCTTTCATCACTAAAACCGGAGTTCTCGACACCTGCTCCCCACACCTCTATAACTTCAGGAGACTGACCCTCTAGGTGTCTCAGCTGGTTCCAGGTTTTACTTTCTTCTATGTTCTGCCAATTTTCATGGCTTTTCTCCACCTCATTGCAGGCCTTGACTCTGAATTTATGTACCTTTCTTGTGAACTGCTTGGGTTTATCTGATAAGGCTCTCAAAAATGTGTTCAACCCAATGAAAAAACTGCCTTTTCTAATCTTGCACATTACATTAAGGGTATGCCACTTACCCAGCTGCTCAGAGTAATACCTGCCTTCTACCTGTTAAGAAAGGAAAAATCTAAACTTGGAAATGAGATTAGGAAAAAAAAAATCTGGTTTACCTCTTAATGCCATGTTTAAGGATTATCTACTAAGCACCTCAAGGGCCTACAAGCATCTGACTCTCTGAGGGAATGGAATATTTATTGACTTATTATTTACTCTTATAATAATTATGGTGCAAAAATTTTACAACTCTGTAAAAGATGCTATGAAGACGGGTCACAAACAGTAGGACATGACTAGGTGACTGAACAACAAAAAAGATGTTAACTTGAAAAGAACTTATAAGGAGCAAATGATCACTACCTGGTAGTGAGGATAACTCCAAAGGATAGGGTTTTATTGACCTAGAGAACATGATCCAGTTGGGATCAAACTGGACAATGTTCCAGCATTTTCACTTTTTTTTCCCTAATGACTATATATTTGTGTCTATATGCACATCATCTGAGTAACCAGTTTGTTTCTCTGTTGGTTTGCTCACTAATGAGTTAAAATTTTGACATTTCCTATATACTTTTCTGACAACTGTTTTAAATTTGGGGATTATGTTTTAAGAGTGTCAGAGATCCTGTAAAAATGCCCAGACGGACATTTGCTGGACCTCTGGGGAGGGCGCCCCATGAATGCTCTGAGCCCAGTGATGCCTTTTTCAGGCTCCTGAATTTAATATCAAGAGACAAGAGAACGTTGCTTTCAATCTCTGTTTTGTGTTCTTAACTCTGGCCTTGTTTTGTTTGCTGCTGGTTCTGCTTCCTGCTGAATCTGGCTCTTCTTTTGCTTTGTCTGTGGCAGTGGCAGCAACAATAGAGGGTCTGTCTACAGATGAAATCGGGTCGATAGAAAATCTCAGAGGTGTATTGAGAGCTTGGTGGCAGATGACAGAAAATCTGGTTTTTCTGTCTGTTAGTAAGCTACAAAAGTTCATATCATTCAAGAAAATGTCTTGTCCATAATAAAGAACAGCCCTTCATGTTCTGGGATTAGGTTTCTGTGTCCATTTCCATCTATGTCAAGTGGTAAAACTGGAACTACTAGTTTTCTCTGCATGTTTTAAAAAAAGTCATTTCAATTGGTGAAAATAGTCTCTCACTTTCTGTACCCTAGGAATACTGGTCTGGGCAGACAGATATCAACTGAACAGAGCTCCTGCTCTGATTGATCTATGTAGACATAGTTCTCATGCAGTTAGCTAAAGAATTCCCAGGGGGAAAAAAGAAACTGAACTTCTAATACTGTGAATATGCTTCTCTTTCAAGAAAAAGCCATTTTTAAGAAATGGATGACTCAAAAGAATTTTAATATAAGAATCTGAATCCACAATCAAAGTGAATTATTTGAAATATCAAACAAGTTTGATAAATTTGGCTTAAAAGAAGCTTTATGAAAACCATGATGAGAGGCCACTTTGCAAGCACAGGACAGCTACAGTAAAAAGGGGATGCTAACAGGCGCTGACGAGAATCTGAAGAAACTGGACGCCTCATACACAGCTGGTGGCAGTGTAAAATGATGCAGTCACTTTGGAAATAGTTTGGCAGTTTAGTTAAACTAAAACTTAGAGTTTTAAACTAAAACAAAACTTAGAGTTAAATTAAACTTTGAGTTGCCATACTACTTAGTAATTTCATTCCTATCACATCTGTGAAAGTGAAGTCCCTCAGTTGTGTCCGACCCTTTGAGACCCCATGGACTGTAGCCCACCAGGCTCCTCCGTCCATGGGATTCTCCAGGCAAGAATACTAGAGTGGGATGCGGGATGCCATTTCCTTCCAGGGATCGAACCTGGGTCTCTATCCTTGAAGGCAGATGGTTTAACCTCTGAGCCACCAGGGAAGCCCATGAGAGATACATTCATGAGCTGAATTGAAAACATATCCAAACACTGACATAGGAACATTCAGATCAGCATTATTCATAACACTTTAAAAAAGGAAACAACCCAAATGCCTATCAAATGATGAATGGAAACGTGTTTTATCCATACCATGGAATATTATTACTCATAAAAATGAATGGTACATGTTACAAAGTTGGAAACATTATACTATATGAAAGAAGTCAGCTACAGAAGGTCACATACTATATGGGTGCATGTGTGTTAAGTCGCTTCAGTCATGTCTGATTCTGTGTGTCCTCGTGGACTGTAGCCTGCCAGGCTCCTTTGTCCATGGGATTCTCCAGGCGAGAATACTGGAGTGGGTTGCCATGTCCTCCTCCAGGGGATCTTCCCAGCCCAGGGATCGAACCGGCATCTCTTACATCTCCTGCATTGGCAGGCAGGTTCTTTACTACTAGCGCCACCTGGGAAGCTCATATACTGTATAATTTCATCTAAATTAAATGCCAAATCAAGAGACAAATGTAGATAAGTGATGACCAGGGGCTAGAAGAACAGGGGGAGGGGTATATGCCAAGGGTTATGGGTTTCTTTGGGAGATGAAAAAAATGTTCTCAAGTTACATGGTGGTGATGGTTGCATAGCTAATTGTGAATATACTAAAAACTACTGAACTGTGTTATATGTACCATAATCCCAAACTCCTAATTTATTCTTCCCCCTTTCCCCTTCAGTGGCCTTAAGTTTGTTTTCTATGTCTGCTAGTTTGTTTTTGTTTTATAAATAAGCTCATCTGTACTTTTACATTTCATATATAAACTGATAAATTTATATATGTCTTTCTCTGACTTCACTTAGTATGATAATCTGTAGTTCCATCCATGTTATTCCAAATGGCATTGCTTTCATTCTCATTTATGGCTGAGTAAGATGGTGACTGCAGTCATGAAATTAAAAGACACTTACTCCTTGGAAGGAAAGTTATGACCAACCTAGATAGCATATTCAAAAGCAGAGACATTACTTTGCTAACAAAGGTCCGTCTAGTCAAGGCTATGGTTTTTCCTGTGGTCATGTATGGATGTGAGAGTTGGACTGTGAAGAAGGCTGAGCATCGAAGAATTGATGCTTTTGAACTGTGGTGTTGGAGAAGACTCTTGAGAGTCCCTTGGACTGCAAGGAGATCCAACCAGTCCATCCTAAAGGAGATCAGCCCTGGGATTTCTTTGGAAGGAATGATGCTAAAGCTGAAACTCCAGTACTTTGGCCACCTCATGCGAGTTGGTGATGGACAGGGAGGCCTGGCGTGCTGCAATTCATGGGGTTGCAAAGAGTCGGACACGACTGAGTGACTGAACTGAACTGAATATTGTGTTTTATACACACACACACACACACACCCCCCATATTTTCTTTATCCATTCCTCTGTCAATAGATAGTTAGCTTGTTTCCTGTCTTGGTTATTGTAAATAGTGCTGCTATGAACACTGTAGAGGTGCATGTATCTTTTTGAATTAGAGTTTTTTTCTTCTCTAGATATATGTCCATGGTGGGACTGCTGGGTTATATGGCAGTTCTATTTTTAGGTTTTAGGGAACTTGCATGCTCTTCTCCATACCATTGTACCAATTAAATTCCCACCAACAGTGTGGGAGAATTCCCCTTTTTTCCACATCCTTTTCAACATTTATTATTTATAGATTTTTGGCTGATGGCCATTCTGACTGGTGTGAGGGGACACCTCTTTGTAATTTTAATTTGCATTTCTCTGATAATTAATGACATTGAGCATCTTTTCATGTGTCTTTTGGCATCTATATGTCTCTTTGGGAGAAATATCTATTTAGGTCTTCTGCCCATTTTTGATTGAGTTGTTTGTAGGATGTTTATTATATGTGCTGCTACTTGCTAGGCTGCAAAATTGCTTGTATATGACAGACAAATTGTCATGCTCAATTATCTACCTCCAGATTTTCTCTATCAAATAGAAGCTGAGGTTAAAAGTTGATCAATGGGAAGGAAATCTAAAACAGAGGGGATGTATGTATACATATAACTGATTCAGTCTGCTGTACAGCAGAAACTAATACAATATTTTGAAGTTAACTATACTCCATTAAATTTCTTTAAAAGTTGCAATTAGTACAGATGGTTCTTTTTAAACTATAAAAAGTGACAAAAATATACCACATATTCAAGACAGTAGATGTGTTTTTATTTATTATATAAAGTAAGGAAATCCTTCTTTACAGTAAAATACTGGAATATAAATAGGGATGGTAAACAACAGAAGGTGGGTGAATATATTAAATTGTAGGAGGTTCGAGGAAAATAAACTATTTACTCTTGTCTGTTGTAAACAGTAAGTCTAAAGTGAAAACAAAAGCAGAACTTTAACTAATTGGCTCTATTTAATGGAAATCTTCATAATATATAACAAAGATGTATGAACCATTTACTGACAAATATTACATTAATGCAAGATTAGAATTGGGTTTTCTGTTAAAATGAAGAATCAATATGCACTTAATCAAATCAATAGGACTTCCCTGGTGGCTTAGCAGTAAAGAAACTGCCTGTAATGCAAGAGATGTGTGTTTGATCCCTGGGTCAGGAAGATCCCCTGGAGAAGGAAATGGTAACCCACTCCTGTGTTCTTGGCTGAGAAATCCCATGGACAGAGGAGTCTGGCAGTTCATGGGGTCACAAAAGAGTTAGACACAACTCAGTGACCAAACAAATCAAATCAATTATGCTCAATATTAAGACACATCAAATTTTATGTATTTTAAGAAAGAAAAATGCCATCAACTGTAAAATATATATATGGAATTCATATATTGCATAGTACCTACCAGTGTGCATTGTATTAATAGAGCCAATGAAATTACGGTAACAGGCAATGTAGAAACTCATTTTAATCAAGCGTTGTTTTAAAGGTTGATAAAATGAAGCTGGAACCCTGTGAGCTCACTTTCCCTAAAGTAGACAAAAAGACTTTGCATTACCTATAGACATCCCAGAGACCAACCACACAGGAACCAAACCTGCACCTTTCATTGTCATACTCTGTCTCCTTATTCTAATATAAGATGACTGGCATGTAATTTGGGAACAGAATGAAAAAAAAAATGGGCCTGATACAGCTTCTAATTTTCAGAAAGTAAGGCAACTTTTAGGAAAAGTTTATGAGACACTACGTAAAGATGATTTCCACTCTTAATAATAAATTTAGCCTAAAAATCATAATCAATTTCTGTATCTTGGACACACCAAAAGAAGGTAGACGACTACCATGACTCCACCCTAAGGCCAAAAAAGGATAAGTAATTTAAAGCATATGAAAAGATGGCTATAATACACACAAATTCACCGCTGCTGCTGCTAAGTCGCTTCAGTCGTGTCCGACTCTGTGCAACCCCATAGACGGCAGGCAGCCCACCAGGCCCCTCCGTCCATGGGATTTTCCAGGACAAATTCACTATATGTTTTCAAATAAATCAGAAATCTCCTCAAATTATTTGAGTCCTACACTTGTTTGGATCAATATACAAGTTGTTAATGATAAATGGTCAACACAAAAGGAATTTGCTGATCAAGAAACCCCCAGGCATCTCACTCATAATTTCTAGGAGTTAAAAATCTGGGACTGATAACAGGATGGTGTCAAATTCCATCTAAGCTTATCCACTGGACCTATTTTGACAGCAGCATCACTTTAGAACCAAGGGATGTGCTCAAGTTAGATCGCTATTTACATTCGATCCCTCAAATAGCCAGACCTTTTGAAGTAGTTGTGTCTGTGTAATTCTTATTGAATTTCACTCACACACAACTGGATTTATCTATGAGCCTATAAACACTCTTCATATTGAGGACTTAGATATTATTGATCGATCCCTATTCATTTAGTTTATTTCTAATTAGCTTACCTACTTGGAATTATTCTTAGGTATTTCATGTTTCTAATTATACTGTATTGATGTATTTTATAAATTTCATGTCCTAATGTTTGTTGCTGGCACATAAAAGCACAACCGATTTGTTACTGTTGTTGTTACTGTTATTATTGCCAACTCTCCCCCATATGTTGTTCCTGTTACTTTTATTCTTACTACCCCTCCCGTGTATTCCCTATTTCTTCTTCCAGTTTGCTCCCAACCAGAGACTTTTTCCTTCCACATGAAGAGTAGGTTGGCTGGTGATGAATTCTTAGAAATTTCATCCATTCATCCTTGCACTATCTGAAGGATATTTTCACTGAGTAACATGTACCATGGAGAAGGCAATGGCAACCCACTCCAGTGTTCTTGCCTGGAGAATCCCAGGGACGGGGGAGCCTGGTGGGCTGCCGCCTATGGGGTTGCACAGAGTCGGACACGACTGAAGCGACTTAGCAGCAGCAGCTGCAACATGTACCAAGCATAAACAGTAGGTCTGATGTTTTTCTTTTTTTCTCTACCATTCTTCTTTTCATTCCATGGGTTTGGGGTTTTGATAACATCTGCTGAATTTCCAGCCAAAGTCTCACTGTTTCTTTCCTGAACATAATCTCTTTCTCCCCTCCCTAGGATTATTTTAAGAAAAATCGTTTTCCTTGTTAGTTGGTTGGTCCTTTTCTTCATTAATTTAAGTTAGATGCCAGACTTTGTGGGTGAAAACCTACAGAGGCTTTGGATGATATTATTTTCCTCCAACAGGAGTGAAATTGTTTTTGATTGGCAGAGAGAATAAGTCCTGCTCCTGTTCAGAGCTGTGCTTAAAGAAAGGTCTGCTGTTACTTGAGAGTGTGATGCTATTTCCAGAGTTTGGCCCTCCTGGAATTTGTCCAGGACACCAAAGTGTTTCCCATGCACTTGAAGTGGGCATGGGGTCTCCCAGCACCTGGCAGCTGCTGGAGAGTTTGCTCAGAAGTTCATCCTCCAGCTGCTGCTGTTTGGTTAATTTCTTGGTTAATTTCTGTGCATGCACAGCTCAGCAGTCAATAAATTAGGGAAATCTGTTACAAACTGTGGGACTGCCTCTTCCCAACTCAGTTTCCAACTTCTCTGTCAGTTCCTGTACTGTGACATCTGTATCCTCACCCCAGGAAGATGCCGCTCTTTGCTTGGTTGCACTTATCTCACACGCTAGTAAAGTGATGCTCAAAATTCTCCAAGCCAGGCTTCAGCAATACATGAACCATGAACTTCCAGATGTTCAAGCTGGTTTTACAAAAGGCAGAGGAACCAGAGATCAAATTGCCAACATCTGATGGATCATCGAAAAAGCAAGAGAGTTCCAGAAAAAAATATCTATTTCTGCTTTATTGACTATGCCAAAGCCTTTGACTGTGTGGATCACAATAAACTGTGGAAAATTCTGAAAGAGATGGGAATACCAGACCACCTGACCTATCTCTTTCGACACCTGTATGCAGGTCAGGAAGCAACATTTAGAACTGGACATGGAACAAAAGACTGGTTCCAAATAGGAAAAGGAGTACGTCAAGGCTGTATATTGTCACCCTCCTTCTTTAACTGATATGCAGAGTACGTCATGAGAAACGCTGGGCTGGAGGAAGCACAAGCTGGAATCAAGATTGCTGGGAGAAATATCAATAACCTCAGATATGCAGATGACATGACCTTTATGGAAAAAAGTGAAGAAGAACTAAATAGCCTCTTGATGAAAGTGAAAGAGGAGAGTGAAAAAGTTAGCTTAAAGTTCAATATTCAGAAAACTAAGATCATGGCATCTGGTCCCAACACTTCATGGTAAATAGATGGGGAAACAGTGGCTGACTTTATTTTTTGGGGTTCCAAAATCACTGCAGATGGTGACTGCAGAAATTAAATTAAAAGATGCTTACTCCTTGGAAGGAAAGTTATGACAAACCTAGACAGCATATTAAAAAGCAGAGACATTACTTTGTCAACAAAGTATACTTTCCACAGACCTGGTCACTAACTCTCAGTCCTGCTGTTTCTAACATGCCATTAAACCCACCTATTAAATGTACTGTTAGGGTTTTTTTTTGGGGGGGCATTTTTTAGTTTAAAATTATCACTCAATTTGTAAAAAAGGTCTGTCTAGCCACGTTTTTCCAGTAGTCATGTATGGATGTGAGAGTTGGACTACAAAGAAAGCAGAGCACTGAAGAATTGATGCTTTTGAACTGTGGTGTTGGAGAAGACTCTTGAGAGTCCCTTGGACTGCAAGGAGATCCAACCAGTCCATCATAAAGGAGATCAGTCCTGAGTGTTCATTGGAAGGACTGATGTTGAAGCTGAAACTAATACTTTGGCCACCTGATGCAAAGAGCTGACCCATTTGAAAAGACTCTGACGCTGGGAAATATTGAGGGCAGGAGGAGAAGGGGACGCCAGAGGATGAGATGGTTGGATGGCATCACCAACTCAATGGACGTGAGTTTGGTGATGGACAGGGAGGCCTGGCGTGCTGCGGTTCATGGGGTCACAAAGAGTCGGATACAACTGAGCGACTGAACTGATCTGAACTGAATATCTGTGTCACTGGATTGCAAAGTCCCTCCAGAGGAAAAGGGGTCCATGTGGCATTACTTTATGTCCTTTTCTTCTTTCAAGGGTTGCAGCCCCTTCAATTTCTTTGTCTGAAATATTGCTTATAAGTGCTGTCAAATAGTTTTTTATCTGTTCATCTGTTTTGGTTTAGTTTTTATAGCTTTGTAGGAGAGATGATCCATCTGATACCAGCTACTTCGTCACACCTGCAACTGGACAGGCTGTGTCAACTCACTCCTTACTTTTGAATAAGTTTAGAGTCATCAGGACCACAGGTGGTGTCAAAATCTCCACTTGGTGAGTAATGAAGAGGTATGTGTTATAGGGCTGTAGCAATTCATTTCTTTGCAAACTACACTGGGTAGTGTTTTCCAACTTGCTTCTATTCACAGTTCCCTGACAGGCTGTAGGTGACACACAGCCTGGCAGACCAGCAAGGCTTCTCCTCTGAGCAGATGTCAGCTGCTCCTCTGAGGTATGAATCACTGCTTCAGGATGTCCCAGGTCTGGAAGTTCTCTAGTTCCCACAGATCTGAGGTGCACATTTTAACTGGGCTTTTTAAGGCTATGCCATTTAGAGAACTCTACATTATTCAGGAGCTGAATAAGTCAGCATCTACTCTTGGTATTTCTCCTCCTTTTAGTACAGATTTCACTGGATTTGAAAGGTGTTTTCTATAGTTTATAATTTAAGGATGCTGTTGTCTCCTAGTTTCATAGTAGACAAAAGTTTAATCTTCTTCTTACAAAATTTGGGTAGCTTTCAGTTGGCAATTAGAGATGAATAAAAATATCTATTGTCTTCAATCTGCAGTCTGTGATCATGAGTTCTATTTAGGAAGTAAAATCTATTGTATTACTCGATGACTGGCTTGAACACAAATTCTTTATGAGAGTGATTAAGTCTCCCAAAGGTAATCACTGGTTCCTGGAGGCGGGAGGAATGAAAAGATCTCAGGTAACACACCGGTTGGGTCCTCCAAGAAGCCACAGTGTATCAAGACAAACACAGAGTACCTGTGAGGTTAAAATGTCATGTGGGGAGGTCTTTAGGGAAAGAACATCCAGAAATATAGTGGGGGCTGATAATGCTACAAATAAAGTGTTAGAAAGAGGACTGGGAGGAGTTAAAACTAGGGCAGCTTCCAACTTTTTGATTTGGAAACTAGGTGGTTAATGGGGTAGAAAGAATATACTTATTCTGTTCAAATACTAAATCAATCAATCATTTGTTTATTATTATTCTAAGAAACATTTAAGGACCTTAGTGATTATAAATAATGAACTAACTATATACACATGTATTTCCAGTCTATCATGAATTCAACCAAATATACATGTGTGTGTACACACACACACTGTTCAACAAAAGCTGGTGTGTCTACAATATTCAGTAAATACTGAAACATTAGAAAATAAAAGGGAACCTTCCTACATTGTTGGTGGGAATGCAGCCACTATGGAGAACAGTATGGCTGTTGTTCAAAAAATGAAAAGGAGAAGTACCATATGATGTACCAATCCCACTCCAGAGGAAACCATAATTCAAAGCAATACAGGCACTTCAGTGTTCCTTGCAGCACTATTTGCAGTAGCCAAGACATGGAAGCAACCCCGGTGTCCATCCACAGATGAATGGATAAAGAAAATGTGGTACATATATGCAATGGAATATTACTCAATCATAAAAAATGAAATTTTGCCAATGTTAGCAATATGGCTGCAAGTAGAAATGATCATTTTAAGTGAAGTAAGTCAGAAAAAGACAAATATTATATGATATCATTTATGTGGAATCCAAAAAGTGATATAAATGAACTTATTGACAAAATAGAAGTAGACTCACAGATAAAGAAAAACTTACTGTTACCAAAATGGAAAGCGGGTAGGGAAGGGATAAAATATGAGTTTGGATTAACAAACACACACTAAAATATTTATATATATATATATAAATTAGATAAACAACAAGGATCAACTATATAGCAAACTATATATATTCAATATCTCATAATAACCTATAATGGAAATGAATAGGAAAAAAATATACATACATGTATATGTGTATGTGTATATACACATATATACATATACATACATACATATATATATACATACATATACATACATATACACATATATATGTGTGAGTGCATGCATGCTAAGTGGCTTCAGTCGTGTCCAGCTCTTTGCAACTCTAATGGACTGTAGCCCTCCAGGCTCCTCTGTCCATGGGATTCTCCAGGTAAGAACACTGGAGTGGGTTGCCATGCCCTCTTCTAGGAGATCTTCCTGACCCAGGGATCAAACCCATGTCTCTGAGGTCTCCTGCTTTGGCAGGTGGGTTCTTCACCACTAGTGCCACACGGAAACCATTCCCCTCATATACATACATGTGTACACACACACACACACACACACACACATAAATGTAACTGAATCACATTGCTGTATACCTGAAACATAGCAAATCAAACTAAAGTAAAAAAAAAATATAAAAAAGTAAATACTTTCTCATATCATGTATGAACCATAAAATAGTATAAATGAGTCACAAAATGATAAAGTCAGAAAGCTGAAGATGGACACACAAGTGATTTCATAATGTAACTGCTGTTTTAGTTTACAAAGGAACAAAGATCATCAATTATTTTGGATGATGCAAATAACTTAGAAAACATTTCCACTAATTATAGGAAGCTAGGGCATAAGGTCTTTTGAGAATCCTTCAAGGTCTAGGGTTTTGAGTCATTAAACTGGGTATGTACTATGCATTCAGTCAGTGAGTGCTGATTATACCAATTTCATTATTGTGTCTGTGCTTTACGATGTCCTGGTTGAAATCAAGGTAATCATATTTAAAAATGAGTAAATAAATGTAGCTCTAAGTGATTATTTTCTTTAAAAAATGATAAAGTAAAAAAAAGCCTTTACAATTTTTACCATATTGTTTTAAATTTAAGTTACCAAGTGTAGTATGAAATCTGTTAAGTATGTATGCTAAAGCAATGGATTTGAAAGTAAAATATATTATTTATATAGTATGTATCATACTGTGTAAAGCTATTGTACTAAAAAGCAATCCCAAGCACTTCTTTTACTTCATACACCAGGTGTATGATTCATAAATAAAATATGCAGTGGGAAAAAAGACCATCTAAGCTCAACATAGACCTAGCAGTCTGCAAGTTTCCTTTTTCTTTGAAATAGATTTTTTTCCTAATGTATCATGCCAAGGACTTGCAACATACTAGACAAACCATTGGCCAAATTATGATACTATCTGAATTAAAAATACTTAATAGCTAAAGAATTAGAACTGAATCTCATATTTTAATTTTTTCCTTCAAATGATAGCACTAGAAATTATTGTGCCACATTTGTTTTAAAATATGCTTTTTTAAAGGCACTGATATTTCCTCTTTATATTTAATGATATATTTCATAAGTCTTGAATTAATAAAACAAATCCTAGTAAAACTGCTCTCTCGGAAGGGTAAAGCTCAGAGCCCTGCTATCTGAGTCTCCTCTTCTTATCCTTTAATATTCCTGTTTCAAACCTGTATGTGGCAATTTGCAGACAGTTACTGTTCATTAGAGTACCACAGTCCAGGGGCATGACTCTGAAAATTTCCACACTAATGAAATTGGACTTCTCCAAGCCAACATACACTCATTCAGCTCATCATAAAGCCCAGTCAAGTGGAAAAGTTAAATATTAATAATCAAAATCTGGATAATAAAAAAAAAAAAGAAAGGTGTTGTGTCATACCTTATGTAGTCATCTGACCTGTGACAGATGTAAGGATAACTTTTAAAAGACAAAGTAACTCACTTAATTCTTGACATTTGTGTGCAGTAGCTGAGTTATAAACATGCAGCATAACTACCCTTCATTCTATTCTCTCACAGTCCTGTGAGGCAGGAGTGGCAGGTTGAGTCTCATTTCTCAGATGAATATATGCATCCTAATATTACATATATACTATGAGTCGGTTTTGCTTTGCACCATATAATTGGCATCAAGTAGATGGCATTCCACTCCTGTACTCTTGCCGGGAAAACCACATGGACGGAGGAGCCCGGTGGGCTGCAGTCCATGGGGTCGCTAAGAGTCGGACACGACTGAGCGATTTCACTTTCACTTTTCACTTTCATGCATTGGAAAAGGAAATGGAACCCACTCCAGTACTCTTGCCTGGAGAATCCCAGGGACGGGGGAGCCTGGTGGGCTGCCGTCTATGGGGTCGCACAGATTCGGACACAACTGAAGCAACTTAGCAGCAGCAGTAGCAGCAGCATGGTACCTCCATGTAATAGAGACTCAATAAATGACTGGTAAGGGATGAATGAATGAATGAATGGATGGCTAAACAGAAAAGTAAATTCAGCTCTACAGAAGTAGTGTACATGTTGAAGTTTTCAATACTGGTTAGTGATAGTATCAAAGCAGATATAGACAGATAGACTGATAGATATAGATAGATGCTAGAGAGATAATGATAGACAGACAGATGCTGCTGCTGCTGCTGCTAAGTCGCTTCAGTCGTGTCTGACTCTGTGCGACCCCATAGACAGCAGCCCATCATGCTCCACCCTCCCCGGGATTCTCCAGGCAAGAACACTGGAGCGGGTTGCCATTTCCTTCTCCAGTGCATGAAAGTGAAAAGTGAAAGTGAAGTCGCTCAGTCGTGACTGACTCTTAGTGACCCCATGGACGGCAGCCTACCAGGCTCCTTCGTCCATGGGATTTTCCAGGCAAGAGTACTGGAGTGGGGTGCCATTGCCTTCTCCATAGACAGATGATAGGTAGATAAATAGACAGATAGACCTATAGATAGGTAGATATAGACAGATGCTAGAGAGACAGATGCTAGAGAGACAGATAACAGGTAGATAGATAATAGAGTAGACAGATAGTAGATAGTGTCTGCATGTACTTTCAGTTCTTTGTTTACTCTGCATATACTATCTATTTAGTACGTTGTGTGTGCTAAATTGCATCAGTCATGTGTGACTCTTTGCAACCTTATGGACTGTAGCCTGCCAGGCTCCTCTGTCCATGGAATTCTCCAGGCAAGAATACTGGAGTGGGTTGCCATGCCCTCCTCCAGGGGCTCTTCCTGACCAGGGATCAAAGCTGAGTCTCTTAAGTCTCTGCCATTGGCAGGCAGGTTCCTTACCATTAGTGCCACCTGGGAAGCCCATTAGTACTTTACTTCCTACTAAATAATCATCTACTTCCCCTTTTTCACACCCTTCTGAATCCCTCAACTTCCTCACACGGGCTCTTGCTATGTTTCCAAGTGTCCTTTTTCATACCTGAGATGCAAACCTGACCACTTTCTGGAACTAGGAACTTATATTAGATAAAACCATACATAAGTAACTGATACAAGTAACTATAAACTAACATTGTAAGTGTGATAATACAACTAAATACTTTTTACTATTTAATATTATTAAATAATATCATTTAATATATGGCAAATAATGCTAAAAATTAGATATTTAGCATTCATTTTATATCACTAAAGTAAATGTAAATATTAAGAATTTTTTATAGTTTATCTTTTCTATGTTTTAATAAAGTAAAATCAAGAATTTATGCACAGACACAGAAATATTTGGTGCAGATTCAGTTAAAAGTTGAATAAGGAGATGATATTTGACAGTGTTTTGAAAGTAACAGAATCTTTCTGCAATGATTTGATCCGTAATGGCTGAAAACACTGTCAAATATCATCTCCTTATTCAACTTTTAACTGAATCTGCTCTAAATATTTCTGTGTCTGTGCATAAATTCTTTTTTTTTTTTAATGTAATTTAATTTTATTTTATTTTTAAACTTTACATAATTGTATTAGTTGGGGAACACATGTATACCTGTGGCGGATTCATTTTGATATTTGGCAAAACTAATACAATTATGTAAAGTTTAAAAATAAAATAAAATAAAATAAAAAAGATTTTATGCACAGACACAGAAATATTTGGAGCAGATTCAGTTAAAAGTTGAATAAGGAGATGATATTTGACAGTGTTTTGAAAGTAATAGAATCTTTCTGCAATGATTTGATCCGTAATGGCTGATCTCCGTTCCCTTCAGAATCCCGGCTTCCTAATGACCTGGTAGGATTTATGCGCACATTTCCATTCACTCTGACTAGAGCCTGACGCTAGAGGGTTCATGAACCCAGTCCCACTCTAAAGCGAGCAACAACCAAGATGCAGAAGGTCAGCGGCAGCTACACAATGTGGAGAACTCTGCCCACAAAGGTGATCTTCCTTAAGTTCAGTAAAACACACTCTCAGAAAATTCTTCAATCTGGGGAAGGCCTACTCCTCACACTCATTTTCAGTCGTCAAACTTAACACCCCTTTATATATGTCTACTCTGACTATAGAGGTACAAGATCTAGATGACCTGCAGTCCCCATCAGCTTTCTGTCCCCATTTCCTGCAAGTTTTCTCCAGACCTTAACTTTGGACTTCAGACCGAGGATCTTGGTGGCTGTCTCCAGGTTTCTACCCAGAGTCACAAAGGATATCCCTGACAAAGGGCTGGGAAGCCACAGTTGGCTCTGCTCTGGACAGAATGCAGTTTGGGTGAAGACTCGGTGCTCTCTCATGCGAGTCAGGGGCTTGGGGAAGAGGCTTACTTCAGTATTTTCTAGAACCTACAGAGACAACTGTAGGCTTCCCTGGTGGCTCAGATAGTAAAGAATCTGCCTGCAATGCAGAAGACCCAGATTCGATCCCTGGGTTGGGAAGATCCTGTGGAGAAGAAAACGGCAACCCACTCCAGTATTCTTGCCTGGAAAATCCCTTGGACAGAGGAGCCTAGTGGGCTACAGTCCATGGGGTTGCAAAGAGTCAGACGCAACTGAGGACTAACACTTTCTACAGAGACAAGTGGACACCTGTACAAACTCACACACTTCCACCTGGGGTTTCTTAGCCTCACTCACTGCAGTGTAGGGACCTCAGAGGGAAAGAGGGATTATTGTACAGAAACCTCAAGATGCAAAGCTCCAGAGTTTGTCAGATTTCTGGTCTGTCCCTATGGCTGCAGGGTGGGGAACTTTCTAAATTCACTCTGGGCTTCACAGGTCTTATCACTGAAGTCATGTTAGCATTGAATTTACTTTCTTTCCTATTTATGTCTTTAAAAACTTCAATAGTTTTTAAAAGTAGGTGTGCAGAGTAAAAAAGAAAAATAACAACAGCAAGCCTATAAGCTTTAAGATAATAAGGACCTAGATTTTTTGTTTGTTTTTTTAAGGAAAGACCTACATTCCAATGACAGTATCATTATTTGCTATTCATGGCCTTGCACAAGTTCTTAAAATCTCATATATCACACTTTCTCATTTCTAAAATAAAGAGAAACGTCTACTTTGTAGGATGACAGCAAATCACCTTTGCCTAAAATTATGCTTGATTGTAAATAAATAGTAGCTCCCAGTATTATCATTACAAGCCTCAGTAATATACTGTCCATGGAATTCTAGTTACTGTGAGGCAGTGATTGTTCTTCTCAGGTGTAGTGAAATGATTTTATATCAATCTGTGGGATGTTAATATCATGGCAAATAGATGGGGAAACAGTGGAAACAGTGACAGACTTTATTTTGTTGGGCTCCAAAATCACTGTAGATGGTGATTGCAGCCATGAAATTAAAAGATGCTTGCTCCTGGGAAGAAAAGCTATGACCAACCTAAACAGCATATTAAAAAGCAGAGACATTACTTTGCCAACAAAGGCCCGTCTAGTCAAAGCTATGGCTTCTCCAGTGGTCATGTATAGATGTGAGAGTTGGACTATAAAGAAAGCTGAGCGCTGAAGAATTGATGCTTTTGAACTGTGGTGTTGGAGAAGACTCTTGAGAGTCTCTTGGACTGCAAGGAGGTCCAACCAGTCCAATCAGTCCTGAATATTCATTGGAAGGACTGATGCTGCAGCTGAAACTCCAATACTTTGGCCACCTGATGCGAAGAACTGACTCATTTGAAAAGACCCTGATGCTGGGAAAGATTGAGGGCAGGAGGAGAAGGGGATGCCAGAGGATGAGATGGCTGGATGGCATCAATGACTCACTGGACATGACTTTGAGTAAACTCCAGAGTTGGTGATGGACAGGGAGGCCTAGTGTGCTGCGGTCCATGGGGTCGCCAAGAGTTGGACACAACTGATTGACTGAACTGAACTGAACTGATGGGATGTTAGAGGTTGAGGATTTTGTTGTCGATTTGCTTTGCTTGCTGGCTTCTCAGCATCCTGCGCTGGTCCTGCTCCCCGGGTGAATACAGGGGCCCCAGGTGTCCAGCAGGCCCAGCTTCACATGCTGGGCTGTCCTGTCACCTCAGCCACAGCTGACCAAAGACCGGCATCTGAGTCCAAAGCAACCTCTAACGGCCTCTTTATTCCAGGATGACCAACAGCTCCCTCAATGTATGGCTCACTCAGGCGCCATCCCTTAACTTCTGACATCCTCAGAGTCTCTTCCTCCATCTGGACCGTAATCTGCCTTTTACCACAGCTCACGTCTCTCTCCCTGGTTTCCATGTCTCCTCAGCACTTTCTCCTCTGGACCTCCCTCTTTCCCTCTGTTCTTCCCTCTCCCTCTCTCCTTCCCCCCTCCTTCTCCCCTCTGTCTCTCTCCCACCCTCCCTTTCCTTATCTCCTGGTCCTCAGCTCCCTCCTGGTCCTCAGCTCCCTCCTCCCATCCCAGCATTTTGTCTTCCTAGGCCTTAGATCTCACTGCCAGTTCAAGATTCAATTCTCTTTTCCCTGCCCTGGCATTTGCCCTTTGCCTTGGGACAAGGTCCTTAGGGCCACAGTGCTTTTTGCTACAATTATTTATTTGTTCCTTTTGTTTTAAACAATATTCTTTTGAGTAAACCTTTAAAAAATTTAAGGAAATAGTAGCACATTTAAATAGGAGCTTCTATTTCTAGCAAAGTAGTAGATGATACATTCTGAAAAAATCCTTTCCTTCCCCAATACCCAGAACTGATGGGAAAATTACAACAAATATGTTTTAAAATACAAACCCAAGTTCCTAAGAAAGGAAGAGAAATTCTGTGGCCCAAAGACCAAGAGGGCCTGAAAACAGGTTGTTAAATAAGTATGAATGTCTTGAGAGGTTTTGCAGATGAGAAATTTTGATACTTGAGTCCAGGGTCAGGGGAGACTTAGAAGTGAAACCTCTGCACGAGTCAAGACAATTGAAGAAAAAGGAAAAATGTGGGTTTTGTCTAAGCCCTCTGGGACCTTCACTGGTGCCATAGATTTGCTTAAATAAATAATAAAATGTAATATAATGTATATATTTCAGGAAGACAGAGAATGCTCCCCCAAGGGAAGCTCTACAATGCACCAAAAAATGGTTAACAGAGAAACTAGAAAAAACATGCATCATTCTAAAGCATTTAAAAAAACCACATCCAATAGTGCAAGAAAGAAAACAACATATAATTAAAACACTAGACATAAAATATGTAAATGGTGGAGGGATGGTAACGGAGCTCAAGTGTACTACAGTCATTTTTTTTCCCTCTGGGCCAGCAAAAATAATTATTAACTTTTAGATTTATTGCTTAATGAAATATATATATATCCTTGAAGCACAAAATTAGGCACTAAAATCAAAGAAATAATATAATTTCCATAACAATGGAGAATGAAATAAAAACAATTCAATTCATAACCAATCAGGAAAGAGAAAAAATAATAACAGCTGAAAATATTAAATAAGATAGTAGAAAGAATTCCAAATACATAAGAAATCAAAATAAATGTAAAAGAATTAGGTAGCCAATTAAATAATACAGATTGGCAAGCAAGAAGGAAAAAAAAAAATCTAAATCCAGCTCTGTGCTGGTTATAAGAGATATAACTCATATATAACTTATAACCTTTAACAGATAGGTTAAAAGTAAGAGGCTGTGAAAAGTTAGACTGAACACTGGTTTTAAAACTTTTCATGTAAGACAAAATCAACTTAAAGCAAAAAAAAATTATTAGAGATAAATAGATTTACTACATAAAGACAAAAGGTTAAATCATCTGGCTCTCAATTCTAGCTCTACTGCTTATTGCCAAGCGAAGTCAATATGTTGCTTCACATTTTATTTATAAAAAGAGACTATTAGCAGTTACACTACTGGGCTGTTACAGCACTCATGATATTGCATGTACACCATCTACTGGAATATCTTATAATCATAAAACACACTTTACATGTCACCACATTTTTAACACATTAAAAATTATGTATGTATTACACAGTCATGGAAAAATTACAAACGTGACATGTGAAATAACTGAAGTTTGGGAAGCATTGGTTTGGAGTGAAAGGATTCATATCCACTTTAAATTATAGGATAATTTCCATGGAAATATGAAGACTGTCCCAAAGAACAGATATTTAATGTTGACAACCAGACTTCATACATGGAGACCATAAAAACTATTAGCTGTTTGTTTATGTAATACTGCCAGGTTTAAAATCAGCAATCAGTTCTCCAACATGCAGATATAAACATGCAAACACAGTAAGATAAATAGAAACTTCAGAATCTGTTAGAAAATTCCCATTAGAAATACCCCTTTATGTTTTGGCATAAAAATACAGTAACAAATTGAGTTCCTCTCAGAACAGCATTGGAGGAGGAAATGGCAACCCACTCCAGTGTTCTTGCCTGGAGAATCCCAGAGACAGCGGGGCCTGGTGGGCTGCCGTCTATGGGGTCGCACAAAGTCGGACACGACTGAAGCGACTTAGCAGCAGCAGAACAGTCACCCTGCTGTTTGAGAGCGAACAGAGTACAGGGCATCCTTCCTATAGCCAGTGTGTGCGGTAGTGACCGCACATCAAACAAAAGGGTCACATCAGTGGTCCTTTAGGAAGCCCTCACGTGCTGTGGAAATTACAGAGCATTGAACCAAAGCTAGTCAACACCTTATCAACAGGAGTGGCCTCCTACACCTGACTCTGCCCCGAATCCAAAGGTGGTACTTCTGGACATCACTCATAGCCCCAGAGTAAATGCACTGCTCATGCCTGCTGTCAAAAACCAAGATCACAACTACAATCATATCCCTCACAGTGAACGGGGTTTTGAACCCCAAAGTTGAATTCTTTTTCTCTTTCAAAACTATTCCTAGGAAATAAATTGGTTTTATTTGAAAGTTGCTTTAATATAGTCAATTCACTATAGGATTCACAACCTATGTTATTTTCCTTGCACTTAAAAGATGTATAAACTATAGCTTTCTAATAATTTGTTACACTGAAGATGTGCTGTTAGAAGTATGTAAGTTAATTTCTTGTGTATTGTGGGGAAATAATAAGAAGAGAGAATTACATTTTTATTTCATTTAACAACAGTATTAAATGAAATGTGTAACTTCTTTTAGGATAATTAATTAAATTGGAAAATTACACTCTCTTAAATAAAATCAAGTATGATTTAGTATCATAAATAGATGAGCATGTACTTACAAGCAAAGTTATTAATATAGTTTGTTGGTTTGAACTTTCAAAGATTTTTTTCACCTCAAATAAAATAATAAATGAAATAAACCATCTAATACATTCTTCCAAACACAGTCTTATTTTTCTCATTAAAGAAAAGTTTCTAATTAACAGTATGTATGATGTCCATTGAGCATGCTCTTTAAAATATTTGAAATGTTAAAAATTATCTGATTTAATCCTTACAGGGAATTCGATTTCTACAAATAACAAAATGTTACAGCATACTTTAAAACTCCATATGAAGTGTAGCTATTTTTCCCTAAGAGACAGAAGTCGTGTCTGAGATCTAATTACAAATGATCACTTTGACAAGTAACTCCCATCTTTATGAGGTATTCTGGGTTTCCATCAAAATTTGAAAACTTTATTATAACTGACCATTTTTATTGCCTATTAAGTAGGAAGCATTTATCTAATACTCTGCTAACTTTCCCAGATTTCAACAAAACATCTCAGTAAACCTATAAGGAACTGACAGAACACATGAGTAAAAACACACAGAATGGAGCTGTTCATATCAGACTGCTGCTGCTTCCCTTCAAACTGCAGTCCTTTATATATATATATATATATATTTTTTTTGACTGCACAGCTTGCAGAATCTTAGTTCCCAGCCAGGAATGGAACCAGACCCCTGCAGTAGTACTAAAGGTTTGCAAGGAAGACTCTCACCAGGAAAATCTACTCACTTGCCCCAAGAGCTCAAATTCGCTACTCTAAGGACTGTCTGTTACTTACATTCACAGGTCAAAAGAATTGTGTTTATGTGCTGGACATGGCACAATTTAGCAACTCAGTTGCATGGCCCCTTCAGTCATATGGTATACTAACAGTATCATTTAGTAATTTCACCATAAAGGCAGAGAGTTTTTAAAGGGCACATGGCACAGTCTTCCCATCTCTCTACTGCTTCCATCTGGTCATAGGAAATAATAATAGTCCACTCATCAGTCTTAGACAATTAAAATGAAGAAATTCCATGAAAGAAGAATGCCAAAATATATTTCCTTCCTCAGATATTGATTCAATATCCAGCATCTCTCACTGTGTTCCAGTTAGTTTCTCCCCATCACCAAATGTCCATGTTATTTTCCTTTCCTTTTAGTACTTCTGCAGATCTCAGTTGACTTTGTTTTTCCATAGGAGAACAGGAGGGCATGCAAAATTGTGTGGACAGCTTTAAAATTCCCTCGTGGTCCTCTTGACTATATTCAGTGTCAGTAGGCATAATAAGAAGTATATAAAAATGAAAGTTTCATTTGTTATTCTGAGCTATAGATACAGCAAATAATTTTGAAGTTAAGTATTTTTCAAATGCCATCACAAAATTTCCAAAGATTATTTTTAAATGGTATCTTGTATTCCCTTGTGGAGCTGAAGAACTACCATGAAATTAAGGGCATTTGAAATTTTCTGTAATATTTTTCAAGCATAACTGCAATATCAAGATTGATTTTCCAGGAGATAGTAAACTATGCACTCATTCTCTATCACATTTTAAAATATCGAATAATTTAACCTACAATGTTTTAAAATCCCTCAATAAGCATATTTCCTTAGGTATGCGCCTACTTATTATTATGCCTACTGACATCAACTGCCAGATTTTAGTAAATTTCCTGCTCTGAAATTACTATTTGTCTATAGGAGAAAGCTTCGCTTAAAAAGCTCTCATATCTTTCAAACTATGATTGTAGAAAAGAACTGCTTTTGAAAATATTCTTCTAAAAAGAGATGATAAAAAGACCAAAAACTATTTGCATCAAATATGCTCAGCAAGTTTGTTTATCAAAATTCACCTTGATATAGAAAGGCAACCTTGTAGATCTAGGCAAACCTTTGTCAATGCTGACAAAAGTTTATATGTGAAGGTCGCTGGGAAACTGTTGATTTTGACAGAACTAAAATTATGTATCATCTGAGTACAATTAAAGGATTTTATAGGATTATGCTTATATTTGGTTTTGTAGTTTGATCTTACATAAAACATCTGAAATGTGTCTGCCTGGAAAAAAAATTGATATATGATGAAGATGAAAAAAATTCAGAGCTATATCATAAAAATTCAGCCTCTTTTTGCGATGAACATTTTCTTTGATGCAAAAAAAATAAATAAATAAATAAAACTTAGAAACTTAACATACTCTTTCTGACTTCCAGAACATGTGCATTTCTTATTATCAATTGCGGGGCTTCCCGCAACGTGGGAGACCTGGGTTTGATCCTGGGTTAGGAAGATCCCCTGGAGAAGGGAATGGCTACCCATTCCAGTATTCTGGCCTGCAGAATTTAATGGACAGAGGAACCTGGCAGGCTACATACAGTCCATGGGGTCACAAAGAGTTGGACATGACTAATCGACTTTCACTTGTCATGCTCCCTCTACTAATACACTCTACATTCTTTATGGTTGGAAAGGAAATGTTCTTCGAGAACTATTTAAGCTAATACTAAATGAAAATTATATGTCACATGCAGAACAAATCTGAAAAACAAGGGACCTCACATCTTTATTGATGTTTATTATTTTGAACTCGGTTTCCCAGGTGGAACTAGTGGTAAAGAAATTGCCTGCCAGCGCAGGAGACAGAAGAGACATGGGTTTGAGCCCTGGGTTGAGAAGATCCCCTGGAGAAGGGCACAGCAACCCAGTCCCATATTCTTGCCTGGAGAATCCCATAGGCAGAGGAGTCTGGTGGGTCACAGTCCCTAGGGTTGCAAAGAGTCAGACACAACTGAAGCAACTTAGCACACATGCACTTTGGATTACTCTGTTGATTTTGTCCTGAAAGAATCATCCTAGAAATTACTTAAGCTTTAAGTACTTCGAATCCACGATAACATTTTTTTGGAAGAACTTTAAATTCATTCTACCTACAAAAGGTTAATTAATATAAACAGTATAGTATATGCTTTTCTACTGTAGTTCCCTGTTTACATAACCTTTGAAAACATTAAGTATGTTTTGGTTTATTTTGAATGAAGCATTTACAATGCACCTAGGGGGAGAGACGTCCTTATTTCAGTTTACACAGAAACATGTGGTTTAGCTGGTGCCACCCCCAGTGGTCAAGTATCTTTTGCCTAATCATTATGTCAAACACAAAAGATTCAATATACGGTCTGTGAATTCCTAATATTCTGAAAATGATCTTTAAGAGATTGATCTAAATATATTTGTATTCTTCAACCTATACACATTCTGTAAGGGCTTAATTTCATTTTTTCCCCAAACAGGGTTTTTAAAGCTCTCTTTACTGCCTATTATCTCTTAGGCAGTAGGATGCTGGCTATCTAAAATGGAATTTCTCAAACTTCACTTGAAAACTATGTAACACATTAATTGATGTCCTTGGGAAATAGGTCTTCCAGAATGAAGTAATCTTGGTATATGCTGGAGTAAGCAGAGGTAAGCTATTACAAGGTAGAACTCAAAACCTCAAGAACTGTACTTTGTCCTGTGAATCACCAACAGGCAAGTGTAGCAAGCAGTGTTTGGGAGATGCTGGCCTATGTATCACGCTCTGCAGCCCACTGCTCATCTCAGAGGTGCCTATCTTGACATTTTCTTGGTTCATCACATACTTGCATAGATGGAATCAGAACCATATATGGTATTTAATTGCCTGCATACTATGGTTCTATATGATCTGGACAAGGTGAAGTCAGTGGTTTCTCTCTCTCTGGGTCCTTCAGGGGTGTACTGGACCCTTGGTGGACTTTTAGATACTGAACACTGTCTTCAGGGGATGCTGCAGTGTCTCCTAATGCTTTTAATGACTTTCAGTATAAAACCCATCCCAGGCAACGTAGAGCCAAGCATTCCATGTTATATCTTCATAGGAAGATAAAAGCAAAGATACTTATACGTGATCCCTGAACAACATGGGTTTGAAGTGAGTGGGTTTACATGCTGATTTTTTAAAATAAATATAGCACATATTTTAATCTTTAAATTTACTAAGTGTGGGGGAAAGTTTGTGTTCAGTGTGGAAAGAAAAGGCTAGGGTTTGAGTCCTGGTTTTATCTTAACCATCTCAGCTTCCTGCCCACATTGTCAAAGATCTTGTATAGGGATCAGATCAGATCAGATCAGATCAGTTGCTCAGTATAGGGAACCAGAACATAAAAAATAGGTTTTAAACTCTTAAACAGATTATAATCTCCTTAAGCGTGTGGCATAGATATTATACTATCATGAAGTCTTGGGAAATAATAAAGTCTTTATGCTTGATTGGATCTCAAAGGTTTACTGGTATCTATTATGAAATGTAAATATATCTATTATCATATTGATCAGATACTTTATATATGAGCTTGAATACATAGAATTTTAAAACCTATGAAGGTAGTTACTAAAAATAAAGAAATGCAAAACAGTATTATATTGAGAAAAATAAATATTCACAGTGTTATAAGCACTAGGAATATTTAAGTTTGAAGAGCCTGCAACCATTTGATATCATTTTGTTCTTTGTTTCTCCATTACAAACCCTCCTCTCAAGTTTTTCAGTTCAGTTCAGTTCAGTCACTCAGTCGTGTCCAATTCTTTGCGACCCCATGAATCGCAGCACGCCAGGCCTCCCTGTCCATCACCAACTCCCAGAGTTCACCCAGACTCATGTCCATCGAGTCAGTGATGCCATCCAGCCATCTCATCCTCTGTCGTCCCCTTCTCCTCCTGCCCCCAATCCCTCCCAGCATCAGAGTCTTTTCCAATGAGTCAACTCTTCGCATGAGGTGGCCAAAGTACTGGAGTTTCAGCTTTAGCATCATTCCTTCCAAAGAAATCCCAGGGCTGATCTCCTTCAGAATGGACTGGTTGGATCTCCTTGCAGTCCAAAGGACCCTCAAGAGTCTTCTCCAACACCACAGTTCAAAAGCATCAATTCTTCAGCACTCAGCCTTCTTCACAGTCTAACTCTCAAGTATTTACCACAAGGCTAATGGTGGATGCAAAGTAACTGAACTGTGTGTGTGTGTGTGTGTGTGTGTGTGTGTGTGTGTGTACGCATGTGTGTTAACATGTGCGTTTGTGCACCTATGGATATTCCTTGGGAAGAACATATATCAAAAGATAACTAGGTTTTAAATGTCAAAAGAAAGTCATGCCCCTCCGTATCTCATCCTACCCTCTTTATTCCTAAGTGTTCTAAGAAATCAAACATCTACCAATTATGACCTTGAGCATCGGGCCACAGGAAAATACTTCTTTACCTTAGCTTCAGGGGAAACTTGTTTAGCCATTAGTTTAACTGCCTGCCTTTACATAATCCACTTATATAAAAATAACTCAAACATGCTCCAAGCTACAGAGAAAAGAAAGAGGAGCTGAAAACAGGGAAATGCCCAGAGAAAACAGATTTGTCACTAAGAAATTCACTTGTACTGTTTCCAGGTCTAATCTCTGTCTTCACCAACTTCAATAAATAGAAATCATATGAATCAAGGAGGCAAAACATCATCTATCTTCTACTTCGTATCATGGTATAATATAGTGAGTGTTATCATTGGAAGGACTGATGCTGAAGCTGAAACTCCAATACTTCGGCCACCTGATGCACAGAACCGACTCATTGGAAAAGACCCTGATGCTGGGAAACATTGAAGGCAGGAAGAGGAGGGGATGACAGAGGATGAGATGGTTGGATGGCATCACCGACGTGATGGACATGAGTTTGAGTAAGCTCCAGGAGTTGGTGATGGACAGGGAAGCTGGCATGCTGCAGTCCATGGGGTTGCAAAGGGTCGGACACAACTGAGACTGAACTGAACTGATCTGATAAACTATCATTTTCCCACGAAGTAACCTTGGCTCTAATCACTATTATGTAATTCCTTCTCACGCTTTGTACAAAATCATAGTACCTTGCTCTTGAGCTGCCTAAAATTTCTGTTCTTTGCTTTCTTCCTTAAAAGCCATGCTGCCAAGTTTTTTCTGAAGATAAATTTTTGAAGACTTTATTCTCCTGAAATTTCAAGAGAATGACAGTGGACCCACATAGCATTCTCAGAGTTGGTTTGTGACATGAATTCTATTAATTAGTTATACTTTATACCATAAGACTCAGGCCACTAGAGTCTATCATGAATATAAATTGTTTCTAGTGATTAAAAGTGAAAAGTTTTTGTTTAATCCCTATTTATCAATATTCTTGCTAAACTGAATAGGTTCTGAAACACAGTATCTTAATAATATTTCAATACAAGGGGATCAATTAGAATCATTTTTACACCCTCTAACCTAGCAGCTCAATAGATATATTCTCTAGCTCTTCTAATTCTTTCTTCACTTTTAGAGAACTTAATACTCTGTTAGGACCAGAGGCAGAGAATATTCAAAATAAAGATAAAACGTTCCACTAATATCTTGACTGATCAGAACTTCTCTTGTAGATTCTCAGTGAGACACTGTCAATTAACAGTAAGATAACCGCTCTCAAATTACATCAACAGGTGAGCAAGGTGCAGAGAAATCCAGGAAGACAGAACACTCCAGGATCATCATTCAAACGTGCCATCATACCAGCTTTCAGAGTGTTAGGAAGATAACTGCTCCTGTTTTGAACATTTACATTTTATGGGCCTCTCAACAACCCAAAACTGCCTTCAGTCAAACTTCTACTTCTGGGAACTAGTTAAGAACAAATACAAAATATGCCTTGTCCATACTGAATCTGTTTTACTGAAGACAGGACCAGATTCCTGAGGTCTTTTCCCCTTTAGCAGGGTTATTTACCTCGTGAGAACCAAGATAATTGCTGGTGATTTAAACAAACTACATGCAAATCTCTTACAAGTCCCATAATGTAAAAAAGAGGTATGTGTATTTTGCAATCACCCCCACCTGAAGGTGTACCAACTGCTTGGGGACTGAAGACGAGCTCAGTAAATTATAGCCTACGGGAAAATGTAGCCTGCTCTCTGTCCTTCTGTAAATAAAACTTTATTGGACTATGACTGTGCTCACTCGTTTGCAGAGTTTCTGTACAAGGACATTGTAAATCATCGCAACAGAGGCTGTCCAGCAGAGCCTGAAGTATTTACTACCGGGCCCTTTACAGAGAGGCTTCCCAACACAGGACTAAAGAATGCTTTATGGATTTAATGATATTATAAGGAATTTTAGAGATTGCTCTGTGGTTACAAGCCCCACCTGATAGGAAGGACCACAGAATCTGGGCAATATTACACAACAGTGAACCAAGGCTGAAGCCACCCTATTTCTGGTCATTTCAGTGAAACGCTCTGGCTCCTCTACCTAAACTCTGAGCGAGAATAAGCAGGAGGCTAGGTGCACTTCTACCTGGTTGGCACGAGTGGTGGCCACTCACCTGATCCTGCCCCGAGGCCGCTCAGACTGCTCGGACAGGAAGCTGGTGCTGCTGAGGCGGGAGGCACTGCTGGTTCGGGACACGGCAGACGCGTCGCTGACGTCGCTGTCTGAGGATCTGGTGGAGACGTTGTCGCAGCTTCTGTACTGATCTGTGTGTGCGTTATACTAAGGAGTGAAAACAAGAGCGTGTGAGCTCCGTTACCGGGTGGGGGGAAGCAGAGATAACACGGTGAGGTTAGCGGCTACTCTGCCCGCATCAAGCAAAAGTGCACTTTTATAAAACTAGGTGTGAAATCTAAAGTGACCCAACGCTAGCATGATGTATGGTTTCCAACAGAACCATCCCGCGTCCTCTGAACGGTAAGAAGTGCTCTATGAGGACCGACTGACAAAATAATCAGAAGTGTCAATGCTTGGGTGGAAAATTTACTACATAAATGACTCGCACCTACTTACTACCTCAAAATTGCATTATTCCTCTTCTCCAGTACGTCAATTTCTCTTTTCTTGATTTTCATCACAGCCTACAAATTCTACTCACCTTCTACTCTACTCATGAAAGAGACTACTTCCATTTGTCTGTGCTTCTTGAGGCATTCTAAAACTGATATTTAATTTACCCTACACACTCTCCCCATTTTAAGATGTCACATTCTTTCACATTTTACCAAAAAATATAACTCTCAAAAAAAAAAAAAAAAGAGTTGATAAGAAAGCAAAGGGATTATGCCAAATTCAAGTGAAGTGATGGAGGCAAAGACAGAACTTTGACTTTCTCTCTATTACGGTTTAATTACTCATTTTCAGATTAAACTATTAACTAAGTGTTGAAAGTTAAAAAAAAAAAAAGGATTCCTATTAAAATTTCAGTATATGCTACATCTCATATTTAAATGTCTTTATTTTTAAATTAATTAATTAATTTAGTTGTGCAGGCAGGTCTTATGTGGCACGTGGGATCTAGGTGCCCAACCAGGGATTAAATCTGGGCCCTCTGCATTGGGAGCGCACAGGGTTAGCCACTGAACCACCAGCGAAGCCCCTCAATGTGTCTTTGTATCTGTCTTAAGTATTTATTATCTAAAGTTGTAGAAATCATTAGGTAAAAGTTAAAATTGGTGAAGATGTCAAAAGTATTTTTTTTTCTATTTCTACTTTACTGTCTTACTGCAACGAATCACACTGTGAGTAGCTTTATACAGTCTATATTTTTATGTGTGTTTAAATCATAATAAATAGTAAGGTTATAGAAGTATCTACAATTTTGAAATAACAAATACATAATTGATTTTCTATTGTTAGGTACTGGAAGGTAAGATAACTTCTTACATAAAATAAAAGAACATATGACTAAAGGGACACACGACCAACACCAGCTATTTATGTTTCTTATCAAGCAATTTAATTCTGCATTTATGTGCTCAGGTGTGAAAACATCAAATGTTTGTTAAACTTGTAGAAAAACTCACCCTTCCTCTATGCTCCATATTATGTGAGTTTTAACAAATCTAAAATAATCCTAACTAGTTAAACATTTTGCATAAACAATTGTCTTGCTAAAGAATACTATGTAAAATGATGCTTAATTGTGGTTCTATATATACAATTATAGGACAATAATACTTACTTTAAAAGTTCTAGAAAAAGGACCATGTTTATTTAATAATTCTTCATATGACAGCAGTTCAGGGTGAAGGTATTTAAATGTTAGCTTTAATTTTCCATCTCTCACATGTATGTGTTGGGCAAAAAATTTCACAACTCCAAATTTATAGAATGTCTATAAAATTCTATTTTCAGATAATTTTTTCATGATTGCATGATTTATTTTTGAAAGCCATATGCTAAATAGTAATCCAAAAGAAAATGCATATATGTTAATATGTTCAGAAATGAGCTATTTACACAACTTTGTATGTGACCTAAAGTTAACATGAGTTATGATAATGTATTTAAAGTAGCATGGTAATTTTTATCATCAAATTGTCATATCTGGTAGCCTGACACTAACTGGCAGGATTCATTTCAATCAGAACTGGTTTTTATTTACATAGATGTAAAAACATAACATGCTCACGTGGTGGAAGCTGAATTTAATACTGTTGCTGGGGTAAAAACATAATTCCAATATCACTTGTCTCTAAAACTATTTTGCTATGTAAATATGTCATTCCTGTAATATTTCCAAAAATTGAAATAATAGCTTGTACTTGAGAGAATATGAACTAATTTGTTTCTAATACAATGAAAATTAATAGCTGTAGGAAATATTCTGGCATGGTGTTGACCCCTAGAACAAAGTCTCCCCTTATTTGGCAAATGCCAATAACAAGCAGTGAGGACTATAAACCAAGGGTAATGAAATATGCATGGAATTATTTCTCCAACTAAAGATTTTCTCCTTTCCTATAAATTATCTGTTCTTCTCCTTTTGTATATAGACTTCTGCTACTCCTGTCAAGAAACAAAACAAAAAAGTTTGAAAGACTGTCATGTTAACATTTTTTTTTTATATTGGGGTAAAGAATAATTCGTCATTCTGACACAATGTCACAGTTTTCTTCACATGTGTAATTTGAAGGAAAGACTTTACACTCACTTTATACTACTGTATCTATTTATTTTCAAAATCTGTTAAAAGTTTAATAACTTTGACTTTTCATCAAGCATGATTCTTTAAAACTCCTATTTAACAATTAAATATTTTAATGGAAATACATTAAATGTATTTTGAGAAATGTAGCATCCTCAGGAGAAATTCATATTGATCATATAGTAGGGAAATTAGTCCTTGATGTGAAGGAAGCCTTGATAATAGGACTACCGTTTTCATAACTTATAATAAACATTCAGAAGCTCCTACAAAACCTATCACGTCAACTCTTGCTGTTTCTAAGTTACAGAAACAGAAGTGCTCTTTCAAATGTGAGACCTATATGAAAATTCACTACCCATTGATGAAATCCACTCCATCGCCAGGGCATGCGGCTCTAATATCAATGAAAATGTAGCAGTGTCACATTTCAGGGACAGTGATGTAGTTTTGTATTTTCTCAGAAACCAAGTTACTGCTAATTCCTTACTCAGGATGGAGTTAGGTTCATTTAATACTTTAAGGGGGTGTCAGGCTTGAAACATCTTAGGAATTATACTACATCTGTCTGGTAATTCTTTGTGCTGAAGAAAATCGAATTCTGTTGGTGTTTCATTATAAATATTTGAAAACAGTTAATCAATTTCTAATTTGCCAGAATTTCAATTAAGGTGCTTTGCTTTAGCAAAGTGCTGAATGACTAAAAATAAATCAATCAGGGAATAAAGTTCAAAATTTAGTGTACATTAAATTTATGAAATTATTGGTTCTCAGCTATACAAATACAAATAGATCTTTGTAAATTGTTAAGAGGTTGGGGTAAAAGGGTAAATTTAAGAAAGAAAAAAGAAGAGAGGATTAACAGAAATTACTACTGGACATTATTTTAGAAATTCATTGTAAGCTTTAGGCATATTAGAATCATGCAGAGTATTTACCTTTTACTTAACCCATAAAATTTAATATAAGCCAATTATTTGTTATTTTACCCTAAATATTTTTCCTGTATTATAGTCTCATGTTTTTAAAGATACCATATCTTTGATCTCACACTTATCAGTATAATTTATAATAATTTTATTTATGTAATATATAGTATCAATATATGCAGTGAAAGCAACTGTAACATATTTAAAAGTAAAGGGTTTTTTAATATTCAAATACATTGAAAGAGAAAAAGGAAAAGGATGCCTATGCAAACAAGAAAGGAATGTTAGAATATAATAATTCAACTATATACAAATTAAAAGCCATAGGAGAGCCTCTGAATCAGGCTGGAGTCATGTATACATTTCATTGGTGTCACAGGAAGAGCAAAGGGCATCTAAGTTCCAGCTAGGGAATGGAGGGCTGACCACCAAACAGGAAGTCTGCTAATGAAGAGAAAGTATCTCCCTTCTTCAGAGAGAGCCTCAGTTTTCATAAATCTGGTAAATGAGACAGCTGGACTAGAGAGGGTCATTTTTAGGTATTTTCAGATTCTGGAATCTCTCAATCAGGATACACCTACTTTTGATTCATTACGAAAACAAGCGGTAGTGGTGGTTTAGGGTGGTTTAGAGGCTAGGGCACTTCATCTTAGAGTTTTTTGATCACCTGATGAATGACTAGAGGCCCAGTTCAGAAAGGCTTTCAGGATTTTATGCTGATTCTTTATTAGAATCTTTCTTGTTTTCTGTACTGGCTCTACCTCTCTCTGTGGTTCAATCTGACCTCATCCTCTGACATGATGCTAAGAAATTAAGAAAGCATTTCCATCTTTGATTAAGCTTTTCTAGTTTAAAGATCCTTCCCAAATAAGCACATGCCACAGTGAAGGAAGAAATTCTAACTTAACCTGTTTTATAATGCTTACCGCATTTGTGTAAAGGAAAACAAAAATGATGATGATATCCATAAAGACAGACAAATAGCTGATTAAGTGATAATATCATAAAGTACAAACTGGAGGAAAAAACATGTGGAGAAGGAATCAGCAACTTTGGGCAACATCAAGATATTCTGCTTACTAATATTTCTCTCTTTTTTTTTTGCCTTACTGATTTTGCTTTTTAAAATATTGTTTCAGACTCCTAGGGAGTTGGGCTCCACCAGATCACAGTGACCTTGAGCTTTGTCCAGCTGGAACCTTCTGCAGTTAAACTAAGACATAAAGTCATAAAATGATAAGACGATGTTCAACACACATGCCTGTATGGTGGGCTGGTAACAAATCTGATTTTGTTACCGCCTGTATATTTTTGTATTAGTTTCTGAATATCTGGCTACATAATGAACAACCTCACTATTTAAAAATGAGTAGGTTTTACTAGGTTCATACAACAAGCTAACAACATTAATTTAGTATAGTTTTTACTTAATTTTGAATTTCTAAAAGGTCATTACTTGTAAAAGGGCTCTAGATACCAAATTATAACACAGGGTATCCTGTAGTGTGCTTCTCTGGTGGCACTAGTGGTAAAGAGCTCACTTGCCAATGCAGGAGACATAAGAGTTGAGTTCGATTCCTGGGTCAGGAAGATCCCCTGAAGGAGGGCGTGGCAACCCACTCCAGTCAGTATTCTTGCCTGGAGAATCCCATGGACAGAGGAGCCTGGTGGACTGCAGTCCACAGGGTTGCAAAGAGTTGGACATGACTGAAACAACTTAGCACATCCTGTAGCTTTTGTAGTCTTTTAAAAAATATTTTAAAAATAAATCAGATAATATATTCAAAATTGCTTAATGAAGCATAAAACTCTTATTTTAATTAAAAATCATATTTTAATCAAAATTATCAGATACTATTTAGCAGTTTATAAACTCCTCAATGCATCCTTACAAAATAATTTTGAAATATAAGTTTTTATTATCTCTTAAAATTATGTGGATTTCAGTTTCTAAGAGTTTAAATCAGTTTTCTTACTAAAGACAGATCGATAAGAAATCTCACATCACACAATTTTCACTCACTGTGAAATGTCCATAGGAATTATCAACCACAAATAGTATATGACTATAAATTTACATCTTAATATTTAAAATAGAGTGTTGAATGAAATTCAAGAGATAAAATGGCTTCATTTACCTTACTGATGTGAATTTGACTACTGACAATCATTAAATGACTGTAACATCAAGCATTTTCTTTTTTCTAGAAAACATTTAATCCAAATTCATAAATGATACATTACTAAACTTCTATCTTGCGCCCATGTTAAGAGCAGAGAAGCCATGATGCAAGGCCATCATCTGAAGCATAATTTCTCTCCTGTAACTTAAGGGCTCACTGGTCCTACCTGCTACCCACACTGTACTTTTTTTTTTTGTTACCAGGGAAACTATTGGTCAGTTACTGGTTTTACCTTGGAATATTGCTCGCGATCAAGTTCTTGACTAGAACCAGACCCTGTTGTCTGCTTAAATCGATGCACTTTCATTTTCATCTGTCTCGTTCGCTCCTCCACTACTAAGCTTGCTGCAAAAACACACAACGGCAATCCGTTAAAACACCGAAGCACCTCTGGGGAACCGAATGGTTTAATTAAGACTGCAATGCTTTTGATAATGATTTCAAGTAAAATCTCAAAATGACATGATTAACAAACAAAAGGCAGAAGATCAAATGCTAGCAACTGGGGCTCTAACAAAGAATGTGACTCAAATCACACAGGATGGGGGACACAAAGGTTAGTAACAAAAGCTAAGGACCCTGTGAGTTTATCGGAGATGAAATAATATCAATTCTTCATAAGTGATTATGTAAAATTGAGTCTGATTGTGAAAATATGCTCCCTATTGAATGAACTGGTTGCTTGTACATATAAAGCGAACACATCACACAAAGCTCCACGTGTTTACTGAGACACATGCACACCAGGTAACATTGTCAGCTGAAGCAGGCTCCAAAAATCTCTTCTAACGGAAGAGCATCTGCTTTTCTGAGGCATTCTTATTAAATCCTTCATTTCTACCAACCGTTTTTCATGAATATTTGCCAATCTTAAAAACTGGACTTGCTAAAGGACAAGATTTATTTTCTATTTCTGAAAGCTCTGTCTGACCACAAAAACGAAATTCATACTTCTTGAAGATGTGATATAGAACTTTAGGTTTTTAATTTAAATTGTAAATAAAAGAGTGTATTCCAGTTAAGCCTTTATTAAGCGTCTAAGTAGTGTAGCAGGTGTAACTGTATAGATGTGAAGTACTGCCTTCAGTAAAGTACGAGCTATTTTAAGTCAGAATCTATCACAAGGAGCTTAAAGACCCTGTCTTTAATTTTTACATTCTTACAAATGAAAAAATAAGAGTACAGTTGTGTACATGTACCTGTGTTGTATGAGGACTATGTTTATGCTTTATAACTTATCTTTTGCCAATCTCTGCAACAAGTGCTAGAGTTTATTATTAAGTTGCTTACATACACATATATCTGAGCAAAACCCATTGTTTTGTAACGAATGTACTGGGGTTTCTGCCAAGAGGTTTTGTGATTTAAAGGAGAATGGGAATACTGATACATTTAATTGACCTGGTTGTCAATTTCCTATCTAACCAGGAGTTTATAAAGACACTTGCTAACAAATCTTTTCCACTGCAGTGATTAAACATGGCCTGTGATCCTTGATAAAAGACACTGACACTCATGGAAATTCAGTAAATATGTAGCTTTTGCTGTGTGTCCAAGTACAGACTAATAGCCCATGAGATAAGTACATGGTGTGAAATGTATGGTAAATGTTTTAATTGTCTTTTCACACCAAGTTATTAGATGTTTTGCTTTGCTTAAAGTCAGTGTATTAGACAGATGATATCAACCCCTAATGACACAGTTACGTGAATGAAGCAGTCACAACACTTGCTTTGACTCATGGTTGTAAATGATACTATTGTGATTAAAGTGTGGCTCAATAAAGACCTTGGGAAGAGCAGTTTCTAAATGTGTTACTTACTTGACAATATGTAAGGAGTCATAGTAAGTATTACAAAGCAAACTGCTATGCAGGAGAATTAAAATTATTGAAAATGTGAGCTGTACTTATAGAAAGCCATATACCCAGTGAGAAAATGTACAGGAGTCTGCTGCCTGCCATCTGCCTGTGATGTGGGTAACGCCTAGGTCATCTGCTTTGGGCTTTGAGGAAGACAGATGAACTGTAAGCAGCTGTACTCTACAATTAACGCTTAAAACAAATCCAAGTAATCTCGACTTGTAATAAAAGCAGATTTAAATGATGTCAGCTTAATATTCTCAGCAATGACAGACATTTTAATAAATTTTTGACATTGATTAGCCTATAGCTTTGTGACCTTCACATTTGGCATCATGTAATTCTTGGTGGGGAGCATTGAAAAGATTATTTCCCAAGAACTACAGCCTAAAGCAGTCTGAAATAGTTCTGGTGACTTAACCTTGCCAGGAAAGCACCTCATCTCTTTAAATAAGAGACACAGAATTCCTGGGGTGGGCCTGAGAAACACACAGCAGGGTGGCCAAGAAGTCATGGAAAAATTAAGGAAGATGCTTCAGATTGAAGGTGATGTGTGATTAGCAAAGTACACGCAGGTTACAGTTGTCCCTTAGAGAAGACCAGGTTTTTCATCCCTAAGAATGAAGGATGGCTTTCCATCTAATACACCTGGAAGACCCTACAGACAGGCTGGTTTGTCATCAGCTACATATCTCCACGGAGAAGGTGATGGCACCCCACTCCAGTACTCTTGCCTGGAAAATCCCATGGACGGAGGAGCCTGGTAGGCTGCAGTCCATGGGGTCGCTAAGAGTCATACACGACTGAGCGACTTCACTTTCACTTTTCACTGCATTGGAGAAGGAAATGGCAACCCACTCCAGTATTCTTGCCTGGAGAATCCCAGGGACAGGGGAGCCTAGTGGGCTGCCGTCTATGGGGTCGCACAGAGTCGGACACGACTGAAGTGACTTAGCAGCAGCAGCATATCTCCAGCTATATTTCGCTTTTATTCTTTTCTAAAGGCAACTCCATCCAGACTAGCAATTCTGAAGGCTTTTCTAAAGTTTACAAAAAGAAATGAGATTTCCTTTCTTTCTTACTCTCATTTCTTTTTCTTTCCCTTTATTAAATGCAGTCTTATCCCCTGCCTCCCGCGCACCGGAGGAGGCTGTGTCTGTGTTATATCGCTCTCAGGAGGACCTGCTGGTGGCAAGGGATGTCGGCCCTTCTGCTTTCAGAGGCAGGACAGGGCCACGGCGGATACCAAAGGCGAACTGCAGCAGCAGCGGCAGGATTTTTAACGACTTTAAAAAATACCAACAACAAACTGAGTCCTACAATGGTTCAATGACTTCACTCTGACCTCCCAAAAGTGATTAAGTGATTAATATACTATCTTTATTCCTAAAGAAGTTAAAGTTGACATCCTCTAAGCTGTCAAAGAAAGAAAATCTCCAAATAGTTTTCTTTTCAAAATCATGACTGGACACCCTTGACTCATCAGCAGTAATGTCGTTTCTATGTCCTCTGTGCTTGCTCTCGGATTCCAAGATCAGAAGTGAAATGCAAACAGCTTATTGTTCACCTATATAAAAAAGTCAGGTAATTACATGTAATTCACATTTTTAAAGAGTATTTCTCTTTATTTCCGGATGGTGTGCACATTAGTGTGTATTCTAAAATAATTCTTGATACAAGTCGTCATGTTGCAGTAAAATTGCTTTTTGTAAACATCAATGAAGAGGCTTCAGTGTGAATTGGGCAGTTCTTTAGCTTTTCTGGAGAAGGAAACGGCAACCCACTCCAGTATTCATGCCTGGAAAATCCCATGGACCGAGGAGCCTGGTGGGCTACAATCCATGGGGTCACAAAGAGTCAGACATGACTGAGCGACTTCTGTGTGTGTGTTAGCTTTTCTACATATTTTGTGTATTGTACATTTTATTTTTCAACTGTACGTTATGGAATGAAATGACATCAATTCTGGATTATTGATGTGTCAATCTAAATATGAAGAAAATTTATCAGCTAAAATAGAACATTTATCACAAATTGATAAAGAATACATGATTATTAATGTACATGATTTATAGAGAGAATAATATACTTGGTAATGATTAGAAATAAATCCTTGGAATGTGATTAACTCTTGAGTAAGCAGTTAAAAGTAAAATTAACCACAGCCCAGACAGCTCAAATATCTTACTTTGAAAAGAATGATTATTCATTATTAAATTTTTTATATTAACAATGTTAATGCTAATAGCAAAATTAAAATATGAAATAAAATATTTTCTAATTCTTCCATAAATCCTAGCATTAAATTTACATTTTGGGAGCACTCTGAATACTGGTAGCATTGGAAACTAACAAATCATCAAAATGCCAGTCACTATTCCTTTTTAAAAAGATTTTAAATTTGGAGAACATCTGGGTTTTAATTTTTTTTTAATTTCAATACTGCCACATACTAGAGAGTTAAACAACCTTGCTCATGTTTTACAACAAATGTAATTATCACATAATTTCACTTAGTATTTTAATGAAAATATAGCTTCAGTTATAATTCCCATAGAGTGATAGTAATATAATTCATTTCCCCTAGCCACTAGAGTATAATTAACACTGTAATTTTATATAGAAGCTTTTTTTAAAAAGCCAGAATTTTTCACTATACTTTCTACAAGCTGACTGATGTGTCTGATGTTAAATAAATTATGTCTTTTAAAAAGCAGGTATTAATTTTCCTAAAAGATACTTATTGAATTTCATCTATTTTCTTTAGATCAACTTTAAACCCTCAGTTAATTTTAAACTCCAACATTTTTATCCAATGAATGTACTTATATCAAATATCAACTCAACATGTTAATGTATGGCAAAACCAATACAATATTGTAAAGTAATTATCCTCCAATTAAAATAAATAAATTTATATTTGAATAAAATAAAATTCTTAAAAAAAAGGAAAGTTTAGAACTTTTCTTAGAGTTTAAGTTCTAATGAGGTGGATGAAACTGGAGCCTATTATACAGAGTGAAGTAAGCCAGAAAGAAAAACACCAATACAGTATACTAACGCATATATATGGAATTTAGAAAGATGTAAGAGTAACCGTGTATACGAGACAGCAAAAGAGACACTGATGTATAGAACAGTCTTTTGGACTCTGTGGGAGAGGGAGAGGGTGGGATGATTTGGGAGAATGGCATTGAAACATGTATAATATCATATATGAAACGAGTCGCCAGTCCAGGTTCAATGCATGATACTGGATGCTTGGGGCTGGTGCACTGGGACGACCCAGAGGGATGGTATGGGGAGGGAGGAGGGAGGAGGGTTCAGGATGGGGAACACATGTATACCTGTGGTAGATTCATTTTGATATATGGCAAAAGTAATACAATATTGTAAAGTTAAAAAATAAAATAAAATTAAAAAAAAGAGTTTAAGTTAAAAAAAAACTTGTGAAATCATTTCTTGTCTTCTAAATTCAACAAGGATAACTGATTGGAACACAAAGGGTAAGATTTTCTAGAGTTTTTTTAATGGAAAATATTAGATATTATTAAAGGTAAAGACAGTAATATAATTACTTATATTTTCATGCTCCATGTTGTGCTGTGAATCCTTAATCCAGTATTATAGGTGATCTTGGGAGAAACTATGAAGAAGCTGCAATCATTTGCAAATATTGCGTTTGGACCTATATGCACTTTTCTAGATCTATCCTTTCATAAGATTATTAAAGAGGCTTATGACTTAAAATAAAGCTAAAGAATCATTAATAAGTCTTCCCTAATCCATCACTGAAAAATTTTGAAGGTATCACCTCTTCCGAAGAGAAATGCAGTTTTCGGGGAAACTCCTTTGACTTGGTAGACATTCATGACCTGCTTTAAAACACTGTAAATATCATGGCCCTGTGTAATGTAAGATAATTATTATTTAAACATTAAATTTTCATAAATATATTTTACATATTATTCTTGAATTTACAATTATGTAAATAAAATTTTGTTCTGCTGTTCAAATTCCTTAAGTCTTTCACATTTCTCCCTGTGCATCTAGAAATTAACATGAATTTGCAATTTCAAACGTTTGTGTTTATAGGCAAAACAGACAATCCATAAAATTTATTGCTAAACCTACATTTTCAAGTATTCCAGGTGAAATACGAGTATAAAAGGGAATAGAGGTAATGAAAATTTCTGTATTATTAAATATATTAAAGTAAAGCACCCCACTCCAGTACTCTTGCCTGGAAAAATCTCATGAACGGAGGAGCCTGGCAGGCTGCAGTCCATGGGGTCCCTAAGAGTTGGACACGACTGAGCGATTTCACTTTCACTTTTCACTTTCATGCATTGGAGAAGGCAATGGCAACCCACTCCAGTATTCTTGCCAGGAGAATCCCAGGGATGGGGGAGCCTGGTGGGCTGCCATCTATGAGGTCGCACAGAGTCGGACACGACTGAAGCAACTTAGCAGCAAAAAGGTTATTGAGTATTTTTTTTTATAACAAGATTAGCTAACACATGTGTGAAAAGTAAAACATGGTAACATTTGTACAGGATAACAACCTTGTCTAAAGCTTGCTACCACACTGTATGAAATTTTAGTGCCTTTGCATCAAAACGAGTTTGGCGACAGTGAAGCCCTGATCTGGGTCTAATGTGTCTCAAAGTGATGATAAATGACCCCAGGCCTGAAAGCTGTCAGAATTAAACATATGAATGAGATATCTTCAATGCCTGTTACTGACAGCCCTGAGGAAAGCCCTTCTCTGAAGGATTTATTTTTACAAATCACTCCTGGTGGGCACTCAAATACACTGAACAATGTAGCAGGAAATGTGGAGATTAGAAAGTAATAAAAGATGAAAAAAAAAATGAGCTGACCGAATCTGTAAACTTTGTAAGGTATACACAGCCTGAAGAGAAAGGAAGATGCTTTTATATTAGGAAATTCAAGACTGCAAAACTTATCCCTACACATGGGTTTTTAGACTTTAGAGGAACGCAAACTGTTAAGATGTAGGAACCTTCTCCACACGCCTGGAAGCAATGGGGTAGCATGGTAAGAGCTCAGGACTCAAAAATACTTGGCAGAGATTAAAACCTCAGACACACACCGTTCATCAGTGTGAATTTATCAGTCCTGACATCTCACCTTTACGGAGTTTTCACTTGTAAAGAAAATGAAAACTCTAAGACATCACTTAGAGTAACTTCCGGCTGTTGTAGACTCTGACTCTGTACCGTCTCAATAAATTTTGATATTTTTCCGATATTTTTAAAAAATAGGAAGCTAACAACTTCGTCTCTTGCGCAACTAACGAATTTCCAGCATTTTTACTTTTTTTTTTTGTTTGCCCGAATTTCCAGCATTTTTACTATTTTCTTTGTTTGCCAATTTACCAAAACCATAGAAATTAAGGGGCAAAAATTACCAGTTATATTTGGTTATTTTTTATCATTTTTTTAAAAGATAAAGCAGTCTTTTTACGTCTATCCTTATCTTTGGAGTCATACAAGCATAATAAGCAACTTTGATACAATACCCACTTCTCTTGCCTCAACATATAGAACATGTGTATCTAAAGAGTAAATATTTCAAATATTCTGACACTACAGCAATGCCCATATTCTGGGTCATTTTCCTAGAATAAAATGAATTTCAATTTGCAAGGGGAGAAATGTGCCCTTTCACGATTCTCTTGGATGTTAAGGATTATGCTACAGTAATATAAACAATAAAATAAAAGATACTGTCTATCCAGGATGAGAAAGATAAAATGTAACAAGTAAATAACACATGCAAAGTAAAAAGAACCATATCGCCTTTAAGAAGTTGAAAAGAGGCTGTGTTTTGGCATAGAAAATTGAAATGGAATATTGATTTAGAGGAAATAGGTAACTTCCATGTATTATCACTTAAATCTCTTTTGTCTGCAGCCAAAACCCCAAGGTCATCTCTTGTTTTAGCTGATTTTCACTCAACTATCTAAAACAAAGTTCAGGATTTCCAGCCCCATGTATCACTTTCAGTGTCAAAATAGCCAAGCCCCAGAGTAACAGTGAAAATATTAATCTGATACTGGGCAGATGAGAAAGTCAAATGGAAAATCTGTCATTTGACCCTGCCCTTTTGTTACACAGGTTTAAATAGCTTTTTATGTGTTTGTCGGTCTTGAGAGCAAACACTGTCCTCCTTACAAGGCACTGCATAGAACACAATCTTCGTGAGAGTAGTCCATGGACTTAAGGCTTCTCTGGGAACACAAAGGGTCATGCTGTTCATCCCCAGGATCTCTTAACATGTTTATCCATCATTTTTTGTTAATCCAATTACACTGGAGGCAACAGAATCTATCTTGAAAGGTTTGATGTGGCATAACTACTAAATTCAATGTCTCCTTTCTTTTTGCAAAAAGTGTTGACAGATTTTAAAGTTTAGAAAACAAAATTACAGTATTTAGGGGAAATACACAGCTTTAGAGGAGAAAACCCAAAAGGTCTATTCATGGCTAGACATCCACCTTTTACCTTCTCTTGCAGAATCAGGGAGGAAGGGGCAAAACTCTTCTCCCTCAAGGGTGCATTTCTGGCAAACTGATACCTGGTCAATTCAAGCGTTAAATACTTAAAACTTTACGAGTCTTTAATACTATTATAAAGCATCACATTTGAATCAGCAGAACAGAAAAAAATGGGTCCAAACCAAGAGTTCAGAACTACTGTACATGGACCACTTTCATATGTCCCTAAAGTTTAAAAAGAAGGCTAGAAGTGGGAGGAGGGTTCAGGATTGGGAGCACGTGTACACCCGTGGCGGATTCATGTTGATGTATGGCAAAACCAATACAATATTGTAAAGTAGTTAGCCTCCAATTAAAATAAATAAATTTAAATTAAAAAGGAAAAAAAGAAAGAAAAATAAAGACAGTAATCAAAAACAAACAAACAAGAAAAGAAGGCTAGAATGACAAACATAGGTTTGTGATAAAAAGAGAAATGGACCAGTTTGATGCTTTAACTAACAGAGCTCTAAATGTTTATGACTAAATATTCATGAATATTCATCATAAGTGTTCAAGAAAAGCAAAGCCCTAGAAGATTAAATAACTTGAAATCTTTACACACAGTAACATCAAATGAATCTCACCTGGGTAATATGCACCTACTCAAAATGCAGTTAAGAAAAATGTGAATAAAGCCAAAATCCTTTTCTACATAATGACAGTTAAAATAATTCTGCCTCCATGGGTTTACAAATAAATTAGTTTACTTATATTGGCAAAAGCCAAGAGACATGATTTTTCTCCTATAACATGTTTCAAAAGAAACTCCATAAACAATAAACAATATAACATAAAACCATTAAAATGATGTTTTTCACTTTTAATCTGAATTACATTTAATTCAGATTAATGCTAATAGTTCCATAAAGATTATAGGTTGAGTGCTTGCCATTCAAACTACTCTTGTCAACACTTCAAAAAGAAGAGACAGATAATTTATTGGAGCATTTTTCTAACAGAAGTTTAAAAATTCAGTTGACTACAGATAATCCTTAAATGGCCCTCATGACCTGCTTACAATAATTATTATATATTTTATTAGTTAAACAGGACCACAAAACAGATGCTAGCTCATTCCTTTTCAACCCTTTAGGTACTTGAACTGTAATTGCACTTCATTCTGTGGGTAAACTACACATTTCTTATGATAAAGGGAAGTTCACTTGTAGAAAAGACAGTATAATGGGTTTTGTTATTCCAAATTGCTTCCAAAAGGCAAAAAGTTAATGCACTTTAGAGATCCTATCTTAAAGGCATATAAATTAGAAACTTATTATGATAATAACATTTTTTCTCACCTGAAGCCTTTTAATTTCTGGTTCTGATCTTCTTATAGCATTATTTCGATGCCCCCAAACTACATTCATGGGCTCTTTAAAACTGTCCAAGAAATGTAGCAGAGAGGGAAAAATTGGCTTACTTTGAGAAGGAATGATTTAAAATATGCCTATAAAACAGTCTGTGAATCCTAGAAAGACAGGGTACCTCAGCTTCCAACATACAAAGAGGAGGTGGGAAAGAGGTAAACAAGCTGTGTGAACGTTTCTATTTCCTCAGTTAACTTTTCAACGCTAGACCGCGTCATCTTAGTCCGAATAGAGTGGTTTCCTTTTCTCAGGGTGCAGGGTTCATTTGAAGAGCAAGCCAGGGATTGGAAGATTTGGCTGAGAGACATAAAAATGGGTCACCGGGGGCGGCAGGGCTCCTGAGTGGGCCTCCTCCACAGGAAGGGGAGGTGACCGCGACCCAAGGGAGTGGCCAGGACGCGGGCTGCGGCTTCGAGGTCCAGCTCTGTCCTGCAGCAGCTCTGCTCTTCCGGGCATCCTCTGCCCTCTTTCTAAAAGAGGAATCACTACACCTTCCTTCAGCTTGTCCTGGGTCATTACCCTGATTATGCAGTGTCACCCCTCAGTGGGTGCTTGGTCAGTGCTGAATGTGGGAGAGGCGGCCGAGCAAAGTGGTTCAGCACAAGGGCTCCAAAGTGAGGCTCAAGCCCCGATTCCTGGCCAAGCACTTCCCCAATGAGCAGCTGACCTGGGGTCTGGCTCTGCATCTCTCTATGCTGTAACTCCCTCAGTTGATAAATGAGGATATGGATAGTTATGTCTCAAGTTGGGGCAGAAATATGATGAGATGAAGAGATGACCTTGTTAGTCAAGACACTGACCTAGAGGAAGTGCCCTATAATCTCTAACTCATTTTAAAAATGTTCAGTATATTATACCTCTCTGGATGTGTTTTACAAAATACGCTTGAAAATTATATACTGGTCCCCTACGTCCCCTTTGGGTAGGGTGACCTGGTGATCTTGCCCAGAGCTTTCCTGGTTTTAACACTGAAAATCTTGTGTCTTATGAAACCTCATAAATCCTGGACAAACTGGAAACATCTTACAAATTTGTCTGCAATTCATCAAAAGCCACCTCTCACTAGGGGTCCTGTAAGCCTGCAGGCTGTTACCTCCTGTAGTTAAGGCAGTACCTAACACTCAGGGAGCACTCAGGATAACCTAATTCTAAATATAGTCGACCTCAGAAAGGTCAGCTCACAGCAGCAGGGTTTCTATGCAAAATAAAACGTTTTCTTTCCTATGGGGCAGGTGAACCTACAATCTGACTCAAAAGAAATTTCTTGAATTTGCTTATATCTTTTCCAGGTTGCCCACGCTTTTCATGGCTAAGCTGTGGCTCCCTTAAATCCCAGGAGAGAAATGCAGTATCCTGGACTGCTCTCTGCCTTACTGGTTGCATTTGGAAACAAGTCTCTTCGATTGTTTTCAGTCACATGGTACATCCCATGAAACTTATCTACATCCCATGTCCCAGGAAGACTTGGAAGAATGATGACACACCTCAGTTAGGACAAAAACGACCTTGTTAAAATGTAACCACCTGACATGCTCTGTAGTGAGGCTGCAGAGGTCCATACTTCCTACACTTGAAGTTGTACAACCCATGAATTTTGCATTGTTTCGATTAGCAAATTAAAGCTTTGGCTAGTAATAATATAGGGGAAGAGCTCTCCAACTGAACAATTATTATACTTATTTTCGGCTAAACGAATGAGGTCATTGACCCATCTCCAATATAACATCTTTTAGCATACTAAAATTTATCTTGCAAGTCTAAATAAATTCTTCTGAATGTAAGCACAAATGCATTGGCCATACCACTGAACCTAAATTTGTGTTTCTGATACCTGAATTAAAAATGCAAGATGGCCAGAAATCTATGAAAAATCTAGGGACCAAAGCCTAGCATCTCATAACATCTTGATCTGAATAACATTTTATTTTTATTAATATCTATTCATTGTCTAGTATTTCAGACACTTTGTCAGAATATGTATTATGTGCTAGAATATAAATAAATTTTCATAAACTCAAACTAATATAAGTACTTGAATATTACCTCCATTTTCAATCTATGACATTGAGAGATATAACACATACTTCACTGTACTCAAAGTTAGGAGTAAACTTGGGATTTGTGCCTATTAAAATAGAATGCAATCAAGTATAGAGGAAGGAGGTCCAAAGTGGGAGATGGGCTTGTAATCTATGTCACATCACCAGGGTGGATGGGTAAATCTCTGAACCTCTCTCAATCTGAGCTTTATCTTTCATAAAAGGTCCTCTCAGGACTAACTTTTAGAGTTACTGGGAACAATAATTACATCATCAAGCTACAAATAGGGAGCAAAGGTACTTTTGTTAAATTATATAATCTTTTAGCATTGCTAATATTATTTCTTTAAGCTGAAATCTCATATTCAAATATTTAACTATCAAGCTAATAGTCACATCTAATAAGATGGCACGTGAGAGTGGGTTGACGTCTGCATCTACATGAGATTCAAGTACAAAGACCAAATATCACATGTGATTCGAAGGGCAGGGCAGGTCAGCAAGGTGGCAAAACAGCAGGATAAATGGTTTCCCTCCAGTGTCCCTCAAGAAGGAAGAACTGATGGATGTTCTAACCCTCCTGGGGCCAAGAGGAGCAGGAATTCTGGCAGCCACTTTCCAATGCATGACTGCAGGGGCCAAATATTCCATAAGGTTAGAAGGAAAACCTAGGGATTTTCTACTCCTTTGCATCATAGACAGTAACCATTGAACCCTGTATCTATGAGTGCAAGGGAATGCAAAAAACATAAAATAAATATGCTACTCATTTCTAAAGAGAACTACTTTCTAGTTGTCAGTATCGAAAATTAAATTTTGAAGCAAAGCTACTTTTAATTTTAATCCTCTCTTCTTTGACGTGAACTGCTCACAATACAAAACAATTGACACCAAATGCCCTACAAAATCAATGCAGGCAAAAAAGCTATCCGTTAAATAATGTAGCTCATACATAACTCATATACTATGAGAGAAAAGAAACAATATTCAATTGTTAAAAAGTTACGTTAATATTTACCTTTTGTGGATGAGTTATATTTTTCTTGTTCTTCAATGAATTAAATGCACATAATGATGGAAACAAAAGAAAGAAATCAGCAAATTTATAGTTAGACATGGAAATGTGAATCAACACAATGGCATGAATAATAAAAATATGTAACATATAATGTGATATGACAAACTTTAATGACAAACCATGAAGAAGTCTCAAACATGGCACTAAAATCAATCAAAGAAAGAATGAATGCAACAATTTAAAGATTTTAAATAAAAGCATAAACATTGGGAAATTAATATATTTAGAATTTGAAAAAGTATATTTTGTGTTACTCTTCTTGCCTTTGAAGAATTGCACAATATTTCAGCACCGACTTAACTAAGACATTTTAATCTTAATATATCGTGACAGTTTATTATAAATGTACTTAAAAGCATATTTAATATTCCAAAACTAACAATTTAATTTCAAAAATGATAGCCTTTCAGATAATTTAAAATATTATATAATAAATAAAAACATAAATTCCATTTTTTGATAGGTCGTAGGCATTTTCTTTTCACTGTGGAAAGTATTCTAGAACATTTTCCACCTGGAAAAAAATATATTCTACTTCAAGTAATCCTTTCCTCCTTCTCAAATTAATTATATTAAACTATTTCAAAGTGAAATGTTCTCTGGAGATTATATTTCTCACACATTTCTTATGCATTTATCTACCTCCTTGTTGGCACATCCATTACTGAGAAACAATGGCCTATCTAGATATTTTGAAGGGGTGTGCCATTAATGTTAGGTACCAGAATAGCAGAACAATAACAACAACAAAATAATTGGCACATTGTGTCAGTTTATGAGTGATCTTTAACTAGGTCTTCTTAAAAAAAAAAAAACCTATGCTGCACACACACATACAAAATCACTTGGTTGGCTTCAGAAAACCATCCATTTTAATGCAACTGATTATCTTGCTTTTCTGTCTCATACTGCCTTGGGTTACATTGGAATACAACATTGGAATATACCCAGAGTTTCCTGAAAGCCTCTGCTCTCAATTATCACATACCTTTAGAGTTACCTAAATGTTAAGGCTACTTTTTCAGCTACTTTATCTCAAAATCTGTATCATAACCACAACTGTGCTTCCTCCCTAACTGTAACATAATCAGATTCCATGTAGAAAATAGGCTAGCATTCCTAATTTTTAAAAGAAATTTTAAAATACATTTTTAGAAGTTTAAGTAAATGTGTTTTTTCACATGATGTTAGCCATATATATATATATATACAGTTTTCATTGTACAAAGAGAGAATGGTAGAACTGAATTACAATGAAGAAAATAAGCATCCAAGCAATCTACAGATCCTAAACACAATAATGCAGATAATTATATCCAGAAATTATGCATGAATACAATTATAAGTTCATCAAGAAGTTATAGCACTATTCAGGAATCTAAGTCATTTGAAATATTCACTCTTACCAACCAATTGTCAACTCAGTTCTTTTAATAAAATACAATTATCCTTTGTTAAAATTTTTTTTTAAGTAAAAATAAACATAAAATGAGACTGGAAAGAAGGAAGTCAAATACGGTAGGGCCTTCATTGATTGTAAATAAACTGCATTTGGCATTAGTCTTCACAGAACACAGATGTAAATTTTAACATATAATATTAAAGAAAAAAATGACATGATTATATCGCCTTAAGAACATCAATGAACTCCATCTTCAGTAAAATGAGCTAAATTCTATTGAGCCCATGAATAAAATTAGATGTTGATTTTTAAAAACATATTCTAGGAAATACAAAGATGTCATGTGAACTCTTCAGTTTGAAATAGATCCATAATAAGACGAAGGTGGGCAGTATCATCATTTACCAATGTCCTGAAGCACACAGTAACATCATATAGTAAATCAGATCCATTTTAATTATAGAATACACAGATAAAATAGTACATGCTTGTTATATTTTTAAAAGGTTGTATCTATACGACTCTTGATGAGCTTTAGGAACCTCAAATAGCAAGTGGCTAGGAATATATTTGTGATATTAACTATCAAAATAACTCCACCAATTTCATTCTCAGTCAGTCCTTTCTTCCCACCTCAATTCAATCCTTACAAATTGGTGATTTCTCTGAAAGACAACTGTGAATATGAATATCATAAAGCAGTAATGTTGATTGACATTAACAACCAAACATGAGTTTAAAAAAAACACACAAAGTCTAGCATACATTCCATCTTATTTTGTAGAAGCAAGTCTTATTTCTATAGATTAATAAAACTATAATCTCACTATATGAGAGTTATATTCAATACCCTCATATGCTTTTGAATCTTAAGTGTTTTAGCAACTGGAGGAAATGCAAAGAATTTTAGGAACACATGATTTTTGGATATCAATCTTTAGCACACTATGGCCAGTAGTGAGTTTGCGGCTAGCTGAACACCAGAACCTGTAGTTCTTTTGGTTGTGCAACAGGAGTCCGTGACTGGGTAATTTAAACAAACACCACATTTTTTAAGATAAATTTTAAGACAATTTCATTTAGACTATAGCTAATTACAGCCTTAATAACAATAATTATGAATTATCTTCTCAAAATGTTCCCAAATAAGAGAAAGTTTGTTAAAGACATGAATTGAGAATTCCCATGAATTAATTGCTATTTTAGAAAAGAAAGTCAGAGTTTCACGTAGCCTTTTATTTTTCTGATTAGCTAAATGAATAAGCTTATAATGACCCTGAATATTAAAGCACGGCATATCAACAGGACGCATGATTTTTAAAAAAGAATACAAATTCAGAATTTATTGTAGCAATATTTTTGTCAATAAGATGACACTTCTTAAAATCTACACTAATTTTCTTATAACCAAGTATTCTGTGTACAAACTGTCATATCAGTCTTTGCAAACACATATTTATCTTTTTTGACCACTAATATTTCAATGATACATTCATCAAAGTGCTTTGAGTGAGTAGAACACATATTCAGCAATATAGAAGGAAATATACAAGTTTTACATCAACAACAACCAACACTGTTGAAAAAAATATTCAAAATGTTAACCTTTCAGTTTTTCACAGGGATGAAGATTTTTAATACATGTTTTAAATATAAGTCCACTGTATTCACATTACAACCCCAAATTAAACATTATTTCACTAATTTGTTTAAGAAATTTATGATAACATTTACTGATAACATATCATTTCACTTACTGAGAAATGGGAAGGCACTTTGAGTCACATGAAGAAATCTGACTCTTTCAACTGTGTTTAACTCTTGGCCAGGTAGCTTAGTGAATTTAATTTCCAGGAAAATATATCCCCCATTCCCACCCCCTTTCTATCTAGAAGATAAAAACAATGGGTATATGCTTAAAATAAGGGAAATTTAAGTGATGTTAACTGTTTAAAAACACTAAAATGTGTTTTCTAAGTCAGTTTTTCATCATCAGACATATGAAAAATACGAGCTATTGCAAGTAAGTTAAAATGAAAAAACACTAGCAAAGCCTTTAATACGATTGTTTCATTTAAAACTATTTTAAAAATAAGGTTAAATAAGTCTTCCTTTAACACCAAAAATACCGTATTGTACTGAGGTCTTTAAAGTTTTATTTTTTTTTCTTGGTACCGTTGGAAGAAGTATCTCTAAGGGCTCGTTTTTTTCTTTTAACCGACCATCTAAAATTTATTCATTCACTCACTCAGCAAAAACAGCACCGAGGCACCAATTGTTATAACCAGGTGCTGGGAATAAAGATCTAGGTAACTTGAGTTCTTAGGATTCATCCGACTACATGCAACCAGAATATGATTCTGTTAACAGAAGGCATATATAAAGAGGGGTTTCTCGAACCCAGGCTTTTGGCCAGGCTCCCTCTGTGGATACCTTGTTCTATGCTGCCGCTTCGCACGGGCACCTGCGGGAGCTGCCTGCCCCTGCGGCTGCTGAAGGCGGCGTCCATGGGCGGGGACCGGGTGGGGCTCGCCTGCCGGTGCGTCCTGCGGAGGGAGACAGAGAGGGACAAGTCACAAGATGAAACCCCGGAGGGCCCGACAAAAATCCCTTACTTCTTCCTGCTACTATGAAAAGAGACATAAAACCCCTACGTGGGCCTTTCGAAGTAAAATCAAATTATCTTACATGATGTGCATAAAATGACTATGACCAAAAAAGGGGCTAAAAGAGAAAGGAAGCTTTCGGCCACAGACAGTGTTGCAGGATGAATTCCTGAACCGGGCAGAACTGAACACACTTCTTTTCATAAACTGTGTATGAAGCTGTGACTTGCTGTTCAGGTATCCATTTTCGGTAGTACTGGACGGAATGTATGTACTCACAGCCTCTGAATCTTAACAACGTGTGTCAATTATTTAAGAAAGGCTGTTAGACTGCTACAATTAAATCCATATAAGTGACGAGAGTAGTTATAGCTACAGACTTTTGTAAGCTACCATTCACTTGCAATTTATTTTTAAATAGGAAAAGTCTGAAAAGATATGTATAAAAAGAACCTTGGGCACATGCTATGAAATATCCTGGGGAACAGATCAAAATTACAAATATAAATTTAAGAAGCGTGCAGACACATTACTACTGTACCGGAGTAAGCTGACCTCTATCTGTTGTTATTCAAACTTTTTTTTTTTATACTTAAGAACTTTAAAGCACTCTCAGAATTTTGTAAACAAAGATGAAAGACTTTTTTTCCCTTCTAATTCCTCTTATACATTTTAAAGCAAATATACATTTAATTCCAGGCAATTTCTTATAAAGAATTTCACATAATTAAAAAAAAAAAAGTATATATGAATATGCCACAAACAGATGGAAGGACGTAACACAGGCAAGTTCAGTTTTCAGTGATGGCTAGTTGGCAGGAAGTATAGAAGAGAAGGTCACCAGCACAGTGAAGGCAGATGCAGGCAAGGGTGGAAGTGGAGGGGTTTAAGTGTCACAAAGAAAGGATCAAGAGCTATGGTGCCGTAATGAGTGACAGTGGCGAGAGCTCAGGAAGGCACAACACCACAGCGACACCTGGAGGCAGACACTGAACAGCGACCTTGTCAGGAGCGGAGAAGGTGGCGCGGACCCTCCGGGGGCAAGGTGGTGCATAGAGCAGAGTGTTCTGACACTAGGGTGCTCGCTCGAGCGGGAGCGAGCGGGATGTTTCCCCCTAAGGACTGGCTGATCAGTCGCTCTCGCGGCTGCGTATCCCCTTCTAGAAAGACATGGTGGGAGAACCCTAAAACATTAGGGTCAGAAAAGATCTTCAGTCAGCAGGTCACATCCACTTTGATACCAGCACATCTGTCCAAGGAAAACCTGGTTACTCGTACAAGACAGAGATTTTTAAAACCCAGGAGCAAACCCATCACAATGTTACTGAACGGGACTTCACATCAAACCGACGCGTTATTGGGAACGTGCACGCCCAGCGGTCCTGAGAGGACCCATCTGGGTTCCTCCAGGGAGACAAGCCTTCAAGGCCCACAGGGCCGAGACTTCGGACTCTTGTGTCTTACTGAGCTGATCTCTGGTGCCTGGAACACAGCAGCACAGAGACCAAGACCTCAGTAAAGAGATTAGGGCTGCACGAGTGAGCACCATCAGGACAATGAACCGGGGGAAACTTGAAGCACTTGCCTTCAAAAAGGAGCAATACACTCAGCGCATTCTCAATGTTCATAATTGTACTCTGCAATAGGAAGTTCCTACCAAACAGCAAAGGGAAGCTATCTTCTGAGGTTAATTTAAATATATCAACAAATTAAAATGATATAAGGTAGAGAATTCTTTGCTTTTGAGCTGACTAAATGCGAGTGGCTGATATATGGATAAAAACACATCCTCTAATGCATAAAAGTATCAGAAAGGATATTTGTCCATATATTGACAGCTATTTTAATATAGTGTTCAAAATTATTCTGAAGCCAATTTCTAAATTAAGGATTAAGAATTAAAAACTGATGTTTACATGTGAATAGATGTATGTATATATTATATATATACTTCTTTAAAACATGTACATTTTTGCTTTATCATTTTAAAATACCTAATCTGTATTATTTTTCATAGTCACAGAAGCCAAGAAATAACACTTCATCCTTTTGAAAACAATGCTGTAATATTCAACTAAGTAATTTAAAGTGGTGAGTTAAGAATCCATACTGATCACTACAGGAAGTAGTGATACATTAATTACCAAGTGCTTTATTCAGCTTTCATTCGGATTGACAATATTTCTCTTAAATAGAATATCTTCTGCAGCTGTGATTATATTGATTCAGGGTATATCCTCTATTTTCAAACAATAAAATGGGAAAATGTCAGATTTTAGAGCATAAAAAGGTACAGCTTGGGTATCTAATGTGCATTTAACCTTTTTGAGCTCTGGATTAATGCTGCATCAGACCCTAAGGCATATCCAGAAACCTGGATGGTCATTTTGATTTCTGAGTTAATGGAGGAAAGCCCTGGCATCATGTATCAAAACTGTTCATTCATTCTGGATTGACTTCTCACATGAACTCAGCTCTATATAATTAACTTACATGGGAAGGATCAAGGTATGATCAAGTCCTTTCCAATGATAAATAATGAGTTCTTATCTATTATTCTTTAAAAGTCATTATCATGAGAATAAACTTCAACACTCCCTTGTACAAAATACACTTTAATGTGGTTTGAAAGTTTAATAATATAGTTTTTACCCTAGTCCAGACAAATTTCACAGATCTTGCAATTTCACTAAAATCTTGCTTCATTTCTTAATGCAATTCATAAATTAAAAGAACTTCCTAAATGCAACCTGAAACGTAAATAAATTATATGAGTCTATACGGCCACAAAGTAAATGACAAAAATATAAAAAGCACAGTTTGCTGGTGGTCCAGTGGTGAAGACTTTGCATTTCCACTGAAGGGGGCATGGTTTCAATTCCTGGTTGGGGAACTAAGAGCTCCCATGCCTTGAGACATAGTCAAATATCTATCTATCTATTTAATTTGCCACTTATTTTGTATAAATATAGAAAAGTAATTTCAGGGGCAAATAAGTGCAAATTCATTTCTCGATGAATGTTACACAGATCCTCCCAAGCCAGGAGCTTTCAGGGCCCAAGAATAGTGTGCCCTGTTGGGGGTTAATTACTTAGCCCAGGGCTGTTTTTCCTTTGAAACCAATCACAAGTCCCTCAGGAACAAAACAGCTTCTGATCCCCCCCACCCCCTGCCATCTATAACTAGTATGGAAGCACGGACTCCAAGGAGGAGTGGAAACTGTTCCGCCTGAGGATAAAGGAGGCTGGATCACAGGAGCGGGGCAGAGGGGAGTGACAAGGCAAGGGCTAGAGAGAGACGGGCCAGGCTTTGGAGAAAGAGATGGTGAAGCCAAGTTTGTTTCATAGGAGAGGAAGGAGGGTGAATCAGGAAATTCTGAGGTCCAGGAGTGAGATGGGAGGAAATCCAGACTTCTCCATGAAATGGGATGTGCTGAGAAAGTATCCGAGGGAAAGAGACCGGCAAGGAGCAGGACAGAGGATGGACAGGGAGTGAATGATGGAGAAGGAGGGTGATGGGAGCTAGTGTTCCTCACCAGGCATCCACGTGGTGCCGTCTGCATACGCCAGGCTCCAGTGTGTCTGTCTGTGTACATGTGTGTGCTGTGGTATACATATCACATACATACATGTGTCCTTTTTTTGCATTCTCACAACAGCTCTTCAAAGTATTATCATTCCTATGTTATAGATGGGAAAACTGGGGGCTTGTAGTGTGAATTGCAAAAAGACAAATAACTAGCTTGATTAAGGCAGGACCCACAGAGTATATGAAGCGCCAACACTGCTCTCTTTTCTGCCTTTGAGACAGGACTGGCTTCTATTATCATGAGATGAAACATGGTAATATCGATGTATTGTTCATCTTGCAAAACAAAACATAAATGCATGTCCAGTAACAGATTGTTTGACAAGATTTCATAGAATTCTATTTTGAGAGTTTATAGGAACAAAATATATGGAAAATGGTATTTAATGAACATCAACTCTGCTTCATATGTCTACACATAACATACTATTGAAATAATAATAGTGAGGGTTCTAGAACAAAATATGAATTCAATCTAGCTACAACTCCAGTTCACCGTCTCCAAACGAGTTTCTAAATATTTACTGCTGAGTTCAACCCCTGCCTACTCTCTTCACTTAAGACTAGTGTTCCTGAACTAAAGTTAATATTTCCCCACCAAAATCTTAGCTTGTTAGACATTTCTGTTGCTGCAAGGAGACTTGCAGTACGTTGCTTCTATTGCTGCTTAAAAGTAGAGTCCTTTTTAAAAAAAATTACTTGTTAAAGGATAGACATGCATGAGGTACTTAAGGTCACCATGGTTCCTCCCGTGGTGACTGCCTTTTTCAGGAGCACCAGCACAGCAGAAAATGAATGTGTACGCAATTCTATACCAACCCTGACCAAACACCCCCGAGTCAGGATTCAGAAAGCAGGTTCCACAAGAAGAAAAGTCCCCAGAGCAGGACATGCAGCAGTGCTAACAGTCCGCAAAGCTCAACACACATGAGGGTGAAAAGATACACATTTATTTACTAAGGAGCTTCCTCACAGGGTCTGAAGCTGTACTTCAATGGTTAGGCATGTAAGTCAGAAATCAGTTCTGCCTTTCTTCTATCTAGAAATGGTTATCATAGCTTTCAAAACATTTTATTACACAGCTATTCCTGAAAAGGTCACTTTTTTTGAGGCCAACAAAGGGCCTTAAAAATTATGATCGTCACACAGCAAATTCTGCCTGAGGCCAAGATGGGTCTGTGCTGGGGCTCCTCTGGGGAGCCGTCAATTCCTGAGGCCAAGAATCAGTGTCCAGAGCATTCATACTGTGGCCTCACTCACCTGTAGCTGAACATCAACTTAGAAGGTATCGTCAAAAGAAATGAGTGCTAACATAAACCTAGAGAATCCAGGCCAATTCTTCTATTGTAATGAGCTATTCATCAATTCCCTTGAAAGCTAAGCGTGTGACTTACACTCTAATAAATATCAATGAGGAGCTTTAATTATAATCAAACAAATTCAAATACCTAACAGGCTTGAGTTTTCTACATGAAACCTACAAGTAAAGTAAGTAATGGAAAGAGTAATATGAATATGGCCCTTAGACTTCCCTGGTGGCTCAGATGGTAAAACGTCTGTCTACAATGCGGGAGACGTGGGTTCGATCCTTGGGTTGGGAAGATCCCCTGGAGAAGGAAATGGCAATCCACTCCAGTACTATTGCCTGGAAAATCCCATGGACAGAGGAGCCAGGTAGGCTACAGTCCAAGGAGTTGCAAAGAGTCAGACACAACTGAGTGACTCTTCTTCTTCTTGAGCAAACATTTGAGACTAGGGGGAATGGAATCTCTTCTCTTCTTACTGGAGGGAAGATTTGTGATTATCCACACACATGTGGTGGCTCAGAATGTAAAGAATCTGCCTGCAGTGCAGGACACCCAGGTTCGATCCCTGGGTTGGGAAGGTCCCCTGGAGAAAGAAATGGCAACCCACTTCAGTATTCTTGCCTGGAGAATTACATGGACAGAGGACCCTGGAGGGCTACAGTTCACGGGTTGCAAAGAGTTAGACACGACTGAGTGACTAACAACAACGACACACGTGTTCAGGAAAACACGGTCAGTTGACTCTAGAATCATCTAACATTTTGTAAAACCATATCTTACTGTCAAAAAACCTTGTTCATTGATTCTGGAAAATGACACATGGTAGATATTTAACTAGTAATTGTTAAATGAATTAAAAAGGCCTCAATGGAATATAATGAATATGTAACTTGAGGAAAATTTTTAATCTTGTGAAAATAAATGGGAGGAACTTAAGTAATTTACAACCTGGCAAAGAGACTGTATTATAATTAGATTTATTGAGAGTAAAGAAAATGCAAACAGTTACACAATCAGTATTTTCATTACATTCTTCTCATCTATCATCTATCTAGCTAGCTAGCCATGTATCTATTTCTATCTGTCCACCTATGTATGAATGGGTGCTTGTATGCATGTATGTATGTATGCATGTTGTTGTTCAGTCCCTAAGTTGTGTCCAACTCTTTGTGACCCCATAGACTGCAGCATGCCAGGCTTCCCTGTCTTCACTATCTTCCTGAGTTTGCTCAAACTCATGTTCATTGCGCCCGTGATGCCACTCAATCATCTCACCCTCTATGGCCCCCTTCTCCTCCTGCCCTCAATATTTCCTAGCATCAGGATCTTTCCCAACGAGCAAGCCAGTTATTCTCATCAGGTGGCCAAAGCATTGACCAACAAAGTATTGAGCGAAGTTATTCTCATCAGGTGGCCAAAGCATTGACCAACAAAGTATTGAGCGAAAAACACTCCCGCTTTTTCAGGAAATCTTGGTTTCTACTAGGCCATTATGGCAAACTAGGAATTCTGCAATGGAAAGCAATCCCTTCTGAATTATCCTGATGTACTCACTTGCTGCTGCTGTGCTCTATGTAAGTTCTGAGTCTGAAATTTCAAAGTTGCCTACTGAAGGTATTTTCTAGGGTTTTTTGGGGAGGAGAAAAAGTGGAAAATTCACTTTAAATTTTATAAAGTGAGCGTCATCATCAGTCCTTCCAATGAATATTCAGGGATGATTTCCTTTAGGATTGACTTGTCTGAACTCCTGGTAGTCCAAGGGACTCCCAAGAGTATTTTCTAGCACAATTCAAAAGCATCAATTCTTCAGCACTCAGCCTTCTCTATGGTTAAACTCTAACATCCATATATGAACCTTGTCAGCAAAGTGACATCTCTGCTTTTCAATATACTGTCTAGATCTGTCATAGCTTTTCTTCCAAGGAGCAAGCATCTTTTAATTTCATGGATGAACTCACCATCTGCAATGATTTTGGAGCCCAAGAAAATAAAATCTGTCACTGTTTCCACTGTTTCCCCATCTATTCGCCATGAAGTGATGGGACCGGATGTCATGATCTTAGTTTCCTGAATGGTGAGTTTTAAGCCAGCTTTTTCACTCTCCTTTTTCACTCTCATCAAGAGGCTCTTTTATTCCTCTTCATTTTCTGCCACTAAAGCAATATCATCAGAATGTTTGTGGTTGTTGATATTTCTTCCAGAAATCTTGATTCCAGTTTGTGATTCATCCATCCCTGCATTTTACATGATGTACTCTGCATATAAGTTAAATAAGCAGGATGACTACAGCCTTGACATACTCGTTTCCCAATTTGGAACCAGTCTGTTAGTCCACATTTGGTCCTAACTGTTGCTTCATTATCTGCATACAGGTTCCTCTGGAAGCAGGTATGGTTTCCACAGACTGTTGTGATTAAGACAGTTAAAGGCTTTAGTGCAGTCAATGAAACAGACTTTTTTTTTGTGGGGGGGGATTTCCTTTCTTTTTCTATGATCCAATGGATGTTGGCAATTTGATCTCTGGTTCCTCTGCCATTTCTAAATCCAGCTTATACATCTGGAAGTTCTCAGTTCACGTACTCCCGAAGCCTAGCTTGAAGGATTTTGAGTATTATCTTGCTAGCATGTGAAATGACTGCAACTGTATGGTAGCTTGAACATTATTTGACACTGCCTTTCTTTGGATTTGGAAAGAAAACTGACCTTCTCCAGTCCTATGGCCACTGCTGAGCTTTTCAAATTTGCTTACATATTGAGTGCAGCACTTTAACAGCATCATCTTTTAGGATTTTAAATAGGTCAGCTGGGATTCCATCACATCCACTAACTTTGTTCATGGTAATTCTTCCTCCAACCCACTTGACTTCACACTCCAGGACATCTGGCTCTAGGTGAGTGACCACACCTTTGTGGTTATCTGGATCATTAAGACCTTGTTTGTATAGTTTCTCTGTGTATTCCTGCCACCTCTTCTTAATCTCTTCTGCTTCTGTTAGGTCCTAGCCATTTCTGTCCTTTATTGTGCCCATCTTTGCATGAAATGTTCCCTTAGTATCTCCAATATTCTTAATTTTTTTTTTTCTTTATTTCTCATGTGTTCCCCAACCTGAACCCTCCTCCCTCCTCCCTCCCCACACCATCCCTCTGGGTCGTCCCAGTGCACCAGCCCCAAGCATCCTTGAAGTGATATCTAGTCTTTCCCACTCTACTATTTTCCTCTTTTTTTTCTCTCTCTTTTTGCATTGTTCACTTAAGAAGGCTTCCTTTTCTCTCCTTGCCATTCTCTGCAACTTTGCATTCAGTTGGGTATATCTTTCCCTTTCGCCTTTGCCTTTTACTTCTCTTTTTTCCCTCAGATATTTGTATGGGCTCCTCAGACAACCATTTTGCCTTTTTCCATTTCTGTTTCTTTGGCATGGTTTGGTCACCGCCTCCTGTACAATGTTACAAACCTCCGCCCATGGTTCTTCAGGCACTCCTTCTGTCTTTATCTGTTTATCTATCTGTTTATCTATGTATCTATTTCTCTGTCCATCTGTGTTTTTATGTATGTACATATCTATTGAGGGCCTCCCTGGTGGCTTAGTGGTAAAGAATTTGCCTGCAATGCAGGAGATGACAGTTCAATCTCTGGGTTGAGAAGATCTCCTGGAGAAGAAAATGCAACCCACTCCAGTATTCTTGCCTTGGAAATCCAAGGGACAGAGAAGTCTGACCGACTACAGTCCATGGGATCACAAAGAATGAGACACAACTTAGCAGCTAAACCACCACTATCACCACTACTGGTCTATTTTATCTACCTGTCCATCTATGTAAGTATGTATGTATGTATCTACCTATCTATTTCTATCTCTATAAGATGGGTATGTATCTATTTATTCAGGGTCTCTGCAAAACTGAATTTCTATTCAGCACTTTTTTTGGCTCCTGGGATCCTTGTTCCATTGTAAGTTAAGTTGCCTATATAGTCCAAATCTCCATAGATCATCAGCCAGAAACCAATTCAACCTCCTCTTCACCCACTATGCTTGATGTGACTAATACCTACTCATTTTTCTAACCTCACCTAAGAGGTATTATCCTCTGGAAAGCTTTCCTTTTTTTGTTGCTTGCTACTTTATTCCTTGAATTGGACACACAGTTTGGCACATATTTGTTGACTGCATGGATCACTGAATTGCAGTTTCCCTGTCCACCAAGTTTCCTTCTGTGACAGCCTTGTGGGTGTTTCCCATCTACCCCTGGGTCTTTCAATCCACTTTCCAAAGTGTCGTTCAAGTGATCTACAACTTTGGGACTCAGACCAATCATGTGGAGGGAACTGCCGTGGCTCAAGGAGTAATAAGGTAGAAGTTAAAATTCTATACCACAGCGTGTAAGGTCATTGATAGCAATCTCTAAGAATTTCTCCCGTGTTGTTTTCAGCCTCTCTCCCATCTCCTGAATCGTCCCCAGTAAACATGAGTTCCACAAACTCAAGAGGGTATTTCAGTCCTCAGTGTTTTCACATGCTGTTCCTTTCTCATAGAACATGCTCCTCTTGACACCTACTTTTATACACCTAGATTAGTTCATCTAATCTCACCTGCAGCCTCTCTTTTCCTTGTGTTCTCACTATGCCTTGTGTTACCGCTATGGCAGCTGTGACACCTGAATGCAGGTATCCACTTACATCTATGTCACCCTGCACATTTTCAATACTGATGGGATGAGTGGATATATGTTAACTGGATTTTTGGTGTTTCTTTTTTACAGCTATGCAAAAATTCTATTTGTATCTTGAACCTAAAAGCACTTTAAAATTTTATAAAAATTGCAAACAAAATACAAGAAATCACTTAATTTCTACATTAACTTAGCGAGTATCTTAAGTTGTAGTTATGAGTAGACTCAGATTATGCATTTGTAGAACAGATTTTAAAGAAGATGGCATCATTTGGATAAATAACAGACACTCAAAATACTTGCATATTTCAGGTAACATATTCATCAGTAACATTTCAATCATCTCAGAAACAAAATATTAATGTCTTAATATGTATATAGGACTACACTGCATTTAATCGTTTTTTAGTGATCAGAATGATCACTAAGAGAAATGCATGAGAATTTTCTTAAGCCCTAAGACTTAGGGGTTGTCTTCAAACTATCCATCTCTCATTTTTTGAATGAGGCTATCCCCATGTAGGAGATTTCTCAACAGGAATGTCTCTCTAAGCATTACAATTGTGTTTAAACACCAATCTTGTAAAATGAGAGAGGAGGTGCCCCAGAACATCTTAGTGAAACAGAAGATGCTGCACAGCACAACACCGAGCCTACCTTTCTGCATCAGAGGCAGTGCCTTTCCTAGTCTGGCTTTGGATGCTAGATCTTTCAGACTTTCTGGAGTGCCTGTGGAATGAAATGTTAAAGAAACACAAAATATATGATGAATCACGCTACAGTCATCTGGTCATCTTGTATAATGATAAAAAGCAACTGACATGGAAAATGGCAACTATTTTATTAAATGGTTTTGTCAATCCGTACTTTCTTAAAATAAAACAAAAATGAGAACGGGTGTTGTGCAGAAGACACAATTTCCCACCAGGAGGCACAGAAGCTGACACCCCACCAGTGTAGACGAGAAAGTCTACAGTCCTGATGTCAAGGAGACTCCTGCTGGCAACTGAGGCGGAAACAAACTCAATGGTGAAACGCAGTGATGAGAAACATGATGACAGTCGTGGTTTAGGTGCCGAAAGATCACACACAGGGGAAGTACTCTCCACCCTGAAAGTCTCAAACCTGATGCTACAAAGATGTTTTCCTTTGCTTTTTTTCTCCTCCAAAAATATGCTCTAGGCTGCTCTAGGGGAATGTGTTTGACATAAAGAAAACTAAAAATCAACTATTCAAATTATTTTTAAAATTATCATATACTTTTGTATTTGTGTAGTATTTTAAAAAGCTAATCATCCATTGCAAACCAAAGAACTAATAAAGTTTGCAATTTACTCTATATTCTAAAAGTACTTGAACATTTGAAACTTGAAATGCATTTCCCACAGAAATAATGCTTATACATACAACTGACCTCCCCAAGGCAGCTTACATACATCTATCTATTCATCCTAAAATCTGTCTGGACTACAATACATTTGAAATAAATAAGAAATACTGTGGTCAAGAAGCTCACTTATTTAAAAAAAAAAAAAAAAAAAAAACAGAGAAACTATAAAAGCAATAAAGTTTATCCTGAAGGACAGAATTCTCCAGTATTCTTGCCTGAAGAATTCCACGGACAGAGGCGCCTGGTTGGGCTACAGTCTATGGGCTTGCAAAGAGTCAGACACGACTGAATGACTCTCACTTCAGATAACTGGTTGCCTACAATATATTTTTATTTTCTGATATCCTTTCCTTCCAACAATGTTAAGGAGAAAACTCTGCTTTTTTTTTTTTTTTTTTTTTTTTTGAGATGTTATTGGCATACATCATTAGACTAGTTTCAGATGTGTGACATAATGACCACCCCAATAAGCCTGGTCTATACCCATCACCACTCAAGTCAGAAAATTTCTTGTGATGGGAACCTTTAAGATCTAGTCTCTCATCTCTATTCTTTTGATATATTAATGCCAGATGCTCCAAGTGTCCAGCACACGTCCAGTTCTGTAAGGCCCAGGGGTGCAGGAGAGCAGAGGAGTCCTGAGCACATGCCTGTGATCAATGAGGAAAGTCACTGAGAGACAAAGATTTCTCCTGGAGCAGAGGGAAGTACCAGGTGCAGAGCAGAAAGTGATCAGGAGGGAAGGCAGAGGAAAGAGGTCTGCAGACCCAGGGGCCTGAGCTCTAAACAACATGTGGTCCATTATCTGGGGAAATTTATACTTGGCCCCAAGCTTCTCTGGTGGCTCAGATGGTAGAGAATCTGCCTGCAATGTGGGAGACCCAGCTTTGATCCTTGGGTCAGGAAGATCTCCCAGAGAAGGAAATGGCAACCCACTCCAGTACTCTTGCCCAGAGAATTCCACAGACAGAGAAGCCTGGTGGGCTACAGTCCATGAGGCTGCAAAGAGTCAGACATGACTGAATGACTAACACACACATGTTTGGTCCTAAGAGTGTCCTGGGACCGAGAGAGCCAGAGTCCTTTGTCTCCTATGAGAAGTGTGAGAGCCAAGTGAAGACACAGAGTTTCAGGCCAGTTCCTGAAACTCACAGTCACTAAGGGTTTTCACTCATTCATTGAACAAATACTGTGTTTATATGCCAGATGCTGCTCCAGCTGCTTGGGCTACATCTGCGAACAAGGTAGACAAAATTTCTGCCCTCAAACAATTTGTGTTTTATGGTAGAAAACAAACAATAAACAAGAACCCCTCAAACAAGTAAACTGTATAACATGTCAGATCAATAATGAGAACAACGAGAAAAAGTCAACCAGGGCAACACAGTTCAGAGACGTGCCTGAGGGACTGGGTCTCAGATAAAAGCAGGTTGCAGTTTGAAGGAAGATGCTCTGGAAGTGTGTGTGGGTGCAAAGGGCAGGACCAGAAGCAACAGGCAGGCTTTTGTACCAACTTTCTACATCCCTGCAATGAAAAGGTGATGAGCATCCTTTAGACCTTCTCTGCTTTTCTTGTATCCCTAGTCATTGCTACAAAGTCAATGGAGATTTTATTTCCTCTATAAAACTTCCACTCTTCCTCTTCTCATCTCTAACATTTAATGGGCTCACATGTAAGACTGATCATCACAGTGCCTGGTGATAGTGATGATGACAGCGCTGATATTAACAATATCAAATATCTACTAAGAACTTGCTGTCTTTTCTCATCTAAGCTCTCCCATCCAATGAAGGCATACTTCACTTTCATCCTTTTAAGAAGCAGCAGATTGAGGCTTGCAGGGGTGAAGTCAGTTGCTCTTACATGGACCTTGCCTGTCAAACCCACGACGTAAACTGAGAGTCTATAATCTCAGTATCTGGGAACATGTTGTATCTGTGGCACAAACGACACTGGATCGTGGTAGCTAAAAACACGGATCCCAGAGCCAAACTGAGTTTATTCCCCACCCTCTTTCTGAATGATGAAAGAATGATTTTAGCTGGGTGATTTTAGTCAATTTACTCAAACTCTATGTGCCTCAGGTTTCTTCTACTTGCAAAGTGGCAAAAATACTATCACCTCACAGATTTGCTAACTCTGCTGCTACTGCTGCTAAGTCGCTTCAGTCGTGTCCGACTCTGTGCGATCCCATGGACTGTAGCTTACCAGGCTTCTCCGTCCAGGGGATTCTCTGGGCAAGAACACTGGAGTGGGTTGCCATTTCCTTCTCCAATGCATGAAAGTGGAAAGTGAAAGTGAAGTCGCTCAGTCGTGTCTGACTCTTAGCGACCCCATGGACTGCAGCCTACCAGGCCCCTCAATCCATGGGATTTTCTGGGCAACAGTACTGGAGTGGGGTGCCATTGCCTTCTCCCTTGCTAACTCTAAATATGTCAATATTACTATTTGTATTATAGTATTTGTAGTATGACACAGAATAAGCATTTTAGTTTTAGCATTACTTAGAATAGCAAGAGATCAATGCTATAAAAGTCTTATTTAAAATGATAATAATTATGTATTTGTTTCCCTAAAGTAAAAACTCTTACTCATCTATAAGCATTATCAACCTCAGAGTCAGTGCCCCATAACTAGATGATAAATATTCACACAGAGGTTCATGTGTCTAACTTGTGTTTTTGCTTTTGTTTTTAACCCTCTATTTAAGGATGCCCCTTTTTTCTCTTCAAATGCTACAGACAATTACACTATTGAAGATTCTTCTAAAGATTTCTACAAAGGATATGTCCTTATAATTTTTCTAACCACTTAAAAGAATCCTGGAGTTAAGTAAAAATGGCATACACTTTATTGTAATAATTCAGTGTAAAGCAAGAATAGAGAAGAAAATAGAAAATTCTACTGTCTTTTCTCTGAATATATTGTACATTGTAAAGACAGATTTTTCTTGGAATAGTTTTGTGATGTGTAAACGTGCTTGTGCTCAGTCGCTCAGTCTTGTCTGACTCTTTGCAACCCCATGGACTGTAGCTTGTGAGGTTCCTCTGTTCATGGAATTTCCCAGGCAAGGATACTGGAATGGGTTGCCATTTCCTACTCCAGGGAATCTTCCCGACCCAAGGATTGAACCCACATCTCCTTCATTGGAAGGCAGATTCTTTACCACTAGTGCCACCCGGGTTAAAACCATCAATTTATATTCATGTACTGTTTTCCTGAAACTACTGGCCACAGAATCATAAAAAAGGATCACAGTGAAAAGAAATACCTTCTACCTTACACCATTCTTTCCTAAGCTCTTTATGGGCAGGTATTGTGTCTGTAACATCAACACCCAGCACATAGTAGCTTCTCATTAAATATATGTTGAATAAATAAGTGGTTTAAAAAGTAGTATTTTGAGTATGCTACTGGAATTTAAGAGTCTAAAAGATTATAACAAGTAAAAACCTAACTAGGACTATACATTCAGCTTATATCAATCAATTTAGACATACATTGTTTTCTGATCATCAGTATAACATAAAATACCATATATAAGAAACGCATTCTGGTTACTGCCTTAGGCATAAAGAAGAGTTATCACTACTGGCCCAACGCATGTTCATCATGATGCAACCAGGCAGCATGGACTCAGTTTAGGGTCTTAAGCCATGTCAGAATTCAGCTAATCCATCTACACCCACCTAAATCTACAGAAAGGGAAATGAGTCCCAGGAAGGTTGAGTGACTAGTTGAGAGAAATACAGGCCACAGTCAATTGGTGAGGACACTGCTATCATGGCCCACGATCCTGCCCTTCTGCCATCCAGCAACTCTGAATGATTTGATATTCATTGAAGGGATACCTCAACAAAATCAAATAAAAACAGTGATAGCATTTCCATCATGTCTTAGCTATTTTGGGTTCTAACATGCATTTTGTTACATTAAAATTTTTAATGATCTTTTATTATTCTTAAAGAATGTTTCTCTGGTTTAGGTATGCAAGAATCAGAAAATCCTCAGTTTTGTTTTTTTTTTTCTTAATCACAACTTATAGCTGTACGATTTTGTGCCCAGTTCTTTAAAAGCTATAAAGGTCTATTCAAATATGTTATAACAACAATTATCACATCATTAAGTGGAAGCGAGAGAAATAATCATAAGAGTGGGGGTGTTCCTAACTAAAGTTAATTTTCTGGACGTCCTATTTTCAATTATCATTCTCTATTAGATTAAGTGTGAAGATTCATAAAATGTACTAATGAAATGCAAGGCAATTGTTAAAAATCTGTCTTTGTGATATTTTCCTTTCCTCATCAATAACTAGGCTCAATTAGAACAATTCCCTGAAGACACTGATAAACACTACTTTTCTAAAGATACTAAAATTCTATTAAAGTGAAAAATTAACATGTTAATAAAATGAAAATATAATATGTTCTGCTTTGGGGAGTAATAAGTTCTACCACATAATGTTTTAATTATAATTAACACTGATGTCATAAGAATATTTCTGTATATATTCTGGTTGATTCTCCAGATGGTCTGATGTGAAATGCAAATCTTCATCATCATGTTGTTTCCTCATAATTTTGGGAAGAAAATATTAAATTTAGATTAAGAATCTACTTAAGCAATGTTCATGTGCAGTAAAGATGGATGCATACAATTTAGATACATTTACCCTTTTGCTTATTATTGATATTTATGTATATGACTACAGCCATTAAAAAGACTAAGTATTTTAGTATATGAGTATATTTCATTCCTTTAAATAAAGGACATTTTTGCAAAGCATAGATAGTAAGTATTATGAAGCAAACAAAAATGACTAGTAATATACTGAATTTACAAGTGGTTCTATATTAACTCTGCACCTACACTGCAAAAGTATGAATTCTGGAAGTGGAAAAGTGGATAATTTCTTTATCCTAGAAATATTTCCAGTGGAGAAAGAAGATCCATCCACTTCGAATAAGAGGAACCACATGATATTTTTGGTTAAAAATTCCTTGGCAAGTAGCTGCTTCCAAGTTGCAAGTGTGGGCAACTACAGAAATCTGGTTACTTGCAAAAGAAATTAGAACTAGAACAGCAGAGTAATTCAAGAATTAATCTTTAACACAGTGGGATACTTTACTTTTTCTAATAATTAAAATCGCAAAAAATAGTGTTATTCCATTCATATTTCCCATTTTATCAAAGTCACATCAATAAACTGCATCTTTAAAAATATCATGTACAAAAATATGTACACGCATGCAAAAATATTTTTAATCAGAACATTAGAGTCAGTACCTTCAAGCTAGTGAAGCATTAAAATACATCTTAAAACGTACTAAAAAAGAAAATATTCTATCAATTCACATTTATTAGAATGGTCACTATCAATTTTTAATGTATTTAAAAAGAATATATGTATCTTCCTGAAAAAACATTTACCAAAAAGTAATTTAGATGATAGTAATAATGATAGTAATTTATACTCGCCTTTCACATTTAAAGATGACTGATTCAACTGTGAGTACTGAACTCAGAAACTTGACGATTTAGGGTTCTATTAAAATACGTTTTTTCTAACTTGCTATTCATAAATTTTGGTTAAATATGCAGCCATAAGTAGCTCTGAATTTATAAGAGAATTATGTATACACAGGTTCATAAAAGCTACTATTTATATATTAAAATAATGCCATTTACAAAGAAATACTTTGTTATTGGAAAGGTGATTCTTAGAAGTTTCAATATTTTTAGTAATAAAACTACAAGAAAATGTACACTAAACTTTACGGTAAAAAAAAAAAGCTAGGGCTACAGATTTACGTATTTTTTCCTCATCATTGTTTTAAAAAAATCCTACAACTTCTAGGAAATTTTTTTGATCTAGATAAACATATTCCATGTTAATTCCAAATAAAGCTATTGTACCACTTGAAATGACATCAATATTTTTTACTGTTGAAATTAAAATTATGGAGAAATGGTACATTAAAAATTTTGTGTGTGTGTACATGCGTTATGTGAAACAAGACAGCAAATCAATGCTTTCTAACTCACGAGCAAGCTCTCTTAATCAAATATTTACCTCTTGTATTACTATACTGTTTTCAAAATAATCAAGTATGCAGGACATCCAATGGCTGATAACATAAACTGTCACTGATTTTAGAATATTTTTTTAAAGTTACCCACTTCCTAGTGCAAAATTTATCTGATGGCAAATTCTTATGAACATTCACTATCTCCAAATCTGATGCCATGTTCACTTAATTTGCAAATTTTTCTAAATTAGTAAATAAAGCTTATAAGAGGTAAAAAGGAAAGCAAGTATTAAGTGTTTGCTCAGGTTACCAATGGATTTTTTTTTTCTACATCAGCTGATACAGTAATTTCTCTCTAATTTTTATGGGCACTTGTTACTCATATTTTAATAAAAGTATATTTTAAATACTATAAATAACATTCTGTTCCCTACAGTAATAAATCATAGGATCAAGCCATTTAAAATGTATTTCCCTTTGTTGAACCCAGAACTTACTTACAAATAAATTATAATAACAAGTAAAATGTATACTCAGAATTACTTATTAGGAATAAATTATTACTTATTAGTAAGAGTTTCATTTAATAATCTTATCTAAAAGGACTATTTCTGCTTCTAAAATCTACCTTTACAATGATATATACAATCTACTAAATCAAATGTCAGAGTTAATTCAGGTTATTAAAAAACAACTAATTTTCAACTAATCCTCATCTCACATAATGTTAAGAACTGAAATTATTACTTGGATTTCCATGTTGCTTATTCTAAACCCAGTTAAACTTATGTTTATATTCATTACAAAGAGCATCATACTTAATCGTCTTATACTCTGGCAGGCATTATATAAAATGAAACCCAGAACAGCCTTTCATAAAAGGAAATTTTATTTCCTTGGTGTCCATGACAGTTTTTATTAAACACTGCTGTGATTCTAGCCATTAGAACAGTGCACATAAATAAACACACAATTAATATTTGTTGAATGGATGAGTAGCACTGTGGATGCACATTTTAAATTTTAATATACATTATTATTTTATATTTTTATTCAAAAAGACTTTATGTTTATAATAATGTTTAGATTGGAAATTTTACTAATGTTTCTAGTCTGATTTCTATTATCCTAGAAATCAGACAGCAGTAGAAAACATTAGATTTACATTTCAAATATGTAAGTCATATTAAGGTCTTAAAGATTTAAGCATAATAACATATTTGAAAAACTTCCATAAATATCATCTTGGGGTCCAACATTTGTAAGATGACTTACTCATTTTTTTCTGAGTGATGATGTTTAGTTTTTCTTTCAAATTGTAATCCTGACGATATCTTGACAATTTACAGATACAGAAAATAAATCATATCACTCTTAACTAAAGGTACAATTACTTTACTATATACACACATACTAAAAGATAAATTAATAAAAACCTGTGTGCTGGCATGACTCCATATCTGAGATACTCCATCTGCTTATCTGCTTAATAAATGTTACCCGTGTGTTGACTGAATTTCTGCTTCACCCGAAGCAAAACAACCAAAACGCCCGAAGCCTTTCATGGCCAGTTGGGAGAAGATATGCGCTATGTATAACAACTATCACAAAATAGGAGAACGGGGCCAACTCTTAATACAGCCCAGAAGGAAAACAAAGCAAGGGAAAAACACACTTCGGCACTTACGACATCACAGCACGGAGTGGGTTCAAAGCACTGATGTTATTTTCAAAAACCTACCTTGATGACTGACCCTAGCCCTTGACAATATTTGGCTTAAAAACACAATATTCATAAAACAGGTAAGAACCAGGTATTCTACTTTAAATCAGGGAATATATCTAAAAGCCTAAACTTCATCATTGACAAAACAAGATGGTGAAGATCAAACCATCAATCAGGACCACAAAAAGAATAGGCTCTGTGATAGTCTTTAAAATATCTTAAAGCACCTGAGAATTTTAGTAAAGTGTAAACAAAAGCAATAGTTAAATATGTTTCTAGAAAATTGAAACCCTGAAATAAATGCTCATTAAAAGAAAATTCTCCCACTGGACCCAACATTCTTTCTTGGAACCACGCCCTGTGCATACAACTTTCATTTCAGAAAATATTCTGAGGTGCTTCATCAGAGGTGGACGCATTCAGTTTTGGAATCTCCACCTCTTGGGCTCTGCCCCCCTGAAAGAAAGGCGCAGTAACCACACGCGTCTGGCTACCCTCCACCTGATGGCCTGGCAGCCTCTGGAAGCCACTTGTCTGGGAGGAGGAAGTACCTGTCATTCTCCGGAGATGCATGCTGGATTTGAATCCTGGGGCTAGGAGGTCGTCTCCTATCTAGGGAGGGGGACCATCTACCCCTGTTTGCCCAATGAACAAGACAGGAAAAAACAGGACATTTAGTAACTCCTAAAGTAAAAGAATATATGGAACAAGAGGACTGGAAAAGCACCCCAGAAAGGCAAAGTGTAGACTTTTTGCTTCATAATGTATTCTTCAGTTTTACAAGCCTTGGAAAGATAAATGATAATGCTGTAAGGAAAGAAAACTGGTAGCCTTATATGTGAATAGGGAAACTCATTTGGGAAGATGTCTAAAATATAGTAAGTGTATTTTTTTTTTCTTTTCAATGTGGTTGTGTGTGTTTGCCTATCTATAGACACATATCTCTATATATGTATGAGATATATATATGTATATGTATGTACATATAATTTTACATATATGTATATAAAACTTTATAAGTATGCATGGTTAAGAATCTAGCAGATGTTGAACAAAATAGATTTAAGAAGCTGCCAATGCTTACTTGATACAAGGTCTTGAAATTACTGGATTAAAGTGGCAAAGATGAGGTATGTACATTTGATACAAGGCAGAAGAAATAAATGTACTCTCTAGTGTAGAAACAATGACACGAAGAAATAACTCACAGAAATGCTACTAGTGACATCTACATAAGTTTCCTTGGCGAAAACTGAGGGTTAATAATTGAAATTAAAATATTGTGAACAAAATCCACTGATGTATAGAAGTGGGAAATGCAGATAAATGCCACAGTAAAATAGCATTACCTTTAAAATAGTCTGCTAATCTTAACTTGCAAAAGGATCTATCAGTGAGCTACATAGTTGTTTTCTTATTTCAGCATTTAGAAGAATACTAATTTTTTATGATTAACAATCAAATGAACTTTCAAAACTTGGTTCATTTTTTTGTTAAGCTATCTTGATATTAAGTCTGTGTAACTACAAATTACAAAAATCTGGGCAAATACTGAAAAGAGGCAGTAAGGGACTAAACAGCCCTATTTTGGAAATTTTAATGTATTAGATATGCACATTGCAAGCAGGATAATTTCTCTGCATACTGGCTTCCTCATATGTAACAAAGAATCACTGAATGATGTTTAAGGCTCATCTAACCATAAGATTTTATAACAATCCAAAGAAGATCAGTCGTAATATCTTTTAAAAGCCATCTTTCCTTGCCGTTAATAGCTTGGCTTCCTGGATTTATCAATCTGCACAAAAGCAGCAGAGGGCTACAGACATGACCAGGGTAGCCTTGGTCAGCAGGCTCTCATCTCTGAGAGCCCCCAGGAAACCTGTTCATCATCTCTCAGCTTTGGATGGATTCAAGGAGGGCTGTGCGCAATCGGTACAGCAAGTAGAGATACTCAGTAGCAGAATTTGGGCACAAGACAAAATTGTGTGGCATGTCCTCTGTAATGTGTTACACGTTTGTGAAGGCAAAAATAAAGTTGCATTCAAGTGAGTTAATTATTTTAAATGATTTAAATAGCTGGTCAATTCAGTTGGAATGCTTGAAAAAATATCTTTTCACTGACTTTTGCTCTGCAGACACAATAAAGAAAAATATTTCTAAAGTTTTTAAAGAGAATTACAGCTATAGTGTTTTCTACATGAAATTGTACTCAGTCATGAGAAAGCTTAAGGTGTTCTTTGAAAATACACATATAGAGTCATTATGATTTTCTTTGAACAGTTGTGAAGGAATAAATAGTATTCACTCAACAGGATTATGAATAACCTTGCTTCCTGAGGCAAAATTCCAGTCCTTGTGTTTATTTAAGTGCAAAAATTAAAGAAAATGCTATAATTATGAAACATGCAAGGAAAGCCATGAAGAAGAGAGACGTACATTTAGAAGCAAGCCACAGTGAATGCAAGCTATTAAAAGGGAAATTCTGAAGAAACATTTAGCATCATACATTTATATCTGTACACTCAAAGTCCTTCTGAATATGCTGATATGTAGTCCCAGTAAAAGCAAGGTTTGCTTTTCCCTTGTATCTTGGATATGATAAGAGCAAGATCAACTTATACCTATTTTTTCCCCCAAAGATCAGAGATTACCTAAGTTTTAATAACATATATTTATGAGCATTACATATACTAATGTTTTATATGTTTTTAAAATGTGTGCAACTTCTTTCTCTGTTCCTACTGTCAAACAGATGAAGAGGATCAAAGTTTGAATCTTTATTCGTTATTACTGAATGAAACACCTTCCACATGCATTTTCATGCTAGAAGTGAAAAAGGCATGCTACGCTGGGGGCATTCATTGCAAATCTGAACTACAACAGCTGCTTCTTTATTTCTCCTTCCAAATCATCTTGCCTGCAAGTTACGTTAATAATGCTTTAATCTCAGATACTTTAAACTCATTAATTCAGGAAGTCTGTTTACTGAGAGCTCATCCTTTTCACTGGCCTCAGAACAGGGGGCAAAGGTCCCTCTGATGGCTGTGGGACTGAAGGAACAGGCTGCAGAGGAGGTCCCTAAATAAGGGTCTACAAAGTTTTGTTTGGCTTTGTTTTGGCAGTGATATCAACTATGCACAGCACAGAATAAATAATGAATAAATATTTGCAAATATTTAAGTAGATAATAAAGAGGATAAGATTTGAGGTTTGGGGGTAATACTAGTAAGAAATGAGAAACTAAACTGAGAAATCGATAGTGGTGAGGCAATACAAGGACTTAGAACTGACTGTCCTCAGCAAGCAATCAAATGGTTCTTATCTTGGGGCTTTTCCCTACCATGGATATACCTTAAGCCAAATGCATGTGTATTTAAATGTGTAACTAGTATTTATGCTTGCATGTGTACACAGCTTTCAGTGGTGCACAACTCTTGGCAGGGCTCCTTTAATTACCCGAAAGAGAAAGTTTTTAGAAATGCAAATCCTTCATTCCATAAGCAGCACACATAAAAAGTATCTGTGAAGTTCTGTAATATTAGAAACCAAACCTGACCAAAGGAGAGAATTGATTACATTTATTTTTATGGTCTATTCCCATTATTCATGGAGTTCTTTAAAACATTTTCCCCAATACTATTTAAAATTAAAATTAATATAGGTACTTACATTTTGGAATAAGGTTTATCTATTTCAATTCAAGTTAACAGTTGCTAAGTTTTAGGCAGGAACTTCTTTATCTTAGGCCTCGTGTTTTCACATGGAGGGAAATTCTTTCAAGTCCTGCCTTGGGTGTCTGTCCACCACAAGGAGGGAGTAGGGAAGACTTTGTGGTAAAGAATCAGGCACAGATTACTTAGCCCTCTCTGATTTCCTCTTTCCAAATCAGTCTGACTGCAAAACAGCAGCCTCTTGCTGAGCCATCAGGAAGCTTACGGCCTGAAGTCTGGCTCCTGAACTTGCTCACTGTATCTATGGTGATGACTACATCTCCCACCTTGCAGTTCCTGGGTCTAGTTCACAACTGGACACAGACTTCGGAGCAGAAAATAGGGAGTGTTTTTTAAGTGCCCTCAAATCCCCAAACTGAGCATTTACTAAGTAAAAATAATAATAATAATGCTATTGCAACAAACAGCAAGCACAAACCGGATACGATCCCTGCCCTCCAGGAGGAAAATCCAGTAAAAGGAAAAAAATACTTGCCTAAGTGAAACAGAAAGTATGCAATACTATGTGAATCCAGAAAACAGCATCGATAACTCTGCTTGGCAGAGAAAGGGAAGTGGGAGGGAGGTTAGGAGAAGTTCTACAGGAGATATGGTTATTTGACCCCCTTTTTGAAAAATGAGGATAAAAACAAAAAGAAAAGAGTATTTTAATTGTAACGGAAAGACAACTTCATACGAAAACTAACAGAATGATTAGTAGAGCTTATGAGAAATTTAGGGGGCAAGAATGACACTGGAAGTGGAGGAGGACTTTGGTGTAATCTGTTTTGAAGATTCTTGAAGGAGAATTGATAGGACTTTCTGTTTTACTCAATGAGACAAAGGAGCAGGAGACGTATTTCCAGATTATGTGGATGGTTACATGTCAAATTTGTCAAAGCACGGGGACATGTCAGAAAACAAAGCATTTTGCTGTCAAGGGGTGTGAGGGGAGACAGTGAATTTGATGCCTGCAGGGTCTGCCAATCACTGAGGAACTTAGGCATTTTCAGGGGAAGGTCTGGCCTGACCAGCTCCAGTGGACTGTGGTCCTCATATGTATTAGTGTGAAAACTTTTGATAGACATTGAATTTCAGAGATGGGATGGGTGAGCAACAGAGGAAAGGTGAGAGGGAGACCGGGGGAAAAGAAGCCTGTAAAGGAGACTGACTTGACACGGAGGTGTTAGGGAATTTGTAGAGTGTGCTTGAGAAAGGAAAGATTCTAGAGGCAGCAGTGACTGTAAGATGTTGTAAAATGCTGCTGTGCCGGTAGAGGCCAAGGTAACCCATGGCAGGGTTTTAGCAAAGTGGCGGGACTGCAGAACTTTCTGGAAGGTACAAAAAAGAGGTGGCAAGTATAGACTACTCTCTGATGGACTTTAGCAAGGCTACGGTTTCTTCAAAAGGTCTAAGAAGAAGATAAAACATCCAAGAAAAGGATTCATTCTCCAGTGGCTCTAAAAATCAGTGTTTCCAGATACATAAGCGACATTCTGTTTGAAAATCTGGGAAAGGAAAGGCTAGGAGCAGACATGTAACTCACTCCTTTGAAATCAGGTACAAGGGGGAAGTGATGACCTCAAGCTGACCTTGACACAGAGAAAGGAAAGTACAGTGACTTTGACTGGATCTCCTTGTAAACATGCAGTGGTATTTGCTAGAGAAGAGATGAAAGCAAGCCATTTCTATTAGACATTTTCAGTTGGGTATAACCAGTCTTTCGGGTTATCTTTCATTGTAAATGAACCTCAAATTTCTTGACTTATGAGCCATGACTGTATGGGGCTAAGGGTAATATGTATTTTTTCTAGTTATGTAATCCTCAGAATACATAACAGAGGTGCTCAAATATGGAAATGACCTCCTTTGAAAACAGGATTTCCATTGGCTTATATGGAAATTTATTTCTTAACCTGGGCCAAACCATTCTCCTAAGGAATACAAGGTCATTCTGACAGTCTGGGGGTAGTTCAGGAGAAGAACATGCTAATTGTACCTGCTGCTCCTGTATCTTGGAATCGTTAGGGATGTGTGACAGTGAGTGTTGACTCAGCTTTAAGAAGTTCATGCTTTGTACTAACACAGAACTTCCTTTGCTCCCAAGCTTAGTGAGGAAACTTCAGAAAGCCTCCTAAGTAGGTAGAACACCATAGAAATGGTCATCGAGATGGTTGAGAATCAGCAAACTGCTTCACCTCAAGAGGTGATAAAGCTATGGAAATGTGGTGCTATCTCAAGAAAATGAAATTATATTTCTAACAACTTTTCTCTAACATTGTGCCTACTACGTACGTATCAGGCATTAACCAGCTCTCTGCTCCATCACAAGAGCTAAGTAATCTGGAAACCCGGGAAGCCTCCCCAGTGTTTTCACGTCCCATCTGTGGATGGACAAGTGCATCTTCCAAAAAGCACAAAGCCCCCACTGCTGGCCCTGTTCTGTCCTGTCTTGAAGCTGTTCAGGGGTCTGAGCATGCATGAGCAGCATCTTCCACACCAAAATGCATCTATAATGTCTGCAAACTTCCTGATGAAAACTCTTCTCATTTTAGTTTCTTCTTGACAAGAAACTGACCCCAATAAATTAAAGATCATTAGTAATACTGATTCTTGAATTCTCGCCCCTTTTTCATTTTAATGGGAAACTTCTCTCTTTTTTTCAACACATAGAGTGAACATGAGTTTCATGCATCTTTTATCTTCTTCCATCAAAATTAAATATCACAAGTGAGTGTACTCAGACTTAACTATGGCCTGTAAAATAACTGTGGCTGGATTATCTGCCTACAGGTTGGCCTGTTCTAAGGGTATTATCCGAGAGATTAAATTCAGCAGCACAAGGGTTTGTGAATTCTATAGCTTCAGAGCAACAAGAGAACACGTGCTAGACAGGATTCAACAAAAGAATGACATGTCACTGTCCAATGCAGTGGCCACAGAGCACTGTGAAAAAGGGAAAGCCGAATGTCTCACTAGCAGTTTTTAATTGATTATATGTTAAAATGATAACAGTTCACATACATACTAAAGTACTAATTTTACATCTTTAAGATGGCAAGCAGAAAATTTTAAATTATGCTTGTGACTCAAATCTTCTAAATTAGAACTAATACAGATGATATTTAAGATGTTTGGGTGGTGTTTTGTCATCAGAAGTTTCCACTGACTCATTCTACCCTTGATTTAACACCAACTCTAAACATATAAGGAAATAACAGTAAGTGAATAATATAAAATATTTTTCTTGTTACTCTTGTAATTGGGGGAGGGGAATATAAAACAAATGCGAACAGTGAAACAATTTCAATTGTGCTTTTAGAAGAGCCCATAGTCATTTCAACTAAAATCTCTCTTATAAATGTAAAAAAAATACAAAACATAAGTTAGATTCCATTGTTTTCTAACATAAATTTTGCCAATACAAAATAATACAAAATTCAAAAGCAGATTTTTTTTAGAATAATCTTATGAAGACATTGAAAATGAATATTTGAAATTGAATATGTCTACCTGAACCTATTAGTCAATTCTAGAAATAAATGTTTCATAAACAAATGAATAGAATCAAACTATAAAGATTGCTAGAGCAAAGCTTTAAATAGCCTCAAAAGAAGAGGAAAAGTGGGTTACATTAACAGAATGAAACATTTTTATTCAGGATTCGTGATGAGGTAGTATCTTATCTCCAGTGAATGACTTCCAATTGAAGAGAGATAACATTTATAATGAACACTATCAAGTATAACCAAGTTTACTGGAATAGAAAATTCCACTGAAAAATTAGCTGCTCACATAGGCGACAGGTTAACATGTGATCACTGAATACCTTTAAATTAAAATCAGACTTATTCATTGATCAGTTAAAAGCATTAAGCAAAATTATGTATGTGTGTATATAATGTGCATTTATTTTTGTAAAGCATCAGGAAATCCATGATAAACATACCACATTTTGTTGTCAAAACATAACTTAATAACAACATGATCTATATCAAAGAGAAAGTTGATTTAATGAGTGAATGTAGATGCACAAAGGAAGTACTCTATCTAAATAAGACTCTTGTTTTTGAGCTTACAGAAGATTGTTGTTGAACCTACAGAACTATTTATCAGCAGATCTACCACGTGATTTTCTCCTTCAAATAACTCCCTGTCCCCATAACCATATCAGCGTACTGAAGGCTCCCTGAGTAGACGTAAAGAAAACCACAGAAAGGCAACAAAAGGGAAAAGCAGCAGCCAGAAGCAGTTACAAATCACATCACGCCATTCGCAACGACACGCACGGAAATATGTGTATGTGTGCCCTCGGGCTCCCCCACGTACACATATGTCTCTGCATGGACTTGGACGGGAGGGAGGGGAGAGGCAGACAGTCGGCGGGTGAACATGGATGAGCAACCTGTGAAGCTCCGTGACACGAAACACAGTGATGGGAAAAAGGTGACTGTACAAAATGATAGGAGAGTAAGAAAGTCTTACTGTATACCTTTCTCGTTCTGGTGAATGCAAACTAGCATCTGGTCTCAAGCAGTTGGTACTAGCACTCCTCGCCCTGTCAAGGGAGGGCTGCAGGTCACTAGTGCCAGTGCATTGCGTCCAGGGTGGAGGAGGAGGACAGAGAAAACAGAGAGAGGAAGACCGGTTAGCGAGGAACCCATCCAGGCCTGCCCCTGTACACAGAGTGCAGAATCGCTGCGCCGCGTTCTAAGGGCTGAGCACCGACAGGACGGCCATGCACAGTTTTGTTTAGAAAGTGACACTAAACAAATATTATGCTCGAATTGCTTTGCATAATTTTTAAAAGGGTCTCAGACGGAAATAAATAAGACTAAGTCACACCTACTCATGAAAAAAACTGGATACAGAAAGCACTGAAACGAAATGCCTAACACTCCGTTACCAAGGACAGATGCCACACCAAAACAAAATGAAGGACAGCAGAGGAGGAAAATTTTACAACTCAGCTACTCTGGATCAAACACTAGACAGGGGAGGTGGAAGGTATGACGTCCAAACGTCCTTACCCAACCAGAATCTCATCAGTAAACCTCAGTGCTCTCGAGTGAAAACATTCATGGTGAAGGGTTTGGGTTTTGGTACGTGCAGGCAGAATTGAGCTCCACAAAGTAAAATTATCCAAAAATAAAATAAAATAAATTAATTCTCATAATTCAAATCAACAAGTAACATAGCAAAAAAAAAAAAAAAAGAAAAAAGATGACAATGACTAGAAATCTGACATTTGAGTATGTAGATTTCATTTAGAGAAGTAGTCTAGCATAAATTTTATAATTAAAATGATCTTATTTTTACTTTCAATTGATTTTTATTAGTTTTTCTACACTGTTGAGTTGTCTCTGCTGTACAGCAAAGTGAATCAGTATATATATATGTGTATTTACTCTTTATTAGATTCTTTTCCCATATAGGTATTGAGTGTTGACAGTATTGAGTAGAGCTCTCTGTGCTACACAGTAGGTCCTTATTAGTTGTCTATTTTTAAATACAGTACTGTGTATATATAGTGTTTTATTTGTCAGTCCCAGTCTCCCAGTTTATCCTCCCCCTTCCCTCCCTTAAAGTTATTTTTAGAAATCATTAGTGTTTCTCTGTGTATAATTAATTTTAAGAGGAAATGCTAGTGTTTTATTAGACTGTACATTTGCTATTTTTAGTAGGCTGGGGATTAGGGATTAGTTTATAACTGAGACTCACTGTTAGGACTCTTACCTGTAAATATCCCAGTGAGAACAGGTCTCTAATAAGGGCATCTTAGGCGGTAATGTTTTATAGTGCCTAACAAGATGTCTGGAACGTGGCAATGGAGACACGCAGAAAACAGAAAAATATATATGAAGTGAGTTTTATTAGAATACGAAATAAGAGGCCTAGAAAGCTAAAAAGATGAATCTTTTGTTTTTCTCAGAAGGACCACCTTGATTATTTGAAGGTAGGAATAGAACTATTAAGCATGGAATTACAGTCGTCTGTGTGCATAATTAAGATACTCTAAATTATAGTTCAAAAGCCTTAATTTGAAAAAGATCTGTAACCTATACTCTATCCAGTATCAGGCATGAAACTTACTATTTAACTCCTGATTTAATATTATACCTACTTCTTTGGAAATAACAACTCATAGTTAAAAAGCACTAACAAAATAATTCATGAAACTTGGGAATTAATATGACTAAAAGTTAATATTCTAATAAGAAGGAAAATGCTAACCAGTGTTTCAGGGAAAAGGCTGGTCATGGTACTGACCAGGCAGTAAAGCGGGGAAGATTAGGAGATGACAAAGCAGGGGCAAGTCCTTTCCACTTATTAGCTTTTGGATACAAACCCAGCAACAGGTAACAATCACTGGAAACTGGGTGAGATGGATATTAGCTGCAATCAGAATATTAATTCTGATTTGGCAGAACAAATGGCAGGAACAAGGCCCAATATCATCTGAATTCACTTAAAACCTATGAGGGCTTCTGGCTGTCTATAGGACAAATGAGTCCCAGTCAATTAATTTTTTTGATCATTTAAATTTAATAATATTTCTACAAATTTAACTATCAATTATGAAAATATATTGTCCATTTGGCTTACATTAAAGTTTGATAAATTGATAATGGATTAAACATTTGCTTAGGACATATTAAATATCAAACACCCCCTCCTCCCAGTTTATTCATGTTTATACTAATGGTTGAATCGGGAAATCTCTTAAAACATTGGTTTAAAATGTATTAAAGTACCACCTTCAAGCACCAGTCAAGGACACTTAAACTGAAGCAAATGATTCAGCTTATCTCACAAACAGTAGAATCTTCTTCTCAACTCCTAAACCTAAGGCAACTATCTTACGAAATAGATTGCCAAATACTTTTTCTAAGCAATTGGTTCAAAAATGATTTGGGGAGGAGTACACTGTAATTGGGGTCAGAAGAGAATGGAAACAATGAAAAATTGCACACAGTTTACAGAATGAAGGTCCACATTGACTTTGCCATTTACTGACTGTGAACCTGGGTGATTCAAGTCAAATCATCCAGCCTTTTTCTACATCTGTATCACGGGAGAAATAGTCTTTGATGGGGACGCTGTCTGTGAGCATTAAATGAAATAACAGGTACAAAGGATCTAGGACACAGTAAGGAAGCCAACGCATTTTCTGTACCACATGACTTTCTCAGGACATGCTCTATGAAAAGATTATTTGATATGACAATCATAGCAGGGGATGAATTAAACGATATGGGACAGATATCTGTAGCACACAAGTTTGGTATGGTTTGCATGTAAAATCTAGGCACTGATTTTAATTTGTAAAGTTTTCAAAATATGTTTGACTTGCAAACTCTTAAATTGTTTGAACTTTGTGCAAAACTAACTCCTTGTCAAATGTTTTTTTTGGGGGAAAAAAACCTAATTTAGTGGAAAACTTCAAATAGAACTGATTTTGAATCCTTGCTAAATTACATATCAAATAAAACTTTCTTAGCCTCTTTCCTCAACTGGGAAATGAAGATAATAATATTAATGTGATAGAACTTTGTCAGGATGATGAGAAAAAATACATTAATTAATTAGCACAGTTCTTCGTAGTCAATGAATGCTATTTTCCTTGTTTACTGAAAAGTAGTAAATCCACAGGTTTTATTCTTTAAAGTCCTATGTGAATATGACAGGCTGTATCTTGATGATAAAATTTTATAAAATGATGAAACTACTACTTTATTTTATTGAGCATATTATGACATTTTACCTTGAGAAATGAAATATAAGGGAAAGAAAAACCACATATTTAGTAATTCTATGTATATTATTGGTGTAAGAGTATTAAAAATACCCACACTTTGGTGCCTAATAAACATGAAGGCTGTTTTTTGCTTTTGTTTTATGGTTGGAGTCATGTCAACAGGAATATGAGAAAACTTTCTGAATCAGTAAAGAAATCATTCCTATTAAACTGTTTGTCAAGACAACTAATACTAAAGCTTGAGACTTCAGCATTATGAAGAATCTGAGTTGATTTTTCTAATAGTTATGATTTTACATGATTTATCCAGTTTGGAAGCAGAACTGACATTCCTCACTTTTCACTGTGGCACTGCACAGAGAGCCATTTTTATTTCGAGGCATGTTTTATACATGTAAAACGTTAGGGCTTACTTGTGTTAAGCACGTATTTGTGGTAAGCATATGTGCTTGTCATGGTCATGGCAGTGACCATGTTCACCACCTCAGCAGAAGCCCATGTCTTCAAAGACGCAATAAACCTGCCTGTGCAGGGGAGGATTTCCAGTACAGCTCTTTCATTCTCTTTCCTACCTACTCTTTACTGCCACAATATTTGAGTTTATCTGTGTGTTGGTTTGTTTGTTTTACTGAATTACTACTTCTTTCCTTTCTATTACTGACATACTGACATACTATTACCCACACTGACAATAAATATGCACAGATTATCCTGTAAGTAATCTGTAAGATGGTTTATCTGAGATATGAGATCTAAGAGATGTAATAAGATGAAAATAAAGCTCTAGGTTCCAATTTCGAGGATGGTATTATGCCCCTTTTGGTCTCATCTTTAAAAAGCCTTCATACCCTTATGTGCTTTCATGAGAATGTTTGTAGTGGAGCACTTCTGAACTGGTGGCAGCATGAAGGACTGGAGGGCTTGGAAGTTTACATGTCAAATATCCTCACTCTTTATCAAGATAGGAACTGAAGCTCAGCTATTAAAAATGAAAACGGTCAAGATTTTATTAAAATCAAACAAAGAAAACAATAGAATATGAAACACACAAAAATTAAAAAAAAAAAGGCTAAAACAAAGCTAACTTACAATGATGTAAACAGTAACACTGCCACGCACAGCTGATCAGATTTTTGTGCCTCGATGGGTGTATGTGGCAGGCCTGGGGACCCCTCACAGCGAGGTTATGGAATTTTAATTGCAGAAATCGGTTCCTTGGTTTTGGCAATGTGTAAACAGTTCTGCAGAGAGGCTCACTAGCCTCTGGATTTCGAATGTACAAACAGAAAAGCAGTCTTCCTGGATTAGAATTCAAATATATTGGAACCTTTTCCACAACCTCCATATATGACAAAACCAACTGAATACTGGCTAAATTGATTTTACGTATTTGTAATCATACCGCTGAGGGGGAGATGGAAGCAGAGTAGAATGGAAAGAGTCATCACACACAGTTACTTCACCAAATTCCTGTAGTTACCTGGTGGTGTGTAGGCATTCTGCACTTCGTCCTCGTTTTGCTCTGGGAAGCATGAGAAGCTCACTGCACAGACAGGATGGGTGGTGAGTGAAACAGATAGGTCATGAGGCATTAGATGACATGGGTTTTGCCAATGGTATGCCGATGACAACAGGAAAAGGGAAGAAACCAGATTGTCTGCACTAGCATATTTGCTTGAGAGTTCAAACAAAAATAAACATGACAGTATTTTTAAAAATTTAAACAATAAAGTGCAAACATTATGGTCAAAGTCCTAGCTGTTGCTGATTTGCTATTCTACTTCAAAATGATTTTATAGAGTATCAAGAAAAAACTTAATGGATCCCTTCCCATGTAAGACCCAGAAATCTATTTCCAATTCCAGACATTTGGTTATTTTAATAGCTTTTAAAAGCCCTATAAAATCTGGCTTTTCCACTTCTAATGGGAACTCTAGATCCTTTCATTTCTTTTTAGCAACTCAAAGCACAATGGATTTCTCAGCTTTTACAGCCACTAAAATGCAACATCTCATTTTCTGTTTTTCATTTTCTGACTAGGAAAATATTTGATTAGGAATGTTTATCTTAAAATTGATACTTTTTCTATACTCAAATTAATTTCATTCTATTGAACGCCCTGGTCTAGAAGTCCTTTTTTATCCCCTCGTTCACATAAATTTATGGTGGCCCTGGTGACTGGCAACAAAGGGACCCTCAGCTGACATCACTCCAGCCTGAGTAGCCTGGAACCCTACTCTGGAGAGCAGTGTTAAGTCCCAGTAAGTTCCATCACCCCATCCTGAAGGTCTTGGCCCCACTCCCTCTACGGCAGGGTGACAATTATGGAGCTAAAGGGCTATCTGTGAGTTCTGTGTCCTTGATTGCACAGCAAAAAACTGGCCACCGAGTACCACACTCCCTTCCTACCCCTCCCTAAAAACCGCTCCACTTCAAAAACCCAGAAGACATTATCCAACCAGCTGGGGACTCTAACAACTAAATCAAACCCTGAGCTAGTGGTCAAGCACATCCTACACGAAGAGGGTTGGCCAGAGGAGCAGGTCCTTGGAAATACAGAACGATGGAACCAGAACGCTGATTTTCAGTAACTGTAAGTAACAGGAAGTACCTTGTTCATAAATAAATGCAGAACTAAGTTTACATACACATCCATAGAAGAAAGAGTCCATTTCAACATTTTGTACTTTATAGACATTTTAGGTTACTACATTTTATGAAAAGTAGGTGTACTAAAAAAATATTACTATTGAAGTTCTCACAGATACTGTGAAAGTAACAGTCTTTCAGATGACCTGTACTTTTTTATTACAGAAAAAACATAATTTCGCAATTATACAAATAATATTCCTAAGACTGAAATACACAAAAAATAAAATATTTAAAAGTAGCTTATATAGTCTCCCTTCTGTAATTTAGTTATGTAAGTCAACAACAAACTGTATATTTAAAACTGGCTAAACATAAATTCTGATTTTGTAAAATAGTGCACATTTTATGACAATATACTATTAGTCAAATATTTCCTAGAGGTGCATTTCTATTAGAATATCTCAAAAGGCATTCCTTGGGAGAAGTTCAGTTTTGAAAGATGGAATTCTTTTACTGTCTTTTGTGCTCTGCTAAGATATCTATCATATATGAAAACATGGCAAAGAAAATGTATCATGTTGAGATCATAATGTGAAAAAATACCTGTCTTGTTCTGATAAACACTGACTGTCCACATCTCTGATTCTCTGATCAATTGGGCTTCGGGAGACATCACGGTGTCTGGTTGGAGAACGTGATCTTCTTGTTGGATGAATTTCATCTAAACTCCTAAAATGATTACAAAAAATTATATGTCTCAAAATACAACATTTTTCCCAAGCAGTCTGAGAGACTGACAGGAACGAACTGATAGTAATTGGCAAACAACTGACATGGCTTATAAACCTCTGGCCATATCCCCAAACACCTGTTTTAAAGGTATTTATTGTCTGTTGTTGCTTTGCCTGTGCTGTATTTCCCCAATCTCTTTTTGAACTACTATCAAAAAAGGACCATAGTTTTCATCTGCATACTTAAATAAAATTTCAGAACTGCATTTCAGGGTTAGGTGAAATACAGAAGGACATTCTTTATGGTTTATATGCTTTTCCAAACATTTACAGTGCTTCAAAGAGACAGCACCAAATTTCTTAAAAATACATTCTGCCTTTTAACCTTATTTTCTCTGCCACTTCTCTGTCCAAGCTAATTTATTATCCTACAATTTCTCCCAACAGGAGAGAAAAAAAAAAAAAGCAAAGAGAATATAAGACAGTTCTTAAAAAACTGTGCTTGTGACATTAACTTCTTCCACGCCCTGGGAGATGTGTTGAGATTAGAGAACAGAATGTTGCACAGGTTGGGTTACGAATAAGATGGCATTTTGCCCACACAGGGTTCTGAAAAATAACTGATTGACCAAACCGTTCTTTCATTGCCCTTAGAGTCTCCTATAAGTTTGCATGTTATGATAACAAAAATGTGCTGTCAGGGCTTCCCCGGTGGTTCACTGGTAAAGAATCTGCCTGCCAATGTAGGACGTGCAGGAGATGCGGGTTCGAATCCCTAGGTCAGGAAGATCCCCTGTAGGGATGAGGAAATGGCAACTCACTCCCATCTTCTTGCCTGGGAAATCCCATGGGCAGAGGAGCCTGGCGGGGTACAGTCCATGGGGCCTCCACGAGTCAACAGGACTGAGCACGCATGCACATAACGTAAAAAATGTCCCGTCAAGGATGCAAAGCCCTTCTCAAAGCCTACCTCTGTAATGGCACATTTGGTAAACGTGACCGTGGCCTCCCCTGATCATCGCCGCGATGAGGAGACACCGACCGTGAGCGGTGATGAGTTGTTCTCTGCTGCTCTGGCACGGTTAATGTTGAAGGTTTGCTTTCTCGAGTGCTAGACCTATAACCTACTGGTGAGAGTACACACGAAGAACAAGTCAATATTCTTCTATAATGTCAATGCTAATGTGGCGATGTCAAATTATACCCAAAGCAGCCACTGACCTATGGAGATAAGTGCCATGCAATCAGTATTATCAGGCTTATCTTCAAAACTACCAAGTACAGGTATGGAGTGTAACATACACATGCATGAGGACCAAGCAGAGTTTGGCTCGACTCAAAGGTTACCATGGAGATACTGACATGAATATGACAGATGATGCCTCAAAAATCATGATGAGTTGGGATACTGGCATAATTTAAAGAAAGAATTAGTGATTTTTTTTTTTTTCAGCAATACAAATCGAGGACTTGCCAGTGAACTGTTATTCATATACAAGTCAACGCTTAGAAATGTAGTGCCTTTTTAAATTGTGTTTTTTGATTTTTTCATCCAAATGACACTATATGTTATTTGGGTTTCAGATGGCTTCGATAATAAGAAAATAAAATCAATATCATACCAATTTTAATGATTAAAGAAGAGTAGCAGGTCTTCACTATTACAAATACTGATTGTGAATTTTGTGAACCACAGATAATACTGCAATTTTCAAATGAAAATATGGTATGGGTGGAGATGACTATGGAAATAACACAGAACAAATTAAACCTCCTAAAGAAATAATAATAAAATCTACCCTGGACATATGAAATTATTCCACAAATGTGCTATTAAGCTAAAGTAATTAAATTAATAGTTCAAATTAAATTTTAACAGTCATGCTCCCATGAAACAAAAAGGTTTTTACAATCTCTGATTTAGTTAAACAGCAATCTCAATTACATAGTAATAGGTTAAGTATTTTTCAAAAGGGTCATTATTACTATTGTTGCAAGAAAATTAAAAATTATGTGGCCAAAGGAAAAATAACTATATTTACAACTACATAAAATGTACACAACCTATGAAAACATTAAATTTAACTGGGCAGCCTGACTAATGCTCATCTATTTACGTGATAACTCCCACATCATTTTTAAAGGCCATGTGACATCATTTTTAAAGGCAGACTAAAATTCCCCAACAGTGTATCTGTTGTGATTGTATAATCTTTTGACCTCACTTAGCATATAAGGAAGGTCTTCAGATATTTCATAAAGGCTGATTTGACAATACTGACACCAAAGAAATTCAGCCATTTTATCACTCTCTAAAAACATCTAGCAGCTGGTGCTACAAGATGGACTTGAAAGGAAAAAAAAAAAAAAAAAAAAACTGAAATAACTTCCAAGCAAGTTTTCCATTCCAAGGAGAAAGCTAAATTTGTACCATTACTCTGAAAGTTTGTAAATTAAGAATGCTTGTTGACATTAACAAGTCCAGAAGCACTATACTGTGAAGACAACAGTAAACTTGGTAGCTTTTGGTGTTCTTGTTTTGGAGATAGGGAATGGCGGGAATGTTTGAAATGTAAACAGTAGTGGTGCAAAATCATTTTCATTTAGTATTCATGCAAAAAAGTAATAATTACATAGTGGTGCAGTGGTAAAGAACCTGCCTGTCCATGCAGGAGACTCAGGTTCGATCCCTGAGTCGGGAAGACCCCCTGGAAAAGGAAATGGTAACCCACTCCAGTATTCTTGCCTGGAGAATCCCATGGACATAGGAGCCTGGCAGGCTACAGTCCATGAGGTCGCAAAAGAGTTGGACGTGACTTAGTGACTAAACAACCACAAAAACATCAGTAAACAACCAAATAATTATAAACATAAGTGCTATTAATTTATAATTTCATATACTTTCATAACAAAAACAACAGCAATTCATGTATTTTTAATTTCATGTAGAGTTTCCTTGTTCAGAAATTGTAATATTAAGCCTAGAAAGAGATCAACTAAATATACATGTAATATTTATTATATTAGCCCTTCATTTGCTATCCTGCCTCATCCTAAAAGTATGAAGTTTTAGGTGAATCAAATATGAGAACCACCCACAGAAGCAAATTCTATTTAGATAAGTTGGAAATCACAGCATTAAGGTAATTGGAAGGCAAAATTTTTGTTAGAAAGATTTGATAACAAGACCCCATTCCTATCAGGAATCATCTGAGTTCTATTAAATATGCCAAGGGGTATAATTTACCTTCCCCCTTTCAATTTCATAAAAAATATTCTATTGAATTTTGTGTGGAAGTTTCCATGTAGAGTGAGTGTGTCTAATTATTCTGATCCTTTTAGAAACCAACAAACTCAGAAAGCAAAACATGAACTGTAATCCACAATTATCCACTATTATTTAAAACTCTCCCTGATGGTCTGATATCAAGGGGTAATCTAAGTATATAGATATACAGAGCCAGATTTATTGTTGTTAAGGATATCTGACACTTCATACAGCAATCAAAGACTACATTTTCTCTGAATTACAGGGAGCAAATGAAACCTAATTTAAAGGAACTCTCCATAATATTCTCCCAGTTTTAATGAAGGCGTAAAAAATCTTTAAATTGTAAACTCAGTCACTAGTGTGGCATCTGTCTATTGACATTTACCAAAATCACTGCCTTCAAATTAGGTGCATCCCTGTCTGAAGATTATGCAAATTAAGGGGGCATATGTCAATATCATCCTAAGAAAATGTTCTTAATATCCTAACATGTTCTCTTAATTTTTTTCTCATTTGAATATCTCCCTACTTTTCATTAGCAAATAAAAGGAAAAGGGTTAGTGCCAAGAAAATAAGTCTTTACTAATTGGTTTTACTCACTTTCTGACTAGAGTCAGGTGAGAAACAGACTTGAACTGCAAAATATCACAGAGATTTTACTAATTTATACAGTGACAAAAGACATTGACTTAAATAGCAAACTTTTCTAAAGCATTTCCTTTTGTAAAACGTACATACACATTCTAGGTATAATCATTCTATGTATAATCAGCACATCACAAAAGCATTGAAGTTAAGCCATGCCACATGCAATTTAAACCCTGCCATGCACATTTTTCGGTATATTCCATGGACGGCTACCTTATTTCCAGAAACACGGGAAGGAAAGTCACAGAGATACAATATAAAACATAGGAGAGTGGGATTTTTATTTAAAATTAACTATATCTTTTCAGAATTCATATTTTCACTTCTGCTCCGAACATTTTGAGTTGACAGTTTTAACCTCACGAGCCATGCTTCTAAAGGAGAACCTATCTAATTTAATTTAAGGGGGATGTTAACGAATAGTTACTAGTCCATTTCACACTTTCTCAATAATTTGGAACACAAGTCACCATGGAATAATATCATTCAGACTTCTCTGTGCTATAGATCTGTAGCGTGGGACCCAGGGAAGTCAGGAAACCCACAGGACAGCAAGCACAGAAGCACCGTGACGCCACCCCGCTCCCCCCACGCACCTGGAGGGACCACTCCAATCGCATCATCAACCTCATAGTCTGACATGTCACTGTCACTGATTCGCTGGGACCCTGCACGACAGGAAGGCAAACAGATACCTCTGCGTCTGCTCGGGTCAGGAAATGTGGAGGGCATGGTCACAGTTTTCTCTTTAAATGCTAATTACATTACTACTAAATACTTTATTTTTAGTGAATGAAGCATATTGACTTCAATGTCTCAGGGTGCAAAAAAGTGATTTTCTTGTACATATATATTCTGCGAAGTTCATGTGCAGTTGATTTTCAAGTACTTGTTCTCCAAGGACACCATGTTCTCAGCATCCTTATAAGCACTGAAGACACACATAAGAAAGAAGATTTCATAGAATAGCATTTTGACTTTTCAAATTATTCTTTAATTAAGGTCTACAGCAAAGTGTATACTGTTTTCTACCCATGTATACACCCTCCTGCACAGTGCAGGCAGGATGGGGCTGAGTGGAAAGGTTCAGAGAGACCTTTCTCGGCTGGGACTCTGTGGAACTCATGTCACTGAAAGGGTATCAGGTCCCTTTATAAATATGTGTGTTTAGCCTTCAAAATTAGCCATTACACTGCATTAAAGATTTAATCTGAGGAAATAATTCATCAGAGAAGCACTAACATGACATTTAATTATATGAACATTTGAACAATTATTTGAACATTGATTCCAGGTTACCAAAATGAGGCTTCTAAGTTTCATTTGTCCAATAAGAGATTTAGTCATAAATCAAAAATTAATAAATAAATGCAAAAAAGTACTTTTTTTCCCCCCTCCAATCATCAGAAGAGTAAAAGCAAACAGATTATATAATGTTTTTGAGAAAATGTTTCTTATAAATAATACTAAAATATCCAGGAATTATATGGTTATTAAGATATTCTACACAGCAACCCATCAATTAAGGCAATAACTGCCCCATCGGTCAGCCAATGAACAACTCCATCAGCACAAAGGATTATAATTCACAGGTTCTAAACTTTCACCTCTGGAATGACTCCACTATATTGTATGTATTACTTTCACTGGGAAAAGGAGAAAACGGTCTTGCCAGGCTTCTTTATATAGATGACTAATTTTTCAATAATCTCTAATGAACATTTGAAAAAATACCCTGAACGTCAATATGAAACTCAGACCTAACAACACAATTGCTCCTGGCAACTGAGCAGAGCGTCCACCTACTTTGCAGCTTCTTGCTGGCGCTTTCGCCGTGGGTGTGTCGCCGCGGCATGAAGGGCGATGGCTGAGGCAGAGGTAGTGAAGATTCGTCGTGAGTCTGAAGTTTATACCAATGTGGCTCATCGTCTAGAAGCGCTGTTTCCAACTCTATGAGGATCTGAAAGGACAGCCCTCGGGTTAGATCAAGGAAAGGCATAAGGAATAATGCACACTGCAGAAGCTGCACGAAGCACCTCACTCGGGTCTTGACCATATACTCACCTCTCCAAGGAACTCACTCTCCTCTTCCTGCACCCTGGGCTGGTCCCACACGGTTATTTCCAACATCCGTTCTCTAAAGTCTCTACGATGCACGTGCGAATAGACAAAAGTCTGATTCCACTTTGGTTCGAGGACTTTCTTTACCGTTTTGGTTCTCCTTTTACTTTTATCACTGAAAAGTAAGTATGCTTTGTAAATGAAAAAGCAAACGCAAGTATATGCTGCCACCTACTGTAGCTACATGCAATACTGATCTTGGAATATTTTTACCATTTGTAATTTATACCTGTTATATAAAAGTCTGAAAAGACAGCTGAGTTTATTACAATTCTAGTTTTAACTATGATATAAGCAGTTGTTATGATTATAGACACGCACACACAAGGGTACAAGCTAAATGATGTAGCTCTCAAAGACCAACAGATATAGAAACAAGGTAATGAAAAAATTTTTAATTGACAGGTTATTTTAAAGAAATATAAGGCTTGAGGGAATTTTTTAGGGACAATATATAGCTTATCCCCCCATAGAGGATTACCTATTATATTTTAAAATTATATCAAGGTGTACACATATATGCAAACTCATCAAAATATAAATAATTATGTGGAAATTTTGGTATATCAATTATACTTCAATAAAACTTTAAAAACTAAATGAAACTATATCCCAGGAGAAGAAATTCTACTTTTTCTATAAATAAAGATTTTTCTATAAGTAAAGATTTTATTTAAAAAATATTTAAAAAAATTTCATACCTTCTATCTGGAAGAAAATACATTTTTACATAGGGATTCCTGGGACGCCCATCTACTCTAGGGGGTAGGTCTGTTGCTTGCAGAACATTGACAATCAGTTGGTGGCCCACCTTGTCATACCACAGCTTCACCTAAGCGCAAGGGACACAGAAATTAGCATTTATAAAAATCACAAGGTATTAAAATTTCAAAAAAAGTACTAAAATTATTTTTGAAGGACATTTCAAGTTGCAAAATACAGCTGAATCATAGATACTTTTCAGCAAAGAATACCGACATGAGAGCATAACCACTTTAGAACTTGACTTTCCTCTTCACGCATTTTAAACATGACTTACAACAGGCAGGCCTGCAGTGTTGATATATACTCTCTTATACTGTGTGATGAAATAAAAATAATAGTAAAAATTTTAGAAAAATAATAAGGGAAGAGGGAAATATTGAAATAATTTTTCTTGTTTTTAAATGCTGAATGCAACTGTTTGGTGATTATAAGTATCTTAATGATTTACAGCATGGCTAAAGGCATTCTGCAGCGCCACTTGTGGCTGAAACAAAACGTCTGATGCTAAAAACAGTACACTGAAATAAATAAATAAATAAATAAATAAAAACAGTACACTGAAATAACTTGGAAGAGGTCAGGAAACACATTTACTTTAGGCCTCTTTATACCAGGTACTGCTGCGTTCCTCATTTAATTTTCAACTAACCTATTACAGGTTAATTTTCATGAGAGAAGAAAAGCAAAAAGGAAGGTATCCTGCATATATGATGCCTTCAAACCAAATGAAGATCAAGCGATATTTCTTTAACTAAGATTCATGATAGCATGAATAAAGAAAACCAAGAAAAGAGCACATACTGAAATATTACTGGCAAAACTGTGGATACAGTCAGGGCAGTATCTGTACTGGCAGGAGACAATGTTAGCTTTAATTCTTTTTCTTTTTTTAATTTAGAAGTTAGCTTTGGGTTTATGGTTAAATAAGAACTATCAAGATAAGTTGTTTAATAGGTACTTATTGTAATACATTTAAGAGTCATTGTAACAAAATAAGCTAATTTAACAAGGGAGTAGTAAGGAGAAGGCAATGGCACCCCACTCCAGTACTCTTGCCTGGAAAATCCCATGCATGGAGGAGCCTGGTGGGCTACAGTCCATGGAGTCGCTAAGAGTCAGACATGCCTGAGCGACTTCACTTTCACTTTTCACTTTCATGCATTGGAGAAGGAAATGGCAACCCACTCCAGTGTTCTTGTCTGGAGAATCCCAGGGACAGGGGAGCCTAGTGGGCTGCCATCTATGGGGTTGCACAGAGTCGGACACGACTGAAGCGACTTGGCAGCAGCAGCAGCAGTAAGGTAAGGGACAGATTAAGAATTCAAATCCAGATCTGTACCAATTCATATCTCTGTTCTCAATTAATTCCAGAGGTGTGTTTTTCATTAATCTGAGATGGATTTTTATCCCTCTTAAAATATAGGTGATGTTTCTGAGAGATTCTCACACACACTGAAACAGTGGCACAGGGACTAGACAGAGGTCTTCAACCTACTAAAAACAGAAGCTAAAACCAGGAAAGGTTTTAAAAACAGCAACAATTTTACAGTTACCTTTTTTATTTAATTAAAACTAAGAGGAGAACAGCCAAAAATAGACTATAGAAATGCACACATTACCGACGTAGCAGAAGACCAGCTACTAGAGAACTGTGTGAAGCAGGATTTTCTATCAGCTATTAACACAAATATCCTGTATTAGACATGCTTCTTGACTTCAGCTTTTCCCAGATCACATATAAAACAGTAGTGAAGAAAACTGTAGCTTTTTCACACTAAGATCAGTAACGGAGAGTTTCATCAAATGTCTTAAGAAGTTAAAAAATATGTTAAATTTAAGTTTTCCAAGATCCAGGACAATGAGGTTGTTAAGTAAACAGAACACAACTCTTTGCTTTTATTATATCTAAACTACTTACCTTAGAAACTTTCATCCAACACACACAAAAATAATTGATAGTTTATTTTCTTAAGGTATCACTTAATGTTCGGCACATCTGGCATATTGTAGGCACTCCATAGATATGTTCAAATAAATATGTGAGTAAAGGAACAATCTAATAAGTGAATGAAAAATTGATGAAGTAGATGATGATGTTAAATGATTCTGACTATATCACAGTTTTCAAGCAAAGCCACACACTTTAAAGACAGAAGCAGAGCAGGGAGCGGACATTAATGGTCAGCAACATGCACTGCAGATACATACAGAAAGTTGTCCTGGTAATACTTGTGGGGCATCTTTGAGAGCTCCAGGGCTTGTGGGAGAAATTACAGAAATGGAAGGCCTTTCCATCTTCTGAGACTCAAAGGAACTAGAACCTAAAATGAGGGGGGAAATTAAGTATTTTTTAACAACATAATTATAACCTATATGTGAAGAATACATATTTTTCATGAAATGTTAAGTGCATATGTTATTGGTATATAATCATAATTCAGTGCCACCCATAAGAGCAGAAACCACTTGCAGTGGGGAGGTCCTAGAAAGTTATTCTCACGTGTTCTTGGATTGTCTATTTTAAGGGAATTTAACGATGGCACCCCACTCCAGTACTCTTGCCTGGAAAATCCCATGGACGGAGGAGCCTGATGGGCTGCAGTCCATGGGGTAGTGAAGAGTCGGACACGACTGAGTGACTTCCCTTTCACTTTTCACTTTCATGCATTGGAGAGGGAAATGGCAACACACTCCAGTGTTCTTGCCTGGAGAATCCCAGGGACAGGGGAGCCTGGTGGGCTGCCATCTATGGGGTCACACAGAGTCGGACACGACTGAAGCGACTTAGCAGCAGTAGTAGCAAAGTGATACAAACACATATTGGATTTGTTTGCTTCACTCTGTTAGCATTGACTTTCTAAGTTTCTAGAGGATATTGTCCAATGTAGGTTCTTGTACAGCCTTATCCAGAGCTAAAGGCTTCATGCTTTAACGATAAGAAAGATGGTACCCATTATGTTAATTATCTTAGGATCATCTATGACGAACTGCCCTCACTGAAATTAAAATGAATGCACGTATCATATAATTTATGAGCTGCGTCTAACTAAGATAGTATTCACCACTCTTTTAAAACAAGATTTCCACCTCTTTCGGTTGTGATTTTACAGATCTGTCTCCTGACTGTCTGAGGATGCTGTCCAGTGATTCACCTGTGGAGGAGGGACAGTGGCTTCCCACACAGCACCGCAGAGAGGGTCTTCTCCCCCCTTTCAAATGAAAGTCCACTTTTCCTGGGTCACTGATAAAGTGTCCACAACCAGCAGGATGAGCGTCTGCAGAATGCTATATCCCCAGCAAGTATAACCTTGAACCCACAGCCATCAAGACTTAGTTTTATTGAGAAAACAGTACGTATGAACCTTTTCCCAAGAGTACATCATCCACACTTTTTTCCATACATGCAAATTATCAATATGGTTAAATTAAATCACACAGTGTCATTCTGCACCTTCCAAAGACTTTTAAATATAAGATACAGTGCTATAAAATTCTTTGTTAACTGTGTCTCCTTGATGAAGTATTCTTAGGATAATTTTCTTCTTAGTTCTCAGACATCGTTGCTTCTAACAGTACCTTTCTAATATTATAGACTTTTTTTTTTTTTTTTTTAAATACAACATCAACATTGTAAATTATCCAGTTGGTCCCATTTCTCCCTTCATATTAGAAAACTCAAAACCAACCATGGGCTCATGTCTAGCGGGAATGTGGAACACGATGCTATACATTTGAATAATTCATCTGATCCCTACTTCCTTGTTTATCCCACCCGTAAATTTCCTTCTTATAACCATCACTTGTTTTATCCTAAAATCACCTTGTATTTTCTATTCCAATAAGCTAGGTTACATAATAACGCTTGGTGATAAAGCCCTAGTATTATCAATTTAATGCCAATACATTGCAAAGTAAATATTTAAGTCACTTCCACACTGTCCTTGAAAACTTCATTACCCACATTATCATCTTTCATTTGGAGTCCCTTTAATGTCCCTGTAGATAACTTAACCCTCTAGCCTCAACCCCTTTATTTGCACTGAAATCTCCCTCTACCCCACGCATCACTTTCATGGTCATATTCCACACTGTTACACTGAATTAAAATCATTTGCTTCTGTGCCTGTTTTCCTTCACTAGACTGCTCATGCCATGAAGTCAGTTTCCAATGAAACAGAATAATCCAGCATCAAAACACATGTTTATGTAAGGCAACTAGAATTGTTGTTGTGTTTAGTTGCTAAGTCATGTTCAACTCTTTGTGACCCCATGGACTGTAGCCTGCCAGTCTCTTCTGCCCATGGGATTTCCCAGGCAAGAATATTAGAGTGGGATGCCATTTCCTCTTCCCTGCCTGCTAAGCAGGAGAGACAGTTTAGATCTCTGGGTCTGGAAGATCCCCTGGAGAAAGACATGCTGATCCACTCTAGTGTTCTGTGAAATACAGAGAAAACTGAGGAATCTCATGGATAGAAGAGCCTGGAGGACTATAATCCATAGGGTCGCAAAAGAGACATAACTTAGAAACTAAACAACAACAAATAGACAAATAGAACTGTTACTGTTTCATTAATTTTGCCCTGTGCATCTTAAATGCTAAGATGCAGAAGGCTACTGCCAAGAAAGACTTTTGAACTTTTGCTAGACATATTCACATCCCCTGGTGGTTCAGATGGTAAAGAGTCTGCCTACAATGCAGGAGACCAGGGTTCAATCCCTGGGTCAGGAAGGTCCCCTGGAGAAGGAAATGGCAAGCTATTCCAGTACTCTTGACAGGAAAATCCCATGGATGGAGGAGAGGTCGCAAAGAGCCAGACACAACTGAGTGACTTCACTTTTACTTCACATCCCCACCCCCCATACACAAAGAATAGAAAGAGAAAAAAAAGCAGATCTTCTTTGGATTTCCCATGGTTGACAACTCATTTATATCAAATAACTGAAAAAGACCTTAAATTTTATACTCACTGGACTCCAGTGGTGGATGGGAGCTCTCAGGAATCCTTGGAATGTCACTAAAAAAAACAGGGCATGGTGAAAATCCCATTAGCTAAACCACCCTGCCTGAGGCAATCATAACCACACTTTATCTCAGTGGTGTCAAAAAACCTTTTGGTGTGGAAATGGACAAGAGTTACCATTAAGGCAATTTCTAATGTGCATGAATGTCAAACACCACACACACACACACACACACACACACACACACACAAAAACTTCAGTAAAAACAAGTTTTTATATATTTAATACCAAAACACTTTAACATGACAACAATCAGAATAATATTGTGGCTAAAATCGCCACAATATTTTTACCACCAAAACAGCAGGTTTTGGAAATAAAAAATGTTAAAGGCAATATTTTATTTCAATTCTAGAAAATCAAAATGACACATATTTTACAAATCAGTAATATGCTTTACAAACACATCTGAAAGAGTTTACTGAATGAAAGGAATGGAAACATCTCCTGAGAATAAAATAATATGGTGAATATCATGGGCAAAGTTAATAAAACAAAAAAGATGGATTGCTTTGGAAATTAAAAATGGTTCAAGCTAGCAACAAAAAAGCCAAAATATATTATATATGTGAATATATAATTCATATACACATATATAACCCTATACAGAGATTCATATCTCTATGCTCAAATTAGCTAAATATATGGCCATTTACTAGATGATCAGAAAGTGACTTGTGAGAACACCCACTCCTGACACACTCACAAATTATTCTGAATAAATATTTAATATGACCTCAGCTTCGTCCATTATCCACTGTGGCCTTAGAACCCTGGGGTTTGGGAATTATATTGTATTAAACTATTTAACTTCTTTTTTCCAAGATATTTTTGTATCAGTGTAAGGCCATTAACAATATACAAGTATTAACAGGACAAATTAAAGCAGACTGGAGTTAGTTAGTCCCAATAAAATTATCAGAATATTATTTAAGAATTTCTAACCACTTACCTTGTGAACTAACTTTACTTTGATTTTTCTTTGCACTTTTGGAGGGAATTGAAACAAAAACAGTTTTCTGTTTGGTGATTTATTTTCCTGACTCTTCATTTTCACATTTTTGGGCAAAGTAATTCCAACCACCTACAATTTTTACTTCTTACAAATGACAATTAATCTTGTGTATGTTATGTGTGCTCAGCTGCTCAGTCATGTCTGACTCTTTGCAACCCCATGGACTGTTGCCTACCAGGCTCCTCTTGTCCATGGAATTTTCCAGGCAAGAATGCTGGTGCTAAGTCACTTCAGTTGAGTCTGACTCTTTACCACCCTATGGACTGACTGTAGCCCACTAGGCTCCTCTGTCCATGGGATTCTCCAGGCAAAGAAACTGGAATGGGTTGCCATTTCCTCCAGGAGATCTTCCAGGGGAGAATACTGGAGTGGAATGTCATTTCCTAATACCAGGGATCTTCCCAACCTAGAGATCGAACCTGTGTCTCTTGTGTTTCCTGCATTGGTAGACAGGTTCTTTGCTACTGCACCATCTGGGAAGCCAAATTTTATTATATAATCATGTACAATTAATAATGTGTCTGAAATATATATTTTATGTGATAATGAGGCTAATTATTCAATACCTAAGACACAAGAAAGCAACTATTTATCTTCTACCTTCTTCTTAATTCAAAGGCAAATTCAAAGGCAAAAAAAATCAATTCTTAAAAATCTAGAAACAATATTTTTTTAGATAATGTTACTTCTTTGAAAATTAGCCTCAGTTATGAAAGTAAAATTTGAAACTTCAAAACTAGATAGAAGTTTGAATTTTATGTGTCTGTGAAAGAAGAACTGTGGAGAAGTTACAAAAAATTCTTTTGAAGAGACAGAATTAAAATATATTTAATGTTTATTAATTGCTTCAGTAATATTTTCAGGCAAAAAATGTCCTCTTGACAATTATATAAGCCTTCTGAAATTGTTCTGCTCACAAATAAGGTGGTAAAACAGTCTGGATAAAAATTACAATCATTAAAAAAAAATTATAGTTACCATCGTAAAGGTAAAGAACATTACATTAGGTGGGCTAGCAAAAATGGGTGGTACCTCAGGATGGCTGATGTCTATTAGACCATGGTGGTCAGTGTGCGTGTAAGTTACATTTGGGATGATTCTTGGAATCACTATAACTATCCCCTTAAACAATGAATACATATCTGCTTTCTGCTTTAATTATAGAACTACATGAAACATAATTACTAAATACATCTAGAATTATTCTTCCAAGATTCTAATAAGTTCCCTATTAACTAGAAAGTTGATATCAGATTTAATTTTTATTTAAATATAATCTTTGTATTCCCATATTCTTTGAGTCCCACAATCCATGATGGTTTAGGTCTGTTTTGCAAAGAATACTTTTAAAATTATCTTTACACTAAAGATAATTTGAATGTTATTCCAGTCCACTTTAACTGTCTGTTAATTTTTATTTTTTAAATCACCATGAATCAATGGTATTTTGGCTGATTACTTTTAAAACCACTATATATTTGAAAGTATTTGGTAATGTGCCCAATGCTTTAAGTTTTGTTTTTTATACTTTTGATTCATTCTCCAATTTACTTACCTCTTTTCCAGCCTCATGTTTACCTCAGCACTAGAACACGTCATGTAAAACTAGCATAAATTATATAGTGTTGTTATTCTTAAAAAATCTGCATGGAAATGTACAATACTTCTGCAAATGCCTTCAATCTTTATTCTTAATAATCACCACTTAAAATTGACTATAAGCTTGCCTTCACTTTCGAGTTTTATATATGTATATTATTCTTTAGAATATATGATCATACAGTTTAAGTTCTTTGAGAATTAGGATAATTATATTTTCTTGCATGTTTTGCATTGATATGCATTCATGAGAACAACAAAAAATTAAGGTTACTACTCTTCCATAAAAAGTCTTGAATTTATGGCTCTATAATATTTTAGAGAATAGAAAAAGGAATAATTTCAAAAAATATATTCAAACATTAAGCTAATTATGAAACAGTTCAAAATGCCTTCCAAAAAATTATAGACAGGCAAAATGAATATTCTGGACTTGTGGGTTTCTTAGGAAAAAATACCAATATGGGAACTCTATATACAGAGAGAAAATATCCCATTGACTGTAGATTATTAAATTATGCTGAAAATTGGAGTTTTAAAAATATCACACAGATTATCATGGCCAATTAAAATGCTTAAATATTTCACACTTGCTTGATTTTAAATAAAATTTGGAACTATCCATAATTAAAGATATAGAAAAAGTATTCCATTCTTAGTAGAATAACAAAAAGTCATGTAGATGTATGAAATGACTACTATTTTAAATATCACAAAAAGATGAGTTTGTAAGTGACTCTCTTTAAGGAAACACTATAATAATTTAGGATTAATAAAAATAAATAGTTCTACCATTAAAAGAAAATATTTTTACTTTATAGCCCACTTATGAAAAATACATACTTTTTGATACTACAATTGTTAAATAGTGGAGCTCCTAAAATGTAGTGAAGGAAATTCAGTCCAAGTTTAAAAAATTGAGATTTGAAAGATCTAAAATGTATGCCCATATTTGAAGAAAAAACTATCCATTGTAACATGTACTGTATGAATGTATAAACTTCTTTTAGAAACCCTGCTAATACATGTAATTTACTAAACTTAAGAAGCAAGTTTTTTTAGCCTTACCCAATAGGCCTTGAAACAATAATTTCAACTTGAGGTTCTGATTTTGATTCTAAAATAATGTTGTAAACTTCTTCATTTGTAGCTCCCGGCAGGGGTTTACCATTCCATTCTAGAACTTCATCCCCTTGAATTTAAAAAGAAGGGTATTTTTTTACCTTATATATTGTTTATTTTTCTTATCTTTTCTTGTTTTTTTTTTTTAAACAAAGAAATGCAAAACATATACAAATAGTTTAATCATCTAGGCTCTGCTCTTGAAAGCAAATTGATTGCCATATAATGTCAGCTAAATGGTTCTTTCTAAACACTTTTTTCTTTTTGTTTTTTTCTTTCCCCCATAAAAGATTACTGGTCATTTGAAACAGTACAACACAAACTATCTTTTGAGAAATATCAGAAATAATATAAAAATCATCTCATGCTATGGGATGGAATTAGCATAGCTCATTTGGCAATATCAAAAATAATAATTAGCAGCATGCCCTCCATAATATAAATGTAGGCGGCTCTATACATGAAAGATTATTAAATGCTGCATAAATCCTGCTTTACTTTCGGTAGAAATAGTAATTAACATTTGTTGGCATGAATTTTCCAACTATAAGTCATGCTTCATTGCCTTCTCCAGATGCACAACAGAATAAAAATGCATGAAAGGATTTGAATTCATACCCAGAGGGTAACGCAGGGAGCTATGGCAAAATTACAAAGCAAGCAGATGTAAAATTGTTGCATGACAGTCAACCTACTTCCAGATGTTCATACACACACGTTCTATACATAATACATATCATGGTAATTAAGGTAAAATTAGAAAATATTTTAATAAAAATATAATACATATTAAGTTGTTAAATAACTGAAGATTCACTGAAGAGAGTAACACAGTATTAAAATACAAGGACTAATCACCTCCTATATTAACCAGAGCTTTCACCAAAGAACATTTGGAAAAAAACACTTATTTTCACAAATATTTAGAGCAGTTTTAGTTCTCAAATGTCTCTGCAATGTACCCTTGAATTGACAATAGAGGCTCAGCTGAAATATCCCAGCCACAGGGATACTTTGCAGAGTCTTAGTTTTGTGCTTGTTTTGTGTATGCTTATTTTGCTGTTATCAGTTCCTGTAATACTTCAGTAGCAAATGAAATATGTCTCTAATAAATGGATCAATATCACCATCATACGTTTAAAGCTAATGACAAATATGGAACTTTTTAGTTATGCCTTTTAAAAAAGTAGATTTTTGCTTTGCTAGGTTTACTTTAAAATAATTCTTCTCCCTACCCCCAAGTGTTTGCTTACTCAAAAGTAAAAAGGCAAATATTTGACAAGCATATAATGCTGTTTAGGTATGACAAAAGAGTATGGTTAGTACAAATAGTTAAATGACTTCTGATCATTTGACCTAAGATGTTAACCTGCAGTTTTTCAAACAGGAATGAACACACATCACTCTATTAAAAAAAAGTAATACAATTTTAAAATGTATTAGGAGTCTTTTAAATTTACTGACCAAAAAAAGAAAAGAAAAAAGAAAGTTTACATCATGTGAATGTATATGCGTGTCTGTATGAAAAAATATTTTCTAAAATAATAATTACCCTGATATTTTCTATTCTATTTTGTTCTATTTCATTTTTTTAAAAATAATGAATGTAATCCATTAAGTCAACTTTACTATCCAGTAATGTGCAGCAATCAACATTTTGCAAAAAACCCTGCATTATAAAATTCTTCCTCTTATAGACAGCAATCTAGCAGCACTACTTTTAATATAAAATTAACTTACTATATGTATTGATTTATTTACAAATCAAGAATTCCTAAATTAGAAGCTGGTCTCCTTAAAACTATTTATGAAAGATAATGGGTAAACAAAGATGAAAAGGAGGCTTTCTTCTGTCTTTAAATTTGTTGGAGGAGAAATACAAGAGTGAATCCCTTTAATAAAATGTTGTATGCAATGAGAGAAATCCATGTGAGGAACAGAGGGAGAGTCCAGCTGCACCGGGGAGCAGGGGAGTAGTTACTGCTCAGGGGAAGTATCGGGAAACGCTTCACAGTTAAGGCAACTTTAGAAGAGTTTTGAAGGATGGCAAGGATATCAACAGGCAGAGCCCAGGAACAGCAAAGCCACCTGAGGAGGACAGGCACGGCCAGGTCCTGCAGGTGCAAACAGCGCCCAGGTCCGCAGGTGGAGCACGGCCTCGGCGGGGTGGGGGGGGGGGCGGGGGGAGCGGAAGGAGGGGGCGGGACTGTTAGCGGAGGGCAGACTGCAGAGCTTCAACCCGAGCAGACGGTGCCTGAGGGATGATGGAGGGACTTAACAAGGGGGGTGTCTGTGATTCCATCATCCAGCAGTGGGCAAGGACTGAAGGGAACAGCAGTAGGAAAAGCTACCGCAGATTAAGGCAAGAATGCAGATGCTGAACAAATGTCATGCTAAACAAACAAAATAGTTTTACAGGCTAAAGCTGTTTATATGTAAACAGAAGGAAAACAGTTCCTAAATAACATGTAAACCAAACAGAACATACTGTCTAATTTTCAAGCACATCAATTGCTTCAAGTGAAAACTACATTTATATGTTTTACAGTTATTTAAGTAGAGCTTCTAATGTTTTAAAGTTTCTCAGACTCTAGGCACATAAGAGGGTTAAATAAGTGAAATTAATTACTAAGGGATATATATACTATAGAAAATCTGACTTTCTTAAGTAACTATTAAAAAAAACCACACACACACAAAAAAATGTCATGTTTAGAATCTGATCTCCAAATTCAGATTTCTGGAGTCAAAGTTATCTTACATTTGAGTAGACAACAAGTGATTCTTACAACATTTCAAGTCTTCAAGCCCCTAAACAAGCAGAATCGGTTTAATGACATAGTCACTCCTGATTGAGCTATGTTCTTATAGAATCATAATAGTCCCTGATGAGAAATAACAGAGGACAATGACAGTACATATCTTCAAAGATGTGCATATAGCAGATGGAGAAAAACCTCTCATTTGGATTTTCCCTCTATATAATACCTGGAGAGCACATCCCTAGCAAATAAAAAAATCTGAATGATTCTGAACTGACACTCTCATAATCAGTTACAGCAAAACTGTCCTTAATAGAATATTTTTCTAAAGGTTCCAATAATTATAACCTTAAGGTATAAAAACTGAAAATAAATAGTCCAGAAATGTTCTCTTTCCACATGCTATGGGTCATTAATCCTCACTTTGACAGGTCAGCTTACTCTGTTTTCTTTATGATTGTCTGGCAAATGAGTAAGCAAATACTCTCACCAAAAGATTTTTACTAAACTCTGAAGTACAGCAAACTGGAAAAAAATATGTTTATATGGCTTTTACTAAATGAAAAATAAAAAGATTTATCAAAAATACATTTTAAAATATGTTGCTACTAAGTATGGCACATTTCAACATGTAAATGATGTTATTATATAATATTAAGGTTACAAAGTAACAAAATGTAAATTTCCAAATACTAAGAAGTAGCACATCTGTATGAATACAACAGTATATGTCACATTTAAATTAACAAATAATATATAATCTGTGTAAGAAATGTGATTGTGATGAGATTTTACTAAAAACTCCAGTAATGAATAAGTGTTTTGGGACCATTATGAGAAACTTTAGTAATTACTATGACTTATAAAATAAAGGACTAAACTCTGACATTATTTTTTTCACAGGCTGAACTGTTTAAGACTTTTGTAGCAACATTATGTAGCCATATACAAAAATCAGTAATCCTTTGGCATTTTGCAACTATTTATTTTTAATAAATGCAAAGATTTGACTCATTCTCTCCAAACTGCTATTCATGTATAGTTGTCTATTATGACAATCAATTAAATATTCATATCCAGAAAAATATCTGTATGCCTGCATGAAAATTGCTTGTTTACTTAATGGGCATACATAACTTACCCAAAATTGAAAACCACCAACTCATGCATAGAGTACATATGACTTAGATATGAAAAGAGGAACTTTACCTGCTCTCAAGTGTCCAACCACATCTGCAAGGCTACCCTTCTTTACTTTGGTGATGAAGGCACCGAGGCGTCCTAAGTCAGTCATTTTTCCTCCAACAACCTGGATAATTATACATTGGTAAGTTCCCAAGACTCACACTGAAACAAAAGTCTCTTAGTTTGGGGAATTATTCCTACATATTTTGTGATATGTTTAGAATTGAATGTAGGAACAAAAATGACAGGAAATCTATTTTTGGTTAAAGGGGGCTGCAGCATAGTAGCAACAAGAACTTACCCTATTGCATGTGAGATAATGTGTCCTAAGGAAGTTTATATACTGGTTCGTTGTACCAACCTCACACAAAAGGGTGTCTGGGACAATGTGCCCCTAAGAATACACGATGTCCCCTTTCACCATCAGACAACAGGTGTTTGACACTTTACTAATACTGGAGTTCATTTTTCTTTATCTAAATTCACTTGAATTTCTATAATTGACCATGGTCTATTGTGACATGGGAACTTGATCCTTTTCATATATTTTTAGTCTAAGACAAAGACTGAGGATTTAAAATTTAAACCAAGAACAGACCACTTTGGGGAAGCAGTTCACCATGGTGCAGAGTAACGGCCTAAGTTTATCACATCTCCTGAACACCTGAATGACCTCCTCATCTGATATACATAGAGGATCCAATCTGAGTCTCCAAGGCTAAGTTAAAGCACTGAATGGTTAACATGCTCACCTGGATTTTCCTCAATAACTAAAATTAAACATATCTGAAAGGTTCTCAGTTTAATTTCTCCCAATGCAGGGGTTCAATACATATGATTCAAAATGGGAAGGGTATCATCAAAAGTTGAAGTTGATCATTAGGGACATGGCCAATAGTGGAGGTGATCAGAATTAGTTCATAGCAAGAGAATTAATGATAATAATCAATAAGGTGACATTAGCTGAAAAAAATTTTTTAGTTGGATTCATAGGCAATGGTTTTAAGGAGATCAAACTATTACCCAACTATACAATACAATCTCTTGATAAATAATCATTTTAAAGCAACATTTATGAGTGTTTATGAAAGCAAATAAAACCATGTGACAACATTCATACATGTTACACACAATAAAACAAAATGTATATATATATATTTTTTTTTTCTTGCCAAACAAAATATTTGTAATTTTTAGTTGCTTTGTTATCTGTTAGAAGTCAGTTAATATTTTTAAAGGTACATTTTACTCTTTGGGTATAAATTTTATTGCACTTAGGAAACAATGTTTTCAGTGATCTTTGAGGTTGCTTGTCAAAATATAATAAAATTATGAGGCTCATATTATCTAATGTTATTACTTTCCATTAAAACCATTTTAATGTAAAAACAGTCCTTTAACTTTATGTTCAGAGGAGAATTCTACTATTTTTCAACATTTTATTGCAGTTTCCTAACGTATCTGTATGCCATTTTAACAAAATGAGTTTAAAATACTGCCCAGATAAAGGTACTAAATACACCATAAGCCATCAATATATTAACAAGATATATTTACTAGAAGAACTTTTTTCTGAAGAGGAGAGGATGACCACTGTCAGAAACTTTGTTGAATGCAGTCACACTTTAATTCATCATTTAAGAAACATTATAAATCAGGGTACTTACTTTCAGACCCAGTAATGCACCTGATTCTTTGGGCATGGTTGTTCTCTTGTTAAGAATAACACGTCCAATTAATCGATCCCCTTCTTTAGAAGGCTGCCACGTTACAGGATGCTATTAAAACATGAACAAAGTTAAGAAGCTAAACCAGCTATTCTCTTTCCTATACACACATAATTACTGGTTGTAGTGTGATGCAATTTCCTCAGTTAAGGACACTCTGAGGGGATTCCTTCTTCTCGTGGGCTCTATCCTTGGCTTATAACAATTTTCATTTACAGTTGTAATTTTTTCGAAATAGGCACTTATTATACTACATCATTCTAAAAAGTCAGAATCTAAGTACCTCTCCAAAATACAGCTCTGAAATGAAATGAAATGAAATATTAAAATGTATCTGCTGATATCAGTCAAGTCGATTCTGTATTCTAAGTTGTCAGTGATGTTGATATCATTAAGCAAATAATATCTCATTTACAAATAGCCATTACTTAACACTTGCTTTTACTACTTTAAAATTTGTTTGAAGTATTATTCAGTGCTAACTTATTTTTCTTCAAAACTGTACTGTCTTAAATGAAATCAGTATTTTCTTTCATAAGATATATAATGGAGCAGAATAAGGTTACTGTCTATCACATATCAGCAAAGGATGAACGGCCTACATCTTCCCGGAGCTCCCAAATCTCCCTCCCCGGATGCTCACCGAGCTAATAGGTGATGTTTCCCGGCTATGCCACGTGGCGGGATCCAGCCAGTAATAATCCAAGTCACCTGCACAGTAGGGAGAGAAGGAAAAGTGCAATGGCTTTGAAGTGGAGAAGGAATACCTTATGTGCAACTTCCTCAATCTATGAAGGGTTAATAAGTTTCATAATCTCGGGTGTGTGCATCTCAGATTGTACACATCTGCGCTGCACAGGTTGTGACCTGCACGCCCAGAATGAGTGGGTGCAACAATGCATATTGTCCTACGGGAGGGTTATCTTTCCTCTCATCCTAGAAACACATAAAAAGTATAGAAAGAATTAGGTTATCTCACGCACTGCCCCACAATGGACTACCCACGCCAAGACACAGACTGTCATGAGTGATACTGGCTAAAATTATATTCACTGCACTGAGATGAGTACTAAAATTTAGTGCCTCTTCTTCAACTCTTCTGAACTACATCGTTTTTCAAAATTATTCTCTAGTCTCTATAACTGGACACACAGTTTAAGGACATTTTTGAACAGTTTAAGGGCACATTCCAGAACACGTGTATACCCGTGGTGGATTCATGTAGATGTATGGCAAAACCAATACAGTATTGTAAAGTAATTAGCCTCCAATTAAAGTAAATACATTTATATTTTAAAAAAGAGTACATACAACTGACAGAATTCACTTTTACTAAATCATAAAAAAGACTTTAAAAATTCTAACTTTTTAAACATGAATTTATGAACATTTACTTTGGATTTTTTGGTTTAAAAATATAATGTGATAGAAAGCATTTGAGGAAAAAAAAAAGAAGAAGAAAAATCAACGCAAAGCAGCAGGGCTGTAAGTATCCGCATAGGAAGAAAGTCCAAATCGGGTAACCGTCTGAGAATTAATGACCTTTAACATTTTAAACATCAGGTTAAATCCATGAAAAATTTTCTCCTCATGGATGCTGAAAGAGAAAAATACTAGGAGAGTGAGTAAAGCATGCCAGTTAACAGTGAGATGTCCAACTCACTGTTAAGAAAATGTTAGGATGCTGCCTGTGAAGGTCATAAATAAAGGATTTTATGTAGATGACAGGCATGACAAACATAATAAGCATGATAGAAGAAATATGACAGAAACGGAAAAACAGTTTAAAATGTGTAGGCACAAAAACTGCATGCATTTCAGTTTTTTAGTAGCTGCCTCTTTTCCTTTTACATAACGTGTTAGGAATGTGGGAGAGTGTTATACATACTATAATAAACACTTAATGTTTTTCAAATACGGCATGTAAATAACTAGCGATATATTCTATGAAGCCGTATTCTGTTAAAATTTACTCCACATGGAGTCTATATCCCTCCCCAAATCACAGACTTTAAAAGCTGTACATGAATTTGTGACTATAGATCTCAAATATTCTTCTGGACGGGCTTAGGGAATGGAATATAAGGAAAGCTGTAAAAGAAATATTTTTTTCTCCTTTATTTTTACTGTTTGTGAAACTTCATATTTTAAAGTTTAAATATATTTCACTAAAGCTGTTTCATCTTTAATATTATGACACCATTCCTCTTGAAAAACTATCTACAATAAAAATAAAATTAAAATTTCTACTAAGCAGTAACTTCAAATATTCAAAGGATTATTTCAATTCATAAAGCTTTCTCCCTAAAATTTCACATACCAAGTAATAAGGCTGATCACTTCTCAAATTCTGATTCACTCTGAAATACTGTGACAAATTAATAGACTTACTGAGATATGCTTGGGGCTTAAAGAAAAAAAAAAATTAGTCATTAAGTTGGAAGCTGCTTTGAGAAGTCTTTAAGGATGCAGAAATGACAAAAATCCTCACTATTTTAAAGGCTTTAGGGAAACAGTTCATTGCATCCTTCAGGAATTGATTGAGATCTTAGAAACTAGAATCCTTGGGCCCTTCTCTGTCTCTTCCTCCAAATCCTTGTATGGACTTAAACATTGTTTCACTCACCTTTTCCTGAGCAAATCTGGATATTTGTATCTAGTGAATGTCGGTTGTGCAAAAAGCGCTCCTTATATGCAAAGAGTCAAAAGCTAATGTATCTGGTATAATTCAGTAATGACACTGAATACACTTTATTATGAAAAGACTGCTTTCAGGCAATGGTTTTCTATCAGGTATAAACTGTGTAGGGAAATCATCATAATAAAGAGTCTAATTTAATTGGCTTAACCTCAGATACACAGATGACACCACCCTTATGGAAGAAAGCGAAGAAGAACTAAAGAGCCTCTTGATGAAAGTGAAAGAGGAGAGTGAGAAAGTTGGCTTAAAACTCAACATTCAGAAAACTAAGATCATGGCATCTGGTCCCATCACTTCATGGCAAATACATTGGGAAACAATGGAAACAGTGAGAGTCTTTACTTTTTTAGGCTTCAGGTGACTGCAGCCATGAAATTAAAAGATGCTTGTTCCTTGGAAGAAAAGTTATGACCAACCTAGACAGCATATTAAAAAGCAGAGACATTACTTTGCCAACAAAGGCCCATCTAGTCAAAGCTATGGTTTTTCCAGTGGTCATGTATGGATGTGAGAGTTGGACTATAAAGAAAGCTGAGTGCTGAAGAATCGATGCTTTTGAACTGTGGTGTTGGAGAAGGCTCTTGAGAGTCCTTTGGACTGCAAGGAGATCCAACCAGCCCATCCTAAAGGAAATCAGTCCTGAATATTCATTGGAAGGACTGATGCTGAAGCTGAAACTCCATACTTTGGCCACCTGATGCGAAGAACTGACTCACTGGAAAAGACCCTGATGCTAGGAAAGATTGAAGGTGGGAGGGAAAGGGGACAACAGAGGATGAGATGGTTGGATGGCATCACCGACTGGATGGACATGAATTTGAGTAAACTCCGGGAGTTGGTGATGGACAGGGAGGCCTGGCATACTGTGGTCCATGGGGTCACAAAGAATCGGACCTGACTGGGCGACTAAACTGAACTGAACAGGAACACATGCATGTATGTGCATATGTATGTATATATGTTTTTCCAGGCCATTCAAGTGTGTGGCCAGCACATTAATGCTCATTTGGATGGAATAGATTTTGCAGTTTGGAAACTCTGCTTTTAAATTCTGGCAAGTGACTAAAAATGACTAATTAACATAAATCTAAAAAGCACATTAAGTACTGCAGTATACACTAACAGTTGCGTATATTTTAGTACACGAATATACTTCCCTCACATTCCGAACGTTTTAACAGCTTTCTTAGCATGAATTTCATCATCACACATTAAAATACAACAGTTTTGCTTAAACATTTATAAAAAATATATTATAAAATCTAAATATGCTGTTTTAAACTATATGTCCTTCATCTTTCCGTGCATTATGAAGCTGTAAACGTGTCATTGACTTTTAAGCACTCTAATTTGTCTTTATAAGACATTTATCTATTATTAGTAAAAGTAACACTCAACAAACCTCCCTCCTAAAATATTCAGACTAGAATTTCATTAATATAAAACATTTTTCTTAATTAAATTTCCTAATAGGTGATTAAAGATATTGACTGCCAGTGGCATAACCACAAAATGATAAATTCATGGCATTTGCTTATGGAATTGATGCAAAAGCATCCTGGTTTTAATGTTCAATGTAACTGTAAAGGAGTACATTTAGTATTATCATTAATTTAGATCCAGGAAATAGATACTTCAGTCTACAGAAATGACTGAAGTTCATAAATATCCATGTTCAATGAAGTGTTATAATTTGATTAATTTTTGTGAAAACATTAAAAGCAGAGTTTTATCCTGTCCCTTGTTGAAAAAGCAGGTTAATTAAACTTCATAAGTAAGCACACAGGTTTCACTGCACAAAAAAAAGTCAGCTAGTGACTGTAAGGAGAACAAACCAGTCAATCCTAAAAGATATTGGTCCTGAATATTCACTGGAAGGACTTATGCTGATGCTGAAGCTGAAGCTCCAATATTTTGGCCACCCGATGTGAAGAACTGACTCATTAGAAAAGACCCTGATGCTGGGAAGATTGAAAGCAGATTGAGAAGGGAATGACAGAGGATGAGACGGTTGGTTGGCATCACTGATTTGATGGACATGAGTTTGAGCAAACTCCGGGAATTGGTGATGGACAGGGAAGCCTGGCGTGCTGCAGTCCATGGGGTCACAGAGTAGGAACACGAACTGAGCGACTGAACTGAGTGACATATGGGCTTCCCTAGTGGCTCAGTTGGTAAAGAATCTGCCTACAGTGCAGGAGACCTGGTTCAATCCCTGGCTTGGGAAGATGCCCTGGAGGAGGGCATGACAACCCACTCCAATATTCTTGCCTGGAGAATCCCCATGGACAGAGGAGCCTGGCGAGCTACAGTCCATGGGGTCACACAGAGTCAGACATGACTGAGTGACTAAGCATAGCACAGCACAGTGATATATGAGCTTTTTGAAAAGAGATCTTGCTTTTCCTAAACCCAGGTTATTATGGCAAGAGTATGTAACAGTGCATGAACATACATGTCTATGATTTAAATATTTGTATCTTGTGATAGCTAATTTCAAAGCACAAGAGATTTCAATAAGACCAATCAAAGGCAATGAACAAAAACACTTTCTAAATAATACATATGGATGGGTGCATGTGTATGAATATACTAAAACTGTAAGGAGAAAACCATACATAACTTCACACATTAAATATCTACTTAAAAACTCACATAACAAATATACTTGATCAAGCTGAAGGTCTAACTAATGTTCAAGTAGCAAAGGAAAGAGTATCAACATCAAACCCCTGAAGCATTAGAAAATGTGGACTTCTCCATCACCAGAAGACATAGATGATGTATTTTTAACATCATTATAATGGGTGATAATAAAAGAGGGGACTAAATCAATTACAAGATAGACTCACAGAAAGTCTGAACAATATATATCCATAATTTTGCGACTTATTATCTCAAAATAAATGGATTGTTCTTCCTACATAGAACAGATTGTACCATTCAAAACCATTATAAAAATCATGGGCCAAAATCAGAAGAACAAGTCTTCCCAGAGGTTTCATACACTTCTTTAAATTTTTCCTCTTTTTTGTTTACACTCTATGGCAAGGTATGTGTGGAGACTCAATGAAACTATTAATAGATGAATCCTAATGTACTTTATTATAGCACAGCACTAGGCAAATTAAAATATGTCTTAATATCTTAATTAAAATTAAATTTAATTAATTTAAATAATTAATATTATTTCTTTAATTTTAAAATATGTTACATTTATTATATATCTATACACAGTGTATACATAAAAGCCAACTCAGTTATAAGAATATTTTAATTTGAGACAAAGCAAGGTATTTTTAATACTATGTACCATGATCAGCATGTAAGTTAATAAATATTGCTAAATTGCTATTGTTATGATATAATAGAGGCTTGTATCCATTTTATTGATTTTAATACATTACAAGGACATTCTTTTCATAAATAGGAAATAAACTATGAAGTCTAAGAATGGAGGAAAAAACTTAACTTCTGATTGATATAACAAAAATGCGTGAAATAGTTTCCTTATGTTTTTAGAAGGTTCTATGCCAATAACCTCAGATATGCAAGATGACACTACCCTTATGGCAGAAAGTGAAGAGGAACTAAAAAGCCTCTTGATGAAAGTGAAAGAGGAGAGTGAAAAAGTTGGCTTAAAGCTCAACATTCAGAAAACTAACATCATGGCATCTGGTCCCATCAGTTGATGGCAGATAGATGAGGAAACAGTGGAAACAGTGTCAGACTTTATTTTTTGGGGCTCCAAAATCACTGCAGATGGTGATTGCAGCCATGAAATTAAAAGACACTTACTCCTTGGAAGGAAAGTTATGACCAACCTAGATAGCATATTCAAAAGCAGAGATATTACTTTGTCAACAAAGGTCCGTCTAGTCAAGGCTATGGTTTTTCCAGTAGTCATGTATGTGTGTGAGAGTTGGACTGCGAAGAAAGCTGAGTGCTGAAGAATTGATGCTTTTGAACTGTGGTGCTGGAGAAGATTCTTGAGAGTCCCTTGGACTGCAAGGAGATCCAACCAGTCCATTCTGAAGGAGACCAGCCCTGGGATTTCTTTGGAAGGAATGATGCTAAAGCTGAAACTCCAGTACTTTGGCCACCTCATGAGAAGAGTTGACTCATTGGAAAAGACTCTGATGCTGGGAGGGATTGGGGGCAGGAGGAGAAGGGGACGACAGAGGATGAGATGGCTGGATGGCATCACTGACTCAATGGACATGAGTTTGAGTGAACACCGGGAGTTGGTGATGGACAGGGAGGCCTAGAGTGCTGCGATTCATGGGGTCGCAAAGAGTTGGACACGACTGAGCGACTGAACTGAACTGATGCCTTCCAGGGGCAAGTGTGTTCACTCTCACTCTAAGTTATATACAATAATGGAGCTATCTGTGCAGTCACTCAGTAAAAATGTGTTATACAACAGAGTGCCAGAAAACCTAATCTCACCTCAGGTACTTTAACAATCCAGGAGAAGAAACAAATATTACTTAAAGACACTTAAAATCTAGGCATTAAAATTAAATTGGAACATGTCCTTATTAACTTTACTGATTAACCAAATAATCTGTGAAAAAATAGAGAATTTCTGCACAGATGCAAAATCAGCAAACTGTCATTCATGACTGGAATCCTGATAGTCTAAGCTCCTAGTAGAGTAAAAGTATCAGCCCACAAACGCTTTCTGGTGACTTCATTCAAATCCCACCATGTCCACTGCACAATCTGATGGCAAATTTTGTGTAATTAAGTAGCAAATGTATGTCCCTTGAATGCAAGGCCTGAGGCATGGCTGGAGGCATCTCTAAACTGTTGGTCTTTAGCAGAAATCTCTTCAGTAATTCTAAGTAACTAAATTGTCTGGTGCTGGCCCAAGACACACACAGAAACTGTCAGTCTTGGAAGAATTATATTCAGTCAGTTCAGTTCACTCCCTCAGTCATGTCCAACTCTTTGCAACACCTGTCCATTGACAGCAGGCCTCCCTGTCCTTCACCAGTATCCAGAGCTTGCTGAAACTCATGTCCACTGAGTCGGTGATGCCATCAACCATCTCATCCTCCATCGTCCCCTTTTCCTCCTGCCCCTAATCCCTCCCAGCATCAGTCTTTTCCAGTGAGTCAACTCTTCGCATGAGGTGGCCAAAGTACTGGAGTTTCATCTTTAGCATCATTCCTTCCAAAGAAATTCCAGGGCTGATCTTCAGAATGGACTGGTTGGATCTCCTTGCAGTCCAAGGGACTCTTAAGAGTCTTCTCCAACACCACAGTTCAAAAGCATCAATTCTTCGGTGCTCAGCTTTCTTCACAGTTCAACTCTCACATCCATACATGACTACTGGAAAAACCATAGCTTTGACTAGACAGACCTTCATTGGCAAAGCAATGTCTCTGCTTTTTAATATGCTCTATAGGTTGGTCATAGCTTTTCCTCCAAGAAGCAAATGTCTTTTAATTTCATGATTGCAGTCACCATCAGCAGTGATTTTGGAGCCCAAGAAAATAAAGTCTGATGCTGTTTCCATTGTTTTCTCATCTGTTTGCCATGAAGTGATTGGCCTGGATACCATGATCCTAGTTTTGAAATGCTGAGTTATAAGTCAGCTTTTTCACTCTCCTCTTTCATGTTCATCAAAGGCTCTTTAGTTCCTCTTCACTTTCTGACATAAAGGTATCATTTGAGTATCTGAGGTTATTGATATTTCTCCTAATCTTGATTCTAACTTCTGCTTCAACCAACCCAGCATTTCGCAAATGTACTCTGCATATGGGCTAAAAAAGCAGGGTGACAATATACAGCCTTGATGTACTCCTTTCCCAATTTGGAACCAGGCTATTGTTCCATGTCCAGTTCTAACTGTTCCTTCTTCAACTGAATACAGATTTCTCAGGAAACAGGTAAGGTGGTCTGGTATTCCCATCTCTTGAAGAATTTTCAACAGTTTGTTGTGATCTACACACTCCAGTACTCTTGCCTGGAAAATCCCATGGATGGAGGAGCCTGGTAGGCTGCAGTCCATGGGGTCGCTAAGAGTCGGATACGACTGAGGGACTTCACTTTCACTTTTCACTTTCATGCATTGGAGAAGGAAATGGCAACCCACTCCAGTGTTCTTTCCTGGAGAATCCCAGGGACGGGGGAGCCTGGTGGGCTGCCGTCTATGGGGTCGCACAGAGTCAGACACGACTGAAGTGACTTAGCAGCAGCACACAGTCATTCAGAAACCTAAGATCATGGCATCCTATCCCATCAACTCATGGCAAACAGATGGGGAAACAATGGAGACAGCGTCATACTTTATTTTGGGGGGCTTCAAATTTACTGCAGATGGTGACTGCAGCTATGAAATTAAGATGCTTGCTCGCTGGAAGAAAAGCTATGACTAATATAGACAGCATATTAAAAAGGAGAGACATTAATTGGCAAACAAATGTCCATCTAGTCAAAGCTATGGTTTTTCCAGTAGTCAGGTACAGATGTTAAGAGCTGGACTATAAAGAAAGCTGAGCCCCAAAGAACGGATGCTTTTGAACTATGGTGCTGGAAAAGATTGAGAGTCTTTGGACTGCAAGGAGATCCAACCAGTCATTCCTAAAGGAAATCATTCCTGTTTATTCATTGGAAGGACTGATGCTGAAGCTGAAACTCCAATACTTTGGCCACCTGATGCAATGAACTGACTTACTGAAAAAGACCCTGATGCTGGGAAAGACTGAAGGAGGGAAGAGAAAGGGACGACAGATGATGAGATGGTTGGATGGGATCACCGACTTGATGGACATGAGTTTGAGTAAGCTCCAGGAGTTGGTAATGGACAGGAAAGCCTGGCATGGTGTGGTCCATGGGATCACAAAGAGTCAGACACAACTAAGCGACTGAACTGAACTAAACACAGTCAAGGCTTTGGAGTCATCAATAAAGCAGATGTTTTTCTGGAACTCTCTTGCCTTTTCTACGATCCATTGGATGTTGGCAATTTGATCTCTGGTTCCGCTGCCTTTTCTAAATCCATTGTGAATATCTGGAAGTTATCAGTTCACATACTTTTGAAACCTGGCTTGGCGAATTTTGAGCATTACTTTGCTAGTGTGTGCTGCTGCTGCTAAGTCACTTCAGTCGTGTCCGACTCTGTGCGACCCCATAGATGGCAGCCCACCAGGCTCCCCCGTCCCTGGGATTCTCCAGGCAAGAACACTGGAGTGGGTTGCCATTTCCTTCTCCAATGCATGAAAGTGAAAAGTCAAAGTGAAGTCGCTCAGTCGTGTCCGACTCTTAGCGACCCCATGGACTGCAGCCCACTGGGCTCCTCCATCCATAGGATTTTCCAGGCAAGAGTACTGGAGTGGGGTGCCATTGCCTTCTCCGTTGCTAGTGTGTGAGGTGAGCGCAAAGGTGCAGTAGTTTGAAAATTCTTTGGCATTGTCCTTCTTTGGGACTGGAATGAAAAGTGATCATTTCCAGTCCTGTGGCCACTGCTGAGTTTTCCAAATTTGCTGGCATATTAAGTGAATCAGTTTCATAGCATCTTCTTAAGGATTTGACATAGCTCAACTGGATTCCATCACCTTGACTAGCTTTGTTCATAGTGATGCTTCCTAAGGCCCACGTGACTTTGAATTCTACGATGTCTGGCTCTAGGTGAGTGATCACACCATTGTGGTTATCTGGGTCATGAAAGTCTTTTTTTATGGTTCTTCTGTGTATTCTTTCCACCTCTTAATATTTTCTGCTTCTGTTGGTTCCATACCATTTATGTCCTTTATTGTGCCCATCTTTACATGAATGTTCCCTTGGTATCTCTAGTTTTCTTGAGGGGATCTCTAGTCTTCCCCATTCATTTGTTTTCCTCTATTTCTTTGCATTTATCACTGAGGAAGGCTTTCTTATCTCTCCTTGCTATTCTTTGGAACTCTGCATTCACGTCTTTCCTTTTATCCTTTGTCTTTAGCTTCTCTTCTTTCTCAGCTATTTGTAAGGCCTACTCAGAAAACCATTTTGCGTTTTTGCATTTCTTTTTCATGGTGATGGTCTTGATCATTGTCTCCTGTACAAAGTCATGAACCACCATCCATAGTTCTTCAGACACTCTGTCTATCAGATCTAATCCCTTGAATCTACTTGTTACTTTGACTGCAAAATCATTATGGATTTGACTTAGTTTATATCTGAATGAAGAAGGCAATGGCAATCCACTCCAGTACTCTTGTCTAGAACATCCCATGGACGGAGGAGCCTGGTAAGGGTCGCGAAGAGTTGGACACGACTGAGTGACTTCACTTTCACTTTTAACTTTCATGCATTGGAGAAGGAAATGGCAACCCACTGCAGTGTTCTTGCCTGGAGAATCCTAGGGACGGAGGAGCCTGGTGGGCTGCCGTCTATGAGGTCTCCCAGAGTCGGACACAACTGAAGTGACTTCACAGCAGCAGCAGCAGCATACCTGAATGGTTTACTGGTTTTCCCTACTTTCTTCAATTTAAGTCTGAATTTTGGAATTTTTAGATTATGATCTGAGCCACAGTGAGCTCCTGATCTTGTTTTTGCTGACTATATAGAGCTTCTCCATCTTTGGCTGCAAAGAATATAATCAATCTGATTTCAGTATTGACCATCTGATGATGTCCATGTGTAGAGTGGTCTTTTGTGTTGTTGGAAGAGGGTGTTTGCTATGATCAGTGTGTTCTCTTGGCAAAACTCTGTTAGTCTTTGCCCCGACTCATTTTATTCTCCAAGGCCAAACTTGCCTGTTGTTCCAGAATCTCTTGACTTCCTACTTTTGCATTCCAGTTCCCTATAATTAAAAGGACATCTTTTTTGAGTGCTAGTTCTAGAAGGTCTTGTACATCTTCATAGAATCATTCAACTTCAGCTTCTTCAGCATTACTTGTTAGGGCATAGACTTGGATTGCTGTGATATTCAATGGTTTGGCTTGGAAATGAACAGAGATCATTGTATCATTTTTGAGATCGCATCCAAGTACTGTGTTTTGGGCTCTTCTATTGACTATGATGGCTACTCCATTTCTTCTAAGGGATTCTTGCCCACAGTAGTAAATATAATGATCATCTGAATTAAATTCACCCATTCCCATCCATTTTAGTTCACTGATTTCTAAAATGCTGATGTTCACTATTGCCATCTCCTGTTCGATGACTTCTAATTTGCCTTGATGCATGGACCTAACATTCCAGGTTCCTATGAAATATTGTTCTTTACAGCATCAGACTTTACTTTCATCATCAGTCACATCACCAGCTGAGCATTGTTTTTGCTTTGGCTGTGTCTGTTCATTCTTTCTGGAGCTATCTCTGCACTCTTCTCCAGTAGCATATTGTGTACTTCCCAACCTGGGGAGTTCATCTTTCAGTGTCATATCTTTTTGCCTTTTCATACTGTTCACGGGGTTCTGAAAGCAAGAGTACTAAAGTGGTTTGCCATTCCTTTCTCCAGTGGACCACATTTTGTCAGAACTCTCCACCATGACCCATCTGTCTTCAGTGGCCCTACAGAGCATGGCTTATGGTTTTATTGAGTTAGACAAGGCAGTGGTCCATGTGATCAGACTGGTTAGTTTTCTGTGATTGTGATTTTCATTCTGTCCACCCTCTTATGGATAAGGATAAGAGGCTTATGGAAGCTTCTGGATGGGAGAGACTGACTTTGGGGGAAACTGGGTCTTCTGATGGGAGGGGACATGATCAGTAAATCTTTAATCCAAGTTTTTGTTGATGGGCAGGGCTTTGTTCCCTCCCTGTTGTTTGTCCAGAGACCAAACTATGGTGGAGGTAATGAAGGTAATTTAGGTCTGACCTTAATCCGTTAAGATTATACAGTGGAGTGACAAATAAATTCAAGGGATTAGATCTGATAGACACAGTGCCTAAAGAACAGTGTACAGAGGTTCCTGACATTGTACAGGAGGCAGTGATTAAGACCATCTCCATGAAAAAGAAATGCAAAAGGCAAAATGGTTGTCTAAGGAGGCCTTACAAATAGCTGAGAAAAGAAGAGAAACTAAAGGCAAAGGAGAAGAGGAAATATATACCCATTTGAATGCAGAGCTCCAAAGAATAGCAAGGAGAGATAAGAAAGCCTTCCTCAGTGATCAATGCAAAGAAATAGAGGAAAACAATAGAATGGGAAAGACTAGAGATCCCTTCAAGAAAACAAGAGTCACCAAGGGAACATTTCATGCAAAGAAGGGCACAATAAAGGATAGAAATGGTATGGACCCAAAAGAAGCAGAAAACATTAAGAGGTGGCAAGAATACTCAGAAGAACTATACAAAAAAGACCTTTATGACCCAGATAACCACAATGGTGTGATCGCTCACCTAGAGCCAGACATCATGGAATGTGAAGTCAAGTGGGCCCTAGGAAGCATCACTACAAAAAAAACTAGTGGAGGTAATGTAATTCTAGTTGAGCTATTTGAAATCCTAAAAGATGATGCTGTTAAAGTGCTGCACTGAATATGCCAGCAAATTTGAAGAACTCAGCAGTGACCACAGGACTGGAAAAGGTCAGTTTTCATTCCAATCCCAAAGAAAAGCAATGCCAAAGAATGTTCAAACTACTGCATAATTGCACTCATCTCACATGCTAGCAAAGAAATGCTCAAAATTCTCCAAGACAGGCTTCAGCGGTACGTGAATGGAGAACTTCCAGATGTTCAAGCTGGTTTTAGAAAAGGCAGAGGAACCAGAGATCAAATTGACAACATTCCTTGGATCACAGAAAACGCAAGAGAGTTCCAGAAAAATATCTGCTCCTGTCTTACTGACTATGCCAAAGCCTTTGACTGTGTGGATCACAACAAACTGTGGAAAATTCTTAAAGAGATAGGACTACCAGACCACCTGATCTGCCTCCTGAGAAATCTGTATGCAGGTCAAGAAGCAACAGTTAGAACTGGACATGAACAACAGACTGGTTCCAAATCAGGAAAGGAGTACATCAGTGCTGTATAATGTTACCCTGCTTATTTAACTTTTCTGCAGAGTACATCATGAGAAATGCCAGGCTGGATGAAGCACAAGCTAGAAACAAGATTGCCGAGAAAAATATCAAAAAACTCAGATATGCAGATCACATCACCCTTACGGCAGAAAGCAAAGTAGAACTAAAGAGCCAGTTGATGAAAGTAAGAGAGGAGAGGGAAAAAGTTGGCTTAAAACTCAATATTCAGAAAATGAATATCATGGTAGCTGGTTCCATTACTTTGTGGCAAATAGATAGGGAAACAATGGAAACAGTGTGAGACTTTATTTTTGGGGGCTCCAAAATAACTGCAGATGGTGACTGCTGCCATGAAATGAAAAGATGCTTACTTCTTGGAAGAAGATCTATGCTTGGAAGAAACTATGACCAACCTAGACAGCATATTAAAAAGCAGAGACATTACTTTGACAACAAAGTCTGTCTAGTCAAAGCTATGGTTTTTCCAGTATTCACGTATGGATGTGAGAGTTGGACAGTAAAGAAAGCTGAGTGCCAAAGAAAATGATGCTTTTGAACTGTAGTGTTGGAGAAGACTCTTGAGAGTCCTTTGGACTGCAGAGACCCAACCAGTCAATCCTAAAGGAAATCAGTCCTGAATATTCATTGGAATGACTGATGCTAAAGCTGAAACTACAATATTTTGCCTATCTGATGCGAAGAACTGACTCATTGAAAAGACCCTGATGCTGGGGAAGATTGAAGGTGGGAGGAGAAAGGGATGACAGAGGCTAAGATGCTTGGATGGCATCACCAACTTGATGGGCATGAGTTTGAGTAAGCTCCAGGAGTTGGTGATAGACAGGGAAGCCTATTGTGCTGCAGTCCCTGGACTGCAAGTAGTTGGAGATGACTGAGTGACTGAAATGAAATGAACTGAATGAAGGTAAATGCAACCTCCTTCAAAAGGTCCTTTGCAGGCACTGCAGCACTCAGTGTCCCAGACCCTCCAGCAAGCCACTGCTGACCCACGCCTCCGCCAGAGACTACTGGACACTCACAGGCAAGTCCGAGTCAATCCCTTGAGGGGTCACTGCTCCTTTCTACTGAGTCCTGATGGGCACAAGGTTTTGTTTGTGCCCTCCAAGAGTCTGTTTCCCCAGTCCTGTGGAAGTTCTGTAATCAAACCCCACTTATCTGCAAAGTCAAATTCCTTGTTAAATTCTCAGTCCCTTTGCCAGATCCTCAGGTTGGGAAATCTGTTGTGGGTCCTGGAACTTTCTAAACAGTGTGAGAACTTCTTTGGTTTAATTGTTCTGCAGTTTGTGGGTCGTCTGCTTGGTGGCTCTATGGAGGGCTTATTGGTGACCTCCTCCAAGAGGGATTATGCCACAGGCTGTGTGACCCAGATAGCTGCATCCAGAGTCCCTGCCCCTGTGGCAGTCCACTACTGACCTGTACCTCCACAGGAGACTCAAACACAGGTCTGGCTCAGTCTCTGTGGGGTCTCTGGGTCCTGGTATGCACAAGGTTTTGTTTGAGCCCTCCAAGTGTCTCTGGTGACTATAGGGTTTGATTCTAAAGATGATTTTGCCCCTCCTACCATCTTGCTGGGGCTTCTCTATTGCCCTTTAACGTGGGGTATCGTTTTTTTGTGGGATCCAACATTCTCCTATCAATGGTTGTTCATAGACAATATTGTATATGTTGTTGTTCATCGACAATAGTGCATATGTTGACAATATCGATGGGAATTCTCTGGTGGTCCAGTGGTTAGGACTCTGTGCGTCCACTGCAGGGGACCAAGGTTTCCATCCCTGGTCAGAGAACTAAGATCCTGCATGCCTCCATTCAGTGCCTGGGCTGTTCCAACACTGTCAGGGATCCATCTATCACTGGGGGGCACACTTCCTCCCCAGGGTCCTGCCCTCAGCTGGCTGAAAGCAGACACATACTTGCCATTTGCCAGGAGACACACCCCCTCCCCATGAGCATTACATTATCTCCAGCTTTTAGGGATTCAATAAAAGGGTCTGTTTTCCAAATGTACCTTAGCAATTTCACTTTCAAAATCCCCATTTGTTGACAATGTGCTCTTCTTCTATCACAGAACCAACAATACCACCATCTCTCTGTCTTTGATGTATAAATTTGGCAGTTCAAGTAAATTCAGCAACTATCAGTTGCTAAGTTAATGAGGTGTCAAAGATGCTTGCATTCAGAGATTATTTATATTAAATAGAACCTACAGAGGTGAACTACCTCTAGGGAAAGGTGAAATATATGTTTCAGGGCCTGTAATGCTGTCTCTGTGGTTTACAATCTCAAGCACAGGAAGGAAGGCTGGTAGCCAATTTGGGAAAGGAGAATTTGTAAGCCTTTTTGGTGGAGGTGGTACTTTTCTCAATACATGTGTCATTTGGTGAGTCTGAGAGCTAATTTTGGGTATGTCAACCCGACCATGAGAGATTTCTACAAAGTGGTGATGTGTAACTGCGAATGAGCATTTCTGGCTGAGCACTGAGTTCCCTTCACTTTGTAAATACTAACTCTTATGACATCTCAGCACTCTTTCCAGGGTAGGATGAGACAATGAATGTGAAATTCTGTAATAAACTGTAGAGCATCCCAAATATGCAAGTGGTCATTAGAGTGTAAAAATACACACTGAAAAGTATTTCCCATCATAATACTGATAAATATTTTTGTCGATTCGAACATTATATAATTTTGTTTTTCTGATCTACAGTTTACCTTTTTAAATCATGACAAATCAAATAATCTCCCTGAATTTTAATTTCTGTTAGCAGTATCATCTTACCTAATACTTAAAATTATGCTGTTTCTATAAAACATACAAAAAAACAAGATGTGATATAAAAAAAGCATAGCACTCGAAGCTGGAGACTTGGGACTCTCACCCTAACTCTACTATATCAAGTGCACCAACTTAATAATATCCCTTCATTCCTATAATCCTTGACTGAAAAGGAGGAAGATGCCACTTCCTCACGAAATTTCCACGAGGTTTAAATGAGATCTGCCAGTTTTGTACAGTGTCAAGGATTTTAGAAACAGGTTTTATTGTCTAATTATACAGTTGAGAATAGGAATATGAAGTCATGGTGTGAAGAGATCAGATTGATGCTGAAAGTGCAGCCACAGCTAAAATTCATGCAGTATCAGTAATCTTTTCAAAGGATGAGTTGAAATGGGCTTAGAAAAATGTTAAGTGATTTTGTTTATAAAAATTATTAACTGGCCTGCTATGAAACAGACACCCAAGTGCTCAGAAGGAAGGAATAGTTCTTTAACTCTGACTGCTAAAAGGTGAGAAAAGCAGCCACCATGTACAGAAACTGGGGCAGGAATCTTCCTGTTAATCTCTGCAAAGCTAGCAGGAGCCAGGGAATGAGACAGTAGTTACTTTTTCTGGGAGGTTTTTCATACACCAACATGTATACTGATTAACCCAATCCCAAATATGTGAAGGAATTAATTTGACCAGATTGCTTAATATATTTTTAGTCTAATGATAAGCATTTTGTCATTTTTCTTTATAAGATCACATTTTCATGTGGAAAAATGAAACACTTTTTGGTATATAAGTCACATACTTGTGACTGAAATCTTCCGTATCTTGAAACAAGGAGGTTATTTTATCCCTTTATATGTTTTTTTCTGATAATTCAAAGATATCCCTGAAATTACTTTTTGAAACTAGCCTGTATTATGGTCTTAAAATTATGTGGTACAGATACAAGTTATGGGATATATTTCAATATTTATATTATAATAGTTATAAGATTCTTAACTTTCTAATATTCCTTTTTTTTAGCTTACATTCCAAACAAAACAATCTAAATCATAACAAGATGGATGGTCTTAATGAAAACCACTGTAAATTTAAATCTGTAACTGGGTTCACTCAGAATGATGGGGTTGTGGCAAAGCACAGAAAATTTTGTTTTACTTTAAATGGGCTAAAAGACAGAGAGGAATACATGAAAAGTTATTACGCACAGTAAATATGAGTCATTTTATTTTTCCTAGCTTTAAAAGTTATATAAAAGTGTATTTTTGAGACTATGTAAAGTTTCAGGGTTCAGAACTACTCCTACAACTGTGATGTCCATACCCTTACTGCCATGTGGATCTGATGTCACAGATCTTCAAAGAAGTAAGTAAAGTACAATTTCTAAAAGTTCTAAACAACCACAGCAACAGAAAACACACACACACACACACACACGCACACACACACACATCTGTGCTTTTAGAATAATAAAATAAGGATGTTTATATAGTCTTTAGGAAATCTACGGCAGACTGTATATATTGCCCATATTATATAACAATAAAAAATGGGTCTAAAAACAGGTCTGAGGTGACTGATGATGGGAAGAGGATGTCCACGTAGAATAGTTTAGAGAAGGCTTCACGACTGAGCCATTGCCTTCCCAGAATCTACACATACAAAGAACAATGTTTTGCCCTGAGGAGCAGATCCCCAAATTTACAATCACAGGGACTCTGCTCCCTTTCTCCCAGCACAAGGACCTTTCATAATCGACTTGGGCACTCTTCCTATAGGAGGTAGGGTGTCCCTGCCACTCCCAACTGACCAGGCTTCCTCTGTGACACTGAGCACTCCATTCACGGGCAGACCGGCTGTCACGTGCAAAGTCTCGGAAAAGCCAGCCAGGAAACCCTGTGGAAGAAACCAGGGTTTATTTGTTTTCATGGTCTGGGGACTGGGTGTTACCCACAGGTTTCAGTAGCTGTAGTGCTGGGTGATGACCTAGCAGAGATTCTGGATACAAACATCTCTGATCAAGGAAAACTCTAGTCTTTATCCAGATCTCATGCCCAGGCAACACTAGCAAAACAGTATTAACCGCAATGATCCTGACTGTCGATCAATTTCCACCTGCCTTTACATCCCAAAGACACAAAAAGGAAAAATAGGGAGATCAATGAAGACCAATACACTCTCCTGGTTTTAATGATATAAATAACAAGAATAATACTCAAATGACAAAGATGAATTTTAAGGTTATACAGATCAAAACAGAAGTTCTTATGAGGGACTGATACAGCTTACCTCTTATAAATACACTGTGAAACTATAAAAGAGTAGAAAATAAATTCACCCTAGCAAACATTTTGCAATAAAAACATGTTTTAAAACCAGAATTCCCTCCTGCCAAGTAAGTTATCATAAATACTGTTTCTTTTTTTCTTTTCTTGTTAATTTGTCATTTTTTTATTCTGGGTATGGAAGCAAATGATTTATAGATCTACTAAAGGAGATTGTTTTAAGTTGGGAATTCCTTGACCGGCAATGGGAAATCAACAGGCAAAGCAATCTGGAGAACACTTTACACCTCCACATTATTCTAGAGAAAACTGCTAAGTACTCATATTCATACACCTTCAAAATTATAGCCATCAGAAACCAGACTGCAAAACACCCCAAGGTCACTGGCCTAGATCGCCACCACAGTGCCAAAACAGTCAAGCTGTTCACAGGCACAACCTCTCAACTGGGCTCCCACTCCAGGTGGTAGGAGGAGGCAATGCAAGTATCAAAGCAAAAACAAACCAAAGGAACGAGGCATCCTCAAACCACACGTGCACAGGCCACACACTGCTAGTCACACAGACATCTCAGTTCAGGTGATCAGAGATTAACCTACTGACACAGGAAAGGAATTCTCTCCTAGAGGCCCCGAACATTTAAGGTTTGGATAGATGAAACCAAAGTTACAATTCCAATACAATCATTTCAAAATACATCCTTCTTAGATTAAACCTTCCTACCAAAGCTTGTTACTTGGAAACATCAGGATAGCTTGCTGGCCTTCAAAGTGTTCAGCATGGTTTCTTGGCTGCTCATGGGTGCTGTCTTGGGAAGGACGGGCTTCCGCTGGTTATTTAAACCCAGGACTCCTCAGTCATCCAGCTACACTGACCTACCCAGGCACAGCTCAGGGGGGATTCTGGAACACCCTATCCCTGGATATTTCTGACATGTTTAACTCAAAGCAGTAACGCAGAGCAAGGTCTTGGTGAGGGAGATGCAATGAATGCATTTAGCTGTTCTAAAATCCAGCTTGGCATTAACCCAGACCACAGCCATGCACCTCGACTGCACGCCATCCCCAGTCTGCCCCACTGTTCTGCTATGCTGTCCTTCAGCATGTTATATATTACACAGATTATCACACAGATCACACTGCTGCCGCTACTGACTGTCTTCTCCAGGAAACTGTATAGAGGAGCCATCTTTATGGAGTCTGTGTCAGGACCATCAGTGAGCACTTGAGCAAACACTTTGTTTTCATGTTATGGATGCTGTCCATTTTTAACTAATGATATTTTTCTCAAAGCACATGTGTTAAGATGTTTATGGTTAAATCTACAACTAAATGCCTACCTTGATTCTCCCTTCCCAATCTTTTTCACACATTTTTCACTGATTCCATATGGCTGTATTTTTACATTTTAGTGAAAATGTTAAGTCTCTTTGGTATAAAGGTAGACTGTATAGTGGGAATAAAATAAAAATGAATATACATAGAATAATATTTATTATATTAACTGTAAACCCTGCTTTTGTTAAAATATAGATTTTTCCATCTATCAATCTCAAAATGTCCTTGCTTCCATGAGAAATAACTAAGATGCAACTGATATACAGATGTTAGCTTATCCGGAGCTTAAACCAAAGCATTCAGTAAATAGCAAATTACTGTACTTTACTTGGGAATCTTGCCAAAGAATGGAAAGCAAGCAAAAAAAGATTCTCATCTGACAACCAGTATCACAAATCTGAGCTCCTAGATTGTACTCTTTTAAAAATCCAGCAGGCTTCACTCATAACTTTATGGTCACAATCATATGACAGTTTTCTCTGACATTCAACCCCACAGGATCACTGAAGATGCACATTGTAAGCCAGCAAGGAGTTGCTACAAACACATTGACAACAATGAGAATTCTAAGAGAACAGGAATGGGAAACTTTAAAAAAAAAAAAGCACAAAACCAAGTCAAACAAGTTGGCAAGGCTTTACCTGCCCTCAACACTTCAAAACTGTGAGTCGCTATGAAAAAACAACCATACTACCAGGGAACAAAATAAATGAAAGGTAAGACAATATCCATTAGGCAACAATTATTACTTTATGACATATAAACTTTTATGAAAAGAAGATGAAACCCTCTTCCCCCCTTTCCTGATTTAAAACAAAAGAGAGTAAGTTGCAATTCTGATGAAAAGTATCTGACTTAAAATTATAAAAAAGGAATAGCATCAATAACAAGGTGGCTGGTAAATATTAAGCATATTGTTAAACTCAGCAATCCAGGGGTTGGAGGCTACATTTTCACAATTTCAAAATTATCACTCATCAATACTATGAACAACAGAAACATGTAGTAACTGCTTATCAAATACTGCTTTAAATTTACCATGTATTAAAGAGTCATGCACTATAAATATTATTTATTTTCTCCCTTTGAATGCTGTATTTTGACATTTTGTGAATGCAATTAAAAAACACGAGAAAAAGATGGTTAATTGCTTTTTGCATAATGTCCTACACACAAAGTGGCTGAACTGTCTTCTAAAGATGCTCAACAAAAGTGATGTCTCTCAAGTAAGAACAAAGTGAAGCAAACAAAACTGCCTTTTCTCAGTACACTTAAGTTCAGTTGCTCATTTGAGTCTGACTCTTTGGAACCCCATGGACTGAAGCACACCAGGCCTCCCTGTCCATCACCAACTCCTGGAGTTTATTCAAACTTATGCCCATTGAGTCAGTGATGCCATCCAACCATCTCATCCTCTGTTGTCCCCTTCTCCTCCTGCCTTCAATCTTTCCCAGAATCAGGGTCTTTTCCAGTGAGTCAGTTCTTCACACAGGTGGCCAAAGTATTAGAGCCTTGGCTTCAGCATCAGTCCTTCCAATGAATAGTCAGGATTGATTTCCTTTAGGATGGACTGGTTGGATCTCCTTGCAGTTCAAGGGACTCTCAAGAGTCTTTTCCAACAACACAGTTCAAAAGCATCAATTCTTTGGTGCTCAGCTTTCTTTATAGTCCAACTCTCACATCCATATATGACCACTGGAAAAATCATAGCTTTGACTAGATGGACCTTTGTTGGTAAAGCAATGTCTCTGCTTTTTAATACTCTGTCTAGGTTGGTCATAGCTTTACTTCCAAGGAACAAGCTTGTTTAAATTTCATGGCTGCAGTCACCATCTGCAGTGATTTTGGAGCCCCGGCAAAAAATAAAGTCTCGCACTGTTTCCATTGTTTCCCCATCTATTTGCCATGAAGTGATGGGACCAGATGCCATGATCTTAGTTTTCTGAATGTTGAGTTTTAAGCCAACTTTTTCCCTCTCCTCTTTCATTTTCATCGAGGCTCTTTAGTTCTTCTTTGCTTTCTGCCATAAGTGTGGTGTCATCTGCATATCTGAGGTTATTGATATTTCTCCTGGCAATCTTGATTCCAGCTTGTGCTTCGTTCAGCCTGGCATTTAGCATGATGTACTCTGCTTAGAAGTTAAATAAGCAGGGTGAGAATATACAGCCTTGATGTACTCCTTGCCCGATTTGGAACCAGTCTGTTGTTCCATGTCCAGTTTTAACTTATTGAGCTGCATACAGATTTCTCAGGACACAGGTAAAGTGGTCTGGTATTCCCATCTCTTTAAGAATTTTCCACAGTTTATTGTGATCCATACAGATAAAAGCTTTGACGTAGTCGATAAAGCAAAAGTAGATTTTTTTTTCTGGAACTCTCTTGCTTTTTCAATGACCCAGCGGATGCTGGCAATTTGATCTCTGGTTCCTCCGCCTTTTCTAAATCCAGCTTGAACATCTGGAAGTTCATGGTTCACGTACTGATGATGCCTGGCTTGAAGGATTTTGAGCACTACTTTGCTAGCATGTGAGATGAGTGTTAATTGTGTGGTACTTTGAACATTCTTTGGCATTGCCTTTCTTTGGGATTGGAATGAAAACTGACCTTTTCCACTCCTGTGGTCACTGCTGATTTTCCAGATTTGCTGGAGTATTGAGTGAAGCACTTTTGCAGCATCATCTTTAGGATCTGAAATGGCTCAGCAAAGTTCCATTACTTCCATTAGCTTTGTTCATAGTGATGCTTCCTAAGGCCCACTTGACTGCACATTCCAGGATGTCTGGCTCTAGGCGAGTGATCACACCATCGTGATTATCTGGGTCATGAAGGTCTTTTTTTTTGTACAGTTATTCTGTGTATTCTTGCCACCTCTTCTTAATATCTTCTGCTTCTGTTAGGTCCATACCATTTCTGTCCTTAATTGAGCCCATCTTTGCATGAAATGTTCCCTTGGTATCTCTAATTTTCTTGAAGAGATCTCTAGTCTTCCCCATTCTATTCTTTTCCTCTACTCTTTGTATTGATTGCTGAGGAAGGCTTTCTTATCTCTCCTCGATATTCTTTGGAACTCTGAATTCAAACGGTTATATCTTTCCTTTTCTCCTTTGCCTTTAACTTCTCTTTTCTCAGCCATTTATAAGGCCTTGTTAAACAACCATTTTGCCTTTTTGCACTTCTTTTTCTTGGGGACTGATTTCCTTTTCTTGAGGACTGATTATGCAACAGAATTAAATTATAAAATAAACAGACATTTGTTGAAAAAAAAGCTGAAACTGAATAATGTGAGCACTGTTACGAAAAATTTTCAGTGACATTAAGTCTGAAATTTGAAATTACCTTTTAACTCCTTCATAAAACGAATAAATTGAATGTCATTTCAATAATGTTAAAAGTAATACTTTTTACATGTAATTTCTATATCAAACTTTATAAATCCATAAAAAAAACCTTTATGTAATTTCTCCCAATAACTATGAGCACATTTGCTGCTACTGCTAAGTCGCTTCAGTCATGTCCGACTCTGTGCGACCCCATAGCCAGCAGCCCATCAGGCTCCACTCTCCCTGGCATTCTCCAGGCAAGAACACTGGAGCAGGTTGCCATTTCCTTCTCCAATGCATGAAAGTGAAAAGTGAAAGTGAAGTCGCTCAGTTGTGTCCAACTCTTAGCGACCCCATGGACTGCAGCCCACCAGGCTCCTCCATCCACGGGATTTTCCAGGCAAGAGTACTGGAGTGGGGTGCCATTGCATTCTCCAATGAGCACATTTAAGATTGCTCAAATAACTTCAATGATCTTAACTACATAAGATCATTATACTGCACTTGATTTTATATAAAGAAACTTAAATTTCAGTTAAGATATCTTAATGATCACAGCAAAAATGAGCTGGAGAAGTGGATATAACCTATGAGAAATAACTAATTATTATAGTGATTATAATATTAATGGTTCCAATGTTATTAAAAACAAGAGCTTGACTTAAAATTTCCCTAAATATACAGACTTTTATTTTATATATATTTTAAATCAAATTAAAGTCTAATCTCCATTTTAAAATGAGTCAGTAACATCTCTTAAGTTCAAGCTCATATTCTTTCTACCTGGCAAGACTCTAAGTGTAGTATACACTTTTAGGTATAAGCAGCTTATTATTCATATTTCAAATATATTTTTAAAGAACTTGGATTAAAATAATTGTTGCAACTGCATTCTAATAACTAAATACTTATTTTTCAAATGAGAAACTCTATATTATTCTTGCTTGTCTAGTTTGCATTTTCTCCTGCGGAAAAGGGTCAAAACATTCAAAGACAACATATTGCTCGCCTTTATAATTTCACTTTTTATGAAGAATTTCAACAGCTCTGCTTGTTTTCTAAAGTGATGCACTAATAGTTTTGACAACAAAAAATTACACACTTCTTTGAACCTGCTACCATCTTTGGTTGGGGTAACTGTCACTGTATCGCATTTTAGTGCAAACGTCCAGATGGGCTGTTACTTCAATGCACAGAAATGTGCCCACTGCCATTGACCTCCGTCAAAGCAACCAGGGCTGGTAGAGACCAAAGACAGTGTGTTCTGTACAACGAACACAGCGGAGACAATTTCAAGCAAACACTCCAAAGAGGGATCCTTCTCAGGACAAAACATGGGTATCCCACCAACCTCTAGGGGTCTTTCAGAATAAACTGGGGTTTTTTGAGGCTTTTGTTTTGTGCTCGATTGTTCTATCACTTTCCTGCCTTCACTGAAGAGCTCCGACTGCAGCAAAATCTAATAGACTAAGGCCAATCTTGCACAGAGATTTCTAAAACTATGTGTCTCCACCCAGAACAATGCTGGCCTTTAAGTCAGGGTATCACAGCATTTGGTCAAAGAGACCTACTGTCAGGAAAAACCTGGTCTCTGTCAAGCTGTTCTGAACAGAAACAAGCCCTGTCCAGACCTCCAGGTTCAGGGAAATAAGGCTGGCATGCTGGTTATATTTGGGTTTTCAGTCATTTCTAATCCATTTACTTATATCAAGGTATCTAATCGTTTATTCTTGTTCACAGAATTCAGCTTGGGATGGATTTTTTTCACTATGACCTGCAATAACATAACTCATAAAAACATCAAATGGAAATTAAGATTTTTTTTTGGTTTTTGTTTGTTTGTTTGTTTTTAAGTAAGAGCTGGTTAGATAGCACCATTGACTCAATGGACATGAATCTAAGCAAATTCTGAGAGATGCTGAAGGACAGGGAAGCCTGACATACTGCAGTCCATGGGGTCGCAAAGAGTTGGACACAACTTAGCAACTGAACAACAAATCCTGAAGCAGGTCTTCCCAGGTGAGGCCTGGGGTCTGGGCTCCAACAAGCCAAGGTCTCTGATTATCCTAGTTAGCACCCAGGGGCGGGGACCTCCTCTGTTCCCCTATGAAGGAGCTTGGTTTTATCTACTAACTTCAGAATGGGAAACAGGTTACCTTCAAGTTGGCAGACTTTCTCTACCACTGAATGTCAAGTCTCTTGCAAGTCTCTTGTTTCTGTGACCTTTAGGGCAAGGTTTATAACCTGGGGCTTCCCTGATGGCTCAGATAGGAAAGAATCTGCCTGCAATGCAGAAGACCTGGGTTGGATCCCTGGGTTGGGAAGATCCCCTGGAGAAGGGCATGGCAACCCACTCCAGTATTATTGCCCAGAGAATCCTTATGGACAGAGAAACCTGGCAGGCTATAGTCCATGGAGTTGCAGAGTCCTAAGAACAGCACAGCATTATAACCTGGGATATGTGAGCTGAGCCTTTGGACATGGTCTCTGATTAGACTCCGGGGTTCAATACACTCCTTGAGATTGCATGTAAAATTTTGTGTGTGTGAGTAAGTGCTCCATTTCCTCAAATTCTATAAAGGGTCCATGATCTTTACCCAAATTAACAGCAAAGGAGTGACGAGTCTGGATGAAGGTGACTCAGCCTGGGATCTGCTCTACTACCCAGGTGCCTCACCTCAAGCTCCTCTCCCACAGGGCCCCAGCCTCAGTGAGAGGTTTTCATTAAGACCCCCATTTAAGCTAGACATTCAGGAAATCCAGAAACCATACTTAGGGAAAATGAGCTTTGTAGTTACATATAGAGAGCAAAGAAATTAACATCAGAAAGCACATTCGTGTGCTCTCAAGACTCATAAAGCACATTTTCAAGAGCCTTTCGTATCGATAGGCAAGAGAAATACTATATACAGACGTGCTATTCCTCTCTGATCTCCCTGATGAGCATCTTCATTTCAATGACATTTGCTAAATGCGAAAATACAGAATAAATAATAAACTTTATATAATTTAAATGTTATTAGAAATTATAATTTTGAAATAAAAGTAAAACTTCAAGTGAATAAATATTATTCTAATTTGGACCTGCTTAAACATTAAGAACAAGTATCAAGGGCTAAGCATTCCCTGGAGAGAAAAAAAGAAAGAAAAACACTGTCAGAAACTATTAGTAAGTCTAAAATATACAACAGATGTTACACTGCTGAAAACGTATTTGATAGAACATACATTTTATTACTATCAATATGCCCCCTTTTACTGAAGTCAGCTTTAAAATTTGTTCAATGTTTAGAGTTTGTCAACATTTCTCTCTCAAATCTTTAAAACTTACATAATACATATAAAACTTCCTCTGAAACAACCTATCTAAATTAAGTGGGCATCCAAAATTCTTCCTTGCACTTCTGCAACAAATTGACCAATTCATTATATGGTTACAACAGTTCCCTTCTTTAATGACCAAAGATGGACTGCCTGAAGCAGGCTGTCCAAGACCTAAACCCATTTCATTAGCCTGCAATTTACAAGCCAGATAATAAATACTGTAGCAGTCTCCTTAATTCAGTTCAGTTCAGCTGCTCAGTCATGTCCGACTCTGCAACCCCATGAATCACAGCACACCAGGCCTCCCTGTCCGTCACCAACTCCCGGAGTTTACCCAAACTCATGTCCATTGAGTCGATGATGCGATCTAACCGTCGATGATGCCATCCAACCATCTCATCCTCTGTTGTCCCCTTCTCCTGCCCTCAATCTTTCCCAGCATCAGGGTTTTCTCAAATGAGTCAGCTCTTTGCATCAGGTGGCCAAAATACTGGAGTTTCAGCTTCAACATCAGTCCTTCCAATGAACACCCAGGACTGATTTCCTTTAGGATGAACTGGTTGGATCTCCTTGCAGTCCAAGGGACTCTCAAGAGTCTTCTCCAACACCACAGTTCAAAAGCATCAATTCTTGGGCACTCAGCTTTCTTTATAGGCCCAACTCTCACAATCCATATATGACTACTGGAAAAAACATAGCCTTGACTAGACGGACCTTTGTTGACAAAGTAATGTCTCTGCTTCTTAATATGATGTCTAGGTTGATCATAACTTTCCTTCCAAAGGAGTAACTGTCTTTTAATTTTATGGCTGCAATCACCATCTGCAGTGATTCTGGAGCCCCCCCAAAATAAAGTCAGCCATTGTTTCCACTATTTCCCCATCTATTTGCCATGAAGTGATGGGACTGGATGCCATGATCTTAGTTTTCTGAATGTTGAGCTTTAAGCCAACTTTTTCACTATCCTCTTTCACTTTCGTCAAGAGGCTTTTTATTATTAAAATTACTAATTCTTCCATTGATTCCTCTATGTTGTAACTTGACATAGTTCTTCCTAATCTCCCTGGCCTTGGAAAATTGAGAACAGAAATCATTTATTTCATTTATTAAAAGTTTCTGTGGATTACCTGGAGAGGTACAGGGAAGAATATAAAGAATATATACTTGAAGTTCACTCAGATTTTTATCTTTCTTTTGCAAATGCCTTTCTCCAAACCTCTGACAGTGCTCTCAGGAATATTCCCAGGTAGTCCTTGAAAATGAGCACACCACTTTCTCCTGAAGAGCTTTCCAACCACAGGCAATGACTAACAGCACCATGTAAAGTCAGAAAGTCAGAAAACAGCTGAGGGGACCCCCTTCCACCCAATGGAGAGTCACTTTCCTAACAAAGCCACTTCCCTCCATGCATGTCTCACACAAGATGGGCTCCCTGGAGCTGGGCAGAGAAGCCCGCCATGCTGTTCATCTTTCATCACCCACTCCTGCACAGTGAGGGGGGACTGTCACAGACTCAGCCTTCCTCTTGCAGGTGGGTCTGCATCACCCAGTGATGATGAGCATGAACACAAGATCCACTGTCTTCATCCATCAGGGATGATCAGCTACGCTGCCAGCATGTGACTCAGTTTACAATCAAATCCTTCTATCCTCCCTGAAGCAACATTAACTGTGTCTAGACTCAGGGATGGGAGCTGGCACTGGACAGGCAGCAACTGATTCACACTTCATCAAGGGGTGGGTGAAGGTGGCTGGAAGCTGCTCTTCTGGTCACCTCTGGTTGTCAGATCCTACGCCTGCCCTCGGCAGGAGGCGAACCTCTTGAAAGTCCTCTACTGAGAAGAGAAGATGGAAGCTGCCCTCAGTTGCCCTCTGAACACGTGTACTGCCAGGGAGGGAGGTGCGCTTGCAGCCCTGGAAGGCATCCAGAGAACTCTTAGTCTGCATCAGCCCTGCATCACTGCAGCAGGACCCTATGACTCCTGTCCCTCCTGGGGGGCAGTCTGCCAGCAGGGGCCCTCAGGACACCGCAGACTCCTCAAGGCTTGTTTGGCAAATGACTTAGAGTGGAGCTGAGAGATTTATCAGTTTAAAAGAGCTGTAAGCTCCCTTTCAGAAAAGCCTCAGTTTCTAAAATGCTGTGAAGGGAGGACTCAAAGAGCTCCATGGCCCCCCTTTACTCAGAAGATTGTATACCTTTAAAAACTTCACAGTGGGGTCTTCTTCTGCACAGACAGAACCATCAGACAATTCTGAGCACCTGAACACTGTGATGCTACCCCTACTAAGATGAGCAGCAGAGTCTTCCCCACACTGGCATATGGAAACGGGGGCCAGGGTGCTGCTCCATCATCTGAGGACACATACCCAAATCTTGGACTCAAAGCACTGCCTGGCCCTCCCCCTTCTTTCTGACTTGACTCCCCGGTCCTCTTATCCTAGCAGGTTTTCCTTCAAACCACAGCTTAAGATCACACAGAAATTCAGGCATTTCCATAACATGCTCTACAATTAGGGCTATCAGTCACAGGAAACCCAGCCTCGGCAACCTTTGTTTAAATGCTTCAAAATAGCAATCTATATATAAACTCACTCCTTTGTATTTTTAGAAGATTAAGGTATGAGGCCTTCTGATTTCAGCAAAATTCAGTAAGCAAGGAAAACAGTTGTCTTGGGTCAGTAAGAAAAGGAAAATACGTACTTTCTGAATTAATTGTATATTATACATACATCAAGTTGAGAGTTAAATACTAAATCATAGACAACTAAATGCACACTTCAGGTATTCACTTGAAGCATGAAACATGAAAATAACCTCATATAACTAGATGATTACCATTGCATTCCAAAATGATGTTAATAACATATCTGTGCAATTTCCCTGGTCAAATTCCTTATTCTCTCCTGATAGACTCTTGATAAAGCATTTTATTTTTTAATTGAAGGATAATTGCTTTACAGAATTTTGTTGTTCTCTGTCAAACCTCAACACGAATCAGCCATAGGAATACACATATCCCCTCCCTCTTGAACCTCCCTCCCATCTCCCTCCCCATACCACCCCTGTAGGTTGATACAGAGCCCCTGTTTGAGTTTCCTGAGTCATATCTGACTGTTTCGGATAATGAAACAAATATCCCATTCATTTTACACTTATGCATAAGATTAATATTAGAGCTTGGTTTACCTGTTCCTGAGTGCAATGTATGAAGGAGTCGAAGCTGCAGAAACACAGCCAACATAACAGCAGCACTGGAGGGGTTAAAGAGAGGCTGCTGGCATCAGATCACTAAACTTTAGCTAGCAATGGCAGCAAATCCACAACACAGTCAGAAATCTACTGAAATGCAAAAGAAATGCTAAATAGCATCCCCTGTGGTCCTTGCATTCTAAATCAGAAACAAATGAAAAAATCCTGCAGTGTCCAACATTATAGAGTGGTGACATTAAACAAGGCCAGAAGTGCCGCTGTCATCAAAACAGATCTCTGCAGTGTACAGATTCTCATTGATTACCGCATTACCGATCCAAAGTGCTCTGTGCTATGCTACAGAGAACCCTGCTGTAGCAAGCACTGAGGCCCTGGCAAGTCTGATTAACCGTTTCCTGAACCAATGCACAGAAGATGCTACCCTCCTGTAGGCAGAGACCTGAAACGCTGTGGTCCCTTAAAGCCAGCACTGGAGAGAAGTCCCAGGCAGAGGCTTGAAAAGCCCCTCCTCTCATCTCTCTTCTGACATTTCAGAGAGACATTCATGGACTCAGATGACAAACGCAAGCAGACCCCTGCCAGTCAGTAGACCCCAGAACACTCACTTTAGATGATCTGATCCCATTCTCAATCTCGGGCTGTGGTCCTGCCAAGCTCTGTAAACCCCATCACTTCCTCTGCAGTCTCCCTACCTGGGACTTTACTCAGCCCAGGGACGACTGGCAGGAGGAGACGTCAGCCAGGAGCTCATGAGTGACCAGTAACAGGACACAGAGCTTCCTCCAGCTGTGCTGGACGGACGCCCAGCCTGCCGCTCACAGGGCTCATCTCCAGGGGGCAAAAGGACAACCCAAATTGGTGTATCTGAGAGCTCGGGAGATGGGGTGGGCTCTCAGCTTCAATATTTTTAAAGATGCAGGCCTCTGATGACTGTGGGATCACACTTAATGGCCCACTCACTACACTTTCCCCCCTCAGACTGAATCACCCTCCTCTTACCAGATTTCCTACACTTCTTGACCCCCCTCCCCCATGACCATGGATGACAGAACAGCAATGATCACAACGAAACTTTGAAATGCTTTCAAATGATGTCACTCCTCCAAAGTCATGTTTACTGTGGCCTATCATTCAGTTTCCAGAAACAACAAACTTCTCTAATCTAATCTAAGGGGAAATCATTGAAGAATTGGCGCCGACTGCTTCTAGTTTGCTTTAGAAAATGAAATGATCAAATGATATAATGGCAGAATTAAGACCCAGGTTTCATTTATCTAAACTAAGTACACTGTGCTTAAAGTATAGATAATGGTCAAAAATAACTATCAGCAAAGGAAAAAATTATACTGAACTATGATGGATCATCTCATCATTACCAAGGCAAGTGCAAAATACCAGCCTGAAACAAACTGACTAATCTGAACATTCTCCTCCTAAAGCAAACAAACAAACAAACAAACAAAAACAGATTTTTTGATCTCTACCTAGAATCCTTATTTTTTCCTTTACCCCAAACTTTCAAATATGCTTTAATAAACTGGCTCAAATAAAAAATTAGCCAGATGGTTGCTAGTTGAAAAGAGAAAGGGAAATACACATTAGTTGAGTGAGCCTGTGCCGAATATTGTGCTAAATAAGCACGTGCATTGTTTTTAATTCATGTATTTTTCACAGGCATATGGCAAAGTCGATATTATTTATCCCATATTATAGATGAGGCTCAAGAAGCCAGCGAACTTGCCCTAGGTCACATGGTTCATGACTAGCAGAGCTGGGATTGGAACTTGGCCTCATCCAACTAGGAGGCCCAGCTTTTCATGAACCCGGTACATAGACGCTGCAGAGACTATTTTTTGTAGATCATCTTGAAGTCCTCTCAGGTTTTGTCAAAGTGCTAGGGATTTGGTGTGGAAACTGGCGAGGCAGGAGGGCTGACATTCATCTACCTCTGTGTCCCACGTTGGGAGCCAGTGAATATTCTTCAGACCAGCCTATGGGGCAACACTGGCTCTGTCATACAGACACACAAGCATCCGGGTCTAGAGATGGAGGGGCTGGCCCCACAGGTGCACTGGTGAGAACCAGGGGAAGGACAGTCACACCCTCAGTAATCAGGGCCCTCGCCCCCAGCTGAGCCTGGCACCATGGAGTCTGACTGTGGGGAAGTAAAAGAGGCTGTGGATATTGGGACTTCCCTGCTGGCCCAGTGGTTAAGACTCTATGCTTCCTATGCAGGGGGTATGGGTCCCACCCCTGGTCCAGGAATTAAGATCCTACATGCCCTAGGGCACAGTCAAAAAAAAGTCTATGGATCTGAAAAAATTTTTCTGTACTAATGTTTTCTGTGGCTATCATCATATTTACATATTTCTTTTCCATATTTCTCTTCTTCTACTTCTTTTTTTCCCGTTTAGCACCTAGAATGGGCTTGTTTCAAATGATAACATCATTTGAATGCTGCTCATCTAATACCTATCCCTCATTCCATCTTAGAAACTTATGTTAATTTGATGTAATTATCTTGAGTTCCCTACATGGAAACAAATTACTATTTCTAACCAAAGATGCTTGATAAACCAAGTAAAGTCTGTGAAATGGTACACACAGCTTCCCTAATTACAGAACCCAAATAGAAAGTTGAGTTTTAAGAGTGGCTAAGGTTGACCTTATTTTAAAAGACCCTTTCTCTTGTGTCTGGGTACTGTTTACTCTGACATCCCATCAACAGTAAGGTGAAGAATGTCTTTCATGGAGGCCACTGTCCACATGTAAATAGGAGGAAAAAATCCCACTTCCATCTATCAATTCAGAAACGTATATTAACAATATTTACTCAGTGAAAATATTTCTACCACTTGGTCCATCTGAGCCATGTGCATCCTTCTCTGGGGCTATGTGTCTCACAGCCTCCTACTCAGCTGTGGACCACAGTCACCCCAAAGACCAGCTAATTTGTCTTTGTCATTGCTGTTCAGTTGCCTAGACATGTCCGACTCTTTGCAACCCCATGGCCTGTAGCATGCCAGGCTTCCCTGTCCCTTACCATCTCCCTGAGTTTTGCCCAAGTTCATGTCCGTTGCAACGGCGATACCATGCAGCCATCGCACCCTCTGTCTCTTAGGAGAAGACACATAAGACCTAACACCAACCATGATGCTGAGCTTGCTTCACATACACCATTGACTGCTTGTTTTGTGGTCAGTGTCACGGCTTGTGTTTGTGGAAAGCTTCAGCCCTTTCACAAGCATTCAGAATCCATTATTTGGATAAAGTGACACAAACTTCACATTTGGGAGTAAGATCATTATAGCATTTTTCTATATTCTGTGTCTACGATCTTTTTTGCGAGAGAGAAATAGAGATACAGACATAGAAAACAAACATATGGACACCAACTGGGAGATTGGTACTGATGTACATACCCTACTGATCATATGTACAAAGTAGGTAACTAAAGAGATCTACTGTATAGCACAGAGAAGTCTACTCAGTTCTCTGTGGAGATCTAAATAGGAAGGAAAGCCAAAACAGAGGGGATATATGTATACATACGGCTGGATCACTTTTCTGTACAGCAGAAACTAACACAGCAGTGTAAACCAGCTATACTCTGATAAAATTAATTTAAAAATTCCTATCTGGGGACTGATTCCCTTCCAATAATGACTCCAACTTCTCAAGTCTTTTTCATTCTTTGAATGCACGATAGCAAAGCACAGAAAACATGGACTACAAACAAAACTCATGCACAATTAAACAACCAGCTATTGTTTTCTCTTCAGAAAACACTGACATTCTAATTACCTCTTTCTTGACTTAGCTATTACTCAAGAAAATAAAAACACAAATATGATTAATCACCCTGTAATCTTTAGGGCTATCTTACAAGTCTTATCATGTCTTTTCAAAGAAAAACACGGACGATCAAGTTGAAAGCTGGAAACTGCTCTATTGAGAAAATGGAACAAAATCATATTCTACCTGATGCACACTGTTAATATTTTCATGGGAGGTAGATACAGCGTGAGCATTAAATACAAACTTGCATCTGACTGGACAAAACAATAAAGCAGGATCCCCGAGCCCCAGACTCTGGTCAGGCTTACCAGCACCTGCTCTCCAGGCTTCCACGCTCCCCTCTTTGGGGTTGACCGCCCTCATATCTTCCCACCCTTCTGAAGACACAGGTGTCCCGGGGGCACACGTGACAGCAGCTTCTCAGAGAAGTCCAGCCTGGCTCTGAAACAAGTTCAAGATCTCATCCAAGTGGCGTACACAGTGTCTCCTCTGGCCCTCTGCTCAGGCCACTGAGCTACCCGGAGGTCAGGAGCAGCAGCAGACGGAACCCAGGGATGCTGCTGTGAGCAGGAGAAAGTCGCTCTGCACACCTAACTCAGGTCATCGCAGGCACTGCCTGGACGGGACGCCGCACGTGAGCCTTGGTGGCCTGGTGGCCTGGAGCCTGGTAGCATTTACTGAACAGAAACATATTGGCATCTCTGCTGGGTTTTAACCAGATCCACAGGATTCAGGAAATAAGCTCTCAGCCAGATGACACTCTGCTCCAAGTCCTTCCTTCTGTTTACCTACCCCCCAGTCATTCTAACTAGTGTCCTTTATCCTGCTGTGTGCTTATTTGTAGAGGGCGCTAAATAAAGGCTTTTTATGACAACCACATGGCCAGTCGCCCATAGGATGACTCCTTAAAGCTCCAGTCTTCTGCTTCTGTGCAGGGACATTAAAGCCAGGTAAATTGAGAGGGTTCCTTGGTATTAGAGCTCTGACTTGTGAAGAAAAACAATATATTCTTTATATATTTTTCTCCTATTACATAAACTTTTAAAGGTAGATTCCTTCTTCCTATTGCTGTATTTTCTCAGCAGAGGCAAATCCTTTAAATACACACACACACACACACACATTTGGCTCTGGGATTCTTTTCAACTACCTGTGACATGATGTAACATTTCTAGACTATAAACAGCTGTATCTTCTTTTAGATAAAATGCAAACTCCAACTTTATGGGAACAAAAAGGAATTAGGGAATTATATTTTCGTCTACTAACTAAAACAACAGATACATATAACTTTAAGAATATACTATTGTGCAGGTGATCATTAGCTTTTGGATTTTAATACAAACAATGTAAATTGTAAAAATGATGTATATTCAGGTATCTCATACTTCCCAAAATACGTACAAGGGTTTTATTTTTAATGTGGATCCTTTTAAAAGTCTTTATTGAATTTGTTATAATATTGCTCCTGTTTTATGTTTTGGTTTTTTGGCCTCAATGCATGTGGGATAGACTAGGAATTGAATCCACACTCCTTGCATTGGAAGCCCAAGTATCGACTACTGGACTGCCAGGGGAATCCCTCCATGGGTTTTAAAACAAATCTGAAAAGGGACAAGGATGGAGTGCATTACAAGAGAATCAGCCGCTTATAGAAAGAGATAGGGAGTAAACTTCCAGACTAGTATCTCCTGGAAACTAAACTCTTATATTACCAACCCAATATTTCTATTACACCAAGCTTTTATTTTTAAAATTAAACTTTAGTACTAATACAACAGCTGGAAAATAGAGATAAAAATTATTACAGTCAAATGCCAATACTGCTAATGTTGAAATATTAATCACATTACAATTACAATACCCTGGGAACTAGAAGTGTGTGTGTGTGTGTGTGTGTGTTTCCCTCCGCAGTCCTAGTAATTAAAACAAAACAAAATCTGACTTCAAATCACAAATCTCCTACTAGTGCACACTGAAGTAATAATCAATATGTATTGAATCTCTATGTTCTACATAACCCCAGAACATTAAGGAAAACAGCACTGAAATACTGTCCAGCAATGATTTGTGTGTGCATGCTCAGTCATGTCCAACTCTTTTTGACTGCAGGGACTGTAGCCAGCCAGGCTCCTCTGTCCATGAAACTTTCCGTGCAAGAATACCAGAGTGGGTTGCCGTTTCTTACTCCAAGGGGATCTTCCTGATCCAGGGATCAAAGCCACAGCTCTTGGGTCTCCTGCACTGGCAGGTGGATTCTTTACCCCTGTGCCACAGCAAGGTCCTGTACAGTAAATTTATCCATTATCCCTCAGCTGACTCATCTGTGTAATGTCCTTGGCTGCTCACAACCATATCTCAGACAAAAACAAGGTACACCTCTATGTAGACAGATATACTGAGTAATTATAAACAGTGACATTATAAGTTAGATTGCAAACACCTGACGGGAGATAAGTAAAGCATCTACTTTTCCAAGAGGTTACAGACTAGAGACAGTCCAGGTGGAAATAACTCATTCTGTGAGCTATACGTGTATTCTTTTAATGCATTGGTGTAATAATAGAAATAATTCATTTTTTTTCCAGGTTGAGAACTTCATTCACACTTGCCTTTCCTGAGCCATAAGGCTGCAGCCTTTCTTGTATCAGGATTTATAGTTTTTCTACAAGGATTTGTTGGATACTAGAAGGACCCTGTCTATAAACTAGCTTGAGAAAGTTTCAAAGGTCAAAAACACTCAAAGAATGTGATGCTATTAAGGACCTCTGGATCCCAGATCACTCTGAAATTCTGAAATACAGGTATGGGAATTACTCTTTCCAAGTTGTACTAATGAAACCATTTTCCATGAAATGAACACAGTCCCCCGAGGACCCTCCCTGTCCTCTGTCTCACAGTGTGTGTGTGAAAGGGATCTTTCAGGAAGAACTGGTCACCCAGCTTTCCTTGGTCTGTGCTCTCCAAGCTCGGGATCTTAAGGCTCCCAGATCACGTTCCATACCTCTACCTGGTATAGAATAAAGGTATCAGAACAGCAAATAGCCCAACACATCAGATAGTGAAAGGATATGAGCCAGGGCTGGTTGGAAAACTTTAGTGAGAATCTCTTTAGGGAGATTAGGGGAAAGACAACTGAGTTATGAAAGGTAGAGAAATAAAGAAAAGGCAAATGTTTGTTATGGATAGTGACCTCTTTGTAAGCCCAACTCTCACCATGGAATATTCCTCCAATACATACCCTCTGATGCGTCCCACACATCTCCTAGAGGAGACCTAGCAAAGCAGGACAATTGGAAATTGTTAATGTCATTGGTGGCAACATTCCCTGGTGGCTTGGTGGTAAAGAACCCACCTGCCAATGCAGGAGCCACAGGAGACACAGGTTCAATCCTTGGATCAGGAAGGTCCCTGGGAAGACGAAATGGCAACCCACTCCACTATTCTTGCCTGGAAAAGCCCATGGACAAAGGGGCCAGGCAGGCTACAGTCCATGGGGTCGTAGAGTTGGACACAGCTGAACATGCATGAGTCGTACTGCAGATGAACCTGGAGATGATCAAACTAAGTGAAGTCATTCAGATGGAGAAAGACAAAGACCTTATGGTATCACTTACACGTGGAATCTAAATATCATACAAGTGAACTTATATATGAAACAGATACAGACTCACATAGGGAATAGGCTTGTGGTTGCCAAGGGGTATAGGGGGATGAGGGAGGGAAAGATTGAAAGATCCGGATTAGCAGTTCAAATTATTATGCATAGAATGAATAAACAAAGTCTTACTAGATAGCACAGGGAACTATATCCCATCTGGGATAAACCATAATGGAAAAGAATAGAAAAAAGAACACGTGTGTGTGTGTGTATACACATAAATGTATACATATATGCATGTATAACTGAGTCACTTGGCTGTACAGCAGAAATGAACACAACATTGTAAATCAACTACACTTCAATAAAATAAATTAATGAAATAAAACAGAATGAAATTGAGGGCTTTTCATGGTGCTGAGATACTTTAAAGGACAGTCAGAAGTTGAACATTTCAGCCTAAAGCCTGGCACGAATGCTTTAGCCATTACTGCGCTGCTCTGTAAAACAGAAAACATGTCAAAAGAAAAAGAAACCCAAATGATAAAGCCAAAATATTGATTCTCTGAGGGCCACTTCATAGTACTTGTCTGTTCTTCAGAACATTGTTGTCATCGTTTTTATTTAAGTCAAGTCCGACTCTGCAACTCTGGGGACCATAGCCTGCCAGGCTCCTCTGTCCATGGAGTTTCCGAGGCAAGAATACTGGAGTGGGTTGCCATTTCCTTCTCCAAGGGATCTTCTGGACCCAGGGATCAAACCTACATCTCCTCCTTAGCAGATAGATTCTTTACCACTGAGCCACGAGGGAAGCCCATTCTTCAGAACATAGGTCACTGATTATAAAGAAATGGAAGGCTTCTGAGCTTGAAGCTTTCCCTGATCAAGGACCAAAGGAAATACTAATTTCTTGCCTTGAGATTAAATCACAATGTATGTAATATAAATTTGGTCTACAAAATCCACCTTAGGAACAGAAAGAGATTTCAAGTTCTTACAAGAGATACATTGCTTTTTGTTTTCCTCCCAGCATTCAGACAGAAACAAGGTTTCTCATTTATCCAAACTATGTGAAGTTTAATATTAATTTTCTTTTCATTGTGGGGGAAGCATTCTGAGGGTCATATTCTCACGCAGAGATGCCAGTTCCAATCACCTGCCTCTTGCAGGGACCACTGCTCCTCACAGCCCCGGGTTGCTTAAGGCCCCAGACATCACCCGTGTCTATGCAACTAGAGGTATTGCTGAAGCATCATCCCACATCCTTATGTAGATGGTTTTCTCATTTCACTTCTGCCATTTGGAGGTTTCTCTTTTATGCAAACTCAGTGATGCATTTTTAAATAAATGTTTTCTACATCCACCATTTATAGATTTTTGCCAGTGGAAGTTGGTTCTGTTTGATCTTAGTTTCTTTAGCTTAGGCAGACTTGTAACTATAAACTGGAAATAGTTTCCGGGGGTGTGCTGCTCAGCTTTTTCACCTGGATATGATGGCAGTTTAAAATCTAAATGGGTAAGCTCAAAATCCATTAAGGGGATATATTATGTTTATTTGTCTTTCAGTTCAGTTCAGTCGCTCAGTCGTGTCCGATTCTTTGCGACCCCATGAATCGCAGCATGCCAAGCCTCCCTGTCCATCACCAACTCCCGGAGTTCACTCAGACTCAACGTCCATCAAGTCAGTGATGCCATCCAGCCATCTCATCCTCTGTCGTCCCCTTCTCCTCTTGCCCCCAATCCCTCCCAGCATCAGAGTCTTTTCCAATGAGTCAACTGTTCATGCGAGGTGGCCAAAGTATTGGAGTTTCAGCTTTAGCATCAGTCCTTCCAAAGAACACCAAGGACTGATCTCCTTTAGGATGGACTGGTTGGATCTCCTTGCAGTCCAAGGACCTCTCAAGAGTCTTCTGCAACATCACAGTTCAAAAGCATCAATTCTTTAGCACTCAGCAATTGAAGTGGGGTGAATAATGATACCTTTTGCTATTAACCTGTGGCCCAAATACCTAGCTTCCTACAGCAGTGGACACGAGTTATTTCTCCATAAAGAAAACAACTAATTCAAAGGGCTTAGTAGAAATGTTAGAAAGGACAAGATTTCCAACAGCAAGTTATTAAGGAAATCACATTGTCAAGGAGAGGTGGAAGACTATTTACATGATGTACAAGCTAATTAATTAAACACAACATAAAAACCTATAGCTTTATTTCATTATTTCTAAACCCTATTTACCTTTTTATTTATTTTTATCCTAATTGCTGTCCTTTTTCTGTTTTTGTTAGAAGGATTTTTCAAATCTTTCTAGGAATTAAGCAAAACATACCATAACCATTGATTTCCCAGAACAGGAGGTCCCTAAGTTCCACCTCAAGTGAATTTCCAGCCAAATTACACCAAAGCCAGTCTTTTCTCTGCTTGATACCATGACTGAAGGGCCACAGTGTTTCTGGTTTGCTTAGTCCTCCTGCACTTTGTTCAAAAAAATCTTAAAAATGATATATGTGCTTCAGGTCCAGATAAAACATGCCTATGTTCCTCACTTCTGCACCATAAATGTAATAAAATATTTATTCCAAAAAATAGTACTTTTTAATATTTATTCAAAAGAGAAAAAGCCTGTGCTGTACACCCAGTTGGGTGTCTTGCAAGAAATGATAACAAGCTATTCCTAGACTCTCACTGGAAGAATGAATACAGGATAAGCTCTGACAAGAAGAAAAATGAAAGCGGGAAAGAAAAGAGATGTAAAAGGTAATAATGAACATGAAATCAGGTAAAACATATTAAAGATGTTGGCAAATTTAAATAAGTCTTAATTATAAAAATAGTAACACCTACTTATATGAATGGGGAAGGACAATCTGAACCTATTCTAGACAACAATAACATAGACAGTAGGAGAAGCAGTAAATTTTAGAGGAAAGGTAAAATGTGTTAAAGTCATCTTTCTTAGAGTTAGTGATTTTCAGTTCAGTTCAGTTCAGTCGCTCAGTCATGTCCAACTCTTTGCGACCCCATGAATCGCAGCATGCCAAGCCTCCCTGTCCATCACCAACTCCCGGAGTTCACTCAGACTCACGTCCATCGAGTCAGTGATGCCATCCAGTCATCCCATCCTCTGTCTTCCCCTTCTCCTCCTGCCCCCAGTACCTCCCAGCATCAGAGTCTTTTCCAATGAGTCAGCTCTTTGCATGAGGTGGCCAAAGTACTGGAGTTTCAGCTTTAGCATCATTCCTTCCAAAGAAATCCCAGGGCTGATCTCCTTCAGAATGGACTGGTTGGATCTCCTTGCAGTCCAAGGGACTCTCAAGAGTCTTCTCCAACATCACAGTTCAAAAGCATCAATTCTTCAGCTCGCAGCCTTTTTCACAGTCCAACTCTCACATCCATACATGACCACTGGAAAAACCACAGCCTTGACTAGATGGACCTTTGTTGGCAAAGTAATGTCTGCTTTTGAATATGCTATCCAGGTTGGTCATAACTTTCCTTCTTTAGATTTCACTAAAAAATTATAAAACTAAGTATTGCATTGAAAAGTTCAGGTCTGCATTAAGACTACCACAGGAATGTGTTAATATAATGCCTTCAGCTTGAAAATAAGTGAAAAAGCACATGAAAGTACCTTGTCAATCTTACAGAAGGCATAAAGAGAAAGATCCAAGCAAAGGAATGACTGGCAAACAGAAAACCCAAATACAGCTAATATGAAGGAATATGTTCATGGTGGGAGTTTAAACATACAAAGAATACAAAAAGAAAAATAACGAATGTGTGCTGTTTCATCATCCAGATATAAGTAGATACAATACTTGGATCTTTCAGTTTTCTTTACACATATTCTGTAAACATTCTTTTTCAAAAACATACCATATAGTATGTATACAACTAGCATTACCTCTCTCTCAATAATCACAAACATATTTTATGTCGTAAATATAAGAATATACAATGTTAACTTTTATTGCAACACAGTATTCCTTTAACCAGAGCTTCTTAATTTGAAAGCTGAGCTGGCTTCCAATTCCTGTATTATAAAGTGTTGTAATAAGAAGTATTTACCCATATTCATCATAAAAGGTTAATCTGCCAAGATACTCTTTGGGATGCAATAACATCTTATATACCAAATGTCCCTGGATTCCTTGGATCATGTAGTACTGTATTTAGTGCAAGAAATCCATGTATGAGTGCACCTGTGCAGTACAAACCTGTGTTGTTTGAGGTTCAACTCTACCTGGGCCAGGGCTCCAAAGTACACCTGGACAAAGCCAACTCTATTCTGTCCTGTAAACATTAGTAGTCATTAAGTTGTTTTTTCCAGCCAAATGTTTCCCCATATAAATAAGCAACTTTTTTTCATGGCAAGTTTGTGTGATACAAAATAACATTTTTCATCGAAGAATCAGCACTTCATAATTTAGGAAGGGTCAAGTCTGAGACTTGGAAAGGTCCTTGAAGGCTCTGTGGCCATAACCTTGACCTCAGAATGGACTCACCAAAGAGATGCCAAGAACATCAGATGCTTGGGCCTCAGTCCAGAACCATCAGATCAGGAGCTCTGGGCTTGGGACCTGAACACTGGTACCTTTTTTAGTGAAGTTCCTCAAGTGATTATAATGTACTCTGAAGTAATCCTACAGTTCTCAATTCAGCTACATGCTTTAATAAAATAAACTGGGGCTTGACTCCACACTGAACAAATCAGAATCTCTTCGTGATGCCTCAACTTTTTTTTTAACTGAAGTATAGTTGATTTATAATGTTGTGTCAATTTCCACTGGACAGCCAATTGATTCAGTTACACAAATACACATTGTTTTTTTAAATATTCTTTTCCATTATGCTTTATCCCAGGAGACTGGATACAGTTCCCAGTGCTGTACAATAGGACCTTGCTGTTCATGCATCTCATATATACTAGCTTGCATCCACTGACCCCAAACTCCCAGTCCACCCCGCCCCTACCCCACCCCTCCGGCAAACACGAGACTGTTCTCTATGTCTGTGAGTCTTGTCTCTGTTTTGTAGTTGTCATACTTTAGATCCCACATAAAAGTGACATCATATGTTGTTGCTGTTCAATCGCTAAGTCATGTCCAACTCTTTGCAACCCCATGGACTGAAGCACGCCAGGCTTCACTGTCCATCACCAACTCCCGGAGTTGGCTCAAACCTATGCCCACTGAGTCAGTAATGCCATCCAACCATCTCATCCTCTGCCGCCCTCTTCTCCTCCTGCCTTCAGTCTTTCCCAGCTTCAGGGTCTTTTCCAATGAATTGGTTGTTTGCATCTGGTAGCCAAAGTATTGGAGTTTCAGCTTCAACCATATGACATCACATAACATCTGTCTTTTCTTTCTGACTTATTTTATGTAGTATAATAACCTCTATGCTCCCCCAGGAGGTTCTAAAGAGTACCCAAGAATGAGAATCACTGGCACATTCTATCCCTCTAATTCTATTGCCCAAGGTAACCTAGTCCTTCAAACTAGGATTCAAACTGTTCCCTCAATCACTGGCCTCTGGGCTGTTTCCTTTCACAGGTCTGGGAGTCTCCTGTTTCCACATGTGTGTGTCTCCGCATCTCTCATTGCTCAGGCCCACCTCTCTGACTTAAATGCCGCATTGATTCTTCCCACAAAATTCTACTGCAGCTCTGACATGAAGCCCTGGCATCCCAGCTTTCCTTCTGATTCCTGTTACGTTTACTGTCTCTGCATCCTCCTTGGTGTCACAGAAATAGAAACACTTGTTGAGCATTTGCTGTCTACCATCATCTCTTTTAATCTTTACAACGACTCCATGGAACGTGTACAGTTAATTACTCCACAAGTTCCAAACAGAACGAACTTGAGCCTTACAGAGGTTAAGAAACATGCCCAATGGGTTTAGTCCCTGGCAGTGCCTCAAACTGCCTGTATCTTGCTGATTGTGGATGGCAACCCTCTTTACAAAGTAACAACCCAGTGACATTCCTGATCATCTTATCCTTTTCACAAACGGAAACCAATGGAGTCAAGCTCCAGACATGAGTATTTATTTACCATGTGTGGATACAAACACGTGGAGGCTGTGGGCTTTCGTCCTGAGAATGCGATAATTATGGACTGGATTGTCTTCCTGCCAAAATTCGGATGTTGAAGCCCTCCTCCCAACTCCCTCAGGGTGTAAACATATCTGTGGATAGCATCTTTAAAGAGATAATCAATTTGAAAGAAACTCATTGGGATGTTCCCTAATCCAAGATGCACAGTGTCCTCAGAAGGAGAGGAAACATGGATGCACACAGAGAGGGAAGACAACGCAGAGACTCAGAGAGAGGGAAGCTCCTCACAGGCCAAGGACAGAGGTCTGTTCACGGACCACAGAAGGGCCAACCCTGCCCACACTCAGATGCTGCAGTCCCAGCCTCCAGACTGGGAAAAGCAAATTTCTCTTGTTCAGATTACCCAGGCTATTGAGAGAGTCAATTCCTGGGCAGGCTGATAAGAAGTCCAGGGGTCCCCAAGGAGAGAGGGGTCTGGAATTCTCAAGGAGGAGGAAAGGAGAAACATATTTTCCCCTCTACATTCCTTCAGTTCAGTTCAGCTCAGTCGTGTCCGACTCTTTGCGACCCCATGAATTGCAGCAAGCCAGCTTCCCAGTCCATCACCAACTCCCGGAGTTCACTCAAACTCACGTCCATTGAGTCGGTGATGCCATCCAGCCATCTCATCCTCTGTCGTCCCCTTGTCCTCCTGCCCCCAATCCCTCCCAGCATCAGAGTCTTTTCCAATGAGTTAACTCTTCGCATGAGGAGGCCAAAGTACTGGAGTTTCAGCTTTAGCATCATTCCTTCCAAAGAAATCCCAGGGCTGATCTCCTTCAGAATGGACTGGTTGGATCTCCTTGCAGTCCAAGGGACTCTCAAGAGCCTTCTCCAACACCACAGTTCAAAAGCATCAATTCTTCAGTGCTCAGCTTTCTTCACAGTCCAACTCTCATATCCATACATGACTACTGGAAAAACTATAGCCTTGACTAGACAGACCTTTGTTGGCAAAGTAATGTCTCTGTTTTTAATAGTGCTATCTAGGTTGGTCATAACTTTCCTTTCAAGGAGTAAGCATCTTTTAATTTCACGGCTGCAACTACCATTTGCAGTCATTTTGGAGCCCAGAAAAACAAAGTCTGACACTGTTTCCCCTGTTTCCCCATCTATTTCCTATGAAGTGATGGGACCAGATGCCATGATCTTTGTTTTCTGAATGCTGAGCTTTAATCCAACTTTTTTACTCTCCTCTTTGACTTTCATCAGGAGGCTTTTTAGTTCCTCTTCACTTTCTGCCATAAGGGTGGTGTCATCTGTATATCTGAGGTTATTGATATTTCTCCTGGCAATCTTGATTCCAGCTTGTGCTTCTTCTAGTCCAGTGTTTCTCATGATGTACTCTGCATATAAGTTAAATAAGCAGGGTGACAATATACAGCCTTGTCATACTCCTTTTCCTATTTGGAACCAGTCTGTTGTTCCATGTCCAGTTCTAACTGTTGCTTCCTGACCTGCATATAAGTTTCTCAAGAGGCCAGTCAGGTGGTCTGGTATTCCAAACTCTTTCAGAATTTTCCACAGTTTATTGTGATCCACACAGTCAAAGGCTTTGGCATAGTCAATGTTCATTTCCAAGGAAAACTATTCAATATCACAGTAATCCAAGTCTATGACCCAACCAGTAACGCCGAAGAATCTGAAGTTGAATGGTTCTATGAAGACCTACAAGACCTTTTAGAACTAACACCCAAAAAAGATGTCTTTTTCATTATAGGGGACTGGAATGCAAAAGTAGGAAGTCAAGAAACACATGGAGTAACAGGCAGATTTGGCCTTGGAATACAGAATGAAGCAGGGCAAAGGCTAATAGTGTTTTGCCAAGAGAACATACTGGTTATAGCAAACACCCTCTTCCAACAACACAAGAGAAGACATTACACATGGACATCAACAGATGGCGAACACCGAAATCAGACTGATTATATTCCTTGCAGCCAACGATGGAGAAGCTCTACAAAGTCAGCAAAAACAAGACCGGGAGCTGACTGTGGCTCAGCTCATGAACTTCTTATTGCCAAATTCAGACTTAAATTGAAGAAAGTAGGGAAACCACTAGACTGTTCGGGTATGACCTAAATCAAATCCCTTATGATTATACAGTGGAAGTGAGAAATAGATTTAAGGGCCTAGATCTGATAGATAGAGTGCCTAATGAACTATGGACGGAGGTTCGTGACATTGTACAGGAGAAAGGGATCAAGGCCATCACCATCGAAAACAGAGGCAGAAAAGCAAAATGGCTTTCTGGGGAGGCCTTACAAATAGCTGTGAAAAGAAGAGAAGCGAAAAGCAAAGGAGAAAAGGAAAAATATAAGCATTTGAATGCAGAGTTCCAAAGAATAGCAAGAAGAGATAAGAAAGCCTTCCTCAGTGATCAATGCAAAGAAATAGAAGAAAACAACAGAATGGGAAAGACTCGAGATCTCTTCAAGAAAATTAGAGATACCAAGGGAACATTTCATGCAAAGATGGGCTCGATAAAGGACAGAAATGGCATGGACCTAACAGAAGCAGAAGATATTAAGAAGAGGTGGCAAGAATACACAGAACTGTACAAAAAAGGTCTTCATGGCCAAGATAATCACGATGGTGTGATCACTGGCCTAGAGCCAGACATCCTGGAATGTGAAGTCAAGTGGGCCTTAGAAAGCATCACTACGAACAAAGCTAGTGGAGGTGATGGAATTCCAGTGGAGCTATTTCAAATCCTGAAAGATGATGCTGTGAAAGTGCTACACTCAATATGTCAGCAAATTTGGAAAACTCAGCAGTGGCCACAGGACTGGAAAAGGTCAGTTTTCATTCCAACCCCAAAGAAAGGCAATGCCAAAGAATGCTCAAACTAGTGCACAATTGCACTCATCTCACATGCTAGTAAATTAATGCTCAAAATTCTCCAAGCCAGGCTTCAGCAGTATGTGAACCGTGAACTTCCAGATGTTCAAGCTGGTTTTAGAAAAGGCAGAGGAACCAGAGATCAAATTGCCAACATGTGCTGGATCATCAAAAAAGCAAGAGAGTTCCAGAAAAACATCTATTCCTACATTCCTTAGGATTATATAACAATAATGTATCCTGCTTGAGGACAGTTTCTGGAAAAAACCTTCTGGCTAATCCTGTTATCTTAAAACGTAAATTATGAGAGTGGGTCTAATAAGGTCTTTACAACCTCCAGACATTCTTTTGATTCACTGCAACAACTGATTAAAAGTATATAACTCCATTGATAACAACAGTGAGGGGGCACTCTTTCTGCCCTCTTCTGAAGTCTGTGTCAGAAGCTTTCTCTATATCTTTTATACTTTAATAAAACTTTATTACACAAAAAGTTCTGAGCGATCAAGACTTGTCTCTGGCCCCAGATTGAATTCTTCTCCTCTGGAGGCTAAGAATCCCGGCATCTTTCGTGGTTCAGCAACAACCTTTCATTTTGGGGACCCCGGACTTCTTATCAACCTGCCACATCTCACTGTGGCATCATGTTACAGCAGCCTAAGAAACTGATATATTATTACCTCGTACACACCAGCCTCAGAAGACTTCATCAGAATTACAATTAGTCTGGCCCTTGGTGCAGAACTGGAGCTTTTAAGAAGACCCAAATGTAGAAGTCCAGCTCAGGAAGAATACCAAGATGCTCAAAGAAGATGGCCACAAAAAGTAACCATTCAGTGCAGATTAGCAATGCCAGGTGAATGTCCATAAAGTATGAGTAAGAATGACACACAAGGTAACACCTAGATTTCCAATCTGGCAACTGGCACCAGGGAGTCAGTATCAGCAATCCAGTTCCTAGTTCCTACAGGGGGATTGGTTAGGGCCAAGCATTAGTTCCAGAGGGACTCCAGCAGAGAGTTGGACACGACTGAGCGACTAACACTTTCACTTTTCACAAAGATCCAGGGATAGGAATCTAATAACGAAAACCAGGCACCATCTAGGGGCCTGGTCTCAGGAATATGTTAGAAACCAGATTGCTAGGGCTGGGCCTTGACTGAGGACAGAACAGTGGTAGGACTGACTCACTGCTGGTCCTCAGAAGTCTGGCTGGAGCTGGGACCACTATGCATTCCACCTCTTCTTGCTGCAAATGGAAAATGGTGCCGGGGCAGGACAGCTGACAGTGCCCACGATGTCCACTTCTCAGTTCAACAGTGTGTGACAGGGGTGGCTTTCTCTTTCTTTGCTTGCTTCCCAAGTCTTTCCCAGGTTCTGATGTTTTGTTATTCTGTGAAACTGAACCCCAAGTAAGGACAACCTTTCCATTCACTGGATAAAATGGGTCACAAACACTGCAGTATGATTCTGCATTTTGAAAGGATATTGAAGTAATAACCTAGGAGATAAAATAGACGCACTGAAATTTTCAATATCAACTCTTCTTCTAAATGCATTTTGAAGCACAGATAGTTTCCCTTATAACGTCCTTCAATCATACACCCAAACATTCCACTTTAAAAAACTGTCAGCATATGTGTCAAATTTGTATTTGATTACTTTTGAAAATGAGATGTAAACCAGATTTTAATTGAGTTTCTCCTGATTCTAGAATAGAAATCTCCTTCAGATGTAGCTAAGTGAGTGGTATTTCTAGCCATGGATTAATTTGGGGAAAATATTATTGGATCTAATCAGGTTAGATTTATAGACTTAATTTCTTTTCTTTTTATAGGACTTCTTTTAAGTCAGAGCTCCTGCTTTAGAATCAAGGAGATTTTCCAGTCCTTTATATATTATGGAGAAACTGTAATTCTGAAAAACTCAGCTCCTTACCATGTTTCCCAAAATGTTCTTATCCCATATTCTTGGAAATCAGGAATTAGCACATTAGCTCTAACAACCCCCCACATGCATGGAAACAGTTACCTATATCCACTCTGTCTCTAAGATTTAAATTACATAGATGATTAAAACAGTCAAGGTCATTTTATACACACTGAAAGAAGAAATTAATTCTCAGACTTTCTCGATGGAATCTAAACTGAAGCACCTAACACTCTGTAAACGCTGGCTCTTCCAACAGCTGCAAGGGAGAATTAAATTCCTCTTCCCCACAGAAATAGTAGGAATCAGTGAAAGATTAATGTATAAAAGGTCAAAGAGAAGCAAAGGCTATCAGAGTTCTATGTGGATCAACCGCTGATAGATGGTGGGTAAAATTATGAGAGGGCCCAGAAGACAACAAAACTGATCACTTGGAACTTATCAAGGGGAAGTTAAATAGCAGTTTTCTGTTTTCCTATTTTGGTGGATATCAAGTGAACCTGTGCACATGATGAAAATAAACTTCTGAGGCGGCTACAATAACTCATTTATCCTCATGGCCCTTTTGCCCACACTGTCGTCTCCACTACCCAACCTATTTCAAAATGATCACTTTCTGAGTTCTTATGGAAAGCACTCTAATGTTTAAATAACTTTGCTCTATCCACTAACCACTCTATTTAGGACATTCTCTATTGATTTCTAATTTTATGACATCATATTAAAAACCAATGAAAGAAGAGACTTTATTAAGTTTACTGTGATACTGATACCCTTTTGCTTTCAAAACCAATAGTTTTATTTCTATTTATACATTTGTATACTTAAGTAATCTTAATTCCCTATTTCTTGGCCTAAAATTTGAGCGGGATGTTGAACATTTTAGATAAGAATATTCATCAGTTCAGTTCAGTCGCTCAGTCACGTCCAACTCTTTGCGACCCCATGAACTGCAGCACACCAGGCCTCCCTGTCCATCACCAACTCCCAGAGTTTACCCAAACTCATGTCCATTGAGTCTGTGGTGCCAGCCAACCATATAATCCTCTGTCGTCCCCTTCTCCTCCTGCCCTCAATCTTTCCCAGCATCAGGGTCTTTTCTAGTGAGTCAGTTCTTCACATCAGATGGCCAAATTATTGGAAGCTTCAGTTTCAGCATAGTCCTTCCAATGAATATTCAGGACTGATTTCCTTTAGGATTGACTGGTTGGATCTCCTTGCAGTTCAAGGAACTCTCAAGAGTCTTCTCCAACACCACAGTTCAAAAGCATCAATTCTTCGGCACTCAGCGTACTTTGTGGTCCAACTTCCACACCCATACATGACTACTGTAATAACCACACCTTTGACTAGATGGACCTCTGTCAGTAGAGTGATGTCTGCTTTCTAATATGCTGTCTAGGTTGGTGATAGCTTTTCCTCCAAGAAGCAAGCATCTTCTAATTTCATGGCTGCAGTTACCATCTGCAGTGATTGTGGAGCCCCCCAAAAATAAAGTCTATCACTTTCCATCGTTTCCCCATCTATTTGTCATGAAGCGGGACCAGATGCCATGATCTTAGTTTTCTTAATGTTGAGTTTTAAACCAGCTTTTTCATTCTCCTCTTTCACTTTCATCAATAGGCTCTTCAGTTCCTCTTTGCTTTCTGCCATAAGGGTGGTGTCATCTGCATAACTGAGGTTATTAATATTTCTCCTGGCATCTTGATTCCAGCTTGTGCTTCATTCAGTCTGGAATTTTGCATGATGTACTCTGCATATAAGTTAAATAAGCAAGGTGACAATATACAGTCCTGATGTACTGTTTTCCCAGTTTGCAACCAGTCCATTGCTCCATGACCGGTTCTAATCGTTGCTTATTGTTCTGCATACAGATTTCTCAGGAGGCAGGTAAGGTAGTTTGGTATTCTCATCTCTTGAAAAATTTTCCACAGTTTGTTGTGATCCACACAGTCAAAGGCTTTAGCATAGTCAATGAAGTACATGTTTTTCTGGAATTCTTTTGCTTTTTTGATGATCCAATGGATGTTGGCAATTTGATCTCTGGCTCCTCTGCCTTTTCTAAATCCAGCTTGAGCATCTGGAAGTTCACGGTTCATGTACTGTTGAAGCCTGGCTTGGAGAATTTTGAGCATTACTTTGCTAGCATGTGAGCTGAGTGCAATTGTGCAGTACTTTGAACATTCTTTGGCTTTGCCTTTCTTTGGGATTGGAATGAAACTGATCTTTTGCATTCCTGTGGACACTGCTGAGTTTTCCAAATCTTCTGGCATATGAAGTGCAGCATTTTAACAGCATCATCTTTTAGAGATGATGATTAAAGAATATCCATATGCATCTCTAACTCTCTGTTCTCCAAATCATTTGTCTCCCATATGTGTCAGTTTTTTCTTTATTTTAACATGTACACAATATTTATCTTCAATTGTGTAAAACAAAGAGACCAAATAAGTATACATATATTCAATGTAGAAAGGGGTTTATTCTAAAAACTGAAAACCAGTAACTGGCATCTAACTGTGACGCTAGAGACTCTTGAGAGTCCTTTGGACAGCAAGGAGATCAACCCAGTCAATCCTAAAGGAAATCAACCCTGAATATTCATTGGAAGGACTGCTGCTGAAGCTGAAGCTCCAATACTTTGGCCACATGATGCAAAGAGCTGACTCAATAGAAAACACCCTGATGCTAGGAAAGACTGAAGGCAGGAGGAAAAGCAGGGGTGGGTGACAAAGAATGAGACAATTGGATGACATCACTGACTCAATGCACATGAGTTTGACCAAACTCCTGGAGATAGTGAAGGACACGGAAGTCTGGCATGCTGCAGTCCATGGGGGTTGCAAAGAGTCAGACATGACTTTGTGACTGAACAACAAAACTGGCATTGACCATATTATTACATGTAAATACTTCAGGACCAAGTAAAACCAGTAACAGGCAGATGTTAAATTTCCTATTCTACAGATGAACTTTCAGGCTTCCTGTTCACTTAGAGGAAAGATTACCTAGGTTAACAGTCAAATAGTCTGTGTCAATTACTAAAATAATGCCATATTCTTGATTGCTTCATGTTTGGACCATGATTTTCCTTAACAGTTTCCCCCCCGCATCACCCCTCCATCAAGTTTTAACTGTTCTTCTTTATTGTTGAGAAAGATAGCCTTTCTTTACCACATTAATAATATCAAGCAACTGATTAGTCATTGGATACTTCTTGGAATCTATGGCATACTTCTCAAAAAAATATTCTTTGTGGAGCTTCCTATATATGATCTCCAGTGTCCTTCGTGGATTTCTCTGAATTGGATTCCTCAGTCAGCTCCACTGTTTCTTCTTTCTCATTTGTCCCACTTTCATGATTATTTCTCAGTTTTCTTCAGTACATACAAATTTAAACAATTTTCTCAGGAGACTGCAAAGTAGAATTTCTGAAAATGGGAGCTGATTGATAACTTAGATGTGTCTAGGATGGGTTTCACTCCAAACTTTGAAGGCATTGGTCATTTGTAGTCTAGAATCCACTATTGATGAGAAATGTAAAGTCAGTGTAACTCCTATTTTACATATAACCTCCTATTTTACATAAAACCTTTATTCTTTAACCTCCAGAATTGTATAGATTTTTCCCTTGGCATGGTGTTGAATTTCCTCTTTCTTTCACGACGGATCCCTGGAGCCATCTTCTGGGCATTCCCAAGGTTGTAACGGGCTTGCTTCTGTATGGCTGCTTCTTTCTGGACCCAAAAGAATTTTTACAGATTTAATATCAGCTTTTATTTTAAGACCTCAGATCTAGATATCTTACTTCCTGTTCAGAAGAATTAATCAATATTTGCAGGTAAGAGTTTAATCTTGTGTCCAGTTGAACAGTCTTGTATGTTGTCCAAATATGTCTTCCAAGCACTTCAGAGCAATGGATTTGCACACTCAGAGTTTTGTTAATAACCGTATTAGTAAATTAAAGTTAATTATTTATTAATTTTTTAATATAAAAATATTTTGCACGGAACATCCATAGGTTTGGGCAGGGACACTGCCCCGGGGGTGAGTGCTGGGAAATTCAGGCTGTACTGAACTCGATTACAATGTGTAGCATTTTTTTCTGTTTGCTTTTCTAGCATACCTCTGCTTTTGAGCTATCCCTTTCTTCTAGGGTCCACATGTCCCCTTATTTATGCTCGTATCTCACAGCCGTTGGTGCTGCCTCGTGCAACATTTGGTTTCAGGTGGACACTTGTGGTGGGTACCACACAGGTGTGATCAGTGGTGCTCCTCCTGCAGACACTGTTGCCGTCTCTGATATCTGGGAAGGATGGCGCCTGAGAGTGGGCCCCTTCCCCGCACAGGGAATGAGGTGTTGGCTTGGCGGGAGCTGGTAGAAAGGTGGGGGTGCCAGAACACAGAGCATTTTCTCCAGGACCTCCGGCTTTGCTGAGGCAGCTCACTGCATTGCCTCTTGATTTTTCCTGGGAATTAGATGCAGAGCTGCTCCTGCTGCGTGGCAGGGGGATAGAGGAGGAGGAGGAAACGGTAGGAAGGATGAAGAGTGTGCTGCAGGGGCTCTGTCAACAAACACTGAGTATGTCTGTGATCAGAAGCTCCACTTCTCACTCCCAGCTTCGCTGACTCTCAGGTTTGAGCCAGGAGGCCTCCCTCTGCCCTAACCCTTCTCGCCTCCTCAGCAAGCTCCTCTGTCCCAAGGTAGGCTGCTTGCCTCTTTACACCATCTATTCACAGTCCACTTCCTCTCCTCTTCACTGCTGTTGGGTCTCATGGAGTAGGAAAAATAAATACCTACATTTGAGCAGACATTAAAAGAGAAAGTCCCTTTGAGGTTTAGCATATACATACTACTAGATACTAAACAGATAATCAATAAGGACCTACTGTATAGCACAGGGAACTCTAGTCAATATCCTGTAATAATCTAAATTGCAAAAGAATCTGGAAAAGAATGTATATATGTATAATGGGATAACTTTGCTGTATACCTGAAACTAACACCACAGTGTAAATCAACTGTACTCCAATATAGAACAAAATTTAAATAAAAAAATAGAGAAGTCTTTCCAAGTTGTAATTATTTAAAGGTTTCAGATTTTAACGTCAGCCACAGAACCTGACTTGACTTTGGAGTGTCTTGGAGACTTTACAGAGAGAACATATTCATTAGACACATTGTTGTTCAGTCACTAAGTCATGTCCAGGTCTTTGTGATCCCATGGACTGCAGCACACCAGGCTTCCCTGTCCTTCACTATCCCCTAGAGTTTGGGCAAACTCATGTCCATTGAGTCGATGATGCCATCCAACCATCTCTGTCACCCCCGTCTCTTCCTACCCTCAATCTTTCTCAGCATCAGGGTCTTTTCCAAAGAGACAGATTTTCACATCAGGTGGCAAAATTATTGAGCCTCAGCTTCAGCATCAGTCCTTCTAAGGAATATGTCCTCTCTATTAAGTCCTCAATAACAGTTCTCTTGGTTGCCCAGAAAAGTGTCACAGGATCAAGAACCAGGGCTGGCCCCATACATATCTATCTGTATCTATGTACATGTCTGTATTTATTTGATCACTGTACCTCTAAAACCTAGCACAATGTGCCTAGAATTCAGCAGATTCTTGTAGATACCTTGCTTAATATCATGTAAATAATGTAATACTTGTGTAATATCACACAGAAATTAATACATGACTGAATGGTGACCACCTTCCTTAATTGAAAACCCTTTTAAAGTTATAGGAAGAAGCACCAGGAGCAACAAAAGAATATAAAATGCATTCTGTGCTCTCAAGAAATGGAAGTAAATCAACTTCTGTGTAGAATTAAAAGTACTATGTAAGCAACAGGCAATATACTGCTGGAGCCCAAACAGGTGACTCCTAACAGTTTTAGCTTAATGACTAAAGGATGATACAAAGCACTACATGAATTAGTTACATCTAAATGATTTAGTACCTGATAGATGCAAAGCTTCCCAACGCTTGTTCCTGACTCCCCACTGTTTAAGCTGTCAGGGACCCAGACTACATAGTGAATAGTTCACAGTGCCCACAACTGACACACGGATCCCCTGAAACTGTTTTAGTTTTATGGGGAAAATTCAACCTTGTGATTAAGTGTCCTTGGTCTCTCTTTTCAATCCCTCATTATTTGCTACCTTTAGAAGTATTATTTCTTGCTAGTCATCCAGGTAACACACACTCCTACAAGGACTGCTAAATGATGCTTAGCAGTAACAGCTACAAAGAAACCTGTTAGCCCTCGTTCATCAGAAGCCATTCACAAAGTGCTTTAAAAGTTCAAAGGTAACATTAATTTGGGTCGTATTTTTCCCAGTCACTCAAAGCCAGCAAGAAGGCAAGGATTAAAAGGAAAGGAAATCCTTTTATCCCACGCCAGACTCTTTTTCCAGTATGCTTTGTCAGAGGGCTTCAGGTTCCTTCTAAGTGTAAGTGGATGAATCCTCTGATTGAGGCAGTGATGCTCTGCTTCTTCTGAGCTATGGTGCCTTTTCCTCCTCTCATCCACTTTGCACCGCCTGTCTCTTGTTTTTCTCCTTAGGCCTCCTGACTCAATCCCTTAGGGGCACAAATCTTCACTGGACCTTGCCCCAGGGGATCTTGATACACATTTCATGTAAATTCAATTGCTTTCTTATTACAAGTAAGATTTAGTTCTCTGTTTTTCTTCTGCATGGAGAGATTCAATACTTATAGTCTAACATAGTGGTCTCCAACCTTTTTGCACCAGGGACTGTGTCACGAAAGACAGTTAGCCCAGGGTGGAGAGGGAAGTTTCAAGATGACTCTTGTAAAGAGTGAACAACCTAGACCCTCGCCTGCACGGTGCACAGAAGGGTCCACACTCCTAGGAGAGTCTAAAGCCACCAGCAATCCGACAGGAGGTGGATCAATGTGGAGTGGCTGTAAGTGCAGATGAAAATTCCTTCCCTAGCCTGCAGCTCTCCTCCTGCTGTGCCGCCAGGTTCCTAACAGATCACAGACCAGCAGTGGTCCCAGGCCCAGGGGTTGGGGTCCCCTCATCTAAGAAATCAGAGATGCCCAATTTTTTCCAGTTGGCAAAGAGAAGTACAAATACCAAACAAATAGCCTTCTCTTTGAAACATGCAGTAGCTGACCTCACTTTTTAGACAAGCCCACTAGATAGAGCTCACTGTTAATCCATGTGTGTGTGTGTGTGTATGTGTGTAATTACACTGCACACAAAGCATCACGCTGACTATCTATGTGTTGACTTTCAGACACCATTTGCCCAGGGAACCTTTCTGGTTAAACATCTGGACACAAAGCAAAACTGTATCAATACATCTGGAAGGAATGCTCCTTTGAGGCATTTAATAAATTATATTTCATTGTGTAATTATACTTTATTTCTCTCAACAACATGTAAGCTCCATAAGGGCATGCAGCACATGTCTTTGTTTTTGACATCTGTGTATCTACTGAAAGTGTTAAATCTACACTTACCAATAAACACACAAACCAACTCAGCATAATGAGAAGGATAACAACATAAATGGCAAAAGTAGTACACATATCAGAGAAGGCAATGGCACCCCACTCCAGTACTCTTGCCTGGAAAATCCCATGGACGGAGGAGCCTGGTAGGCTGCAGTCCATGGGGTCATTAAGAGTCAGACATGACTGAGCGACTTCACTTTCACTTTTCACTTTCATGCATTGGAGAAGGAAATGGCAACCCATTCCAGTGTTCTTGCCTGGAGAATCCCAGGGACGGGAAGCCTGGTGGGCTGCCGTCTATGGGGTCGCACAGAGTCGGACACGACTGAAGTGACTTAGCAGCAGCAGCAGCAGCAGCAGCAGCAGTGACTAAGCTAATGCTAAGCTGCTTCAGTCGTGTCCAACTCTGTGCGACCCCACAGACGACAGCCCACCAGGCTCCCCCATCCCTGGGATTCTCCAGGCAAGAACACTGGAGTGGGTTGCCATTTCTTTCTAAAATGCATGAAAGTGAAAAGTGAGAGTGAAGTCGCTCATTTGTGCCGGACTCTTAGTGACCCCATGGAGTGCAGCCCACCAGGCTCTTCTGTCCATGGGATTTTCCAGGCAAAAGAGTACTGGAGTGGGGTGCCATCGCCTTCTCAATCTATATCCATCCTCATAAGGGGTTTTCTTCACACCAATTAAGCATATCCACTTACTTAACACTTCCCTTATGACTTAAGGGAAAAAAAAAATACATGTTCACAAAACACAACATTGAGGCACAAAGACAGCAAAAGTCTACACATCATCTGACTTTTAAAAAACCAATATGCACTTTATAAACATCAATGCCTAACTGAAAAAGCCAAATTCACCTCTCTCCCCCATACTCCAAAGATACCTATTACCAGTTGAATTGTAGTACTAATAGCAACAGAATGAGCTTTTAAAATTGTTCCCAAATATAGCATAAGATCATTGGGGCATGCTGCATGCATGCTAAGTTGCTTTAGTCATGTCCCACTCTGTGCAACCCTATGGACAGCAGCCTACCAGGCTCCTCTGTCCATGGGATTCTCTAGGCAAGAATACTGGAGTGGGTTGCCATTTCCTTCTCCTCATTGGAGCATCAGTTCAGTTCAGTTCAGTCGCTTAGTCGTGTTGGACTCTTTGAGACCACATGAATTACAGGCCAGGCCTCCCTGTCCATCACCAACTCCCGGAGTTCACCCAAACTCATGTCCATCAAGTCGGTGATGCCACACAGCAAGCAGATTCTTCACCATCTGAGCTACCAGGGAAGCCCCAGCCCTACAACAAAGATGATAACCGCCACCAACTGAATTTATGGCTGTGGTCAGTTTAAGTGAATAGCAGCAAAAGGAGGAAATTCTTCAAAATAAACACAGGAGTTTAAATTGAAATTGATGTATCTTCTAGACCAGTATTATCTAAAGGATTTTCTGTGATGATAGCTATAGAATACTAAATTTCCCAGAATGAGAGGAACCAACGTCATGAATTCTGAAAGAGATGGGAATACGAGACTACCTGACCTGCTTCTTGAGAAATCTGTATGCAGGTCAGGAAGCAACAGTTAGAACTGGACATGGAACAACAGACTGTTTCCAAATAGGAAAAGGAGTATGTCAAGGCTGTATATTGTCACCCTGCTTATTTAACTTATATGCAGAGTACATCATGAGAAAAGCTGGACTGGAAGAAACACAAGCTGGAATCAAGATTGCAGGGAGAAATATCGATAACCTCAGATATGCAGATGACACCACCCTTATGGGAGAAAGTGAAGAGGAACTCAAAAGCCTCTTGATGAAAGTGAAAGAGGAGAGTGAAAAAGTTGGCTTAAAGCTCAACATTCAGAAAACGAAGATCATGGCATCCGGTCCCATCACTTCATGGGAAATAGATGGGGAAACGGTGGAAACAGTGTCAGACTTTATTTTTGGGGCTTCAAAATGACTGCAGATGGTGAATGCAGCCATGAAATTAAAAGACGCTTACTCCTTGGAAGGAAAGTTATGTCCAACCTAGATAGCATATTCAAAAGCAGAGACATTACTTTGCCAACAAAGGTCCATCTAGTCAAAGCTATGATTTTTCCTGTGGTCATGTATGGATATGAGAGTTGGACTGTGAAGAAGGCTGAGCGCTGAAGAATTGATGCTTTTGAACTGTGGTGTTGGAGAAGACTCTTGAGAGTCCCTTGGACTGCAAGGAGATCCAACCAGTCCATTCTGAAGGAGATCAGCCCTGGGATTTCTTTGGAAGGAATGATGCTAAAGCTGAAACTCCAGTACTTTGGCCACCTCATGAGAAGAGTTGACTCATTGGAAAAGACTCTGATGCTGGGAGGGATTGGGGGCCGGAAGAGAAGGAGACAACAGAGGATGAGATGGCTGGATGGCATCGGTGACTTGATGGACGTGAGTCTGAGTCAACTCCGGGAGTTGGTGATGGACGGGGAGGCCTGGCGTGCTATAATTCATGGGGTCGCAGAGAGTTGGACATGACTGAGCTACTGAACTGAACTGAACTGAACGTCATGAAAAATTCTTGTAACTCATTCGGTGCCTGAGGTGACATTTATAAACTCCACATCCAAAAATAAAAGGAAACAAAACACTAAAACCTTCCATTTGCTGGGAGACTGCCTGGAGCATTCCAAGCCCCACTTTCCTCCCCCACTTTTACTGAGACTTAATTGACATACAGCTTCCCTGATAGCTCAGTTGGTAAAGAATCCTCGAGGAATGCAGGAGACCAGATTCCTGGTGCATAGATCTGCTGGAGAAGCGAAAGGCTACCCACTCCAGTATTCTTGGGCTTCCCTTGTGGCTCAGCTGGTAAAGAATCCGCCGGCAATGCGGGAGATCTGGGTTCGAACCCTGCAGGGGCGCACCCTGAGCCCAGCACACGCACCTCTCAGCCACGCTCGCGAATCCGGCACTCTGCACACACACCCCCAGTCCCCAGTGGGCACCTCAGATTTCTGCACACGAGCCCCGAGTCCCACACTCCGCTCATCCCTTGGTCGCACCTAGGATCCCAAGGTTGGGAAGATCCCCTGGAGAAGTGTAAGGCTACCCGTTCCATTATTCTGGCCTAGAGAATTCCATGGACTGTTTAGTCCATGGGGTCGCAAAGAGTGGGACATGACTGAGCGACTTTCACTTTCACTTTCCATGGAAGTTTAAGGTGTACCCCTAACCACCTGTGGATTTCCAGGAGGCCCAGTGACAAGGAATCCACCTGCCAGTGGAGGTGCGAGTTCTATCACTGGGTCTGGAAGATCCCCTGGAGTAGGAAAAGGCAATCCACTCCAGTATTCTTGCCTGGAAAATTCCATTGATAGGGGAGACTGGCAGGCTATACAGTCCATGGCACGGCAAAAAGTCACACTGCTGAGCGACGTGTGAACTTAAACTAACCATCAGACATACAGAGGAGGCCAGAAGACTACCCCAGGAAGTTTAGTTAACATCTATGTCTTCATCCGGTTACCAAAATAATAATTTCCTTGTAATGAGAACTTTTAGGATTTGCCTTCGTAGCTTGTTTCTAATATACCATAAAGCAGTGGTAACTGCAGTCACAGTCACCGTGCTAGACATTACCAGCTACGCTTGTAAACCTTGCAGGCGCGCACCCTGAGCGCACAGCACACGCGCCTCTGAGCCACTCTGGCGAATCCCCGAGCCCGCACACAGGCCCCCAGCTCTGAGCGTATATCTCTCATCCCAGCTCACGAGCTCCCATTTCGGAGCGCGCACCTCGGATCCCGGCACAAACACCCCCAGCTCCAAGCGTATATCTCGGATCCCAGCACATGAGACCCCAGGCCGGAGCGCGCACCTCGGATCCCAGTTCACGAGCCCCCAGTCCCTAGCGTATATATCGGATCCCAGCACACACGCCGCTAGCCCGGAGCGCGCACCTCGGATCCCAGCACACAAGCCCCCAGCCCCGAACGCACTTGTCGGATCCCAGCACACCAGCCCCCAGCCCGGAGCGCGCACCTCGGATCCCAGCACACACACCCCCAGCCCCGAGCGTATATCTCGGATTCCAGCACACGCCCCCAGCCCGGAACGCGCATCTCAGAAACCCACAGGAGCGCCCGGTTCCCACCCACCCTGCCAGCCCCGCCCGCGCCCAGAGCCCGCGCGCCGCAGCTCGCTCACCCTTCTCGCTGACGCTCTCGCTCTCCAGCTCCACGTCCTCGCAGCTCGTGTACTCCGGCGTTGACACACCCTCTTCTTCCGAGCTGCTCACGGACATTTGGCGCCGCTTGCCGCCCCTCTTGGCGCGGTGCGGCTTGGGCGGCGACGGCCGCACAGACTCGGACTGGTCGGAGCTGAGCGAGTCGTTGCGCAGCATGGTCTCCACTTTCTCGCGCTTGGCCTTGCGCACCAGGACGGCCGAGCCGGGGTCCAGGCGGCTCTGCTTCCGGAGCGGCTCCGGGACCTCCGCGGGGCCCGGGCCTGGCCGGGGCGCCGGCGGACTGGAGTCGGCGAGCGGCTGGGCTCCTGGCGCCCGGGCCTCCGCGGTCCTCTCAGCCGAGTAGGCGCGCGGCGAGGCCGGCGGCGAGCCCCGGGCGGCGTGGGGCGCGCGCGGGCCGGGCCTGCCCTCGGGCCCCGCGGCCGCCTCGGTGCGCGGCAGGGACACGTCGCTGTGGCGCCGCTCGTGCCGGGCGCGGGACACCCGCGCGTGCATGCGCATCTGCTGCTCCTCGGGCGGCGGCTGGACGGGGTACCGTGCCAGGTTCGGGTCGCTGCGGTACCGGGTCTGGTACTCCTCCTCTTTCCGCTGCTTCTCCGCTTCAGCCACCGGGCCTTCCTCGCGTTTCTCCGGCACGACGGAGTAGTCCTGGGACCGGCCTTTCTCCAGCCTTCGGCTTTCCCGCCTTTCCTTCCGCTCCCGTTCTTCCGCGGGCGCCTCTGCAGGAGGCGCCGAGGTCCTGGGCGCGCGTTTGCGCTCGCCCTTTGGAGCGCCTTTGCCATTCTGCTCAGCCAGCCCTGGGGTCTTCTTCCTGGGATGCACAAAGAAACGTGGAGAAGGAGAATCGCGTGTAAACTCAAGGCGAGGACCAGACCCCAGAAGCAGCATCCTTGGAAATAGTTCTTCGATGTCTAATTAAAAAGCGAGATGTTAAAAAGGCGCATTAAACCCGTATACCCGAGTCGCTTTCTAAATAAGGCTCCTTTGCGTTACAAGATATTCAGGGTCTTCACAACTGGCTTTCAGATTTTTAAATTCTCTATCAGTTAAACAGATCATTTTAAAAATCAATGAATTAATTCACTAAAAGAACAAGTTTTATGCTAACCTCTTTAACATGTTCTAGATAAAATGATTGGAGAAGGAAATGGCAACCCACTCCAGTGTTCTTGCCTGGAGAATCCCATGGACACAGAAGCCTGGTAGGCTGCAGTCCATGGGGTCGCACAGAGTCGGACACGACTGAAGCGACTTAGTAGTAGTGGTAGTAGATAAAATGATATAGGTAATAATAAGTTAGGATAAACGCTAATAGATATATATCAGTTCAAAAATTAATACCTGACATATATTTGGGCGATATATATTAATCTCTTATAACGGAAACATTCAAGGAAATGTGAATATAAGTATGTCCATTTCAGAAATTAATTCTACTAGCGTTCTTGCCTGGAGAATCCCAGGGATGGGGAGCCTGGTGGGCTGCCGTCTATGGGGTCGCACAGAGTCAGACACGACTGAAGCGACTTAGCAGCAGCAGCAGCAGCACTTCAGTTGTAGAACAAAAGTACTTTTTAAGAGATCATGTGCAGTCCAACACTTTTTAGGGAATTGGTTAGAAAAAAAAAAAAAAAAAAAGATTGAAGCTGAGCCTTCTTTGTACCTTCCCCAGCAAAAATTATAGAAATGTTGACGTTTTGAAATTATTATTCATTTTTCCTCCCTCTCAGGCCTTCTCCCCTCATTCCAAAATGCAGAGCACAGGGAACCATGTTCAATATCCTATAATCATAACAAAAAAGAATATGAAAATAAAAAGCAGTTTGTGTTCTACTTTGCTCTCCATCTTGTAGGAGGCACTGACAAAGATAAAGGAAAAGTGTTTCACAGTTTGAATATTTAAATTACATTGTTTAAGATGCCCCTGTGCAGCCCTTTTCTGAACATTGTAGTCCATCTGCTTTGGGCAGCTTTCAGCAAGGACACCCGAAGTTACAGAAAGGGGATGCCTTACCAAAGCATTCAGACCCTGTATGCTCTACTGTGCAGTTAAAATGGGGACAGATAAGCTCTTTCTGGAATCCTTAGATCCATAGAAAGGGCTTTCTAGAGAGAACATTGGAAGTCCAAAAGCAGACTTCATGAACAAAAACTGAGAATAATATACAAGATGGGGAAAAGTAGAGCGGTTTCTATTGTCCATTATCAAAGTAGTAATTGCTAAAATATGTTGTGGGATCAGTTTGAGCAGGGGCTGGTGATAATGGAAAGAAAGGGGAGAGGGTTTCCAATGACACAAAAGCAAAACAGAAGCATGGTCAACTCTGCCTGAGGCTTTTAGATTACTTGGTCCTTTGAAGTGGGAGAGATTTTCAGGGAGGGTGGAGTTTCACAGGTAGCATTGATGTTTTCCCGTGTAAGGGGTCTGCTATGAATGCAGTCATCATAATTAGAGTTTTCATAAAAATGTGATGAATGTACTGCAAACCTCAGTAGCTCATTAAAGCAGAGTTGCCCTTGTGGAAGTTTCTATAGAGTCGATTTTTTTGTTGCTGTTGAAATACTGATGAAGGATGCTTACCTTGCAGAGTTCATGTGCAGATTAAAGGAGACAGCATCTGTGAAGATGCTTTATGAAAGGATAGCCTTATATGCAAATGGGACTCTTCTCCAGTCTCTCTGATTCTTGTCTTCAAAATAGGCCTTTTCTCACCTCTAATGTTTCCATCCCCACTAGCTCCTGATGAGTGTACAAATTAGGATCAAAAAGACTAAGATCTTGTTTCCAAAAGAAATATGTACCCCAGTGTTCACTGCAGCACTACTTACAATAGCCAGGACATGGAAGCAACCTAAATGTCCATCAACTGTTGAATGGGTGAAGAAGATGTGGTACATATAATATACAATGGAATACAGTAATAAAAAGGAACAAAATAACAGTAATAAAAAGGAAGAAAATAATGTCATTTGCCACAACATGGATGTGACTAAAGATTGTCATACTAAGTGAAGTAAGTTGGGATGAGAATAACAAATTTGGTATGTTACCACATGTTTGTGGAATCTAGAAAAATGGTACAGATGAACCTATTTGCAGGGAAGGAATAGAGACACAGACGTAGAGAACAGAACTTGTGGACACAGTGGTGGAAGGAGAAGTGAAGTGAAGTGAAGTGAAGCTCAGTCACGTCCGACTCTTTGCGACCCCATGGACTATACAGTCCATGGGATTCTCCAGGCCAGAATACTGGAATGGGTAGCCTTTCCCTTCTTCAGGGGATCTTCCTAACCCATGGATCGAACCCAGGTCTCCCGCATCACAGGTGGATTCTTTCCCAGCTGAGCCACAAGGGAAGCCCAAGAATACTGGAGTGGGTAGCCTATCCCTTCTCTAGCAGATTAGGATTCCCGACCCAGGAATCAGACCAGGGTCTCCTGCATTGCAGGCAGATTCTTTACCAACTGAGGTATCAGGGAAGGAGAGAGTGGGACAAATTGAGAGAGTAATATTGACATACATACACTCACGTGTAAAACAGATAGCTAGTGGTGGAAAGAGAGGGCGGGACGAATTGAGAGAGTAGCAGGGACACACACACTCACACGTGTAAAACAGATAGCTCATGGGAAGCAGCTGTGGAGCACAGGGGCTCAGCTTAGTGCTCTGTGATGACCTAGGGAGTGGATGGACGGTGGGAGGGGGGTCACAGAGGGAGGGGTATATCTGTATATATAACTGATTCACTTTGTTGTATCAGAAAAACTAACACAGCACTGAAAAGCAACTGTACTTCAAAAATAAAAATTTTTAAATAATGTAATGTAAAACAAGACAGCCAGCCACTTCTTCAGGCTTGGCTCATTCTCTCAAGGACCCTGACTACCAACCAGGTCCCCCTTTTCCTCCTTCTCCAGCCCCAACATCCTCACTGTTGTCCTCGGTATTTATATAATCAGCAAGTCATTTATATCATCAGGAAAGCTATTTGTCCTTATCAGTCTTTTTCAAATTTCATCAAAAAGCCTCTCCTCGGTGCCTACTCTCAACTTCTTTGTAGTTTTTCACAGTTCATCATAAGCAGGACTCAAATTTTCTCTTTGGAAACTCTATACTTCCAAACTCTTCCTCTCCTTTAAAAGAAATCCTTTTCTGACCAATCGTGAGCTGCCCTTTCAGCATCCTTTCTTTCCTTAACTCACAGCACTTTGTCACCATGCTGCAAGTCTGACCATCACGAGGGTGGCTCTGGTGTCTTGCCATCATGGTCTCTCCGATTTTGCCTGCCCATCCCACAACTTCTGGGTGTCCTATCTGCCTGTGTTCAGAAGGTGCTCCCCTTTCCTGTGGCCTCCAAAGGACTTGTGTTTGTATTGTCGAGCTCTGATCATGTCAGCCCTCTGGGCCAGTTCACTGCCCAGGGTGGTGTCTTCCCTAGGGGCCGGTGTGGTCTCTTTCCCAGGATCTGAATGAAAAGGGACTATGCCCCAGTCATCTTGATGCCCTCTGGCTCCTGCAGTGTTCAGTAATGGTAAACACATGGTGCCTACTGTCTGCATTCACTAGAGGCCTCCCATGGGCCTGCTGCTGAGCACAGGTGCTCACTCAGTCCTCCAACATGCCCGTGAGAATCCCTGGTGACAGAGCAAGGCCTGGAATCCGGATCACTTCAGCTTTGAAGTCTTTGAGCTTACTGTGGGAGTTTCCTTTGACAAGCAGATCAGAAGCCTTCCTTGGATCCTACCCTCGGATCCTGTCCTCCCACCCAGTGGAATAAATAAGGGTCACACAGGCGAAGGCAGCCACACCCAGTGCTAACCGTCAGGTGTCCCAGACTCCCAGCCTCGGGAAGAAAAGGGCTATATCCCCCCTTGTTAACGCTGTCCCCACCTACTGCACAGCATCCTGTCTGGTCATTAATACACGGTTGCTGCTAAGTCGCTTCAGTTGTATCCGACTCTGTGACCCCAGAGACGGCAGCCCACCAGGCTCCCCCTTCCCTGGGATTCTCCAGGCAAGAACACTGGAGTGGGTTGCCATTTCCTTCTCCAATGCACAAAAGTGAAAAGTGAAAAAGTGAAAAAGTGAAAGTGAAGTTGCTCAGTCGTGTCTGACTCTTTGCGACTCCATGGACTGCAGCCTACCAGGCTCTTCCGCCCATGGGGTTTTCCAGGCAAGAATACTGGAGTGGGCTGCCATTGCCTTCTCCATGAATGAATGATACAGTAGACAAACTGAAATTAATAAGCTGATCACGTGAGCCCAAACTTACAAGCCTCCATTGCATTCCGTTGTTTTCAGGATAAAGTCTGTGAAATTGAACCTGGCTAAAAGGCCCAGTGTGACCTGGGCGCTCAGACCTCACCGTCATCCCCTGCTCCCCCCCCCTTCTCCAAATCACCCTCCAGCCAAGACCAGCCTCTGGGTGGTCCCACTGTTCCTTCTGGCCAGACACCCATGCACCCATCCCTTGCTTCACCTGGCTCATCTCTAGTCACCTTCAAAGCTCAGTGTAGAAGAAAGCATCCTTCAGGAAGCCTTTGCTGATGCACCCCCAGCCCTAAGTGTGTCTGTTCTCCATATTCTTCTCTCAGAGCACAGATTCAACTGCAGGACTCACTCTAATAGCCAATAACAGCCAATGGCTGTTCTCACCAAAGGGTTGAAAGTTCGTAGTACACTTGGGTGACTTGTTTACCTCCATGTGGGACGTGAAAGACAAGCTTCTCAGCAAAGGCCTCTTAAGGAAAGATAGGTTCTAGAGAGAGACAAAAGCAGTGGGCTCCCTATTGCTTTTCTGGTTGAGTCTGAGAGGCACCCTTTCTGCATATCCTAGCGGTTCGATTCCTGAAGATGGGTTTGCTCTCCATTTAAGATCTTGCCCTTTGCCTGTGGGTTGCTGACCTCTTACCTGTCTCTGGGAGGCTCGCTTCTAGATCTGGAGGATGCCTGCTTCTGCTCAGGGCCCCCGGCTTGCGGGGCGGGCTCAGCGCCCTTGGTCCTGTCCATCTGTGCGCCGGGGGTAGCCTGGTCCTGGGCGGAGGCCGCGGCGCTGCTCAGGGGGGTCTGCGACCTCGAGCGCTCTTGGAGCCGGGCTTTCTTCTCTCTAGGCGCCTCGGAACCCGCCCCTGTAGCCGTGTCGCTGAGCGTTCCGTCCTGACTGGGCTGCTGAGGGCCGCTGCCGAAGAACCACGCCCCTGACTTGGTTAAGATTTCCTGTTGCTTTCGACACAAATTGCATACCCACATAACCTGTTTGAAGAACAGAGAACAGTGTAAATTTTCTGTGCTGTGGAAATAAATTTATTTTCATCACACTAAAATATCTCTTAAGGCAAAACAGAATGGTTGTCATTTTTATGTTGATCCTTGAGCAGTTCTTAGGAAAATGACCCCTGAACAAGTTTATGAATGCCTGCAGCATGACCCATTGGAAACCATAGACTTATGGTAACCAGAATAGAGCCTTTCTTGGCATTCATAATCTATGATTCTGAGTTTTCTATTACTATGTATTCACCACATTTTGAATGACTGACTCTGAAGTTTCATTTAAAATATATTTGTATACCTGTGGCGGATTCATTTTGATATTTGGCAAAACTAATACAATTATGTAAAGTTGAAAAATAAAATAAAATTTAAAAAAAAAAAAGAGAAAAAAAAAAGAAGCAGAAACTCCAAAAAATAAATAAAAAAAAAATATATATTTGTAAAAATGGTCTAAGCAAGGTAGTTGATTGATTAGAAAAATGTTGTAGGGAACCATGGAATTAATATTTATGTATATACGCCTCAGTGTGTCAAAGGATTTAGAAGCTGTCTTCTCAAGAACCATCCATTATTAAAATCAATATTATAAGATATTCAGGAGGAATTAACAAACAATGAAAGGTAGTCGCTGAAGAACAGGACAGGCTATATATGTTCTCTAGTTTACTAGTAATCAACTAAGCTCAGCTGTAAGAGCTATTTTGGAATAATCACTGGGAAACACATCCGATGATAAATTATGAAATGTATCACCACTTAAAATCTATATAGCTGCTCTCTTCTTGGGCACACTTAGTGAAGTGAAGGTAATGATGAGGACAATGGTGTTCATAGAAATAATGAATAATAATATAACAGCCAAGCCTGCCTCACTTACTCTTCTCAGAATGCACTTCAGTTTTCATTTTGTATTTCAGACCCAGCACCTCCAGGAAGGCTGATCACCTACCTCTAGGTGCCCATTTCCACTAATAAGACTAAGTCAACAGTCATTCAAATATACCGTTCAAGAATGGATAAATCCTAGATACATCAAGCGAGAAGCAATGCAAGACAGTAGAAGAAGCAGCATTTAGTTGGCAAAAAGAAGAAAATAGAATACTGAAAACTTTCCAGTGGATACGAGGAAAATTATCACTTGTTACTGTTTATAAGACTAAAGCTAAAGTGATAATAAGGAAATGAGAATAAAAGCAATACATTTTAAAAAGAAAAATATTGCAGATGAACTGTTGAGAACTCCTCCTTTCCAACAAAGAAAATTCAAATGAATTAATAATATGGGGAAAACTAGGATGTAGCAAATATATTTGCTATAATATGTTTAAGCTTTATGACACTTAACTCAGCCCTCTATATTTCCTTGGGTCATAAAACAAAGAAAATGTGGTCCACAAAATCACTTAATTATAACATCTGCACAGCATATTATATCATGGACTTTCCATCTACTGAAATGTTAGACAAGATGAGCAATATGCTGTGTATGCCTATAGCAAAATAAAGGATCTATGGAGTGGAAATTCAATTTAACATGCTTGCCAAATATGGCTATACTTTGCACAGCATTCGTCCATCTCTTTGATGTTGTAAATAAGGTCCCTCAAGTTCTGACTGATTGAACGTAGAGGTATCAGTGATAACGTCGTGAGGATGATGCTCTATAACCAGGACTTCCATCAACAGTGACACCATGTCTCCTCTCCCCAGACCCTGGATGAGGACAGGTGACACCCTTCCTCCTTGGCTGCCTCATTGTTGCTAAGACAGTGAAGAGAAAGTCTGAATTCATAGAGTGCTAGGACACTGATATGAAATTTTGACTATTTCACAGTAACAGGAAGCAACAGTTAGAACTGGACATGGAACAACAGACTGGTTCCAAATAGGAAAAGGAGTATGACAAGGCTGTATATTGTCTCCCTGCTTATTTAACTTACATGCAGAGTACATCATGAGAAATGCTGGACTGGACGAAACACAAACTGGAATCAAGATTGCCGGGAGAAATATCAATAACCTCAGATATGCAGATGACACCACCCTTATGGCAGAAAGTGAAGAGGAACTCAAAAGCCTCTTGATGAAAGTGAAAGTGGAGAGTGAAAAAGTTGGCTTAAAGTTCAACATTCAGAAAACGAAGATCATGGCATCTGGTCCCACCACTTCATGGGAAATAGATGGGGAAACAGTGGAAACAGTGTCAGACTTTATTTTTCTCCAAAATCACTGCAGATGGTGACTACAGCCATGAAATTAAAAGATGCTTACTCATTGGAAGGAAAGTTATGACCAACCTAGATAGCATATTCAAAAGCAGAGACATTACTTTGCCAACAAAGGTTCGTCTAGTCAAGGCTATGATTTTTCCTGTGGTCATGTATGGATGTGAGAGTTGGACTGTGAAGAAGGCTGAGCACTGAAGAATTGATGCTTTTGAACTGTGGTGTTGGAGAAGACTCTTGAGAGTCCCTTGGACTGCAAGGAGATCCAACCAGTCCATTCTGAAAGAGATCAGCCCTGGGATTTCTTTGGAGGGAATGATGCTAAAGCTGAAACTCCAGTACTTTGGCCACCTCATGGGAAGAGTTGACTCATTGGAAAAGACTCTGATGCTGGGAGAGATTGGGGGCAGGAGGAGAAGGGGACGACAGAGGATGAGATGGCTGGATGGCATCACTGACTCGACGGACATGAGTCTCAGTGAACTCTGGTAGTTGGTGATGGACAGGGAGGCCTGGCGTGCTGCGATTCATGGGGTCGCAAAGAGTCGGACACGACTGAGCGACTGATCTGATCTGAAGTAGATATTAAAATTTTATTGATTGCACTAATAATTTGCAAAGTATTACTTAGCACCAAATTAGTTTCTTTTCTACAAAAACATTAAGGTGTACTTAGGATAAATATACCTTTCCTTTAAAACTATACAGAACACAGCAAAATTTACAATTATTACACAAGTTCCAAAATGAAATTAAGCTGAGTAAACAGGCAGAAAAAGAGCACACATCTGCATATTTCTTATAAAATTGTTATCACAGTTTTATTTGATTGTTTCATGATTTTAAGTATTATAAAAATGGACTAATAAAAAGTAATTGTCAGATTTGGACAAGTTCCAAATTTTGAATATGTGCAAAACTGCTGTAGGATTAATAAAGGCAAACAGAATGTGCTTTTTATTCAGTTCAGTTCAGTCACTTGGTCATGTTCAACTCTTTGTGACCCCATGGACTACAGCCCACCAGGCTTCCCTGTACATCACCAAATCCAAGAGCTTGCTCAAACACATGTCCATGGAATCGGTGATGCCATCCAATGATCTCATTCTCTGTCATCCCCTTCTCTTGCTGCCTTCAATTTTTCCCAGCATCAGGGTCCTTTCCAATGAGTCAGTTCTTCACATCAGGTGGCCAAAATATTGGAGTTTCAGCTTCAGCATCAGTCCTTCCAATGAATATTCAGGGTTGATTTCCTTTAGGTTGAACTGGCTGGGTATCCTTGCAGTCCAAGGGACTCTCAAGTCTTCTCCAACACCACAGTTCAAAAGCATCAGTTCTTTGGTGCTCAGCTTTCCTTATGGTCCAGCTCTCACATCCATACATGACTACTGGAAAAACCATAGCTTTGACTAGACAGATCTTTGTTGGCAAAGTAATGTCCCTGCTTCTTAATAGGCTATCTAGGTCAGTCATAGCTTTTTCTTCCAAGGAGCAAGCATCTTTTAATTTCATGGCTACAGTCACCATCTGCAGTGATTTTGGAGCCCAAGAAAATAGTCTGTCACTGTTTCCATTGTTTCCCCACCTATTTCCCATGAATTGATGGGACCAGATACCATGATCTTAGTTTTCTGAATGTTGAGTTTTAAGCCAATATTTCCCCTCTCCTTTTTCACTATCATCAAGGGGCTCTTTAGTTCTTCTTTGCTTTCTACCATAAGAGTGGCGTCATCTGCATATCTGAGGTTATTGATATTTCTTCCGGCAATCTTGAGTCCAACCTGTGCTTCATCCAGCCTGTCATTTTGCATGATGTACTCTCCATAGAAGTTAAATAAGTAGGGTGACAATATACAGTCATGATGTACTCCTTTTCCAATTTTGAAGCAGTCCATTTTTCCATGTCCAGTTCTAACTGTTGTTTCTTGATCTGCATACAAATTTCTCAGAAGGCAGGAAAGGTGTTCTGATATTTCCATCTCTTGAAGAATTTTTCACAATTTGTTGTGATCCACACAAAGGCTTTGGCATAGTCCATAAAGAAGAAGTAGATGTTTTTCTGGAACTCTCTTGCTTCATCTATGATCCAATGGATGTTGGCAATTTGATCTTTGTTTCTTCTGCCTTTTCTAAATCCAGCTTGAACATCTGGAAGTTCCCTATTCATGTACTGTTGAAGTCAATTAAGTTTTACAATTCACTTAATTTTATTTTTGATTTATTTAAAAAGTTACAGTTAATGGTTAGTAGAAGCAGCTACTTTAGCATTTTGTAATATTATTTATTCATTTAAATCTGTGATATTATATTTGTCAAACTCTAACAGTTAGGAAAACTCTTGTTTAATTCCAAATTTTCCTACATCTTATTTATTTGTGTACCACAGTATTTTTTATATTTGTATTTAAAAATTAATTAAAAATAAAATATTAGTCATATTTTTCAACACAGTTCATATCAAACATTGCAGACATGTATAAAAATAACCAATTAGTTGCTAATAAGCAATGCAGTTATTTGTGCTTAAAGATTCTATTTTTGAATTGATTGTTAATTATTATGCTTGCTTGTAACTGTAGAAAAGTCCACAAGTGGGTTGGGGATCCTTTCTTAATTGATTTTTTTTCAAAGAGGAGAAGACATATGTATATATAAGTCTATATGTATATGTATATATACGTCTACTGGTATATTTACCTCTTAACTATATTCATAATATATTTTTAAAAGTAGAATGGTGTACACTGATCCTTTACTGCCATTTATTGATGATTTTATTACTTTTGTTCATTTCAGTTGTACCAGTGTTTCCACATACCCACTAGGATATTAACTGCCCCAGCCTTTTGTGTATTTATCAATTGAATTAGTAGCATTTTCTTACCCATTTAATAACTATTTGATAGAGTTTTCAAATTGTTACTTGTCATATCAACTATTTTTTTGTTACAAAGATGACTTTTCATTTTACATTGTCTAATCTGTTGTGCTCTTCCTTAATGATTGTTCTGTTGCTTCTAATTTAGCACCAAAAATTCTGTGATAAATATTCACTTTTAATTTTCATTGACTATTTATATGATTTAATATGTTACAACATAATTCTTGATCTCTCAGAATTTATCTTGATATGTGACAATAGACAGGGATCTAAAGTGGTTGTGTTGCCCTCATAGCTAACAATCTTGACATGATGTACTGGATAATCTCTCATCTCATCACTGAGCTTGAAAGAAGCATGTCGTGTCTAAACAGCCCAGGTTCTCACCTCAAATCCACCCCTTGTTTGCTGTTTACTCCAGCCCCTTTCATAGCCTCCATAACTCATCAGTAAACTTGGGATCCTGGCAGTTTCTAACTCACTGAGACATTTTGGGAATTAATGGCATAATTCATCTAAATCACTCAGCACAGAGCCTGACAGACAGTAAAAGCTTACCAGGCACTGATCACCGTGGTAATGTCTAATTATGACTAACAACTAATCATTACCATCATCATCACCTCGTTAATCATATGTGTAAAATTTGGGGGGCTCTCTGTAGCATACAAAGCCAGCAAGAAACTTGTATTTTGTTCCTACAGAGAAACAAACAGATGTTCCCGAGCACTTATTAATCCAACCCCGTCAGTTAAATTATGACGCATAGCCCTCTGTCTTGATCACTTCCACGTGGGCTGCCTGATGGCGTGTCTCTCACTGCTCCTGTTTGTGTAACTATCTGTGTGGGTCATGGCACGTCAAAGGGAGTGGGGAACACTGAATATGATGACCCACCTTCCTGCTCCGCTAATGAGGAAGTTACATCATCTCTCTATATTTCAGTTTACTCATTCATAAAATAGGGAAAATAATAATAGTGATGCTTTCATAGACTATGTGTTAGGATTTAGTCAGTGAGAAAATATATACAACCTTGTTTAGCTCATGGAAAGCACTCAATACATATGAATGATTAACAGCAAACAAAAATTCACTGAAGATGACTTTAGTTAAAGGTAAGAAGTCTTTTTTGTTTTCTGTAAAAAGTGCCATACTCTGGACATATTTCTGATTTAAACAAGTGTTTCTGTAATGCACTGTTTTTTTTTTTTTTTTCTAGGCCATGGGCATACAGCAGTGAACAAAATGACATATGGAGTTCACATTCCAGTGAAATGATAGTAAATAGATGAGGAATGCAGGGTAGTGAGAAGTGCAATAGAAAAAAATGAAAAAGAACAGACATTCTGTGTGGTGGTGGACAGGGTTGGTTTACCTTCATACTAGCTGTCGGGAACATTTCACTGAGAGAGGGTATTGAAAAAGTCCAGCTGTTACAATAGCAAGTGAAGACGATTTTGGGGAGATATAAACCTTTTGATTTCAAGGCAGTGAAGGCAGAGCCCAGTAGTAGGTTCACCAAGCAACTAGGGTCAGAGTAAATGGACCTTTGGGAGTCATGGCAAAGACTGACTTTCGTGATGAGAGTAACAGAAACTCCTGGAAGGTTTTGAGCAGAGAAGTGACCTAATGTATTATGTTTTGATAGGATCCTTCTAGCTACTGTGTTGGGGACAAAATGCAGAGACGCAGCTGAAAATCTTTTTGAATTGAATTCTAACACAGTAAGTTCCCTACATAGTGTGAGTTCTGTTCAAAGAGCTGGTTCATAGGTCCAGTCTGTAAGTTCAATAAAGGTAGCCCAGCTAACACAGTGGGTTATACAGCAATGTACTGTAATAGGTTTGTAATACTTTTCACACAATTTATACATAAAAACACAAAAAATAAATAAAGCATTTTAATTTTACAGTGCAGTAACCTTGAAAAGTAGTACTGCATAGCAGCTGGCATACAGGGGCTGGCATCACGTGAACAGACTAGAGGACTTACTGACTGGAGGAGAGGGCATGGGAGATGGTGGAGCTGAAGGCTCATCAGCAATAGCAGACAGAGGCAAGCTGCAATTTTATTCATGCCTGATGCTGGTGGAACACACGTTCACATCTTTGAAATGTTGCAACTTGAATGTTTATATGTTGGGGGTTTACTATCCTGCTGTTTGGGTTCATTTTTGCTATACATGTTTTTTAAGCCCTGTAGGTTATCTTTTCCTGTCATTTTGTTGGTGGTGAATCTCTTCTCATATACAGCACAAGACTGAATTGTATTTATTTGTCTAATTTTTGTGTTTTAGTAGCATCTAGAAATGCACAGTCCTTATTTTAGAAGTCCTGACTCATACTCCTTTCCTAGCATTCAGTAAGTTTATTGACATTTAATAAATTGTGGCAATTATTATCACTATAATCTTAATTTAAGGAGCAGAATCACATCTGTTGTTTTCAGGGACAGTATTGAGGACCTCTGTATGAGAATTCACAAGTAAGTTCAAATTTGTCATTTTTAATGACATGCACATGTTCATGCTCAGTCGCTTCAGTCGTGTCTAACTCTTTGTGACCCTATGGACCATACATAGCCCACTAGGCTCATCTGTCCATGGGTTGCCATGCCCCCCCTCCACCCCCCTGCCCAGGAGAATCTTGCCAACTCAGGGAATCTGTGTCTCTTATGTCTCCTGCATTGGCAGGCAGGCTCTTTACTACTAGCGCCACCTGGGAAGCCCCTTCCAGTGAAAGAAAGTGTATAAAGTCTAATAAAATATTCTACTCTGAGTAAAATGACTCTTATTATAGATATTACTTGGTCAATAGATAACTGGCATTATGGAAATTCACAAGTAATATTGAAGTACTTTTTATTCTTTTGATTTATAACATCATATAAGTTTCACATGTACAATATTTTATTTTGAATTCTGTATGCAGGACTGCATGCTCACCACCAAAAATTTAGTTTCCACCTGTCACCATCGAGTTGACCACCTTTACTCATTTCAGCCTCCCCAACCTGCCCTTCACTCTTAACTGATGCTCTATTCCCTGTAACTTCTGGTTTTGTTTTGTTTGTTCATTCGTTTCCTTGTTTTATTATATTGCACTTATGTGTGAAATTATTTGTCTTTCTCTATTTGACTTATTTCACTTAGCATGATGCCCTCAAGATCAATCCATGTAGTCACAAACGGAAAAAATAATTATCTTTTTTAATGGCAAAGTAATATTCTGTTATATGAGACACATCTCCTTTATACATTCATCTGTTGACAGGAACTTAGGTTGTTTCCATATTTTGACTATTGTAGATAATGCTATGGTGAATATAGGGGGGCTGCTGCTGCTGGTAAGTCGCTTCAGTCATGTCTGACTCTGTGCAACCCCATAGACGGCAGCCCACCAGGCTCCTCTGTCCCTGGGATTCTGCAGGCAAGGAAAGTGAAAAGTGAAAGTGAAGTCACTCAGTCGTGTCCAACTCTTTGCGACCCCATGGACTGCAGCCTACCAGGCTCCTCCATCCATGGGATTTTCCAGGCAAGAGTACTGGAGTGGGGTGCCATTGCCTTCTCCTGATATAGGGGGGCTTTTTTTTTAATTAGTGCTTTTATAATCTTTGAATAAAACACCCAGAAGTGGAATAGCTAGATCATATGGTAGTAATATTTGTAATTTGGGTGGGAACACCTATAATTCCTTGGGGCTTCCTTGGTAGCTCAACTGGTAAAGAATTCTCCATATTAGCTTCACCAATTTACAGTCTCACCAACAGTATGTGAGGGTTCTCTTTACTCCATATCCTTTGATTTCTTTGTTGACACAATAGTTGTTCAGTAGCACATTGTTTAGTCTGCATGTTTTGTGATTTTCCAGCTTTCCAGCTTTAATCAATCTCTAGTCTCGTAACTTTGTCATTAGAAAAGATTCTGTATACAATTTCAATCTTCTTAAATTTTTTGTGTCCCCATCTATGGTCTATCCTAACAGTGCCCCATGTACACTTGAAAGGAATGTGTATTCTGATGCATTTGGATGGAATGTTCTGTATAAATCTATCAAGTCCATTCAAGTCCATTTTGTATAAGGGGATTCCCAGCTGGCACAGTTAGGAAGGAATCTTCCTGCCAATGCAGAGGCCATAGGTTTGATGCCTGGGTTGGGAAGATCCCCTGAATGAGGAAATGGCAACTCATTGCAGTAGGATTGCCTGGAAGATTCCGTGGACAAAGGAGCCTGGCAGGCTACAGTCCATGGGGTCACTAAGAGTTGGACACAACTGAGGGATTGAGCACAGTTACATCTGATGTTTCATTTTAGGCCTCTGTCTCCTGTTTAACTTTCTTTCTAGATGATCCATCCATTGATGTACTGATGCTTCTATACCAGGTGCATATGTATTAGTCACTGTTATGTCTTCTTGATGAATGATCCCCTCTATCTCTATATAACACCCATCTTTGTTTTGCCTTGAAGACTATTTTCTCTGATATGAACGTGGCTGTACTGTCTTTTTGCTGCCATTTCCTTAGCATATAATCTTTCATCCCTTCTCTTTGAGCTTATGTTTGTCTTTAGAGCTATAGTTTGGTCCTGTTTTTTAATCCATCCAGCCACTCTGTGTCTTTTCAATGGTGAATTCAAGTTATTTATATTTAAGGTGATTATTAATAAATGAGAACTTAGTATTGCCATTTTATTTTTTCCTTTTCTGGTTGTTCTATATCTCCATTGATTCTTTATGTTTTTGTCTGTCATTTTAATTTGGTGGTTTTCTATTAATATCTCATAAATAACATAATCTGTTTAATGCAGATGACATCTTATTTTCATTTGCCTACATGGATATCATCCTTTTTTTTTTCTTCCCTATTTATGTTTTTGTTGTCTCAAATTATTATTTTATTATGTTGTGAGTTTGTTACCAAATTGAAGTAGCTATTGTTTTTTTTTTTAATTGCTTTTTCTTCTTTAACAACCTATTTGATTAAGAACCTCTTCAGTCTGATTCTATTTATCTACTTATTCAAAATTTATGTATTTAAAAAATTTGGTTTTGATGTGGACAATTTTTAACATCTTTATTTAATATGTTATAATATAGCTTCTGTTGTTTTTTATAAGTTCTGTTTTTTTGGCCGTGAGACATGTGGTATCTTAATTCCCAGATCAGGGATCAAACCACAGTCCCTGCATTAGAAGGTGAAGTCTTAACCACTGGCCTGCCAGAGAAGTCCCACCAAAGTACTTTTGACTTTTTTTTTTTTTTTCAAGTAGAAGAGCTCCTTCCAACTTTTCTAGTAAGGCAAGTCTGATGATGATGAACTCCCTCAGCTTTTGTCTCTCTGAGACAGCTTTTATTTCTCCTTCATGTCTGCAGGGTAACTTTCCTGGATAGAGTATTCTTGCCTGATATTTTTCCTCTATCAGTGTTCTGAGAATGTTATTCTCCTTTCTTGGCTTGCAGAGTTTCTGCTGAGAAATCTGCTGGCAGCCTAATAGAGGTTTACTTTGCAAGTGACCATCCATTTTTCCCCAGCCACTTTAAAATTCTTTGTCATTGATTTTCAATAGTTTTAATATAACATCTTTTGGAAATGGTCTTTTTGTACTGAGATAATTAGGTGTTCTCAGTTCCATGGAATGGTAAGTCCAGTTTCTTCCTAAGGTTTGGGAAATTCTCGATTAATATTTCTTTAAATAAATTCTCTACTCTTTTCTTCTTTCTTCTCCTGGGATAACTATTCTGTTAATTTTGCACTTCCTAATAGGGTTAGATAGTTCTTGCAGAATTTCTTCTTTTTTAAAATGTCTTAATTCTCTTTCCTCTTGTGCATGTATGATTTCTAGACTTCCAACTTTGAGCTCACTAATTCTTCCATATGGTCTGTTTTATTTCCAATGTCTTTAATGCATTCTTCTTGCCCTTAATTGAGGTCTTCAGCTCCAAAATTTCTGTTTGGATCTTTTTCAGAATGTCAGTCTCTTTGGTAAAGTATTCTTTCTGTTTGAGAATTTTATTCCTAAACTCATGGACCTGCATGACTTCTTGCTTCTCTGCATCTCTTATTCCATTTTCATCAGAACTCCCTTTTTGCCATGCCATGTGACATGTGGGATCATAGTTTCATGGCCAGGGATCAAACCTGTGCTTGAGAGTGTGGTGTCTTAACCATTGGACTGCCTGTGAAGCTTCACAAAGTATTCTTGAAGCTTATACATTAAATGGGTATTTATTTAATAAATTATATACATATCTATTAGATTAACACAGTATTTGCAGGATAAAACTTGCAAAATATAAATTTAAATGAATGAGATTAAAAATACATAGAATAATAATAGAATAATGTATATAAAATATATAGAAAAATAACATAATAATAATTTTATTTTGTACTTGAATAAAATTATAAAACAATCCCAAAAGTATTAGAATATCCTAATTTTAAAAATAAAGGAACACAAATCTAAATATGCTAATGTCAAGGAAAAAAATCACAAAATTAAAATGTGTTTTTGGTCTAAATGTTAATAAAATACAACTTATCAAAATTTCTGAGATGTTGCTAAAGTACTTTTTAGAAAATCATAGCTTTAAATACTGCATTCCAAAAGAAAAAAATTACAAAATCAATTATCTCAGTTTTAACAATAAAAAGAACAAAAATAATAAAATTAATTAACAAGAACAATGAAATAAAGAAGAAAACAATAAAGATGAGAGGGGAAATCCATTACACATAAAATTTAAAAATCAATAAAACCTAGAGAAAATCAATGAAATTAGAAACTGGCTTCTTTGAAAGGACTAATAAAATTGTTGAACATCTCACTTCACTGAAAAAAAAAAAAAAAAAAAAGGAACTAGAATTACCCAAAGAGAAGACAGTGCCACAGACCCTAGATTCATTAAAAAGATAAATAAGGGAATATTATGAACAACATAATATATATTTATTTATATATAAGTATATATGCTGCTAAGTCACTTCAGTCGTGGACGACTCTGTGCTATCCCATAGATGGCAGCCCACCAGGCTCCCCCGTCCCTGGGATTCTCCAGGCAAGAACACTGGAGTGGGTTGCCATTTCCTTCTCCAATGCAGGAAAGTGAAAAGTGAAAAGTGAAAGTGAAGTCGCTCAGTCGTGTTCGACTCTCAGCGACTCTGTGGACTGCAGCCTACCAGGCTTATCCATCCATGGGATTTTCCAGGCAAGAGTACTGGAGTGGGGTGCCATTGCCTTCTCCGTAAGTATATATATTTATATATAAATATATATATATTTTTTAATATTATAATTTAATATTTTAACATTATAAATATATATATTATATATATAATACATATTATATATTTATATAGAAACATATATACTGAATATGTTTATAAATTAGTATACTATATATATAAATAGTATATTTATTTATGCCTTTAAATAAAATGTGTGTGCTTAGTGGCTCAGTCATGTCCACCTTTTTGTGACCTCATGGACTGTAGCTCACCAGGCTCTTCTGTCCATGCATGTTCCAGGAAAGATTACTGGAGTGGATTGCCAGTTCCTACTTCAGGGGATCTTCCCAACCCAAGGATCAAACCTGCATTTCTGGTATTGGCAGGCAGGTTCTTTACCACAATCGCCACCTGGGAAGCCCCAATAAATTAATTAACATGCATTAAATAGAGAAATTCCATTAAAATTCAAACTACTAAAAGCAATACAAGAAGAAATAGAAAACCTGAAGAGCTCCATAAGTAGTAAAGTGGTTGAATTCATAATTAAAAGACAATATACAATGAAAATTCCAGAACCAGATATCTTTAATGGAAACGTCCTTTAAAAATTTAAAAGAGTAAATGATACCAAAATAATACAAAATTTTTTTAGTACAAAAGTGGAAAATGGACCACTTCAACTTATGAACTCATTTTATCTGGCCAACTTAGCATTGAAACTCAATTTCTGATACAAGAAAACCCTGCTATAAGAGAATAAAGTTAAAAACCACAATCCCTGAAAAGCATAGAAGCAAAAATCTTTAAGAAAAGATTTATCAAATCTATAGGAAACTCACCATAAGCAGTATATTTAATGTGAAAGTCAAATGCTTTCTACCTAATGTCAGGAACAAAGCAAGGATTTCTGTTTTCAACACCACTATTAACCTTATAGTACAGATCAGAGCAAACACAATAAAACAATGAAAATAAATAAAACATAAATAGGAAAAATTAAATCTATTATTATTTACAGAAGTAATAACCATACATGCAAGAATTCCTAAAGAATCAACAAAACACGCTACTGGATAAAAAGAAGTGGTTGTATCTGGCAGTAAGTCACAAAGTCAATAGAAAAAAATCAATATAAATACTTAAAAATTAATTTAGCAACAATATATGTAAAAAGTTCTACACTAAAATTTATACAATGCTCCTGAGAAAAATTCATAAATACTGCTATAGACTGGACTGTGACCCCCTCCCCAACTAATATGGTGAAGTCCCAACTCTCTTAATTTGCTTATATATGACAAATCCCTTATGATTATACAGTGGAAATGAGAAATAGATTTAAGGGACTAGATCTGATAGACAGAGTGCCTGAGGAACTATGGACGGAGGTTCCTGACATTGTACAGGAGACAGGGATAAAGACCATCCCCATGGAAAAGAAATGCAAAAAAGCAAAACGGCTGTCTGAGGAGGCCTTAAAAATAGCTGTGAAAAGAAGAGAAGCAAAAAACAAAGGAGAAAAGGAAAGATATAAGCATCTGAATGCAGAGTTCCAAAGAAGAGCAAGGAGAGATAAGAAAGCCTTCCTCAGCAATCAATGCAAAGAAACAGAGGAAAACAACAAAATGGGAAAGACTAGAGATCTCTTCAAGAAAATCAGAGATACCAAGGGAACATTTCGTGCAAAGATGGGCTTGATAAAGGACAGAAATGGTATGGACCTAACAGAAGCAGAAGATATTAAGAAGAGGTGGCAAGAATACACAGAACAACTGTACAAAAAAGAGCTTCATGACCCAGATAATCACGATGGTGTGATCACTCACCTAGAGCCAGATATCCTGGAATGTAAAGTCAATTAGGCCTTAGAAAGCATCACTACGAACAAAGCTAGTAGAGGTGATGGAATTCCAGTTGAGCTATTTCAAATCCTGAAAGATGATGCTGTGAAAGTGCTGCACTCAATATGCCAGCAAATTTGGAAAACTCAGCAGTGGCCACAGGACTGGAAAAGGTGTTTTCATTCCAATCCCAAAGAAAGGCAATGCCAAAGAATGCTCAAACTACCACATAATTTCACTCATCTCACATGCTAGTAAAGTAATGCTCAAAATTCTCCAAGCCAGGCTTCAGCAGTACGTGAACCATGAACTTCCAGATGTTCAAGATGGTATTAGAAAAGGCAGAGGAACCAGAGATCAAATTGCCAACATCCGCTGGATCATGGAAAAAGCAAGAGAGTTCCAGAAAAATATCTATTTCTGCTTTATTGACTATGCCAAAACCTTTGACTGTGTGGATCACATTAAACTGTGGAAAATTCTGAAAGAGATGGGAATACCAGACCACCTGACCTGCCTCGTGAGAAACCTATATGCAGGTAAGGAAGCAACAGTAAAAACTGGACATGGAACAATATACTGGTTCCAAATAGGAAAAGGAGTACATCAAGGCTTTATATTGTCATCTTGCTTATTTAACTTCTATGCAGAGTATATCATGAGAAACGCTGGGCTGGAAGAACAAGCTGGAATCAAGATTGCTGGAAGAAATATCAATAACCTCAGATATGCAGATGACACCACCCTTATGGCAGAAAGTGAAGAGGAACTAAAGAGCCTCTTGATGAAAGTGAAAGTGGAGAGTGAAAAAGTTGGCTTAAAGCTCAACATTCAGAAAACAAAGATCATGGCATCTGGTCCCATCACTTCATGGGAAATAGATGGGGAAACAGTGGAAACAGTGTCAGACTTTATTTTTCTGGGCTCCAAAATCACTGCAGTTGGTGACTGCAGCCATGAAATTAATAAAAGACGCTTACTCCTTGGAAGGAAAGTTATGACCAACCTAGATAGCATATTCAAAAGCAGAGACATTACTTTGCCAACAAAGGCCTATCTAGTCAAGGCTATGGTTTTTCCAGTGGTCATGTCTGGATGTGAGAGTTGGACTGTGAAGAAAGCTGAGCTCCAAAGAATTGATGCATTTGAACTGTGGTGTTGGAGAAGACTCTTGAGAGTCCCTTGGACTGCAAGGAGATCCAACCAGTCCATTCTAAAGGAGATCAGTCTTGGGTGTTCATTGGAAGGACTGATGCTGAAGCTGAACTTCCAATACTTTGGCCACCTCATGCCAAGAGTTGACTCATTGGAAAAGACTAAATAGTTCTTTTAGGTTTTTCTTACAATCTTATAAAAAAACCCAAATGAACGTCTTGGCCAACCCAATATTTCTAATTAGCTAATGAATAATAGAATGCTATATATAATTAACTAAAAATTAGATAATAATAGGGTAAATAGAAAATGCAAAGCAAAAGGGTAAATTTAAACACAAATACAGTGACATGGCATAGAATGTAAACAAATAAATGTTCCAGCTGAAAGGAGAAAATCATTAGACTGGATTTTGTAAACAACCTAGCTGCTAACTAAAAGAGATATTCCTTGAGTATAGGGATACAAAGAGATTAAGCAAAGAGAAAACAAAAGAAATATCACGCAAACAGTGACCAGGAGAAAACTAATGTAGTCATACTAATGTGAGGCAAAGTAGACTTGGTGGAAATATTGATAAAAAGACACATTTCAATATAGTAAAACATTAATCCATCCAAGAAAAGCTATGGTAAACCTAGACACATTATTAAAAAATAGACACATTATTTTGCTGACAAAGGTTCATATTGTCCAAACTATGTTTTTTCCAGTGAGAACTGAACCATAAAGAAGGTTGAGTGCCAAAGAACTGATGCTTTCAAACTGTGGTGCTGGAGAAATCTCTTGAGAGTCCCTTGGACTGCAAGGAGATCAAACCAGTCCGCCCTAAAGGAAGTCAGTCCTGAATATTCATTGGAAGGACTGATGCTGAAACGGAAGTTCCAATACTTTGGCCACCTGATGCAAAGAACTGACTCATTGGAAAAGACCTTCATGCTGGGGAAGATAGAAGGTGAGAGGAGAAGGGGATGACAGAGGATGAGATGGTTGGATGTCATTATTGACTTGATGGACATGAGTTTGAGCAAGTTCTACGAGATACTGATGGACAGGGAGGTCTGACATGCTGCAGTCCATGGGGTCACAGAGCTGGACATGACTCAGCAACTGATCAACAAAAATCCATTCAATGACACTAATATCTAATTGTATATGTATTAACATTATAGTCTTAATATATAAAATAAAACATGCATAATAAAATCAGTAAAGTTATAAAGATTTGAACAACGTTGCCCTCATCAACAAGCAGAACTGTGTTTATTAACTGCAGAATCACAAACGTGTAAATGTGTACATCTAACAATGCTGTATGGATGTGGTGCAATCTTCAACACACACACACACACACACACACACACAATCCCACTATGTTTTCCTGGAAATGAATAAGGTGATTCTAAAATTATTATTATAGAAAGCTAAAGGCCAAAAATAACTAAAACCAATCACATAGAAAAAGAAAAATTTCAGATTTAGACTCTTTTTACTCCCTTACTGCAAATATTTTGCAACTACTTTTTTAAAGCAGTGCCATCAGGCCACTTGCACAGTTATTCATTATTTAGACAGACGATTCTTATCAATTCAAAAAAAAAAATCATTAAGCTCCAACAGGTGTTTTTTTTTTATTTATTTTTTTTTTACTATGAAAATGCCTGACTTAAGCTTTGATTATGGAGGCATCCACTTCAAAAACGGCCTTCCCAAATAAACACCTAGCCAGTCACAACACAAGAATAAAAAGACAGGCTACCTCCCCACACTGACTCCTTTGTTTTAGAGATCTTGGCTCATTTCATAACCGACTATTTGGGGCCCTTGTTTTTTTCTTTTCCTAGATAGCATATTCAAAAGCAGAGACATTACTTTGCCAACAAAGGTCCGTCTAGTCAAGGCTATGTCATGTATGGATGTGAGAGTTGGACTGTGAAGAAAGCTGAGCACTGAAGAATTGATGCTTCTGAACTGTGGTGTTGGAGAAGACTCTTGAGAGTACCTTGGGCTGCAAGGAGATCCAACCAGTCCATTCTAAAGGAGATCAGTCCTGGGTGTTCTTTGGAAGGAATGATGCTAAAACTGAAACTCCAATACTTTGGCCACCTCATGCAAAGAATTGACTCATTGGAAAAGACTCATGCTGGGAGGGATTGGGGGCAGGAGGAGAAGGGGACGACAGAGGATGAGATTTCTGGATGGCATCACCGACTCGATGGACATGAGTTTGGGTGAACTCCGGTAGTTGGTGATGGACAGGGAGGCCTGGCGTGCTGCGATTCATGGGGTCACAAAGAGTCGGACACGACTAAGCAACTGAACTGAAGTGATGCTTCAAATTCCTGCTCTTCTGTTTTTAATTCACCAATAAAGAGAGACTTGGGAAACCTACACCTCTACCCACAATCCCAATAAAATCAGAACCCCAGGCCAAGCACTATTCCTGTCTACCTGTCTACCCAAGACTGTGCTGTGTGTTCCCAGGTGTGCCAACGTATTTCCAGGAACCATAAGTAATAAACTTTTCTTTTTTTTTCTGTTTCCTGATGGTTATTGCTAAGGGCCTCTTGCACTTATAATAAGAACCACAAGGGCCAATCCAGCCCCCACACTGAGTATGATTGGCTGAATCAGGCACACAGCAATTGTGGTAAAAGATTCACAATGATCATATGCCTTGGTTTTGTGGTAGTCTTATATTCAAGTATTTTAATTATTCTGATAAATGTGGATTAGTAAAATATTAATTCAGGTAGACAGATGATTATTCATTTGTTAGAATTTTCACATTAGCCAACTGACCAGGTTTTCTTCTCTTAACTTCTCACAGTATGCTGCTGCTGCTGCTAAGTCGCTTCAGTCACGTCTGACTCTGTGGGACCCCATAGACGGCAGCCCACCAGGCCCCGCCGTCCCTGGGATTCTCCAGGCAAGAACACTGGAGTGGGTTGCCATTTCCTCCTCCAATGAATGAAAGTGAAAAGGAAAAGTGAAGTCGTTCAGTGGATACATTTTTGCATTCATACAACTTTCTAGCATTTTGCTGTTGTTATCTCCATTAAACCGTAGCTCCTTGCAAGCTAGGCCTTTTTTCCTTTTCATCTTATAGGGAAACCATCATATGCCTTCGGTGTAATTGATTCTCAGTCAATTTCTGTTGAAGTGTTTGCTTCCTTTTTATTCTACAAAGTTGTATAATCAATATATCCATCCAAGGGTCAGTTGTCAGTAAGCATGGCAACAGGCTGCTGTTTGGGAGAGCCAAAAATATTAAGCAAAAGGAAAAGGGAAACATTCTGCATTTTGTGCAAATGTGTAACTTTTTTTTATGTGTGATTATCCTCTCAGCTTGCAACTTTATAGCTGTTATAGAAATATATATATATATATACATATATATATACGTAAATGTATATATATATTTTTTTCCAGAAATCAAGCAGTTTGCCAAGCAGAAATAAGTCATCTCACCAAACAGCAAAGATATTATGAAGCAGTATAATCATTTGCATATTCAAGCTTATAATTAATTCTATGCCTTCATTGGTGAGAGTTATGTTCTGAACAGTGTTTCCTCCTTCATTTTTATACCTACTGGGCTTACAAATACGTTCTGTCCATTTTATTCCTTATATGTTTGTAAATTTGATCATTTTGAAATTAAAAACTGTTTCTATAGTATGACAACCACCTGTACAAGCAAAAACAAAAATGCAACAGCTTAACACATCATATTTTCCAAAATAATGCATTTAAGGAAAGTCCATTATAGATTAGCCGGCTCTATCTATATTCCTAGTAAACTCTATATTCCTCAGTAAACTCATCACCTAATTATACCATATTAGGTCTGCTTCTCCCACTCCCTCCTCAGGATCTTTCCTGAAGCTCCTCTAGAACTTTCTTTTTCTGTGCAGTAAATACACAAACCCAATTTTGTTTGAATGCAGGTATACTGCTGCTGAGGTTTTATCTGATTAATTATATAATACAACAGTGTAAATTTGGTCTTATTACATAGCTTTTTTTGTAATAATTTCATAAGTTATTTATTTTAGAGCTGAGACTAGAAGTAAAATTTTCATTTACTTACTTTCATTCTTAGCATATTTAGTTATGGGATCAGATGCTGTTTTGCAAACATAGGGATTTATTAAAGTCTGGGGGTATAGTTTTTCAAATGTCAAAAGTCTACTCAGTCTTAAGAAGAAATTTCTTTACTGGCTGCTTTATAAATCAATATATACCCTGATCCAGGTTTAGAATTTGAAGATGAAAAAAAAATAGAAAAAAAAATCAAATCCATCTCTTTTACTTTGCTAATGTGGAAATTGACTCATAGTGGTCATGAATTGCTCAGGGTCTCACAATGCAATTAGTTAGGAATTTGTGTTTTTGAGGAGGGGAGTTGTTATATATTCTTTTCTTGCTTCCTAACTTAAGGTTCCCCAGTGTTAGCATCTCCAAAAACGCTGCGATAAAACAACACATGACCAGCATTGCACACGAGCTCACACTGCTGCACACACGTAGGCTGATCTGGTGTCTAAGCCCCTTGTGCCCCTGTCCTTTGAAGTAAATCGCTTTTGCTTTAGTCTCATAGGTCTTCCTTGAGTCTCTAAAGGCTGGCTCAAGAAATAGTGGTTAGGAGATGTGAAGATGTAAAAATAAAGAATAGCTCTTAGGCTGGGAAACTGGAAACAACTTAGATTATAAACCAGCCACATAGCAGAGTCACTGAAAGATATAGATAAAGGTCTGACACACATTCCTACGTTGTTTTTGCAGGATGTAGACTCACACTAGATGAAAACTGCTGACCACAAGCACATAAACCCTAGACTGGTTGAAACCAGAGGGCTTGAAGCTTCATCTTGATGCCAACCAACCAGAGAACTATGCACAAGCCAATTATGCATCCTGCCACTCCCTCCTTCACATTGCCTTCAAAATCCCTTCCCAGAAAGGCATCAAGGAGTTTGGGTCTTTTGAGCACAAGTTGCCCATTCTCCTTGCTTGGCACCTGCAATAAATGCTGTTCTTCCCTTTTTGCCACAGCTGGTGTCTGCAGGTTGGATTTACTGTGTGTGGGCCAGTGGATCCAAGTTGGGTTTGGCAATAGGCTAGACACACACTGCATAACAAGCTCAGGATACCTGTGGCATAGATGCAGGGTTGGTGATACTACTAGGAACAGAACACATTCAAGATGTTGGAGAAAATCATGCAGACGTTTTCATGGAGAGGAATGCAGCACAGCAACTGAGAGCCACCTGGGTCACGCATCAGTTACTGGGATCCTGGGCAAACTACCCATCTGCCCTGCGCCTCAGCTTCCTTGTCTGCAACATGGGATCACTAATGATGCCTCCCCCACAGGCTTGTCATGAAGGCATTAAATGAATTAGCATTTGTGAAGTAGTTGGAGTGATGCCTGACACGTAGTAAGTGCTATAAAAATATTTGGTAAACAAATTAAATGTGGGGTTTAAAAATGAGCGTTTTCCATCCAACTCATGCTGTCTTCCCTTAAGTAAAACGGCCTGTCTTATATGCAACATGTTATTACACAGAGAAAAGAGGGAGAGGGAAAGTGAGATTTAGAAGCTCTTTTGGCTCCAGAAGAAGGTATCAGAGACAACACACACACACGTATAGCAGTGCCAAGATTAGCATCTGATACAAGGAAGAGTTTATTGACAATAAGAGATGCCAAATACAGCACAGAGCACCGGGATGGCATGTTTGTCTTGCCCATACAGCTACTAATCTGAGTTTCAGCTGCTAATTTGAACAGGTTGTAATGAAGATCAGAGAGTGTAAAAAAATCTCAAGATGGCTTCTTTGTAATTTTTAAACTCTGAAACCATTTCTTTCAACATTTATCCTGATTCAGTCAACTACTTTTTCAAGTAGAATATATGCCTTTCCAGCTTTCAGTTCATTCAGAAATTCTAGACCAGAATGATTGTCAACTGCATTTATGACTGTCACTAAGGTCAACTTGAATCCAATATAGCAATATTCCTGACCATCATTATTAGGTTGCAAAGCCTTGGGAAGCAGAAAAGAGCCTTGGAAGGTAATAATACAATGTGGATCCTGCAGTCTGGCACTGCAGGGCAGCCATCCTTAATCTGAGGGTAAGGGCATGCATGGAAACCCCAGGAAAAGGATGAAATGAAAACAAAGTGTTAGACTTAAGGGAAGGAGATGAATGAATGGTGATGAACAAACAGAACAGAGAATTACCTCCAATTTCTGTCTGCTTCAGTTCCTGCAAAACTAAGCCTGAGACATTAGGATGCTTGCAAAGTGAACAATTCTGGCTATGCTAGCTTAAGAGCTTTCTACACAATAAAGTATATTTGTGATTAGTGAGGGGGGTCAAAGATTCTCAAATATTTTTCTCATAAATATGAGCAAATCTTTTCAAGCCTTAGTTTTCAAGTTTCCATCACCTCACATCCTGACACATGATTAGGACATAAGGCATGTCCCTGAGAGTTAGCATCTCAAATTCCTTCTTTCCCCAGGAAAGAGCTCTGTAGAGGTACAGTCTTCACTGTTAATTCTTGGACAGAGTGCAGTCAGCTCTTTTTATGGAGTTTAGGACCATTGTCAAAATAGTGAGAACTCATTCTGAGTTAACTAGCCTTTGTAAAAACATACTTGGCTTTAATGTAAACCATCTCATTAGTGATCAAGTACTTGGATAACACTTAATGGAGGCATGGTGGCTAACTGTATAATGAAAAGGTGTTTACTCTTAATTAATGATTTGCAACTTTGGGAATGTCAGCAGCTACAGGTAAGACATCAAGCAATTATGAATATGTCCCCAGAAAACTGTCCCCAGCTCACATTTACTCTTTAAAAAAAAAAAAAAGAAAAAAATGATTTTATTGAAGTATAGTTGGTTTACAGTGATGTGCTGATTCTGCTGTACAGCAAATTAATTCTTTTTCATATTCTTTTCCACTATGGTTTATTACATGATATTGAATATAGTTCCCTGCCCTGCATAGTAGGACCTTGCTTATCCATTCTCTAAAATATATAGTATTTAGCTCATATTTGCCCTTAGTTACATCTGACTTTTTCTCTCTTCACTTTCCCCATCCTTTTTCTCAGTATTTTCAGGATTCACGTATAATGTTATCTTCTCCTTGCCAAGCTATGAATGGCTCAGAGTTGTCATTCAAGTAATAGAACCTCATCCAGTAACGTGCCACATGTTGCTGGAGTGTCATACTTCTAGCAGAAAAGATGTAGAAATGTGATCATGCAGATGGGCATTTACTGCAACATGGAATTAGTTATGTCCCTCTGTCATATTCTGGACCCTTCCTCTGCTCAAAATGGAATTTGATCTTCACAGACAGCCCTGAGCACCAGCTGAGCATCCACACAGCTTGATGGAGGAAAGGCAAGGTCCTGGGACCATCACTTAGGTTTCAGTTTAATGGCTTGCTCACCCTGCTCCTGGAGTCACAATCCAGGACGTCTATGGAAGCTATGAAGTTCTGCACACATTTCTGCAACCCGCTGGTGGCAGACTCTTGACTCCATCCTTTTGCCACACTCTCTAAAACTGGTCACTCTTCCCAAACCCAGGGCTGAATGGTGGAGACTTTGTTGACCCACTGTTTTGCTCTGGATTTCAGTTTCCGTGAAGCAATTTAAATGGATCCCCCCACACCCCTCTCCTGAACTACACCCTTAAACAATCTTCTATTTTGATATGGCTTGTCCATTGAAAGAGAAAAAGGACCAACTCCACATCCAAGTTTGTAAACTGTCTTCCTTCCTCAAAAAGACTCACTGATGACCAGGAACTATGTGTCTTTCTGCTGTTTTGAGATAAACATCGTATTCTAGAGCATTTTATGACTAGCCTATATGTTAGAAGCCTACATGGTTCCAAACTGGGAAAGTAGTATGTCAAGGCTGTATATTGTCACCCCACTTATTTAACTTATGCACATAGTACATCATGCAAAATGCCACGCTGAATGAAGCACAATCAAGATTGCCAGGAGAAATATCAATAACCTCAGATATGCAGATGACACCACCCTTATGGCAGAAAGTGAAGAGGAACTCAAAAGCCTCGTGATGAAATTGAAAGAGGAGAGTGAAAAAGTTGGCTTAAAACTCAACATTCAGAAAACTAAGATAATGGCATTTGGTCTTATTACTTCATGGCAGATAGATAGGGAAACAATGGTAACAGTGACAGACTGTTTTGGGGGGCTCCAAAATCACTGCAGATGGTGACTGCAGTCATGAAACTAAAAGGCGTTTGCTCCTTGAAAGAAAATCTATGACTAACCTAGACAGCATATTAAAAAGCAGAGACATTACTTTGCCGACAAAGATCCATCTAGTCAAAGCTTTGGTTTTTCCAGTAGTCATGTATGGATGTGAGAGTTGGACTATAAAGAAAATTGAGTGCCAAAGAATTGATGCTTTTGAAGTGTGGTGTTGGAGAAGACTCTTGAGAGTCCCTTGGACTGCAAGGAGATCCAACCAGACAATCCTAAAGGAAATCAGTCCTGAATATTCATTGGAAGGACTGAATCTGAAGCTGAAATTCCAATACTTAGGCCACCTGATGCAAAGAACTGACTCACTGGAAAAGACCCTGATGCTGGGAAAGATTGAAGGTGGGAAGAGAAGGGGGTGACAGAGGATGAGATGGTTGGATGGCATCACCGACTCGATGGGCATGAGTATGAGTAAGCTCCAGGAATTTGTGATAGATAGGGAAGCCTGGCATGCTGCATCCATGGGGTCAGACATGATTGGGTGACTGAACTGAACAGAACCAAACTATATGTTAGAAACTAACTGAAACATCTTTCAATAAGAAAGAAAAACATACACATACCAATTCGACATTAACACTGTTTTTTGATCATAAGTGTATTCACTGTACACTAACCTATCATAAGTAACAGACCCATGATCATCAAAGAACTTGACAAAGTAGCTTGCTTCAAACTAGCATTTATAAGATGGACAAATAACAAGATCCTAAGGTATAACAGAAGGAACTATTAATATATTCATTATCCTGTGATAAACCATATGGGAAAGTATATGAAAAAGAACGTGTGTGTGTATAACTGAGGCTTCCCAGGTGGCACAGTGGTCAAGAATCTGCCTGCTAATATAGGTGATGTGTTCGATCCCTGGGAAGATCCACTGGAGGAGGATATGGCAACCCACTCCAGTATTTTTGCACAGAAAATTCCATGGACAAAGGAGCCTGGTGGTCTACAGTCCATGGGGTTGTAGAGTCAGACACAACTGAGCATGCATGCATGTATAAACGAGTACTTTGCTGTACAGCAGAAATTAATACAACATTGTAAATAAACTGTCTTTCAGTAATATTTTTAAAATATAGCTTGCTCCATTAAACTGTATCATGGAGAAAACTGTGTGCATAAATTCTCTTATTTCTAGTAAATTAACGTTGACCTAGGTTTCATCATGTACTTCATGTACTAGGTGATTTTTGAACCTCTCATAATCCTATATGTATCATAGCTGGTGGCAATGTTTACCAAAAATGTCATCTACTTTCAAAGTTTTATGAAGTTTCTGTGAAGTGTTCTCCTGCTGTTTATTTCACACCTGCCAACATAATCCTTCCTTTGTGATGTTTTGTTGAGTTACCCTGGAAATATATCATAACAGAGCAGAAACACCTGTCATTGGAAGATGATTCCTGCTTAATTTTAAGCTGGAGTTAACCTCATTTCTGTATACATAATGGGAAAATGTGACTTGACACAGATTTCACACTGACACAATTCTGCAACAACTCGTTAAAAAATAACCTTTCCTTGTTATTGTGTATGATCTGTGAGTAAATTCTGATGAATTTTAGAAACAAATATCAATGGTTATCTACTTTTCTCAGTAAATGAAAATATATCATATTATAAAGGAGGAATGTACTGTCTAACCTGCTAAAAGACATATTGATTATTTTTAATGTTCTACCACTTTCTCTTAGAAAATTACTTTAAAATGATAACCAAGTATGTCATATTTTGTTCCAAGGAGTAAAGAAGGTGTTTTCATTTAAAATAGTACAGTGAGGGGAATAAAACAGTCTTTAGAGTTAGGTATACCCAATTTTGTGCTTTTTGAAGTACAGCAAGTCAACTTACATATACAGACTTAAGTTTCCTTCTTTGTAAACTGAAGACAATAATACTCAACTTGCTAAATCTGGGTGGAGGCTGGAAAAGAGAGTTTCTACAGTATGGGTAGCATAGTGCTTGACTTTTAAAAGGAGGCTAAATTAATTCCTACTCATCAATTCAGTTTACAGATTTTTAAGATAGTGAATTTAAATGTCTTATAAAACATCATAAAAAATTAAAAACCCTACTAGTAGCGAAGGCAAATTTCACTTTTAATAACTGTTTTAAAAGCATGATATAAAGTATTTCATTAAAATGCAAATTATAAACATTTTTAGTTCCAGAATGTGAGAACCTGAAGGAAGTTGATAGGTCACCTAAGTCAACATCTACTGCTTCCCAGGAAAGGAAAGGACACTTACATCACTTGCACACAGTGAGGTGTTGGACTAGCAACTTCATTGAGGTGAGAACAGAGCACTTTAGTCAAAGTCTAGTGATTTATCATTTTTATCACCAGCTTCTTTCATGCCAGCTGTACTCTAAGCTCTAAGCGCATTAAATTCTTAAAAATGTAATTTTTAAATATAACACCAAGAATCCTCATCCTTTTGAAATTCCTTTCAATTACTAAACATACTGGTCATCATTAAACACTATAATTCTTTGAGAAAGTATAATTTTCTTGTGATATTTTTGCCACAAAATGCAGCCTCTAATTTAACAATTGTAACAAATATGGTTTCTAAGACTTCCTGCTAAGTCACTTCAGTCGTGTCCGACTCTGTGCGACCCCATAGACGGCAGCCCACCAGGCTTCCCGTCCCTGGGATTCTCCAGGCAAGAACACTGGAGTGGGTTGCCATTTCCTTCTCCAATGCATGAAAATGAAAAGTGAAAGTGAAGTCGCTCAGTCTTGTCTGACTCTTAGCGACCCCATGGACTGCAGCCTACCAGGCTCGCCGTCCATGGGATTTTCCAGGCAAGAGTACTGGAGTGGGGTGCCACTGCCTTCTCCAGCCATTTGATTTAGATACACATAGCTTGTAAGTATATTTAAAACTTTTTTTTTGCAGGGGGGGATTAGGAATAAATAATAGCAGAAAAGCCCCACGGGAACTAAGCGCTACTGTGCACAGGTTTGGTCTGCACCGCTGGTGAGGCAGGGAGGGGAGTCAGCCTTCCCTCACATCACTCCTGCCCTTGCCACTCAGACCACACCCCTTTTCAGAGAGTCATGATCCAAATGCCATAACTGTTACTTGACAGCTCACTTTATAGCTGCTTCAAAGAGTTTATGAAACATTCTGAAAGAATTACTAAGAAATCAATGATCTATTCCTAAAGGTTGTGCAGAATAATCTCTCAGTATGGTGCTGGCACTGTTGGAATTCACATAACCTATAAGGGAAAAGAATCTGAAAAAATAGTATTGTGTGTGTATGTATTACGGCATCATTTTGCTGTACACTTGAAAATAAAACAATATTGTAAATCAACCATACTTTTGTTTTAAAAAATTGGAATTGTACCAACCCCCAAATACGAGATATTTGTAACTTGCTTATCAGCAATTGGGAACATTGATAAATTACTGTTTTTTCTACCATTTCAGGAAACATTACCACCTTAGGGAACGACTGATTTCTCCTTCCTTTTGAACTTGTTGCCAACTTTCTTTTTTCACCCCAAAACCCTCGGGAGGAGTATCAGAAACGTATATACATTTTCATTCACATGACAATAAAAAGCAAGCTGATGCAACTTTTTCCTTAATATATTTTATATATATACTTCATATACTTGCATTGCACTGCACTGCATTGCATGTGTGCTCAGTCATGTCTGATTCTTTGTTACCCATGGACTGTAGCCTGCCAGACTCCTCTGTCCATGGGATTATCCCAGGCAAGAATACTGGCATGGGTTGCCATTTCCTACTCCAGGGAATCTTCCCGATCCAGTGATCGAACTGCGTCTCTTGCATCTCCTGTATTGGCAGGCTGATTCTTTACCACTGGGCTAACTTTATATATTTACCTTATATATTCTATGTATTTATAATATATATTGTATTTATGTATATTGTGTAAATTTCGATGTCTCTTAAAGACAGAGATATGCATTTGAACTAAGATGGTAACTTAATCTTTGATAACGGGAAGGAAGATGAGAAATGCAACTCTGGATGTCTTAACTCCTGGTTTGAAACGATCTGGGCTGTGAGAAGTCTGATAACACACACACGTGCACGCGCACACACACACACAAACACACGTAACAGCGATCTGTTTTCTTGCTGGAGAAATGAGGTTGCCTTTTTCTCACAAACTGAAACAAAATAAAAATAACCACAATAAGGAACTTCAGGCATTACGTTTTAAATATAACAATCACACCAAGTGGAAATATTAAAGCATAATGAGTAATACTATGTAATAGTAATATTTCCTCTTTCCAGTGCTCTGTAACTTCTGCCAGGGAGAATAACAAAGTATTTTAAAAGAATTCTAACTGTGCTGAAATACTCTAAACTGATTAAATTGATTAAATTTCAACATGCCCTCACTACAGACTGTTCTGTCTCTGTTTAACCATGTTACCCACATAATTTCTGATTCTCATTGTGATATCACCAGGCATGTACAATTATATCCAAACTAAAACAATAGTGTTTCTTCTTGTCTTTAAATCATAAATTTAAAGAAAGTGATGTAAAGAGAAGAAAAAATCTTTATTTTAAAATAAAGGTCAGTTGCTTAAATGCTTTTTTAACTCAAAAGGTCACATTAAAAGAAATAATTATTGTTTGCTGTACATCACTGATTAGAACAGTTTGCTAACCATTATAGCTCCAAACTTAGTCTGAAATCACATGTCCATAAAAATAAGGAACATTATTTCATCTGACATAGTATAAGGAAAGCAAGCTCTCCCCAAACTTGGACCAACGTTGCACCCCACAAAGTTAAGTACAAAGATACTAACACGCTGTTTTCTTTATGACTATTCATGTAAAACCTTAAATCAATCTTCAAATTTCTTATCTTTTTTAAGACAAAGGCCTTTATTTTAAGCTTGGACTTGTTTAGGCCATTTGAAGAATGTAACTAAAAGCACATTTCTTGGATTAATTTGGAAGTGTAAGAGATTTCATCTGTGATTTCTAAAATAATAAAATAATCCACACATAAGGGAAACATATTCTTTAAAAATAATCAAAAGTAATTAAAGATAATTGAGATATGACATTTTCCTTTCATGCAGTCTCTGATAACCTTTACAATCTAGCCCATTTATTTAACAGTCACTATTCCGTATCCATCTTGTGCCAGGTATTAGGCCTTAGGGAAGCAAGAAGTTCCCATCATCAAGAAGCTTCTGTGACAGTGGGAAGAAACAGATGATAAAGGACACTGAGAGCAAATATTATGTGTATAGTGAGACATATACATAGATATGCAGCATGCTAAGTTGCTTCAGTTGTGTCTGAATCTTTGCAACCCTAGGGACAGTAGCCTGCCAGGCTCCTCTATCCATGAGATTTTCCAGGCAAGAATACTGCAATGGGTTGCCATTTTCCTCTCCAGGGTATCTTCCGTACCCAATGATTGAACCCACATTTCTTGCATCTCTTGCATTGACAGGGGGATTCTTTACCACTGAGGCACCTGGGAAGCCCATATAGAAATATATAGCAGACAACATTAAGAAGATGCAGCAAGAATACACAGAAGAAGAAGAAAAAAGATCTTCATGACCCAGATAACAACAATGTTGTGATCACTGACCTAGAGCCAGACATCCTGGAGTGAGAAGTCAAGTGGGCCTTAGGAAGCATCACTTCAAACAAAGCTAGTGGAAGTGACGGAATTCCAGCTGAGCTGTATCAAATCCTAAAAGATGATGCTATTAAAGTGCTGCACTTAATATGCCAGCAAATTTAGAAAACTCAGCAGTGGTCAAGGATGGAAAAAGATTAGTTTTCATGCCAATCCCAAAGAAAGGCAAGGCTAAAGAATGTTCAAGTTCAGTTCAGTTCAGTCGCTCAGTCGTGTCCGACTCTTTGCAACCCCATGAATCACAGCATGCCAGGCTCCCCTGTCCATCACCAACTCCCAGAGTTCACTCAGACTCACATCAGTACTGCACAATTGCACTCATTTCATACACTAGCAAGGTAATACTCAAAATTCTCCAAGTTAGGCTTCAACAGTTTGTGAACTGAGAACTCCAGATATTCAAGCTGGATTTAGAAAAGGCAGAGGAACCAGAGATCAAATTGCCAACATTTGTTACATCATAGAAAAACCAAAAGAATTCCAGAAAAACATCTGCTTCATTGACTTTGCTAAAGCCTTTGACTGTGTGGATCACAACCAACTGTGGAAAATTCTTCAAGAGTGGGAGCGCCAAACCACCTTACCTGCCTCCTGAGAAATTTGTATGCAGGTCAAGAAACAACAGTTAGAACTGGACATGGAACAACATACTAGTTGCAAATAGGGAAAGGAGTACATCAAGACTGTATATTGTAATCCTGCTTATTTAACTTCTATGCAGAGTAAATCATGCTAAATGCCTGGCTGGATGAAGCACAAGCTGGAATCAAGATTGCCAGGAGACATATCAATAACCTCAAATATGCAGATAACACCACCCTTATGGCAGAAAAGACTTCCCTGGTGGCTCAGACAGTAAAGCGTCTGCCTACAAGGTGGGAGACCCAGGTTCAATCCCTGGGTTGGGAAGATCTCCTGGAGAAGGAATGGCAACCCACTCCAGTATTCTTGCCTGGAAAATCCCATGGATGGAGGAGCCTGTTAGGCTACAGTCTGTGAGGTCGCAAAGAGTCGGACAGGACTGAGTGACTTCACTATGGCAGAAAGCAAAGAAGAACTAAACAACTTCTTGATGAAAGTGAAAGAGGAGTGAAAAAGCTAGCTTAAAACTCTACATTCAAAAAATGAAATAATGGCATTTGGTCTCATCACTTCTTGGCAAATAGGTGGGAAAACAATGGTAACAGTGACAGACTTTGTTTTCTTGGGCTCCAAAATCACTGCAGATGGTGACTGCAGCCATGAAATTAAAAGACACTTGCTCCTTAGAAGGAAAGTTATGACCAACTTAGACAGCATATTAAAAAGCAGAGACATTATTTTGCCAACAAAGATCTGTCTAGTCAAAGCTATGGTTTTTCCAGTGGTCATGTATGGATGTGAGAGTTGGACCATGGAGTACACTGAGTGCCGATGAATTGATGCTTTTGAAGTGTGGTGTTGGAGAAGACTCTTGAGAGTCCCTTGGACTGCAAGGAGATCCAGTCAGTCCATCCTAAAGGAGATCAGCCCTGAATATTCATTGGAAGAATTGATGCTGAATCTGAATCTCCAACACTTTGACCACCAGATGTGAAGAACTGACTCATTAGAAAATACCCTGATGCTGGGAAAGATGGAAGGCAGGAGGAGAAGGAGATGACAGAGGATGAGATGGTTGGATGGCATCACCAACTTGATGGACAGTAGTTTGATCAAGCTCCAGGAGTTGGTGAAGGATAGGGAAGCCTGGCATGCTGCAGTCCATGGGGTCACAAAGAGTCAGGCATGACGGAGTGACTGAACTGAGCTGAGATGTAAATAGATGGATGGATGGATGCGTGGATGGATAGATAGATGGATGGAATATGTATGGGTATATACACACATATGTGTGTTTACACATAAATGTGTTGCTGTGTATAGATGTTTTTATTTAGGTATTACAAAATACAGCTTTGCTCATATGCAGTTTCCCTAGGATTCAAGGGAGAGGGTGTTGGGGAAGGCATGGATTGGAAGTTTATATATACTCTTTGCGACACCATTGACTGTAGCCCACCAGGCCCCTCTGTCCATGGGATTCTCCAGTCAATAATATTGGAGTGGGTTTCCATGCCCTTGTCATATATATATATATATATATATATATATATAGTTGAGTCATTTGCTGTATACCAGAAACTAACTCAACATGTTAAATCTACTATATTTTAACAAAATAAGTTAAAAAATATAAAAGTAACTCATGGTAAAGTTATGCTAAATGTTGGCAAATGTTAATAAATTACCCTTTAGAAAAGGCTGTACTGATTTACTTTTCAACCAGCAATGTATGAGAACAGCCATTTCTCAAAATCTGCAATAATATCAGGTTTCATTGGCCTAAGGCAGAGGTCCCTAATCTTTTTGGCACTAGGGGCCGATTGTGTGAAAGACAATTTTTCCATGGAACTGGGGAGTGGATGATTGGGGGATTATTGAAATGCATTACCTTTATTGTGCACTTTATTTCTATTATTATTACATTGTGATATATAATGACATAATTATACAATCACCATAATTCAGAATCAGTGGGATCCCTGAGCTTGTTTTCCCATAACTAGATGTTCCCATTTGGGGATGACGGGAGACAGTGACACCTGTAGTGTATTGCTTCTGACCAGTCTACTTTGTAATCTTGTTTTGGTTGAGTCCCTGCAGAAGATCTGGTTTCTCAAAGGTAGGATTTTGGAAATGGAAGCAGGCTTTTAGTGCTTTTATTTCAATCTCAGGATATACCACCTTGACTTTAATACAGACTGTATGGATATCTAAAGTTTTATCAAACATACTTTTAAGGTCACTGTCATTTGAGGTATCAAGCAGCTGATCCTCTTCTAGCATAGACAAAGTCAATTCACAGAAACTTATTTAGAAATGCATCTTGGATCCATGCCTGCCCAGTTTTGGGGTCTTTTGTGGCTGGGAAGTAATGCACAAACTCTTTTGAAAGATGTGATAGGTGATCATGGACCAGCAGGAAGAAAGAAGGCCCTTGCTCAGTCTCTTCCAAAATCTCTGATAATGTTCCAAAGTCTGTACTAATCCCAGTGTTCACTCATCACCCCCATAATTCCAGTTTGGTTTTGAATGCAGCCACTTTATCTGTAGACTTGAACACAATTGTCATTCTCCCCTGAAAAGACAGATTGTTTGCTGAGTGAGTTGAATGTGTCACACAAGTAAGCAAGTTTTGTGATCCATTCTGTGACAGACTTTATTTTGGGGGGCTCCAAAATCATTGCAGATGGTGACTGCAGCCATGAAATTAAAAGATGCTTGCTTCTTGGAAGAAAAGCTATGATCAACCTAGACAGCATATTAAAAAGCAGAGACATTACTTTGCCATAAAGGTCCATCTAGTCAAAGCTATGGTTTTTCCAGTAGTCACGTATGGATGTGAAAGTTGGACCATAAAGAAAGCTGAGCACCAAAAAAAAAAATGGTGCTTTTGAATTGTGCTGTTGGAGAAGACTCTTGAGAGTCCCTTGGACTGCAAGGAGATCAAACCAGTCAATCCTAAAGGAAATCAGCCCTGAATACTCGTTGGATGTTCTGATGGTAAAGCGGAAAGTCCAATACTTTGGCCATTTGATGCAAAGAACTGACTCATTGGAAAAGACCCTGATGCTGGGAAAGATTGAAGGTGGGAGAAGAAGGGGATGACAGAGGATGAGATGGTTTGATGGCATCACCGAATTGATGGACATTAGTTTGATCAAGCTCTGGAAGTTGGTGAAGGACAAGGAAGCCTGGCATGCTGCAGTCCATGGGGTCGCAAAGAGTCGGACATGACTGAGCAACTGAACTAAACTGTGTCACTGCAGTGTACTGCCAGTGGTTAATTTCTAAAAGAAATTCCTGGAGCAGATCTCATAACTCAAAAACACTGGGCAGTGATACACCTTTAGAAATCCATCTTACTTCTGTGTTTAAGAGAAGAAACGTGTGCTCTACATCCATCTCCTCACACAGATGCAAACAGATGTGGTTTAAGGCCATATACTTTAATGTGGTTGATAATTTTAATCACATCATACAAAACATGACACTTTTTTGCTAGCCAGCATTTCTGTGTGGATAACACAGTGTGTAGTCTCACATTCGGAAGCAACCTCTTTGACCTGAGTAGTGAAACCAGAAAGCTGTCCAGTTACGACATCTGCTCCATCCATGCATATACCAACACAAAATGACCAATTCCATTTTCCATATGAATGACTACATATCATTCACAGAGTTGAATAGCTCTGTAACTGTAGCGTTGGTTGGCAACAAAATGCAGATATCTTCAAACACATCATTCTGAAAAATATATCTGATGAAAACAAGCATCGTTGCCTTGTTGTCAGAACTGGTAGACTCGCCAACCTGGATTGCATACCATGTGTCACTCATTAATTCTAACAGTTGTGCCTCAATATTCTCTTACCATTTGATCAATTTGTCTAGTTGTAGTGCTAGATTAAAGAGGAATGCATGCGATCTTTTGAACTGCAGTGTCTTCTAAAAGTTCATGACAAATATCCTTAGTAGAAGACAGGATCTCCTTTTCACCAGTAAGAAAGGGATTCTTAGCTTTAGCAATGTGGTTAGCCACTAAGAATGATGCTCTCTGTATAGACACATTTGATGAAGTGGTGGACTTCAATAACTGTTTCTGTTCTTCATGTTTATGTTTTCTTTTGAAAAACTCCAAAGGCTTATCTTTCATGCAGGGTGCTTGGTCTCCATGTGGCAAAGCACCTTTTTTTCTTGACTTCTTTGTATAGATGATCAACATAATACAAAGTGTGCTTGGAGAATGTAAATCACCTGTTGTGATTTAAGTAGGACTTGGTATTTTCTTTCAAATGCACTTTCTGCTTGACAGTCTTAGACTCTTCTGCTGTCTCATCATTGGGTCTTTCCGCCTTTTCAAAGGAGCTCTCCAGAGATTTTGTTCTTATTTTTTATTTTTTTTAACTCATTTGGCTAGGGTTAGCTTGTGGGCTTACCAAAACTGTGACTGAGAAAGTGCACAGTGTGGGAAAGAGGCATGGAAGAAAGTACTAAATAAAATAAAGGGCGAGCCATATGCAGTGTTGGATTCTGACTTAAAGCCCTTCACTGCTGCTGCTGCCACTGCTAAGTCCCTTCAGTCGTGTCTGACTCGTGCGACCCCATAGACGGCAGCCCACCAGGCTCCTCTGTCCCTGGGATTCTCCAGGCAAGAACACTGGAGTGGGTTGCCATTTCCTTCTCCAATGCATGAAAGTGAAAAGTGAAAGTGAAGTCGCTCGGTCGTGTCCGACTCTTAGCGACCCCATGGACTGCAGCCTACCAGGCTCCTCTGTCCATGGGATTTTCCAGGCAGCAGTACTGGACTGGGGTGCCACTGCCTTCTCCAAGCCCTTCACTGGATGCAGCTTAATTTTCACTTGCTCTTCACTGACGAGGGTTTGATATGAGTCTACAGGAAATTGATTTATTATAGTCTCTGTGTGGTCAGATCTCTCTGATGATGATGATCTGTATCTTCAGTCACTCCCCAGCGCTAGCATCACCTCCTCAGCTCCACCTCAGATCATCAGGCATTAGATTCTCTTAAGAGGCAAGAAACCTAGATCTCTCAGTTCACAGTAAGGCTTAGGTTACTATGTGAATCTAATTCTGCCTCTGATCTGGTGGAGCTCAGACAGTAATGCAAGAGATGGGGAACAGCTGTAATTACAAATGAAGCTTCACTTGCTTGCCTGCCACTCACCTCCTACTGTGTTGCAAGATTCCTAACAGAATCACCTGTTATGAGTCTGTGGCCTGGGGTTTGGGGATCCCTGGTCTAGTAAAGTTCTATCAATCTGGTAGTGAACAATAATTCATTGCACATTAGCGCTATACTTCATGCACTTCTACATTATTTGTAATATGCTTTATGTGAATTTCCTGTTAGGAAATTCTATTTTTGTTAGGTTATACTTCTCTTGTGTTAGAGAGTGCTTATTTGATTGTCTTTATTCTGCCTCCCTTGCTCTTACCACAAATGTCTGATTTTTAACCAGTGCAAACAACCAATGTGTATCACTTCTCAGCTATCTCCTTGTTCATACAAACATATGCAAGCCTATTTTCAAATATATATAACTGTTTGGTTTTTATTTATTTGAAAACACAAGAAAAGGCAGTATATGGAGACAAAAAGTAGATCAGTGACTGCCTAGGGCTGGGGTAGGACACGTGGGTTAATTGCAAATGGGAATGAAAAATGTTAGGGGGATGAAAATGTTTAAAATTGATTTATGATGATGGTATCACCACTTGGTAAAGGTACTAAGACTCATTGAAATGTAAGTTTGAAAGAGATGAATTTTATATGTATATTTCAAGTTACTTTAATAAAAGAAATATATACATTACTCAGCAACTTTTTTCAAATAACAATATATCATGGATATCTCCACAAGTTAGTACAGAGAGTCTCAAAATCTACCTTTTCTGTATTGTTTATACACAAATACACATACACACACTCACATATGATTTTTGCATTACATAGATCATACACACTTTAACTTCTGACACATATTTTTACCCTACTTTTAGCACAGAACAGCAAAATAGCTGTGAAAACAAAACAAAATCAGTAAACAAACACGACACCAATTCAGAAAAAAAAAGTATATATATATATATATATGCACACACACACACTGTATTTAACAGATACTATGCCAATACATTTAATACACAGTGCTTACTAATTGATAAGAAAAAAAAAGAAAAATAAACAGAAGTTATGAATGAAAAATTCTAAGAAAACCAAACCCAAGTGGCCCAAAATATGTGAAATAAAGCATAACTTAACAAATATCTAAGTAGAACAAATTAATAATTAAATGCTAACTTATGTGCATTATGTTGACAGGAATAAAAAAAGAATGTCACCAGCTATTACTGTTGGATCTGTGGGAGAAATGAACTCCCAAACATTTCTTAATCATTAAAATGCTTTTGGAAAGCAGTTCAGAAAACTTATTTTTAAAAATTTATCCCTAAAATGTAAAACATTAAAAAGTAAGAATATATTGACAAGGACATTCATTATAGTATTATTTTCAGTGAAAAAAAAAAAAACTTTTGAAACCATAAGAATGTAGAATAAATTATGATATATAGAGAGTTTTGCATATTTGTTTCATATTTAGGTATCATACTGAATTTCTCATTTCCATTTTGGTATACATTCTTAGCCAAAAGATACCTCCTTACTTTTTCTATTTTCTCACTTGTTAGTTACTTTATCTTCTTGTCTTATTACTTTCATCAAAAAGTCTAAGACTAAAATAAAAATAGTAATCAAGCTGAGTTCTGTCATTTATTGATATGCCTTTAGTTTTTCACCTGTAAGAAAAATAGTTGCTGTTAGTTTCTGGTAAATATTCCTATTCATATTTAGGAGGCTTTATTATGGTTCTAGCTTTCTTAGGGTTTAATTAGAAATGGTTGTCAGTTTTACCAAATGTTTTTGAAGAGTCTATTGATATGATTATATGACTTTCTTCTTTACATGTCTGATACATTGAATTATGTTGTTAGACGTACTTTATCAAATTTATAGTGGCTGCTACCTGATCATTTTGTTACATTAAACCTAGACTGACTATTTCAGAATGAGTCTGTAAAAGGTAAATTTTCTGAATATTTTTATGTCCCAAATGTGCTAAATTTGTACTCACACTTGGTTATATATAGATTTCCAGATTCAGGACACTTTTGCTTCAAAACATTGATTTGTTTGTTTGTTTTGTTTTTAATATAAATTTATTTATTTTAATTGGAGGCTAATTAAAACATTGTAATGGTTTTGCCATACATCAACATGAATCTGCCACGGGTGTACACATGTTCCCCATCCTGAACCCCCTCCCACTTCCCTCCCCGTACCATCCTTCTGGGTCTGTCAGTGATAAATCACATGATAGTCTGCTTTTCATTTGCTTGTATATCAACATTTTTCATTTTTTCCTAAATCCTTTTAGGACTTTCATCTGCATATTTATAGTAACAAAATTTCACTATGTGACATCTGTGTGTACAGCTTTTCTCAATAATTTCACTTAATACTTGATATATATCTCTTTAATCTCAAGATTCAAGTCTTCCAACAACTTGGGAATAGTTTTCTCAATTTTTGTATGTATGTTTCCATTTTCTTTTTCTTATCCTCTGGAGCTCCTGTTAATTGTTATTAGATTTCTTTGCTTGTTGATTTGTTAGTTGGTTTCTTTGTTTTCATTTTTTCTAATATTTATTGGAATTTAGTTGCTTTACAGTTATGTTAGTTTCTACTGTACAGTCAAGTGAATCAGTGAATAAGTTATGTGTGCATATATTTTTATATATATATGTATAGTTATATATATGTTTGTATTTAGTACTTTAATCCTTTTTGAGGTTTGTGTGTGTGTGTGTGTGTGTGTGTGTGTGTGCATGGTGTTGGAGAGTGTTCTAATTTAATTCGTTTACATGTAGGTGTCCAGTTTTTCCAGCACCACTTTTGGAAGAGATTGACTTCTTCATTGTATATTCTGCCTCCTTTTTCATAAATTAGGTGTACATAGGTGTGTGGGTTTATCTCTGGGTTTTCTACTCTCTTCCATTAATCTATATTTCTGTTCTTGTGCCAGTCCCACACTCTCTTAATGGCTCTAGCTCTGTAGTATAGCCTAAAATCAGGGAGGCTGATTCCTCCAGCTACATGTTTTGATTGTGTTTGTGAGTATTTTGTTGAGGATATTTGTATCTATGTTGATCAGGGATATTGACCTGTGATGCTTCTTTTCTTTTCTGGGTGTGATATCTTTGTTTGATTTCATTACCAGGGTTAAAGTGACTTCATAGAGTGAGCTTGGGGGCATTCCTCTCTCTGCAATTTTGGAAGAGTTTGAGATGGATAGTTGTTATATTTTCTCTAAATGTTTGATAGAATTCACCTGTGAAGACACTGATCCTCGCGTTCTGTTTGTTCAGTTCAGTTCAGTCGCTCAGTCGTGTCCGACTCTTTGCGACCCCATGAATCGCAGCACGCCAGGCCTTCCTGTCTGTCACCATCTCCCGGAGTTCACTCAAACTCACGTCCATCAAGTAAGTGATGCCATCCAGCCATCTCATCCTCTGTCGTCCCCTTTTCCTCCTGCTCCCAATCCCTCCCAGCATCAGAGTCTTTTCCAATGAGTCAACTCTTCCAATGAGTCTACTGGAGTTTCAGCTTTAGCATTCTGTTTGTTGGAAGGTTTTAAATCATAGCTTCAATTTCATTACTTGTGATTGGTCTGCTCTTATTTTTTCCTGGTTCACTCTTGGAAGGTTGTATCTTTCTAAGAATTTATCCACTTCTTCCAGGTGTCCATTTTATTGGCTATTATTGCTTATATTCATCTCTTGTGATTGTTTGTATTACTGTGGTGTCAGCTGTAACTTTTCCTTTTTATTTATAATTTTCTTGATATGAGTCCTCTCCTTTTTTTCTTGATGAGTTTGGCTAAACATTTACCATTTTGTTTCTATTTTTAAAGAGCCCGCTTTTAGTTCTATTGAATTTTGCTATTGTTTTCTTTGTTTATATTTCATTTACTTCTGATTTTTATGATTTCTTTCCTTCTACTAACTTGGGGTTCTGTTTGTTCTTCTTTCTCTAGTTGCTTTAGGTGTAAGATTAGGTTGCTTATTTGAAATTTTCCTTGTTTCTTGAGGTGGGATTGTATTGCTATAATCTTCCATCTTAGAACTGCTTTTTCTGCATTCCATAGATTTTTGGTCACCATGTTTTTCTTGTCATTTTTTTTTCCTAGGTTTTTTTAAATTTATTATTTGATTTCTTCAGTGATTCATTGCTTATTTAGTAACATATTGTTTAGCCTCCACGTGTTTGTGTTTTTTTACAGTGTTTTTCCTGTAATTGATTTCTAATCTATGAGATTAGATTAGCCTTGGGGTCAGAAAAGATATTTGATATGATTTCAATTTTCTTAAATTTACTGAGGATTGATTTTTGATCCAAGATGTGGAGAATATCCCATGTGCGCTTGAGAAGAATGTGTATTCTGCTGCTTTTAAGATGGAATGTCGTTTGAATATCAGTTAAATCCATCTGGACTAATGTGTCATTTAAGGCTCATGTTTATTTATTTGTTTTCTGGTTTGATGATCTGTCCATTGATGAAAGTGAAGTGTTAATATCCACCACTATTATTGCTTCACTGTTGATTTCTCCTTTCATAGCTTTAGCATTTACCTTAAATGTTGAAGTGCTCCTATTTGGGATATATAAATATTTACAATCATTACATTTTCTTCTCGAATTGATCCCTTGATCATTATTTTAGTGCCCTTCCTTGTCTCTTGTAATAGCTTTATTTTATAGTCTATTTTTTTTTCTGATATGAGTATTGCTACTCCTGCTTTCTTTTGATTTTCATTTGTATGGAACATCTTTTTTTTCATCCCCTCATTTTCAGTCTGTCCATGACCTAAGGTGTGAAGGGGGTCTCTTTTAGACAGTTTATATATGCCTATTACTTTTGTATTCATTCAGCCAGTCTGTGTCTTTTGATTGGAGCAGTTAATCTATCTACATTTAAGGTAATTATTGATATATATCTTCCTACTGCCATTTTCTTGATTATTTTGGGTTTGTTTTTGTAGTTCCTTTTTTCTTCTCTTCCTCTTTTTTCTCTTCTTTTGTGTTTCCTGCCTAGAAAATTTCCTTCAACATTAATTATAAACTTGTTTGGTGGTGCTGAATTACCTTAGCTTTTGCTTGTCTGTAAAGCTTTTTATTTCTCTGTCAAATCTGAATGAGGGCCTTGTTGAGTAGAATATTCTTGGTTGTAGATTTTTCTCTTTCATCACTGTAGATATTTCTTGCCTTCTGGCCTGCAGTGTTTCTGCTGAAAAAAATCAGCTGATAACCTTATGGGGATTCCCTTGTATATATTTATTGCCTTTCCATTGCTGCTTTTAATATTTTTTCTTTGCATTTATTTTTATTAGTTTGATTAATATGTGTTTCTACATTTTCTTCCTTAAGTTTATCCTGTATGGGAATCTTTGCACTTCTTAGACTTGGCTGACTCTTTCCTTTACCATGTCAGGAAAATTTTCAACTATGATCTCTTCAAATATTTCTCAGGCCCTTTTTCTCCTTGTACCCCTGTAATTCAAATGTTGGTGCTTTTAATCTTGTCCCAGAGGCCTCTGACACTGTAGTCATTTCCTTTCATTCTTTTGTCTTTATTCTATCCCATGCAGAAATGTCCACCATCTGTCTTCCAGGTCACTTATCCATTCTCCTGGCTCATTTATTTTGCTATTGATTCCTTCTAGTGTATTTTTTATTTTGGTTACTGTCTTGTTCATCTTTCTTTGTTCTTTATTTCTTCTAGGTCTTTGTTTCTTGTATCTTAAAAATCTGTTTCTCCACTCTGTTTCTGAGATCTTGGGTCATCTTCACTATTATAACTCTGAAATATTTTTTGCATAGATTGCTTATCTCATCTTCATTTAGTTGTTCTTGTAGGCTTTTATCTTTTTCCTTAATCTGCAACATATTTTTTTATTGTCTCATTTTCTCAAATTTACTGTGCTATGCTCTCCTTTTTGCAGGCTACAAGACTGTAGTTCCTTTTGCTCTGGTGTCTGCTCCTTGGTGGGTGACATTGGTTCAGAGACTTCTATCAACTTTTAAGACCAAGTTTTACAAACATATTGTAATTCCTAACTCATTCTTATCCACTTGTAGCCCCTTTTAAATAGGAAAGTGTTTTAATTTATGTATGCAAATCTCTCTTTGAGTTATATCAAATCTCACTTAATCATCTCTGTTTACTTTGGGGTGCCTTCCTTTTGCCATTGTGCAGATCATAGGGTATTTCTAAATACGAGAGTTCACTATGAGTTTAGTGTAAGCGGGTGAATGTGTTGATTGCCTGGCTTGATTTTCATTACTGGAGCATAGAACACATGTGAAGAAAGGCAATGAACACCCACCCACAACCAAACACACAAAAACCTTTCTTAGTCAAACACACAAAAACCTTTCTTAGTATTTTATTTATCAAAAGGAAGTTGACTGTTCTCTGTGAGTTTGTCTCAGATGTACATGCTATACTTCTCTTCTTTCAAATCAACTTTGTATACCAAGTTAAAACTTAAAGCTCCTTCTGATTCCCTTCCAGACTCCTTATGATTCCCTTCCAGACCCTGACTCTTCTACTAGGCACCTTCCACAAATAAATAAATTTTTTTAGCGTGTGGTCAAGTCCTCCTGTGTTAGAGTTAGTGTGGAGCTTAAGAGTCAACCATGCTGCTGCCCTGTTCTGTTAGGTGCACATGTAAAGAAGTAGGAGTGGGGATTGAGGAGAACCCAAATGTCCTTAACATTCTGAATGATTTCCTCAACTATTTGCACATAACTAGACAAAACTACTATTTGTTGATAATTTATAATATAAATCATGTTAAGCACTTTATAAATGCTAGTGCTAAGTTGCTCAGTTATGTCCAACTGTGCAGCCTCATGGACTGTAGACTCCCCCATCCAGGAAATTTTCAGGCAAGAATACTGAAGGGGATTGCCATTTCCTACTCCAGGGGATCTTCTCAATCCATGGACTGAAACTATCTCTCTTGCATATCCTATGTTGGCAGGCAGATTCTTTACCACTAGTGTTACCTGGGAAAACTCTATAAATGCTAGTAATCATCCCCAAAACATAGAAAGTAGGGAATATTATCCCACTTTAGGAATGAGGTACTGAGGTTCAGTATGGTTAAGTAGACCATCCTAAGTCACAAATTTCATGAGTAGAGAAGCCAACTTTTTATTCGTGTTATACTTTTAAGCTCAGACTCAAAACTATGTTTTTCTATATGTTCCTAGAAAATATTATCACTATTACAGCATATTAAGATGTCAAATTCCTGAGCAAAAAACCTTTTATATAAGCTAATGATATAAATTAAATTAAAAATCATACATATACATATGAATTCACATATATTACTGGGCAACAGTGTGTGTGTGAATTAAATATATTTAATATATTTATTTATATATATAAATAAATTTATATTTATAATATAAATATATATAAATATACAGTATATATTATAATAAATATATAATGTATATAAAATTTATATAAATAAATAAATATAAAACTATGTTATATATTTTAATATATAATTTACATATAAATAATAAATTATATATAATTTACATATAAATAATAAATTATATATAATTTACATATAAATAAATATATTTAATATATTTATTTAAATAAATATATTTAATATATTTAATTAAATAAATATATTTAATATATTTAATTAAATAAATATATTTAATTCACACACACACACTGTTGCCCAGTGGCTTAGTGGCTCAGAATCTACCTGCAATGCAAGAGACTCGGGTTCAATACCTGAGTCAGGAAGATGCTCTGGAGATGGAAATGGCAATCCACTCCACTATTCTTGCCTGGGAATTACCATGGACAGAGGACAGAATTACCTGGTGGGCTGCAGTCCATGGGGTTGCAAAAGAGTTGGACATAACTGAGCACACCTGCCTCTTATACACACACACACACTGGCATACCTTGGATATATTGTGGGTTTGGTTCTAGATCACTGCAATAAAGCAAATATCACAATAAGCAAGTCACATGAATATTTTGGTTTCCCAGTTCATATAAAAGTTATATTTACACTGAACTATAATATTTCAAGTACGCAATACCATTATCGGTATTGCAGTTTCATCTCAAAATACTGGAGTGGGTTGCCATTTCATTCTCCAGGGCTTCTTCCCGACATAGGGATTGAACCCAGGTCTCCTGCATTATAGGCAGATTCTTTACCGTCTGAGCCACCAGGGAAGTCCTAAAATATAATGCAATACCTTAATTAAAAAGTACTTTACTGATAAAAATACTAGTCCTCATCTAAGCCTTCATGGAGTCATAATCTTGCTGTTGGAGGGCCTTACCTCCATACTGATGGCTACTGACTAGTCAGAGTGATGGTTGCTGAAGGTTAGGTGATTGTGGCATTTCTTAAAATAAGACAATAGTAAAGTTTACCACGAAGATGTCTTCCTTTCATGAACACTTTAACCTGCACTGCTATTTGATAGTATTGTACCCACTGTAGAAATTTTACAAATTTGGAGTCATTCTTCTCAAATCCTTGTGCTGCTTTATCAACTAGGTTTATGTCATATTCTAAATCCTTTGTTGTCATCTAACGATCTTCACAGCATCTTCACCAGGAATAGATTCCATCCCAGGAAACAACTTTGATTGCTTATTCCTAAGAAGCATCTTCTCATCCATTCAAGTCTTATCATGAGATTGAAGGAGTTAAGTCATATCTTCAGTCTCTACTTCTAATTTTAGTTCTCCTGCTCTTTCCACCACTTCTGTAGGTATTTCCTCCATTGAAGTCTTGAACACTCCAAGTCATCTATGAGGGTTGGAACCAACTTCTTCCAAACACCATCTAATGTTGATATTTTGATCTTGTTCCATGAATCACAAATATTCTTAACAATATCTTTCATGGTTAATCCTTTCCAGAAGGTTGTCAATTGATTTTGTACAGATTCATCAGAGGAATATCTACCCATAGAAGTGTAGCCTTACAAACTATATTGCTTAAATAATGACTTGAAGGTTAACATTACTTCTTGATCTATAGGCTTCAGAATGAATGTTATAGTGGGTTTCTTATAGTGATCTTCTATCCAGACACTAAAACTTTCTTCATATCAGCAATAAGGCTGTTTCCGTTCCTTATCATTCACATCTTTACTGGGGTAGAACTTAATTTCTTTCAAGGACTTTTCCTTTACATTCACAACTTGACTGTTTGGCACAAGAGGCCTAGTTTTGGCCTGTCTCGGCTTTCTACATGACTTTCTTGCCAAATTCAGTCATTTCTAACTTTTTATTTAAAATCAGAGATGTTTGACTCTTCCTTTCACTCCAACACTTAGGGGCCATTGTAGGAATATTAATCAGCCTAATTATTATTATGTCTCAGGGAACAGGAAGGCCTGAGGGAAGAGAGAGAGATGGCTGGTCTGTGGAGCAGTCAGAACATACATAACATTTACTGATTAAGTTCATCAACTTACATGGATACTATACATGGTACCCCCAAATAATTAAAATGGTAGTATCAATGATCACTGTTCACAGATTATCAAATATGATATATTAAATATAACAATAATGAAAAAGCTTGAAATATGAGAATTGCCAAAAACTGACACAGAGATATGAAGTGAGCAAATGCCATTGGAAAAATGGTACGAACAGACTTGCTCTGTGCAGGGTCACCACAGATCTAGAATTTTATAAAAAAAATGCAACATCTATGAAGTGCAGTCTTCCTATACATAGACACATGTCTATTTATATGTATTCATATCCATCACAAGTAAAACAAGATATTAACTATGTATTTGTTTTTCTATAATGAAACTAAAAACAACCAGAATTCTAATGAATAAATTATGTTGAACTACCAATGATTCATTTTGTTGTTGGTTTCAGTTTAATGTTTGCCATGTAGGATACAAATATTTCCAAAGCGTGTAGCATACTTGCAATATTGTTTTAAAAGAAAGAAACTGGAAATGATACATATAGTCTTTACAATTATCATTTACTGAAGATATAAGCAGAATACTCTTATAATTTATAGTTCTTACACTAACCCAGAAAAAAGACATTAGGTGACTCTCTTTTGCAGATGGGTAAAATGAAGCACTGAGTTCAAGTAGCCTGCCTGTCACCCAGCTGGTGGGTGTGTGGCCAGCATCTGGGCCCGGATTTGGCTGGCTCCTCTCCTACCCTCCCCATCCTTCATAACCTCGAGGATGGCAGAGCAGGAGCCTGGGTCCCTACTGTGCAGTAGGCATTGTCTTTGGGAACCTGCCCACCTGGTCTTTTTATCCCATCTAAGGAGACAGTTGTTATGACTATCTCACAGATGAGAAAATATAGTTTCAGAAAACTTAGTGTCATATGCATACAGGAAGTGGAGCAGCTAGGATTTGAAACTACTCTGTTTTATCCTAAATCCTATTTTTTTTCTCTCCCTGAAGCCATCACTGTTTAAGGACAGGTGTGCTTGCTCCTGCTACAACAACTGAGAATCATAGTTGAACAGTGATGGGCAGGCTAGTTGGATTGTGCTGTCCATTTGGATTCTTGTGCTTATCTTTCTATCTTTGACTGTCCACTGAAGGGCCACATAATTAGCAGCAGGCACCTGCTACACTGGAGTAGGCATTTTTTTTTTTTTTTCCTTCTGATCCAGTTTTCCAAACTTGAAGACTAAAATTCAAATCCAGCTTTTAAGACTTCTGAATAAACTAAGAGCCAATATGTTCTCTTATGAATTCATAGTACACACTTAATTCTTTGGACATGGAAAAATCATCTGTGAAATTCCACAGTATCTTTTTGTTTCCTTTCTGTCTCTCACCTGATTTTATCAAGAAGGTGAAGCTGCTTAAAGGCTGAAGTGTACAGGAATGAGGTGTTACTTTATTACTAAACTAGGATATAATGTGAAACTTCACAGCAATGCGTAAATATAGTAGTTACCTGGGCCAATGATACTCAAAATCCATGGATACTTGTCTCCTGAGTGATGTTTACAAATGCAGATTTCTGGGCCCTACCCCAAACCCACTAAATTACAATGTCTGGGAGTAAGGCAAAGAAATCTCCATATAAACCTGCTCCTGGGATGGAACCCATGTCCTTGTGCAGGAGGGTGCCCTGCATGACTCCCAGGGTGTGTCAGATCTGCTGCGTGCCCCTCAGGCTGAAGCTCTAGGACAAGCAAAAAGCAAATAAGTTTCCCTTACACCTTCTGGATCTGGATCTGATGCTTCTGTGCTGGACCCTGGGCAGAGGTCAAGCCTTGAGCCTATGGAGGCGAGTGCTGACTCCAAGACCCTAGTCTACCAGAGAACTAACCTTAAGGAGTATCAAATAGTGAGAACTCACACTGAGGAACCCACTTGAATACAAGACCTGGCGTCACCCAACCACCAGTAGCACCTTGTACAGGATGCCACATCTAAACAACAAACAAAACAAAAAGACAAAGCCAATCATCAGCAGACAGGATTACCACCTCACTCAGCCTTGCTCACCAGAGGAAAAACAAACAAACAAGCAATAACTCAGCACAAATCTCACCCTATACAAAGTTCACACAAACCACTGGACCAACCTTAGGAGGGCATTAAACCAAAAGGATGAAAGAATTCAACTTTCCTTGAAGCCTGGGAAAAGGAGACCTCGAATACAATAACTTAAAGAAATAATAATAATGAAAAGGCAGAGAAATACTGCACAAGTGAAGGAAAAAACTAGAAACACAGAAGTCCAAATAAATGAAGAGGAAATAGATAAACTGCCTGAAAAAGAATTCAGAATAACGGTAGTAAAGATGATCAAAAACCTTTAAAAAAATTAAGAAAATGCAAGAATCAATTATCAAAAACCTAGAAGAATTGAAGAACAACCATAGAGAAGCAAACAACACAATTACTGAAATTAAAAATACTCTAGAAGGAATCAATAGCAGAATATCTGAAGCAGAAGAATGAATCAGTGAGCTGGAAGATAAAATGTTGGAAATAACTTCTGAAGACCAGAATAAAGTAAAAAGAATGAAAAGAACCAAGGATGGTCTCAGAGACCCCTGGGACCATAGTAAATGCATCAACATTTGAACTATAGGGGTTGCAGAGGAAGAAGAGTAAAAGAAACAATATGAGAAAATTTTTGAAGAGATTATAGTTGAAAATTTCCCCTACAATAAAAAGGAAATAGTAAATAAAATCCAAGAGGCACAAAGAAACCCATACAGGATAAAGCCAAGGAGAAACACTCCAAGACACATACTAATCAAACTAACAAAGACTAAACACAAAGAAAGAGTATTAAAAGCAGTAAGGGAGAAGCAAGAAGTAACATACAAGGGAAACCCCATATGTTTAACAGCTGATCATTCAGCAGAAACTCTGCAGGCCAGAAGGGAATGGCAAGATATATTTAAAGTACTGAAAGGGAAAAATCTACAACCAAGATTACTATACACGGCAAGGGTCTCATTCAGAATTGATGGAGAAATAGAAAGCTTTCCAGACAAGCAAAAGTTAAGAGAATTCAGTCCCACCAACCCATCTTTACAACAAATGTGAAAGGGATTTATATAGTAAAGAAATACAAGAGAAGAAAAAATATCTACAAACTCAATGCCAAACAATTAAAAAAAAGAATTAAATATCTAGGAATACATTTACCTAAGGAGACAAAAGAACTGTACACAGAAAATTATAAGACACTAATGAAAGAAATCTAAGCTGACATAAACAGATGGAGAGATATTCCATATACCTGGATAGGAAGGATCAACATTGAAAAAATGACTATACTACCAAATGCAATCTAGAGATTCAGTGTGATCCCTATCAAATTACTAATGACATTTTTCACAGAACTAGAACAAAAAAATTCACAATTCATATGAAAACACATAAGACCCCAAATAGCCAAAGCAGCCCTGAGAAAGACTGGAGCTGGAGGAATCAAGCTTCCTGACTTCAGATTATACTACAAAGCTACAGTCATCAAGACAGTATGGTACTGGCACAAAAACAGAAGTATAGACCAATTAAACAAGATAGAAAGCCCATAAATAAACCATGCACCTATGGGTACCTTATTTTTGACAAAGGAGGCAAGAATATACAATGGGGAGGAGACAGACTCTTCAATAAATGGTGCTGGAAAACTGGACAGTTACATGTAAAAGAATGAAATTAGAACACTGCCTAACACCATACACACAAAAAAAAAACTCAAAATGAATTAAAAACCTAAATGTAAGGCGAGAAACTATAAAACTTTCAGAGGAAAATATAGGCAGAAAACTCAATGACATAAATCAAAGCAAGATCCTGTATGACCCACCTCCTAGAATAATGGAAATAGAAACAAAAGTAAACAAGTGGGACCTGATTAAACTTAAAAGCTGTTGCACAGCAAAGAAAATTATAAAGAAGGTGAAAAGACAATCCTCAGAATGGGAGAAAATAACAGAAAATGAAACAACTGACACAGGATTAATTTCCAAAATATACAAGCAGCTCATACAACTCAATGCCAGAAAAACAAACAACCCAATCAAAAAGTGGGAAAAAGACTTAAACAGACATTTCTCCAAAGAAAACATACAGATGGCTAACAAACACATGAAAAGATGCTCAACGTCGCTCTTTATAAGAGAAATGCAAATCAAAACTAAAATGAGGTATCACCTCACACCCGTTAGAACGGCCATCATCAAAAAGTTTACAAACAACAAATGCTGGAGAGGGTGTAGAGAAAAGGGAACACTCTTATACTGTTGGTGGGAATGTTAATTGGTACAGCCACTAGGGAAGACAGTATGGAGATTCTTTAAAAAACTAGAAACAAAACCACCATATTACCCAGCAATCCCACTCCTAAGCATACACCTTGAGGAAACCAAAACTGAAAAAGACACATGTATCCCATTGTTCACTGCAGCGCTATTTGCAACAGCTAGGATATGGAAGCAACCTAGACGTTCATCAACAGATGAATGGACAAAGAAGTAGTGGTACATATACACAATGGAATATTACTCACCCATAGAAAGGAACACATTTGAGTCAGTTCTGATGAGGTGGATGAACCTAGAACCTATTATACAGAGTGAAGTGAGTCAGAAACAGAAAGATAAACATTGTATTCTAATGCATATATACGAAATCTAGAAAAATGATACTGAAGAATTTATTTACAGGGCAGCAATGGAGAAACAGACATAGAGAATAGACTTATGGACATGGGTAAGGGGAAGAGAGGGTGAGATGTAGGGAGAGAGTAACATGAAAACTTACAATACCATATGTAAAATAGATAGGCAACGATAATTTACTGTATGGCTCAGGAAACTTAAACAAGGGCTCAATATCAATGTAGAGGGGTGGTATGGGGAGGGAGATGGGAGGCAAGTTCAAGAGGGAGGGGAATATATGAATACCAATGGCTGATTCATGTTGACGTTTGACAGAAAACAACAAAACTGTAAAACAATTATCCTTCAATTAAAAAAAAATAAAAAACTGCTCCTCAAGGGATGCATTTGCATAGATCTAGATTTTAAAGAGCACAGATTTGAGTAATAACCTTCTCCAAGCCAAGCATGGAACAGCTAAGCATGACCTTGAACTACGGGCTATGACTCAGCTTCCTCACCTGTCCCATGAAGATAGAACTAAGGTTGTCTAGATGATCAAATAAAATATATATTAAAATTTATCACACACACACACACACACACACACACACACACACACTGCAGAGAACACCAGAGCCCTGACTGCCACAGTATTTTGTGCTCAGCATACATTAACCCCAAATGTCTGCTTCCACGATTGGTGTTATTTTCAAATGATATTTTCTGCAAATCGATTTTCATTATAATATTACTGCCGACACTAATGCTAACTTGGTCACATTTGGGGCATCCTGTTCCTCTTCTGTCTTCAGGGAGAATCAGGCCATTTTCCACCCTTCTCAGTGCAGGAGGATTCTAATCCCTGAGATGTTTGAGAATGCAGATTGATGAAGCACTTCCTCACTAATCATGGTTTGTGTGACCAGCAGATGTAGGGGGCAGGTCTCTCTGCACTAAAAGCAAGCAACAGGCCCAAAAAGATGCACTGAGAACACAGTCGGTGATTAATCAATGCCTGGGAAATCAAACTGATCAATTCCTATTTCTTTCTTAGAACATCTCCTTTTTAATGCTGTATTTTCTAAACTTTCAGATTTCTTTGAAATAATAATGTGGAATTTTTCATAATTTAGGGGAGTCCCTCAAGGTTATTTTAAAAATATATATCTTGCCAATTTCCTTGTTTTAAAAAGAATTGCTTGTCTTTCTTTTATTGATTAAAGGAAATTCTTTTCCAGTGCCTTAGTGTATTTTCCTCAGGGAATATCAAAGTTTCAATCCTTTGACCTTTTTACAACTTTCCAAATAGCTTATAGAACAGAATTTTGCCCCTCCAAGATAAGAGTTATCAGGCATGTGTTCCAAAATATGTTTAAAAGCAATGTGTTACCTGTGGAATAATAAATTATCGCTAAAATAATAAAAACACTAAAATAAAGAATAGAATTATGTTGATGCTGTAGGAGAATTTGGTGTATATTGTACCACGCAGTATCCCCCAAACACATGTCTCTAAGAAGATTATCCATCATTATGACCTACTTCCATAATCAGGCTCTACCTTGATAATTGACTTTAAAAATGGATGTGGAATATACACAATTTATGCTTAACTGCTACAGCAGCATTGATAAAATATTGACCTAAAAATAATCAAACCTCACAACAAAGAAATGAATATATGAATAAAGTAAACTATGCTTTTATCTGGAAAATAAAGCTGATGTACAAAATAAATTAAGAAAAAATAGCTGGAATAACTTATACCACATAAAAGGAAACGTCATTCAGGCACATTAAATAATAAGGTTACTGAAATAATCACCTAGCTAGAGAGTCTGGGCTGACAGAAATAACTGACAAGGAGATAGAAAAAAAATAATTTTAAATTCAAAACAGTGACAAGACAAAAAGGAAACTAAAATGCACTTCGTTTTTAGAATAACTGAAATAAAATCTGGGAAATTCCTAATAACTAAAATTAGGAACTAAAACTTGGACAAGTTTTAAATTCTTTCTAATTATTTGGGAAGACTCAAAATGATCTCATTCTTAAGGAATGTGGATAGAAGACAAAACTTGTGGAGGAGGATCATGGAAAAGTCATACCTTATAATATCTGAACAGGAGTCATAGGCAACAAACAGTCCAGTGTTACAGTGTGAATGGCCAGGGCACATTTGGTTTATTATGATTCATGATACTCTGGAGGCTGTGTGGATAGGCAACCATAACATAATGATCGGACAGTTACCACTTTACTGTGTATATCACAGCTAAGAGATAGACTGTTCATTTTCTAGTGATTTGCAACCAGTAAAGAAATACAGTTTAATCAATCATAAGAGAAAAATAACTAGAGGCCCGCCTGCATCAAATGAGCACTAATCATAAATACTCATCTCTCTTCTATTTACAACCCAAGTCTTATGTAAAAATGTGAATAAAAAATACTTATACTTGTATAGTTTTCCAATATCAGAAGTTTCTCACTACTTTAACTCAGTAGCTCTGAGCAATAGGTAATGGGTAATAATATTATTTCCATATTACAGGTAGAAAACTAATCCAGAGAAGACTTGATTTTTTGTTCCAGGTCATAGGGCTGCTACTCAGACCAAGATGACTCAGCTCCTAGGGACCACTAGTAAGGCCACCCCAAATGCGGCCATTTCTTACACTCGATTTTTTCAGTGGCAGCAATGAAGTGCGATCAAAAGTTATGAGATGGGACTCAGCCTAGTGAGTTGATTTAATGTCATAAGATGATCTGGAACTGTCACGAGCAATGTAGGACTGCTAACGAGAGGCTATTATTATACTCATAAAGGAAATTAAGACCTTGATAATGTATATGGTGCTAATGCTAGAGAAGGAAGGGGTATTTGCACATGTGCACACACACAGACACATCCTGTAATCCGTGTAATCTGGTTGATCCAGTATACTTCAAAACATAAGGAGTAAAAACAATAATAATGGTGTGATGGAAAGTTATTAAGATATTAATTTGCATTTTCTGCCTCTGGATTCCAGATGTTTATTCTCTCAGTCATGTCTGATTCTTTGCAACCCCGTGGTCCCTCCAGGGTCCATGGGTAGTCCTGGAGGGTAGCCCTCCAGGGTCCTCTGTCCATGAGGATTCGGCAGGCAAGAATATTGGAGTGGGTTGACATGCCTTCGTCCAAGGGATCTTCCCAACCCAGGGATCAAACCCTGGTCTCCTGCACTGCAGGCAGATTCTTTAACATCTGAGCCACCAGGGATGCCCAAGAACACTGGAGTGGGTAGTTTAACCTTTCTCCATGGAATCTTCCTGACCCAGGAATCGAACTGGGGTCTCCTACATTGCAGACCAGTGGTTTACCAGTTGAGCTACCAGGGGAGGCCCTTGTGTTCCATAGCCATACCCAAATCAGCTTAAGTAACCTCTGTTTCCTTGTCTTGAGGAGTTTTTCCAACATAAAGGAGCACACTGTAGATTTTATGAGAGGAATACTGCAAGATTCTGGAAGACTGGGGTTGGCTGGCAGCTGTGGGGTGGATAGCAGAAACTAAGGCAGGGCTGGCTGGTGATTCCCTGGGTGTATGGTCAAACTTTTAAATAGATGGGTGAGTGTGGATCTGGATTCCTGAGTAGTTCAAATGGTAAAGAGGCTGCCTGCAATGCAGAAGACCTGGGTTCGATCCCTGGGTTGGGAAGATCTCTGGAAAAGGGCATGGCAACCCACTCCAGTATTCCTCCCTGGAGGATTCTGTGGCCAGAGGAGCCTTGAGTGATATAGTCCATGGGGCCACATATAAAAAAGATGTTAATGACCCAGATAACCATGATGGTGTGATCAGTGACCTAGAGCCAGGCATCCTGGAATGCAAAATCAAGTGGGCCTTATGAAACATCACTACAAACAAAGCTAGTAGAGGTGACGGAATTCCAGTTGAGCTATTTCAAATCCTAAAAGATGATACTATGAAAGTGCTACACTCAATAGACCAGCAAATTTGGAAAACTCAGCAGTGGCCACAGGACTGGAAAAGGTCAGTTTTCATTCCAGTCCCTAAGAAAGGCAATGCCAAAGAATGCTCCAACTACTGCACAATTACACTCATCTCACATGCTAACAAAGTAATGCTCAAAATTCTCCAAGTGAAGCTTCAACATGAACCGTAAAGTACATGAACTGTGAACTTCCAGATATTCAAGCTGGATTTAGAGAAGGCAGAGGAACCAGAGATCAAATTGCCAATATCTACTGGATCATAGAAAAAGCAAGAGAATTCCAGAAAAACATCAATTTCTGGTTTATTGACTATGCCAAATCCTTTGCCTGTGTGGATCACAACAAACTGTGGAAAATTCTGAAAGAGATGGGTATACCAGATGACCTGGCCTGCCTCCCCAGAAATCTGTATATAGGTGAGGAAGCAACAATTAGAACCAGACATGGAACAACAGACTGGTTCCAAATTGAGAAAGAAGTACGTCAAGACTGTATATTGTCACCCTGTTTATTTAACTTATATGCAGAGTACATCATGCAAAATGCTGGACTGGATCAAGCACAAGCTGGAATTAAGATTGCTGGGAGAAATATCAATAACCTGAGATATGCAGATGACACCAACCTTATAGCAAAAAGCGAAGAACTGAAGAGACTCTTGATGAAAGTGAAAGAGGAGAGTGAAAGAGTTGACTTAAAGGTCAACATTCAAAAAACGAAGATCATGGCATCTGGTCCCAACACTTCATGGCAAATAGATAGGGAAACAATGGAAACAGGGACAGACTTTATTTTCTTGGGCTCCAAAATCGCTGCAGATGGTGACTTCAGCCATAAAATTAAAAGACACTTGCTTCTTGGAAGAAAAGCTATGACCAACCTAGACAGCATATTAAAAATCAGAGACATTACTTTGCCAACAAAAGTTCATGTAGTCAAAGCTATAGTTTTCCCAGTAGTTATGTATGGATGTGAGAGTTGGACCCTAAAGTATGCTTAGTGTGGAAGAATTGATGCTTTTGAGCTGTGGTGTTGGAGAAGACTCTTGAGAGTCTCTTGGACAGCAAGGAGATCCAACCAGTCAATCCTGAAGGAAATCAGTCTTGAATATTCAATGGAAGGACTGATGTTGAAGCTGAAACTCCAATACTTTGGCCACCTGATGCGAAGAACTGACTCACTGGAAAAGACCCTAATGCTGGGAAACATTGAAGGCAGGAAGAGAAGGGGACGACAGAGAATGAGATGGTTGGATGGCATCACTGACTCCATGGACATGAGTTTGAGCAAGCTCTGGGAGTTGGTGAGGGATAGGGAAGCCTGGCATGCTGGAGTCCATGGGGGTCGCAAAGAGTTGGATACGACTGAGAGACTGAACTTAACTGATGTGTGCAGATCCAGGGAGGATTTAAGGGCAAAAATTCATTCAGAAAAACAAAAAAGGCATAGTTCTTGCTGTTGAAAGTAAGGGAAGAGACTTTCCCTCTTTACTTTTTTAAAGAGAGACTTTATTTTGCAAAACTTGTAATTTCTTCTCTGTCCCTTTGAAATGTCTGTAAAATTTTTAAATGCTAAAAAAATCCTCTTGTCAGCTTTAAAACTCAAGGAGGTCTTTCCCAAGACCTGCAGCCTTCTTTTTGAAATGCCATCACCAAAGAGGACTGCACCCTCTCCAGGACGGTAGAAGCTGACTCTCTACAAACTGCAAATCAACCTCCTGTCCTAGAGAGATGAGTTCATTTTATCTTTGTATAAAGCCAATCAGCTAATGCAGGCCATACACCAGAAGAAGTTAGCATGAACTACCTGTGATGAATAGTGCTATCAAGCCCTTTTACTTGAGGGCTAGTTTCTGTTTATCTTGAGAACACATACAGTGAGCTGCATCCACTCGGCTCTATTAAAGGGTAGGGTGTCTCTCTGTCTTACAGTCTCCTAGTGGATGGCCTCACATCCTGGCTTAATGCTTATTCGATAGTGAGAGTCTTTTTCTTTCTTCACTGTCTTTGTTGACAGGTTTTCTTGGTTTAGAAACAATTTGGTTTTTAATTTGATTTTCCATAAAGCTGGACAGGAAGCACAGAGCTTCTGCTTCGTAAGATTGCCAGGTTCCAGGTATGGCACCAAGCCTCCAATAGTGTCTGTGGTTGCTGATGTGGGTTGGGGGACTGGAGGAGCTGTAAGATGCCTTGGTAGTGTATAAGTAAGGTGCATATCTGGGAGTTGGGGTGGCTAGGAGGAGTGGATCTAATGATAACTGAGACGAAATTTCCCATTGGTCTCATAGGATGAAATCAAACAGTCATAATCATATTAAGGGAAGTGAAGATGATTCAAGAGACTCCATGTCCTTACTACATTGTTAGTACCACTAAAATTTAGGAAATAGAACACAGCTGAGCAGAACATTTGCTTGCAAAACAATATACACAAATTAAGAGGAAAAAACTGTCACTGTATGTACTGGCATTAGCCTACAGCACAGGAGAATGATGATCACAGCTAGAGACGTGAAACTGAAGTTCATAAATCAAAAGTGACCTGATGCCTTTGCATTTTGTTCACATAAGGTATTAACATTAATAATACCATATTTAAGTATAAAATATCTGGAAAATTTTTCTGGTAAAGGGGTGCCTCCTCTCTGCTAGGAGAGCAGTTATAAGACATTAAAACAAACAAGCTTTGTGAGGAATTTTGGATCTTCATCTTCAAAACTTTGCAAGTTGGAAAAGCAATCCACAATCATGTTTCTAATAAATATCAGAATAATGATTTTAGTAAGAATGCTACATAAAAATTAAACTTGATAGAAAAAAAAATAAGGAAATCTAAGTATGTACAGGTTTTATATTTCTCCACTATTGAAAAGTGACTCTCTTACACTTAAAAGAGAAAAGGAAGAAGTGAATTTCCCATTTATAGCTTTAGAATACTTGTAAGTATAAAACAGATGATCTTTCCAAAATGTACCTAAGAAGGCTTTCTCATCCTTTTTAACTTGTGATATGTTACACATTATCAATTTTTAATGTAATTTTAATAATTTAGGAGAGAAACCAGGCATATGCATTATAATGAGTATATTGTCAAGGAAATAGGTTTCTGTTTTGTTTTGTGATAAAATATAGATACCTTATTCTTATCACAATAAAATGTTTAAAATACTAATTATATGTTTAGTTTTAAAATATACACATCAAACTGTTTAGGATAATTTCTATTATTCATAGAAAGGGCCTTCAGTTGGCCTGCACATTCAGGAATCCATGATTTAATAAAAATAATCATAGATATATGTATATACAAACATACATATATGTTCTTTTAGTAGTTTGTATAATGTATTTCAGCTTCATGGATCACAGCCTTGTCATGGCAAAGAGACTTGCATAACTCAATGAAGCTATGCCATGCCATGGTGGGCTACTCAGGACAGCCACATCATAGTGAAGAGTTCTGACAAAACATGGCCCACGGGAGGAGGAAATGGCAACCCACTCCAGTAGTCATGTATGGATGTGAGGGTTGGACCGTAAAGAAGGTTGAGCACTGAAGAATTGATATTTTTGAAGTGTGGTGCTGGAGAAGACTCTTGAGAGTCCCTTGGAAAACAAGATCAAGCCAGTCAACACTAAAGGAACTCAACCCTGAATATTCATTGGGAGGACTGATGCTGAAGCTGAAACTCCGATACTTTGGCCATTGATGCGAAAAGTAAACTCATTGGAAAAGACCCTGATGCTAGTAAAGAATAAGAGCAAAAGAACAAGTGGGTGGTAGAGGATGAAGTTGTTAGCATCACTGACTCAGTGGATGTGAATTTGAGGAAACTCTAGATGATAATGGAGAAAAGAGAAGCCTGGTGTGCTGCAGTCCACAGGGTTGCAAAGAGTTAGACAGGATTTAGTGACTGGATCTCAGCAATAATAATGAATTTTATTAAAATAGTCATATATTACCAACAAAGGTCCGTCTAGTCAAGGCTATGGTTTTTCCTGTGGTCATGTATGTGAGAGTTGGACTGTGAAGAAGGCTGAGCACTGAAGAATTGATGCTTTTGAACTTTGGTGTTGGAGAAGACTCTTCAGAGTCCCTTGGACTGCAAGGAGATCCAACCAGTCCATTCTGAAGGAGATTAGCCCTGGGATTACTTTGGAAGGAATGATGCCAAAGCTGAAACTCTTTTTTTGGCCACCTCATGCGAGGAGATGACTCATTGGAAAGGACTCTGATGCTGGGAGGGATTGCGGGCAGGAGGAGAAGGGGACAACAGAGGATGAGATGGCTGGATGGCATCACTGACTCAATGGACGTGAGTCTGAGTGAACTCCGGGAGTTGGTGCTGGACAGGGAGGCCTGGCGTGCTGCGATTCATGGGGTAGCAAAAAGTCAGACACGACTGAGCGACTGAACTGAACTGAACACATTAATGGCATTATATTATTACATTACTATGCATTAATGTGTAACATATATATATATAATATTAGTTTGTTAACATTTATTATACACCAGATATTTTGTTAAATCTTTGACTTATAATCAACTTTAATATTCATAAGGAAATTAAAAATATATTCTCTCTCCCTTTGATATACACACACATAAAATTACACTTTGGGAAGTAAGAGAAATAGTGGATAAAATTAATGATAATGCAATGAGACTAATTACTCCTATTGTTCCACTAACGGCTGATATATAGTATTGATCAAAAGATGGTCCTAACGCAGGATCAGCAGCTGGAAACTATAGGCAAAACCCTGCCTGACACCCCTGCTTGAATAGCTCAGCATCTAAGAATAATAATTATACTTTTTAATGTCAAGAAATAATCAAAAGAAGAAGAATATTTTGTGACACATGAAAATTATGTTTCAGTCAAGTTAGACTGCATCGAGCCACATTGACTCATTTATGTAGACTTGAGTGGATATGACAAGTTTGAAGGCTCACAAAGCCTAAAACATTTACTATCTAGCCCTTTACAAGAAAGTTGATTGACTCCAGGTGGCTCAGTGGGTAAGGAATCCACCCACAATTTAGGAGACATAGAAGATACGTAGAAGATGTAGGAGACATAGAAGAATAGGAGACATAGAAGACAAAGGAGACATAGAAGAATCACGGGTCAAGAAGATGCCCTGGAGGAGAGCATGGTAACCCACTCCCGTGGGCTGGAGGATCCCATGGACAAGAGGAGCTTGGTGGGTCACAGAGTCAGATATGACTGAAGTGACTGAGCATGCACACAAATATAGTAGGAAAATTCTGAAAATTAAAAAAAAAATATATATATATATAAAGTGTGATTACATGGAGGCTTTGAAGCAGTAAATCATGTGGTTATGAGTCCTTAGGAATGCATCGTGTGTTACCTAATCTGAGTAGAACATAATAAGTCTATTTCCAATTTATTTCCAGTTTTCTTGGTTCTGACAGTGGCTTCTTGATCGAATCCTCACTCATTTGCTTCTTACGGAATCTAAGACTACACTTAGAGTTGCAGATTCTAACGTGATACCACCACCATCAACATTCACAATGACACACCCTGATGACTCCTGTTAGAACCTGTTAGATCCCCATGTCCAGGCTAAGCAGTGAGTAGATGAGCCCTGGGGACAGTCTGCTGCCTTTGCCAATACTAGACCGGAAGTCAGGGGTATTTCATGTGGCTCCCCTCTCTAGAAGATGGGTTGGGTTCCTGCCCAAATTCAGACTCTTTAGCCTTTATTCTCATGTTCCTCACTCAACTCGAGACTTCCTCGGTGGTCATCTCAGCAGCCACAAGAAATAATATTAAGTAGGAATAGAAAATGATTCATACACTCCTTAAAAAATATAAAGTAGTTAAATATATTTACATTCTGTCTTTAAGAATCATTTCTTTGCAGCAACAGAGATGGACCTCAGTCCATCAGTTCTGTCACTCAGTCGTGTCAAACTCTTTGGGACCTCATGGACTGCAGCACACCAGGCTTCCCTGTCCATCACCAACTCCCAGAGTTTGCTGAAACTCACATCCATCGAGTCGGTGGTGCCATTCAACCATCTCATCCTCTGTTGTCCCCTTCTTCTCCTGCATTCAATCTTTCCCATCATCAGGGTCTTTTCAAATGTGTCAGTTCTTCCCATCAGGTGGCCAAAGTATTGGACTTTCAGCTTCAGCATCAGTCTTTGCAAATGAATATTCAGGACTGATTTCCTTTAGGATGGACTGGTTGGATCTCCTTGCTGTCCAAGGGACCCTCAAGAGTCTTCTCCAACACTACAGTTCAAAAATATCAATTCATCAGTACTCAGCTTTCCTTATAGTCCAACTCTCACATCCATACATGACTACTGGAAAAACCAAAGCTTTGACTAGACAGACTTTTGTCAGCAAAGTAATGTCTCTGCTTTTAAATATGCTCTCTTGGTTGGTCATAGTTTTTCTTCCAAAGAACAAGCGTCTTTTAATTTCATGGCTACAGTCACCAACCACAGTGATTTTGGAGCCCAAGAAAATAAAGTCTGTTACTTTTCCATTGTTTCCCCATCTATTTACCATGAAGTGATTGGACTGGATGCCATGATCTTAGTTTTTGAATGTTGAGTTTTAAGCCAGCTTTTTCACTTCTCTACTTCTCTTTCACTTTCATCAAGAGGTTCTTCAGTTCCTCTTCACTTTTTGCCATAAGGGTGGTGTCATCTGTGTATCTAAGGTTACTGATATTTCTCCTGGCAATCTTGACTCCAACTTGTTCTTCATCTAGCCCAGCATTCCACATGATGTACTCTGCATAGAAGTAAAATAATCAGGGTGACAATATAGAGCCTTGTACTCCTTTCCCAATTTGGAATCAGTCTGTTGTTCCATGCCCAGTTCTAACTGTTGCTTATTGACCTGCATACAGATTTCTCTGGCGGCAGGTCAGGTGGTCTGGTATTCCCATCTCTTGAAGAATTTTCCACAGTTTGTTGTGATTACACAGTCAAAGGCTTTGGCATAATCAATAAAGCAGAAGTAGATATTTTTCTAGAATTATCTTTTTTTTTCTATGATCCAATGGATGCTGGCAATTTGTTCTCTGTTTCTTCTGCCTTTTCTAAATCCAGCTTGAATATCTGGAAGTTCACAGTTCATGTCCTGTTGAAGCCTAGCTTGGAGAATTTTGAACATTACTTTGCTAGCATGTGAGATGAACACAACTGTGAAGTAGTTTGAACGTTCTCTGGCATTGCCCCTCTTTGGGGTTGGTGTTGGGAAGCCCAGTACAAAATAGCCAGTTGGAGGAAGTCCTTGGGAAAATGGCGAAGGGCCAGAAGTACCCCGGCTTGGTGCTGCAGGCAGAAAAACATCTCCTGCCTTTGATGTTTTAAGATTTAATAATAAATATTATTTATTGAATATAGTTCAATATATTTATTGAACTATAAATAAATTTATATTTAATAATAGCCAAGATTTAATAATAAATATTAAGGATGTTGCTTGAGAAAACGGGTTATGGGATAAGCACATGGGTCACTTAGAGCGCGCTGTCCCTGAAATATTTTTACTGATTAGGTGTTAACCCCATATGCACTCTGCTGGCTGTATACTCTAAGCTTTTTGTTCCTGCTTCTATAAAAAGGCTTGACTGCAGAAATAAACTTGTCAGTCCTTGCAAGAGACTGTCCGAGTGTCATTCTTTCAGGTTCATCGCTTCCAAGTCCCAGGGAGAAAATCCCCAACAATTGGAATGAAAACTTCTTTGGGGTTGGAATGAAAACTTTTTTGGGATTGGAATGAGATGGACCTAGAGGTTATCATATTAAGTGAACTAAGTCATATATATCAAATAATATATGATACACTTACATGCAGAATCTAAAATACAACACAAATGAACTTATCTATGAACAAAAAGAGATGCAAAGATGTAGAGAACAGACTTGATGTTGCCAAGTGGAAGGGGTATGGGGGAGGGATGGATTGGGGGTCTGTGATTAGCAGATGCAAACTGTTATACATAGAATGGATAGAAAATAAGGTCCTAAAGTGTGACACGGGGAACTATATTCAATATCTTGTGACAAATCGTAACAGAAAACAACATGAAAAGAATGTATATATGTATAGCTCATTCACTTTGCTGTAGAGCAGAAACTAACATAACACTGTAAATCAACTATACTCCAATAAAATAAATTAATAAAAGAATTACTCTCATAAGCCATACTTTCTGCTTCTACACTGTGTTTATACCTGACATTTACATTTGTATCACTGAAACTAAATATTGCAAAAATAATATTATCTTTAGTTCTTTCTGTGAATGCAAACAGAAAAATCAGGTTCAGAAGAAAACATCTTAATACAAGCAATTAAGAATATGACTGACCTTCTTGCTGCAGTTGTAGGAAGTTACTTACATTTCATAATATAAATTAAATGACAGAGGCCTCACAATTGAATAAAAGTAGGACATTAGATATTTTTATAGCCTACTACTTAAGTAATAGAATTAGTTACACAGTTTTAACTTTCCTAAATCAAATTAAAAGAAATAGCGCCACAAAAAAATCTTTAAAAGTCAAAAAATTATGTAGCAACTTATTTTGGAAGGATATTATATTAGCATAATATTCTATTTTTTTGCTTAAATATTCTCTAATTCACTAACCAAAAGTCTAAGTAGCGAAAACACTTTTTAAGGAATACTGACAAGGCTGAATAAAGACAATCTCAAATGTTTGGAATAAATATAATCATTTTATAAATCTAACTTGATAATGTATGTTTTAATTGGCTTATGGAGGATGACAAAAATACTATTTGCATTATGTATTTGGGTCACATACTTCTAAAAATAAGCTCCTTATGATAAAAGAGTGAATTTAGAGAACAGATGAAATCAGTTTCTAATAATATCATACTTTCCCAATTCAGATCAGTTTAGTCAGTCGTGTCCAGACTGCAGCACGCCAGGCCTTCCTGTCCATCATCAACTCCCAGAGTTTACAAAAACTCATGTCCATTGAGTTGATGATGCTATGCAACCATCTCAGCCTCTGTCATCCCCTTCTCCTTCCACCTTCAATTGTTCCCAGAATCAGGGTCTTTTCCAATGAGTCAGTTCTTTGCATCAGGTGGCCAAAGTATTGGAGTTTCAGCTTCAGCATTAGTCCTTTCAATGAATATCCAGGATTGATTTCCTTTAGGATGGACTGGTTGGGTCTCCTTGCAGTCCAAGGGACTCTCAAGAGTCTTCTTTAACAACACAGTTCAAAAGCATCACTTCTTCAGCACTTAGCTTTCTTTATAGTCCAACTTTCACATCCATATATGACTACTGGAAAAATGATAGCTTTGACTAGATGGACCTTTTTTGGCAAAGTAATGTCTCCGGTTTTTAATATGCTGTCTAAATTGGTCATGACTTTTCTTCCAAGGAGTAAGCGCCTTTTAATTTCATAGCTGCAGTCACCATCTGCAGTGATTTTGGAGCCCCAAAAAATAAAGTCTGCCACTGTTTCCACTTTTCCCCATCTATTTGGCATGAAGTGAAGGGACCAGATGCCATGATCTTAGTTTTCTAAATGTTGAGCTTTAAGTCATCTTTTTCACTCTCCTCTTTCACTGTGATCAAGAGGCTCTTTAGTTCTTCTTCACTTTCTGCCATAAGGGTGGTGTCATCTGCATATCTGAGGTTATTGATATTTCTCCTGGCAATCTTGATTCCAGCTTGTGCTTTCTCCAGCCCAGCATTTCTCATGATGTATTCTGCATATAAGTTAAATAACAGGGTGGCAATATACAGCCTTGACGTACTCCTTTTCCTATTTGGAACCAGTTTGCTGTTCCATATCTGGTTCTAACTGTTGCTTCCTGACCTGCACACAGATTTTTCAAGACGCAGGTCACGTGATCTGGTATTCCTATCTCTTTCAGAATTTTCCAGTTTATTGTGATCCACATAGTCAAAGGCTTTGGAATAGTCAATAAAGCAGAAATAGATGTTTTTCTGGAACTCTCTTGCTTTTTCCATGATCCAGCGGATGTTGTCAATTTGATCTCTGGTTCCTCTGCCTTTTCTAAAACCAGCTTCAACCTTGTGCACACCAAGACCCAGGGACCTCACAGAGACTTAGACAGACTATGTTTGAGTGTCTCCTGTGGGGGTACAGGTCAGCAGTGGACTGCCACAGGGAAAAGGGCTCCGGATGCAGCAGAGTTGGGTATGGTACAAGCCCTCTTGGAGGAGGTCACGATTAACCCCACTATAGAGCCACCAGAACTTTACAGTATTGGAAAATAGACTCTTAAAGGACACAAACAGAGCCTTGTGCACCAGAAACCAGGAGAAAGTAGCAGTGACCCCACAAGAGACTGACCCAGTCTTCCTGTGAGTGTCCAGGAGTCTCCAGCAGAGGTGTGTGTCAGTGGTGGCCTATTGCAGGGTTGGGGACACTAAGTGTAGCAATACATGCATGGGATCTTTTGAAGGAAGTCACCATTACTTTCATTACCTCTGCCATAGTTTGGCTCCAGGTAAACAGCAGAGAGGGAACACAGCTCCACCCATCATCAGAAAATTGGATTAAAGATTTACTGAGCATGGCTCCCTCCATCAGAACAAGACCCAGATTCCCCCTCAGTCAGTCTCTCCCATCAGGAAGCTTCCATAAGCCTCTTACCCTTCTCCATCAGAGGGCAGACAGACTGAAAACCACAATCACAGAAAACTAACCAATCTAACCACATGGACCACAGTCTTGTCTAACTCAATGAAATTATGAGCTATGCCATGTAGGGCCACCCAAGATGGGCGGGTCATGGTGGAGAGATCTGAAAGAATGTGGTCCACTGGTGAAGGGAATGGCAAACCACTTCAGTATTCTTGCCTTGAGAACTCCATGAACAGAATGAAAAGGTAAAAAATAGGACACTGAAAGATGAACTCCCCAGGTTGGTAGGTGCCCAATGTGCTAATAGAGATCAGTGGAAAAATAACTCCAGAAAGAATGAAGAGATGGAGCCAAAGCAAAAACAACACCCAGTTGTAGATATGACTGGTGATGGAAGCAAGGTCTGATACTTTCAAGAGCAATATTGCATAGGAACCTGGAATGTTAGGTCCATGAATCAAAGCAAATTGGAAGTGGTCAAATAGGAGATGGCAAGAGTGAACATAGACATTTTAGGAATCAGGGAACTAAAATGGACTGGAATGGGTGAATTTAACTCAGATGACCATTATATCTACTACTGTGGGCAAGAATCCCTTAGAAGAATTTACATGTTATTTATTCTATGGATATCAAGAAAATCAATGCCTGTAATATGTATTTGACTTTCAACCAGATTCATATGCCTACAAAAGATACAATTTGAAGCAAAGTAACTTATTCCAACTAATAATAAAGTGCCCACCAAGTGCATGATTAAAAAGGATTAATGAAATAGAAGCCAGATTGTGTGCATGCATTTTCAGTCATGTCCGACTCTGTGACACCATAGACTGTAGCCCGTAGGCTCCTGTGTCTATGGAATATTTCAGGCCAGAACACTGGAGTGGGTTGCCATTTCCTACCTAGGGACTGGACTCACATCTCCTGTGTCTCCTGCATTGGCAAGCTAATTCTTTACCACTCTAGATATTGAATTAATAGTCTAAAACAGAAAAACCTATATGTGCTCATTCTTCATGCCTGTGCCATTCACTACTGAGGCTGACTCGGATTTGGACTTGGTAATTTGAAAAGCTTGTGGGGAGCCTCCTTTGATTCTTTTCAATTCAAATATCTCTCGAGGGGGAAAAAAAAAAAAAAAAAGGCCCATGTCATCCTGCAGTTAGTTAGAGCAAAGTGAAGGAGTTAAAACATATCCACAAATATAATGTAAGATTTCATACTCGCTTTAAAATCTGTTATGAACACAAAGATGCTTTATAACCAGAGAATTTGTCTTGGAAGAAATTAATCACATCACCTTACTTTAAAAACCATGAGTTCTGAGGCAAGTAAATTGGATATCCAACCACATTCTGTCAACATTTTGATGTAGAAAAATATCACTCAACTTATTTAGCCATACTTTTCATCTTTACCTGAAAAGAACTATTGTGACTATGTACAAGTGAGTGAAGTCACTCAGTCGTGTCTGACTCTTTGGGACCCCGTGGACTGTAGGCCACCAGCCTCCTCCATCCATGGGATTTCCCAGCCAAGAATACTGGAGTGGGTTGCCATTTCCTTCTCCAGTGGATCTTCCCGACCCAGGGTTCGAATCCAGGTGGGTCTCCCGCATTGCAGACACTTTAACCTCTGAGCCACCTAATGCAAGTTGGAAATTACTTTGCAAAACATTCAAACAATGTTAAGCAAATTAAAAGACATATTACGAAAGTATAGTTTGGGCTCATTTGCATTCACTGAATTGTGCCAAGTCAAATTGTAATCCTCTCATTTTCTCTAACCTTCACAATACTTCATCAATGAGAAAGTGTGCAATTCAACAACATCTTTACATAAGCCAAATATTTTCTTTTCAAAGAATTTCAAGATACATCAGAGAACAACTACTTCAATTGTTCATTTGATGTTTGACATAGTAATTTTCATAAAATATTCTCATTATTTAAAAATACTACAGATTACAGTATTTTATATCTGTATATGAGTTTTAGGGGAAAGAGTAAAATGATCAAGAAGTGTCTCACATCAAATATTTATTTATACAGCATTAATCACCAGGTTTAAAATTACTTAAATACTTCTCTGATATTATAATATCATTGATATACATGTTCTCATTGCAATAACTAGGATTATTGGTTTTCAGTAATCTATAACTAGCATTACTGATTTTCACTAATGGACCAATCAACCCAATAAGACTTGGAGGTGACAAGAATTCAAGAAAAAAATTAGTCAGGGTCATATAAGAAAAAACTAAAAGCACTAAATTTTTGAAAATATTCACAAAAAGGAATATTTACAACAAAATTAACTTTAAAAGCATGCAGGTCCAATGCCAGGATAAAGACTCAGAATTTCTAAATTGGGGGAAAGTTTATCATTCTATATAAGATCTTATGTTATTTGTCTAAAAGTTCAACCTCATCAAAATTACTTGACGAATTTTCATTTCAAGAAGGCAGTTACCTACTCTTCCAAAAGCTACAGAAATACAAAGGTAAGAATAGCATCTGGATATGTTCTGTGGAACAAGGATGGGCACCGTTAGTAGTCAGAAACTTAGAGAAAATTTTAGAAGACACGGTCCAGGTAAGAATCAAGTTGAGGGCTTCCCCTTTGGCCCAGTGGCTAAGAATCCACCTTGCAATGCAAGGGACGCTAGTTTGATCCCTGGTCCAGGAAGATCCCACATGCTACCGAGCAACTAAGCCTGTGAGGCACAACCGCCGAGCCTGCGTTTAGGCACCCATGCCCCACAACTGCTGAAGTGCACATGCCCGATGGCCTGTGGTCCGCAACAGGAGAAGCCAGCACAGTGAGAAGCCTGCACTTGGCAACAGGAGGCTAGTTGTCTACTCTCTGCAGCTAGAGAAAGCCCGGGCAGCAATGAAGACCCAGAACAGTTAAAAAAAAAAAAAAAAAGAATCAATCTGAGTAGGACATGGTTAGCCTGTGATCTGACAGAGACAAAGGGAAGGCTGGGCATGGACCAAGTTCCCAGAGATGCCTGAGCTAAGGAGCATGTGGTCTCAGGATGGCGATGGTTCACGGCCCAGTGAGAGAGGGCAGAAAAGACTTCCAAAATTATGCCACCACTCTGCATGCAGACCTGGGCTGCAAATTTCACTCCTCACTTTAACATGCAAATACAGCATGTGAAGTACAGCAGTCCTGTGTCCAGTGAGATTCTCAAGGCAGGAGGATGGTGCTGAGTGGAGAAGAGGTCCTTTGTCCTGCTGACCTGAAGCTCATGCCACAGACACTAACTTCTCAGCCCTCATCACTGAGATGGTTCATGTCACGGGTCAACTCTACTCGGCCACAGTCTACCCAGATACTGGCTTGAATATGATTTCTGGGTGTGTCGGTGAGGGTGTTTCCAGATGAGATGAGCATTTGAATTGGTAAACTAAGTAAAGCAGATGGCCCTCCCCAGTGTGGGTGGGTGGTAACCAATCCCTTGAGGACCTGAATGCAACAAAAAGGTGGAGAAACAGAGCATTCACTGTCCACCTGACTGCTTGAGCTGGGGCTTCAGTTTCTCCTCCTGCACTGAAGTCAGGACTTGACCACCGGCCCCTCCGGTTCTCAGGCCTTCTGGCCTGGACTGGAAGTAACCACTGCCTTCTAGGAAGTAATCACTCCTAGGCCTTCCTACTACAGACAGCGGGTCATGGGGCTTCTCAGCCTCTGTAGCTGCATAAGCCAATTTCTTATATATATACATATGTATATATATAGGACCTGTTTCTCTAGAAAACCCTAATACAATGAAAAGGAAGCCCAGTCTTCACAGAACTCATATTGAACAAATACACACACACACACATATATGTTATTCAGTGGCTCAGTCTTGTCCAACTCTTTTCACCCCATGGACTGCAGCATGCCAGGCTTCCCTGTCCTTCACTATCTCCCAGATGGAATATATATATATATTCCATAGTACTTATATCCATATATATATATATATATATATATATATATATATATATGTGTGTGTGTGTGTGTGTGTGTGTGTGTGTGTGTGTGTGTGTATGTATGTATGTATGGAGAAAAATTAAACGTGAAAAAAGGATATTGTGGTGGAGGAGGGTGCTGAGATTTTATATGGGGTGATTACAGAGGACATCTTTGATACAACAATATTTGAGCAAAGACCAGAAGAGAGTTCAGGACTGAGATATGAGAAGAGTTTCCAGAAAAAGCTGCAGCTGCGCCTGGACCCACACAGGTATCTGCTTAATGTGTGGCAGGGACAGGAAGAAGGCCTCCAGCGAAGGTAGTGGGCAAGGGTGAGATGACTGGAAAGGGCACCTGTGTGTGTAGGTATAGATCAGGTCACAGAGAGTTTGAGTACCACTCTGAGGGGCTTTGCTTTTACTTTTACTTTCATCATGAGATGAAAAGCCATCATGAAGCTTTGAGAAGAGACATCACATGGTCTGCTTTACATCTTAAAAATCACAGCTAAGATTGGGTTTGGGGAGTGACATTTTTGGGGCAGAAGGAAGAGTTCACTTAGCAAATGAATGCAATAATTCAGCCTGGATGATGTCTCAGGGCAGGCTGGAAATGGAGGAGATGGTGAGAAGAGGTTGCATTCCTGATATATTTTGAAGACAAAGCCAACAGGATTTCCTGATGGGCTGGATGTGAGACATGAGAGAAAAGCAAACAAACAAAACCAAAAGCAAAGACAAGTCAGGAGGATTCCTAGGTCTTTGGTTTATGCTTCTTCAGGAATGGAGTTGTTTCCTGCAGTGAAGACTGTGGAGTAAGCTAGCTTGGGAGATAAAAATGGGAGTTGGGTGCTACTTGTGTTAAGTTAGAGATGCTTATTGAGCATCTGCAGATGCACGTAACTGCCACACTGAGGCTTCTCCCCTGGAGTGCCTCCCCCCAAACAGTTCACTAGCACAGTTAGAATTCCAACCTGTCACAAATACTGAGAATCTCAGGTGTGCCCACAAGGCTAGGAGAAAATTATGAGGAACAGAAGCACTCAGTTCAGTTCAGTTGCTCAGTTGTGTCTGACTCTTTGCAACCTCATGGACTGCAGCACGCCAGGCTTCCCTGTCCAACACCAACTCACGTCCATTGAGTTGGTGATGCCATCCAACCATCTCATCTCCCATTGTCCCCATCTCCTCCTACCTTCAATCTTTCCCATCATCAGGATCTTTTCAAGTGAGTCAGTTCTTCACATCAGGTGGCCAAAGTATTGGAGTTTCAGCTTCAGCATCAGTCCTTCCAGTGAATATATTCAGGACTGATTTCTTTTAGGATGGACTGGTTGGATCTCCTTGCAGTCCAAGGGATTGTAAAGAGTCTTCTCCAACACCACAGTTCAAAAGCATCAATTATTTGGTGCTCAGCTTTCTTTATAGTTCAACTCTCACATCCATACATGGCTACTGGAAAAACCATAGCTTTGACTAGACAGACCTTTGTTGGCAAAGTAATGTCTCTGCTTTTTAATATGCTGTCTAGGTTGGTCATAACTTTTCTTCCAAGGAGCAAGTGTCTTTTAATTACATGGCTGCAGTCATCATCTGCAGTGACTTTGGAGCCCCAAAGAATAAAGTCTGTCACTGTTTCTATTGTTTCCTCATCTATTTCCCATGGCGTGATGGGACCAAATGCTATGATCTTAGTTTCATGAACGTTGAGTTTTAAGCCAACTTTTTCATTCTCCTCTTTCACTTTCATCAAGAGGCTTTTTAATTCTTCTTCACTTTCTGCCATAAGGGTGGTGTCATCTGCATATCTGAGGTTATTGATATTTCTCCCAGCAATCTTGATTCCAGCTTGTGCTTCATCTAGCCTGGCATTTAGCATGCTGTACTCTGCATAGAAGTTAAATAAACAGGGTGATAATATACAGCCTTGACACACTCCTTTCCCAATTTGGAACCAGTCTGTTGTTTCATGTCCAGTTCTAACTGTTGCTTTCTAACCTGCATGCAGATTTCTCAATAGGCAGGTAAAGTGGTCTGGTATTCCCATCTCTTTAAGAATTTTCCACAGTTTACTGTGATCCACACGTCAAAGTATTGGAGGGAAGGAAATCTGGATCCTGAATGATGCTGAGGATTTACCAAAGGAAAGGGGCCTGAATGCTGAAGTCTGAGAGGCATATAGCAAGGAGGGGAACCCAGGAATCTGCCCCAAATTCCCTGCATCAAGGCTTCCTCCCACAGCATCGTGCTCATACCCTCCCCTAAACTGACAGATAGGGCTATTAGAAAATGAAAACTTTCTTCTTCACCTAAATCTAAAATTTAGAAAAGGGATCAAACTCAAATTTTAAGGATGAACCAAAAGGTGAAATTTTCATTTGATAAAAATTGGAATTTTGTGAGGAATCACAGCAAGTGTTTCCATAAATAACAATCACATTATATACTAGATGAATTGGGGGAAAACTGACATTAAAAAGAAAATGCATAATTCATATTAAGGAGTTTTGAGAAAATATGTGTTTCATGGAAACAAGACAATCTGATATAAAAAAATTTGCTTTTGGATAATTCAAAATTCACATGAAGGGATAATTATATAAAAAGAGCTTTGAGATTCTGAGAACTATTAGCAATGAAAAGTAGTGAATATGATGCGAAAAAATATGAAGAGATGGGTGCAGGAAATTTAATATACATATGATAGAAAGTGGGGCAAATCATCCTGCTGAGAAACAATGACCAAGGAAGCAGTTAGTGTGAGCAGCTGAAGAAAAACACATGTAATATGATCAGAAACACACACAAGCAAATGGGCAACATCAGTAAGACAGAGACAACTGACCATGTCTTTGCACCTTTTTCTTTTATATTGATTATAAACCAAGTTTTATGACATCATCAAAACTGTTTTCCATTTTAAAGAACAATTTTGAAGTAGAAATACAGTTGTATTCATTACATAACTTCTTAATTTATTTTACACAATCCCTGATTATCTTTAAACTATGTCTTGCAATTCACCTTAATACCCCAACTTTACCTTCTTATGAAAAACTGAAAATAAAGCAAAGATTGAGAAAACAAGTCAGTCAGACATCAGGTAAAATGAGAAGTTCCTCCTTGTACTTAATCTACAAGAAAGGCAGGGAGATAGTCTTTCATTCTTTAATTTTCAAGAGAATAGAGAACTCAAATAAAAATAAGGAGAACATACTATTCTGGTAAACAGAAAGAAAAGACTGAGTTGGGTGACATGTTGATATGTTTCCTGAAATAGTTCAGGGATGATGGTGATGCTGTGATCCAGAAGGATGACGAATTAAAGACTGAGCTGGGCTGACACCAGCAAATGCAAAGGATGCTGTGGATTCTCTGATATAAACTGCACATGAATTAGGCCTGTGATCTAGGGCTGGAAAAAGCATGCCAGGTAAACACTAGTTAGTTTCTAGGAAGGATTTGCTGCACCTACTGATACTAATATTTCAAAGACATAGAAAATGTCAGAGTTGGAGAGAAATTATTTGTTACCTCATTGAATTCATGTTTTTCTAACAAATATGAATCAGATACCTAATGGGTGTCAAGCAGTGTCCACATCATTGAGCATTCAAAAGAGTATTTAATATTTCCTTGCCTACAAGAAACATAAATCAAAGTGGAGTATATGATAATTTAGATGTATAAAAAGTGCAGAACAAACTAATTCTGCCTGAGACCCTTGTGGGGAGTGCTTTACGTGGCAAGATTATTTTAGTACAGAAAGAACCTAAGCAAAGATATCAAACTACAAAAGAGCATGATACATTCAGAGAAATTAATATTATTATTAATTGGTAACATGATGGATGAATCTTCTCTACAAAACCCAAAATAAATGGTTTATGAATCTAATAATAATTTAGGCATCTCTAATAATTTTAAATGTTAAGAACTAAAATGTATAGATATAAGAAGAATGTATAGATATAAGAAGATATCGTATTATCATACAAATAAAGTAATTGTGTTGGTGCTGTAGTTCCGTGGCTCAGTTCTGTCTGACTCTGTGAACCCATGGACTGCAGCTGAACAGACTCCTCTGTCCTCCACTATCTCCCAGGGTTTGCTTTAATTCATGACCATTGAGTTGGTGATGCTACCTAAACATATCATCCTCTGCTCCCCTCTTCTGCCCCTTCCCTCAGTCTTTCCCTGTTTTAGGGTCTTTTCCAGTGAGTCAGCTCTTCACATCAGGTGGAGCTTCAGCTTCAGTATTAGTCCTCCCAATGAATATTCATGGTGGATTCCTTTAGAACTGACTGGCTTGATCTCCATGCAGTTCAAGGGACTCTCAAGAGGCTTCTCCATCACAATTTGAAAGCATCAGTTTTTCAGCACTCTGGCTTCTTTATGGTCCAGTTCTTACATACATTCATGACTACTGAAAAAACCATTTGTTGATGTCTCTGATACACAGTCTTATTGTCGTTCTGTCACTCAGTCATGCCCAACTCTTCGCAACCCCATGAACTGCAGCACACCAGGCTTCCCTGTCCTTCATTGTCTCCTGGAATTTGCTCAAACTTATGTCCATTGAGTCAGTGATGCCATCCAACCATCTAGTCTTCTGTTGTTCCCTTCTCCTCCTGCCTTCAGTCTTTCCCAGCACAGGGTCTTTTCAAAACAATGAGTCAGCTCTCCGCATCAGGTGGCCAAAGTATTGGAGCTTCAGCTTTAGCATCAATCCTTCCAATGAATATTCAGGGTTTATTTCCTTTAGGATTGACTGGTTTGATTTCTTTGCTTTCCAAGGGATTCTCAAGAGTCTTGTGTAGCATCACAGTTCATAGGAATCAGTTCTTTGGTGCTCAGCCTTTTCTACTGCCCAACTCACACATCCGTACATGACTACTGGAAAAACCATAGCTTTGACTAGACGGACCTTTGTCGGCAAAGTAATGTCTCTGCTTTTTAATAGGCAGTCTAGGTTTGTCATAACTTTCCTTCCAAGAAGCCACAGTCTTTTAATTTCGTGGCTACAGTCACCATCTGCAGTGATTTTGGAAAAAGTAAAGTAAAAAGTAAAGTTTATCATGGTTTCCATTGTTTCCCCATTTATTTGCCATGAAGTGATGGGACTGAATGCCATGATCTTAGTTTTTTGAATGTTGATCTTTAAGCCAGCTTTTTCTCTCTCCTCTATCACCTTTATCAAGAGGTTCTTTAATTCCTCTTCACTTTCTGCCATTAGTGTGGTGTCATCTGCACATCTGTGGTTATTGACATTTCTCGTGGCAATCTTTATTTCAGCTGTACTTTATCCAGCCCAACATTTTGCATGATGTAGTCTGAATATAAGTTAAATAATAAAGATGACAATATACAGCTTTGTTGTTTTCCTTTCCCAATTTTGAACCAGTGTGTTGTTCCATGTCTGTGTCTAACTGTTGCTTCTTGACCTGCATACAGGTTTCTCAGCTGTACTTTATCCAGCCCAACATTTTGCATGATGTAGTCTGAATATAAGTTAAATAATAAAGATGACAATATAGAGCTTTGTTGTTTTCCTTTCCCAATTTTGAACCAGTGTGTTGTTCCATGTCTGTGTCTAACTGTTGCTTCTTGACCTGCATACAGGTTTCTCAGGAAGGAGGTAAGGTAGTCTGGTATTGATGCCCTTTAAGAATTTTCCACAGTTGTGATCCACACAGTCAAAGGCTTTAATCTATTTAAGAAATCAGAAGTTTTTCTGGAATTGCCTTGATTTTTCCATGATCCAATGAATGTTGGTTATTTGAGCTCTGGTTCCTTTGCCTTTTATAAACACAGCTTGTACTTCTCAAAGTTCTGTTCATGTAATGTTGAAGCCTAGCTTGAAGGATTTTGCTAGCCTGTGAAATGAGTGCCGTTGTGCAGTAGTTGGAACATTCTTTGGCATTGTCCTTCTCTGAAATTGGAGTGGAAAGTAACCTATACCAGTTTTGTGGCCACTGCTGAGTTTTTCAAACTTGCTGACATATTAATAGCAGCACTTTAACAGCATCATTTTTAGGATTTTAAATAGCCTATCTGAAATTCTATCACCTCCACTAGCTTTGTTTGTCATAACGCTTCATAAGGCCCACTTGACTTCACATGTAAGGATATTTGGCTCTAGATGAATGACAATATTATCGTGATTATCCAGGTCATTAAGACCTTTTTTTGGTATAGTTCTTCTGTGTAGTCTTGCCACTTTTTATTAATCTCCTCTGCTTTGTAAGTCCTTACAGTTTCTGTCCTTTATCGTGCCCATCCTTGCATGAAATGTTCTTTTGATATTTCCAATGTCCTTAAAGAGATCTCTAGTCTTTCCCATTCTGTTGTTTCCCTCTATTTTTTACATTGTTTGTTTGAAGAAGGGCTCCTTATATCTCCTTGCTATTCTTTGGAACTCTGCATTCATTTGGGTATATCTTTCCTTTCTCCCTTGCCTTTCACTTCTCTTCACCTCAGCTATTTGTAAAGCTTCCTTGGACAACCACTTTGCATTCTTTCTTTTCTTTTTCTTGGGGATAATTTTGTTCACTGCCTCCTGTACAATGTTATGTACAGAATGATCTCAGTTTGTTTCCAAGGAAAACCATTCAACGTCACAGTAATCCAAGTCTATACCCCAACCACTAAGGCTGAAGAAGCTGAAGTTGAACAGTTCTAGGAAGACCTGCAAGACCTTCTAGAATTAACACACACACACACACACACACACACACACACACACACGTCCTTTTCATCAGGGTGGGGTCCATAACTCTTCAGGCACTCTGTCTAGATCTATTCCCTTGAATCTATTTGTCACCTCTATTGTATAATCATAAGGGATTTGATGTAGCTCATGCCTGAATGGCCTAGTGGTTTTCCCTACTTTCTTCAATTTGAGCCTCAATTTGGCAATAAGGAGCTCATAATCTGAGTCACAGTAAGCTCCAGGTCTTGTTTTTGCTGACTGTATAGAGCTTTTCCATCTTTGGCTGCAAAGAACATAATCAACCTGATTTCATTTTTGGCCATCTGGTGATGTTCATGTATACAGTTGTCTCCTGTGTTGTTGGAAGAGGGTGTTTGCTATGGCCAGTGCATGCTCTTGGCAAAACTCTGTTAGCCTTTGCCCTGTTTCATTTTGTACTCCAAATCCAAACTTGCTTGTTACTCCAGGTCTCTTGTTACTTCCTACTTTTGCATTCCAGTCCCTCTGATGAAAAGGACATTTTGTTTGTGTGTGTGTGTGTGTTGGTTCTAGAAGGTCTTGCAGGTCTTCATAGAACTGTTCAACTTCAGCTTCTTAAGCATTTGTGGTTGGGGTATAGGCTTGGATTACTGTAATGTTGAATGTTTTTCTTGGAAACAGACTGAGATCATTCTGTCATTTTTGAGGTTGCACCCAAATACTGCATTTCTGATTCTTTTGTTAATGATGAGGGTACTCCATTTCTTCTAAGGGATTCTTGCCCATGTAGTAGATATAATGGTCATCTGAATTAAATTCTCCCATTCTTCTCCCTTTTTGTTCACTGATTCCTAAGATGTTGATGTTCAGTCTTGCCATCTCCTGTTTTGTCACGTCCAATTTACCTTGTTCCATGGACCTAAACTTCATGTTCCTATGCAATGTTTTTCTTTACAGCATTGTACTTTACTTTCAGCAACATACACTTCCACAACTGAGCATTGTTTCTGCTTTGGCCCAGCCTCTTCATTCTTTCTTGAGCTATTAGTAAGTGCCCTCTGCTCTGGCAACCCACTCCAGTATTCTTGCCTGGAAAACACCATGCACAGAGGAGCCTGGTGGGCTACACACAGTCCATGGGGTTGCAAAGAGTTGGACATGACTGAGGGACTAACACACATTCTTCCCCAGTATCATACTGGACACTTTCTGACCTGAGGGCTCATCTGTTGTCATACCTTTTTGCCTTTTCATATGGTGGATAGTGTTCTCTTTGCAAGAATACTGGAGTTGTTAGCCATTTCCTCCTCCAAAGGACCACGCTTGTCATAACTCTTCAATATGACCCATCCATCTTGGGTGGCCCAACATGGCATGGCTCATAGCTTCCTGAGTTACACAAGCCCCTTCTTCATGACAAGGAAAGAATACTATAGAGAGTTGCCATTTCCTTCTCCAGGTATCTTCCCTATCCAAGGATTAAACCCGCTTCTCTTGTGTCACTTACATTGGTAGGCAAGTTGTTTGCCATTGTGCCACCTGGAAAGCTCAAACTATGCTATGAAGTAATTGTAATCAGAAATAAAATTATGGGGCTTCTCTGGTGTCTCAGATGGTAAAGAATTTGCCTGCAATGTAGGAAACTCGGGTGTGATCCCTGGGTTGGAAAGATCTCCTAGAGAAGGGAATGAAACTTTAACCACATCTAGAAGTAAACAACAACAAACAAAACAAGGAAAACATTAAAAAATGCAAATAAAGAAACTTTTGTGATCTTCTATTCCAACCCCCAACCTGAGTATTGAATTACTGCCTCCAAGTACCAATTTCCCTGAGATGATCACATCTGGTACATGTATATAACTGCACACTCTACTCAGTTGCTGGCATGCTTGATTTTCTGTTTAAAAGCACAGACATTTTCAAATCCCCTAGGCATAAATGAAGTGTTCAGTGGTGTAGTATTTTTCTCATGGAAGATGAGCCTTCTACTTTTACCATATACTTTGCTACAACAATATTTTACTAGTCCATAAAAATAATTGAGTTTTATGAGAATTAAATTTTTGGCAAAACAAGTATTTCCCATTTTTTTCCTCCATTATGAAACAGTTCAGTGGAACTTTGGAAACCAAATATTTGCTATTGAAGTTGATGTAAGAAACATATCTATTGGATGTATTTATACATAAAAAAATAAATTACTCAAAAAATACATTTGTTAAATGATGTGGTAGAGATATAAATGAAAACAATGACGTCTTAAGATCTAGGTGTGTAACTTTAATTATGACTACAAGATTTAGAACATATTAAAAATATTTCAGTTCAGTTCAGTTCAGTCGCTTAGTCATGTCTGACTCTTTGCAACCCCATAAATTGCAGACACCAGGCCTCCCTGTCCATTACCAACTCCCAGAGTTCACCCAGACTCATGTCCATTGAGTCAGTGATGCCATCCAGCCATCTTATCCTCTGTCGTCCCCTTCTCCTCCTGCCCCCAATCCCTCCCAGCATCAGAGTCTTTTCCAATGAGTCAACTCTTCGCATGAGGTGGCCAAAGTACTGGAGTTTCAGCTTTAAGCATCATTCCTTCCAAAGTAATCCCAGGGCTGATCTCCTTCAGAATGGACTGGTTGGATCTCCTTGCAGTCCAAGGGACTCTCAAGAGTCTTCTCCAACACCACACTTCAAAAGCATCAATTCTTCAGTGCTCAGCCTTCTTCACAGTCCAACTCTCACATCCATACATGACCACAGGAAAAACATAGCCTTGACTAGACGGACCTTTGTTGGCAAAGTAATGTCTCTGCTTTTGAATATGCTATCTAGGTTGGTCATAACTTTCCTTCCAAGGAGTAAGCATCTTTTAATTTCATGGCTGCAGTCACCATCTGCAGTGATTTTGGAGCCCCAAAAAATAAAGTCTGACACTGTTTCCACTGTTTCCCCGTCTATTGCCCATGAAGTGATGGGACCTGATGCTATGATCTTTGTTTTCTGAATATTGAGCTTTAAGCCAACTTTTTCACTCTCCACTTTCACTTTCATCAAGAGGCTTTTGAGTTCCTCTTCACTTTCTGCCCTAAGGGTGGTGTCACCTGCATATCTGAGGTTATTGATATTTCTCCCAGCAATCTTGATTCCAGTTTGTGTTTCTTCCAGTCCAGCATTTGTCATGATGTACTCTGCATATAAGTTAAATAAGCAGGGTGATAATATACAGCCTTGATGAACTCCTTTTCCTATTTGGAACCAGTCTGTTGTTCCATGTCCAGTACTAACTGTTGCTTCCTGACCTGCACACAGGTTTCTCAAGAGGCAGGTCAGGTGGTCTGGTATTCCCAGCTCTTTCAGAATTTCCCACAGTTTATTGTGATCCACACAGTCAAAGGCTTTGGCATAGTCAATAAAGCAGAAATCGATGTTTTTCTGGAATTCTCTTGCTTTTTCCATGATCCAGCAGATGTTGGCAATTTGATCTCTGGTTCCTCTGCCTTTTCTAAAACCAGCTTGAACATCAGGAAATTCATGGTTCACATATTGCTGAAGCCTGGCTTGGAGAATTTTGAGCATTACTTTACTAGCATGTGAGATGAGTGCAATTGTGTGGTAGTTTGAGCATTCTTTGGCATTGCCTTTCTTTGGGATTGGAATGAAAACTGACCTTTTCCAGTCCTGTGGCCACTGCTGAGTTTTCCAAATGTGCTGGCATATTGAGTGCAGCACTTTCACAGCATCATCTATCAGGATTTGAAATAGCTCCACTGGAATTCCATCACCTCCACTAGCTTTGTTCATAGTGATGCTTTCTAAGGCCCACTTGACTTCACATTCCAGGATGTCTGGCTCTAGGTGAGTGATCACACCATCGTGATTATCTGGGTCGTGGAGATCTTTTTTGTACAGTTCTTTTGTGTATTCTTGCCACCTCTTCTTAATATCTTCTGCTTCTGTTAGGTCCATACAATTTCTGTCCTTTATCAAGCCCATCTTTGCATGAAATGCTCCCTTGGTATCTCTAATTTTCTTGAAGAGATCTCTAGTCTGTCCCATTCTGTTGTTTTCCTCTATTTCTTTGCATTGATCACTGAGGAAGGCTTTCTTATCTCTTCTTGCTTTTCTTTGGAATTCTGCATTCAGATGCTTATGCCTTTCCTTTTCTCCTTTGCATTTTGCTTCTCTTCTTTTTACAGCCATTTGTAAGGCCTCCCCAGACTGTCATTTTGCTTTTCTGCATTTCTTTTCCAGGGGATGGTCTTGATCCCTGTCTCCTGTACAACGTCACGAACCTCATTCCATAGTTCATCAGGCACTCTATCAGATCTAGGCCCTTAAATCTATTTCTCACTTCCACTGTATAATCATAAGGGATTTGATTTAGGTCATACCTGAATGGTCTAGTGGTTTTCCCTACTTTCTTTAATTTAAGTCTGAATTTGGCAATAAGGAGTTCATGATCTGAGCCACAGTCAGCTCCCAGTCTTGTTTTTGCTGACTGTATGGAGCTTCTCCATCTTTGGCTGCAAAGAATATAATCAGTCTGATTTCAGTGTTGACCATCTGGTCATGTCCATATGTAGAGTCTTCTCTTGTGTTGTTGGAAGAGGATGTTTGCTATGACCAGTGCATTTTCTTGGCAAAACTCTATTAGCCTTTGCCCTGCTTCATTCCGTATTCCAAGGCCAAATTTGCCTGTTACTCCATGTGTTTCTTGACTTCCTACTTTTGCATTCCAGTCCCCTATAATGAAAAGGACATCTTTTTTGGGTGTTAGTTCTAAAAGGTCTTGTAAGTCTTCATAGAACCGTTCAACTTCAGCTTCTTCAGTGTTACTGGTTGGGGCATAGACTTGGATTACTGTGATACTGAATGGTTTGCCTTGGAAATGAACAGAGATCATTCTGTCATTTTTGAGATTGCATCCAAGTACTGCATTTCGGACTCTTTTGTTGACCATGATGGCTACTCCATTTCTTCTGAGGGATTCCTGTCCGCAGTAGTAGATATAATGATTGTCTGAGTCAAATTCACCCATTCCAGTCCATTTGAGTTCGCTGATTCCTAGAATGTTGACATTCACTCTTGCCATCTCTTGTTTGACCACTTCCAATTTGCCTTGATTCATGGACCTGACATTCCAGGTTCCTATGTAATATTGCTCTTGAAAGCATCAGACCTTGCTTCTATCACCAGTCACATCCACAGCAGGGTATTCTTTTTGCTTTGGCCCCATCCCTTCATTCTTTCTGGAGTTATTTCTCCACTGATCTCCAGTAGCATATTGGGCACCTACTGACCTGGGGAGTTCCTCTTTCAGTATCCTATCATTTTGCCTTTTCATACTGTTCATGGTGTTCTCAAGGCAAGAATACTGAAGTGGTTTGCCATTCCCTTCTTCAGTGGACCAAATTCTGTCACATACTTAAAAATATTTAAGTGTATGCAAAGTTAATAAATTTAGAACATACTTTATAAACTTTTAAAGATCTCTCCAAAACAGCTTTACTAAATAGAAAATGTGAAAGTTTATATTGCATGTTTATTTTGGACAGACTTCTGTTAAGTATGGTGCTTTTACTGGTTTAAATAAAATGTTAACATGAAAAAAAGAAAATAACATATAGAATATGGGGAGTAGTCATAGTTTATTAAACTTGTGGCTTTAAAACAAATAAGCACAGATATTGTGGCACTAAAAAGTTGAGTAGGAATGTTTATAGAATTATCCAATACTTGTTATCATGTACACTAAGAGGAAGGTTTTGAGAATCTTATTTTCCTTAATGTGGTGTTTCTTAAATATTTTTATGCATCAAAACAACACATGCACACTCACAATTTTAATCTGGATTTATGAAATAATAAGCTCACAGAAATAATTTTACATGAATTAAACAAAAAGAATGCATCTTGGCATGTATCCCCATCAAAATTGTGTTTGTTGAATCAAATAGTAGTTAATTCTAAAAGGACAAAATTATATATAAAAACCTCATGTGAGAAAGAATAAACTAATAATAAAATGAAAAATGAATTAATAAGTGAATAGGTGAGTTTTAACATAGAACCATCAAGAGTTTCTTTGAAAGGCATTTCTAGAATCATAAAGTGAGGAGCTTTTCAGACTTCTTCTCCATGACTGGTGAAAATTACTTTTCAAAAGTAACCATTTAAAATCCCTAGAAATTGTCTGAAGGGCATATAACAAATGGAGAAAGTTTTATTCAAGAAACTCTACTTAAAATCCATCAGAACAGTGAGGGAGGGTCTGTGGCTTCTGAGCTACAACCCACTCCCTTCCTTCTCCCCTCGAAGCTCAGAAAGATGGAAGTTCTACCTGAGTGAGTGCACTACCTCCAGCCCTGGTCAAGCATTATAGCATCTGCCCTAGCAGGTAAGGCCACCAGTGCTCCTTATCTCCACTTCCAGCTCCATCATGTAGAATCTCTCCTCCAGGCAAAGGCTGTTTAGTGGTCAAAGGGTCCCCCACCCATCTCCCAGTTGTAGGGTTAAAACTCTACCTCTGCTGGGCAGGCCAAGACTGTGGGACCCCAAACATCCTTATCTCAGCTACCTCATGGAGTGGAGGTTCCACATGAGGAAAAGTACATCAAGCCTATCAGGAATTAGTGACTTCATCCAGTGCCACACTCATGGAGCAGGAATGTCTGCCCGAGAGAAGCAGGCTGTTGTCCCTAACCTTAGCTCCAGGACAGTGACATGGAGTTCTGACTAGGAGAAGAGGCAAGTCATACACAGGAATAAGGAGCTCTGTATTTTTCTCTAGGAGAATGGATTTTATCTGGAATAGAGATTAGGAACATTCAAGCAGAGCAGCACAGTCAAAAGCAATGCAGATTTTGGTGCCCAGCTGTAAGGAGAAGACCGACAGCTCTATGATAACAACAAGGAAAACAAAAGGCAAGCAAGAAGCTGAGCAGAAAGAACCATGGAGACAGAGAAGAGCCTGGAAATGGAACAGGTTTTAAAGACTGGCTCCAATTTGAGCAGAATAGTTAAAATCTTAACTTGGAGACCAAGAAAAGAGAATGATGGTTAAAGACAGTCTGGTTAAAAACACCAGCATCTCTGATGGGAAGGCAAGACTGATGCATACATGGTAAAGTTTTGCCCATGATGACACCACCCTTATGGCAGAAAGTGAAGAGGAACTAAAGAGCCTCTTGATGAAAGTGAAAGAGGACAGTGAAAAAGTTGGCTTAAAGCTCAACATTCAGAAAACAAAGATCATGGCATCCGGTCCCATCACTTCATGGGAAATAGATAGGGAAACAATGGAAATAGTGTCAGACTTTATTTTTTGGGGCTCCAAAATCACTGCAGATGGTGACTGCAGCCATGAAATTAAAAGACGCTTACTCCTTGGAAGGAAGGTTATGACCAACCTAGATAGCATATTCAAAAGCAGAGACATTACTTTGCCAACAAAGGTCTGTCTAGTCAAGGCTATGTTTTTCCTGTGGTCATGTATGGATGTGAGAGTTGGACTGTGAAGAAGGCTGAGTGCCAAAGAATTGATACTTTTGAACTGTGGTGTTGGAGAAGACTCTTGAGAGTCCCTTGGACTGCAAGGAGATCCAACCAGTCCATTCTGAAGGAGATCAGCCCTGGGATTACTTTGGAAGGCATGATGCTAAAGCTGAAACTCCAGTACTTTGGCCACCTCATGTGAAGAGTTGACTCATTGGAAAAGACTCTGATGCTGGGAGGGATTGGGGACAGGAGGAGAAGGGGACGACAGAGGATGAGATGGCTGGATGGCATCACTGACTCAATGGACGTGAGTCTGGGTGAACTCCGGGAGTTGGTGATGGACAGGGGGCCTGGAGTATAGCGATTCATGGGGTCACAAGGAGTTGGACACGACTGAGTGACTGAACTGAACTGAACTGAACTGAGAAACATCAGAGGCTGCACACTACAGGGGAAATAGGCTTTACTGAAATAATATAGCCAACTCATGAAACCAGTAAAGAAGCAAGCAATCAAAAATAAGCCCTGGGAGTGAGGACAGGGATCGGTATCCAGATCTGCTACAATATACTATCTAAAATGGCCAATATGCAACTATAAATTATGAGGCATCCAAAGAAACAGAAATATGACTAACCTTCTTCAGAGAAGGCCCAGATGTTGAACATACCTGACAAAGACATTTTAAAAAACTGTTGCAAATATGTTCAAAGAACTAAAATGAGCATGCTCAAAGAATAAAAGAAGTTAGGAAAACAGCATCTCATCTAATAGAGAAGATAAAGATATATAACTTATTAAAGAAATAAAATGATTCAAAATGAAAAAATCACTAGAGGGATTCAATATTAAGTTTTAAACTGGCAGAATACAGAATTCATGAATATAAAGACAAATAGTGATAATGAAACCTGGTGAAAACAAGGATGAAAATGAAGAAAAATGAACAGAACCCTGAAGAAATGTAGAAGACTATCAGCCACACGAATATATGTGTAGTAGGAGCTTCCATAATGAGGACAGAGAGAAAGAAATCCCTTCCAAACACAAAGCATTAAAAGCTGAACCTTCCCAGATTTGATGGAAATCATCAATCTGTACATCTAAGAAGCTCAATGAACCCAGCTAGGAACAACGCAAAGAGATCCATTATCCAGATACATACACATCACAATAAACACTGAAAACAAAAGGAAAAGAGAAATTCTTGAAAATAACAAGAGAAAATACACTCATCTTACACACACACACACACACACACACACACACACACACACGGGCTTTTAGTAAGATTAACAGTTGACTTCTCATCAGAGACAGTGGCGGTCAGAGGCAGTGGGATGGTATATTTGGTTTTCTTTTTTCTTTTTTTGTATATTTGAAGTGCTAAAAGAAAGAAAAAGAAACTATTAACCAAAAATTCTACATTCAGCAAACTATTTTTCAAAAATGAAGGTGAAATATATTCCTAGGTAAACAAAATCTGACAGAATTCGTTGCTAGGAAACTCACTTTTAAGAAATACTAAAGGAAAGTCTTTAGGGTAGATAGAAACATGAATTCACATAAAAAAGAACTCTGATAAAGATAATTATAGGGGTAATTATAAAAATATAATTTCATATTTCTTCATTATCTTAAATTATTTAAAAATAGTATAAAACAGTATTAATATACTAGCATTGTTAAGCCTATAATGTAAAGAAATCAGATAGATTTGGCAATAACAGAACAAAGGAGATGGATAGAAGCAACTATGAATTGGAGTTGGGAAATGACACCAGATGGTATCTTGAATCCCCAGGAAGAAATGAAGAGAACCAAAAATAGTAAATAAGAACATTACATAACAGATCCTATAAATATATACTTGCTCTCATTTCCTCTCTTGGCTTTATTAAAAGGCAAAACCATATAAAGTGTTAGTTATAACAACGTATTATTGGATTTGTAAAATATATAGACATAAAATATATAAAAATAATAGCACCAAAAAGGGAGAAAGGTGCATAGAGCTATGTAGAATTAACATTTATGGGATCTCCTGGGCAGGCCAATGGTTAAGACCTCGCCTTTCAATGCAGAAGGTGTGGGTTTGATCCCTGGTGGGTTAACTAAGATTCCACATGCCTGGGGGGCAGAAAATTTAAAAAAAAAAAAAAAACAGAAGAAATATTGTAACAAATTTAATAAATACTCTAAAAAAGGTCCACATCAAAAAAAAAAAATCTTGAAAAACATCTTTCACTTGAATTAAGGTAGTGTAAAGCTGAAGTAGATTCTGTCAAGATGGATTTGTAGGTATATGCAGCAAACCATCACATTGAATATCTTTGATTTACACGTTGCATGTCAATTATATTTCAATAAAACTAGAAAAAAAGTTGCAAACTGGAAAATCTAGAGTCACTAAGAAAAAACATCATAAATATAGTTAAAAATCACTGAAATATTTAAGGCATGCCTAGAATTCATTCAATGCAAAAGAAAGTAGTAAAGGAGAAACAGAGAATCAAAAAACATAAAAAGCAAAATGTGAACTAGGAGAAAAAATATGGTCATATCAGTAATAATGTTAAATATGAATGCATTAAAATCTAGTCAAAAGGCAGAGATTGTTAGAGTGAACTAAAAAAAATCCAAAACCTAAGTACGTGTCATTTATATGAGACACACTTTAGATTCAAAGATAACTGTATGATTCAATTTTAACAAATACAAACAGATATACCATGCAAAAAGCAAACATAACCGAGCTGGAGTAACTATACTAATATCAGATAAAATAGGCTTTGTTTGCAATTTAAAATGTATTCCCCACTAGCAGCAGCAATGACAGGGAATCTGTCTACTACTGAAATCAGCTGGAGGCAGACCGCAGGGAGGTATGGAAAGCCGGGTGGCGGATGACAAAAAGTCTGGTTGATAGTTAGTCTCTATGTGGGTCTGTTTGCATACTGCTGCAAGCTCACATGACTCAAAAAGTATCTTGCACACGCTGAAAAAAGAATGATCTTTTAAAATCTGGGCTTAAATATCTGTTTTAATTTTGGGCCTATGGCTGAGTGGAAAAACAGAAGCTGCTAGTTCTCACTATGTGTTTAAAAAAACAGTCTTTTCAATTGGTAATAAAGTCTCTAACTTTGTGTGCATCCTAGGGATAGATGGTCTAAGCAGACAGATGTTAGATTCCAAGTTATCCTAAACTCAACAGAGCTCCTGTTCTGATTGGTTTATGTAGATTATTAAGTAGTTGTGTAATTGTAACATAAGAGACAAGGAATCACTAAAGAAATAAACCAAACGGCTAATACTTTGAATATGGAAGCTTAAAAAAATTCATTCTCAAGAAATTGCTAACTTAGAAACATTTTTATTTTGTAAGATACAAAGTGAATTCTTGGAGATATCAAATTGGTTTGATAATTTTGGTCTAAAAACAGCTTTGTGAAAAGCGCAACAGGATATAACATCACTTCACATGCAACATGATGGCTAGGGTAAAAATAAAGCCAGCTAGTAACAAGTGTTGATGAGAATGTGGAGAATTGGAACCCATAAACACTGCTATGCAGCTGCTTGGGGAAACGATCAGTTCTTCAAATTGTTAAACATAGGGCTATCATGAAATCCAGTAATTCCACTCCTAGGTAAATGAGAAACAGATCTGACAACTTAGGTTTCAAAATACCAGAGAGTTTGCCATGGGTTAGTCTGCCTTTGTGAAAGTTCTGACTTCCACAGCCCCTTTCCTGAAACTAAAAGGGTTTTCTCTGCACCCTAAGATGCATCTGTATTGAACATTTGTTGTGAAATTGTGATTTCTGGAAAGAAATTGTTTAAACATTTTAAAAATGGTTTGTGGAGTCGGGGCAAAACCAGGACTATAAACTTCCTAATTATTAAATATTACAAGCATTTCCAGGACAGGAAGGCTAAATTCAAGAGATTAAAATTCCTGAAGAACAGTGTAGCAAATTCTTAAAACAGATTTGGAATAAAAACTCTGAATTATATAATAAAAGTCTTTACAACTTGATGTTTTACCCCTCTCTCTGGGACAAGCAGGCTTCCCTTGTGGCTCAGTGGTAAAGAATCCACCTGCCAATGCAGAAGGTTTCCTGGGTTGGGAAGATCCCCTGGAGAAGGAAATGGCAACCCATTCCAGTGTTCTTGCCTGGGAACTCCATGTACAGAGAGGAGCCTGGCGGGTTACAGTCCATGAGGTCACAAAGAGTCAGACTCAACTTAGGGACTAAACAATAATAACAACAACTGGGATGAGCACAATACATTAAGAGGCACCTTAACAAATTTAATCAATTAAATTGCTTAGTGAATGTCCTCCTCTCAATTTACCCTACATTTCCTTACTGATATGTTTATAAACTTCTCTACTTAGGCCCATACTATCTTTTTGGGCAGAATCTCTAAGAGAACACTCTTACAGAGAAAACCATCACCAAAACGTCTACCACAAAAAAATGAATAAATAGAGAGAGAAAGAGGGAACATGAAAGTGGGTCCAGGAACACTCTTCAGTCATTTTTTCCCAAGAGTGAATGTGGAAAATTGTGACTAGATGACTCATCATATCATGGACTAAATATGGATAATTCTGAGGGTTCTTTTCATAAGAATAAATAATGCAATCATGCAAATAATTTTTTTAAATGGATATACTTCTACTGAGTTGCTTTTCTTTATCTAACCCTAGTGAGAGAAAATACAAAATAAGTTTGGCATTTAAAACAGAGTCTATGAGAGCAGTTTTTTATGATGTCAAGTGTCAATTATTCCACAGATAACACCTTAGGATGAGACCAATTCCAAACTCAGTTGGTGCTATCCCATTCCACCCAACCCTTACACTTTATGAATTGTTTTCTACAAAAACATACTTACTTTATCAGCATATCATTTAGCATAATTATATAAATAAACACCAATGAAAACATATGAGGAGCCAGTTTAAAAAATCATGACTTTGTAAACACTGCCCCTCATTAATTATTATCTTGATAGAAAAAGAGGTTTTATTATTTTTATACATGACATTTAAAAGGTAGATATGTTTAGCTTTCACATTTAAATAAAATAGCAAAGAAAATGGTCATGTTCTGTTTTCTGAATATTGCTTACATTTATTACAAAATACTCAACTTATAATACATGACACTTCTTTTGTATGAAAATAAAGATTAAATAGAAAAGTAGCAAGGTAGTTCATTTTTAGTTGCTTTGACAGTCAATCACCCTCACCAAAAGGAAATACTGATGAAAATTTAAGGAAAACCCTAAGGAATTGAACTTAGAGGACTCAATTCAGTCGATTTAGTAAAAGCAAATTGTTAATTTACCAAAGGATTTATCTAAATTCAATACTCTGCAGAGGATAAAACAAAGACCAAAACAATTTAAACAGGTTGTGGGGAAATTCTCAGAACCCCTATGTATTCAGACTTTGGAGAGGCCTTTTGATGAAGTAAAAACTGCCATTTTATCTCTGAAAGTGTGCACTTTAAAATAATATAAATAAACATTACAAAAATAATATCAGTTCAATTGCTCAGTGGTGTCCGACTCTTTGCGACCCCATGAATCGTAGCACGCCAGGCCTCCCTGTCCATCACCAACTCCCGGAGTTCACCCAGACTCAAATCCATTGAGTCAGTGATGCCATCCAGCCATCTCATCCTCTGTCGTCCCCTTCTCCTCCTGCCCCCAGTCCCTCCCAGCATCAGAGTCTTTTCCAATGAGTCAACTCTTTGCATATCTCTTATGAACTATTATGGGTCAATTGCAAAGTGACTATATGTGACAAGTCATTTTCTTTCTAAGCAAGTATACACTCTCCCAAATTACTAGAGCTGATTTAGACTAACAGTAAAATTTTAAAATAAAACATTGCCAGGCTGTAAAAAAAAATAGGGTCATGAATATTTTTCACTGGACTCAATAAAGAAATATTTATATCTTAGCTAACCTTAGGTCTTCATATCATATGTAGTAGTATTTTAGTCACATTATTCATCAATTTAACCCCCTATGTAGACTTCATTATCATTGCATTGATCAAGATGGAGATTGATCTTAGAAAGGTTTTATTCATCCTATTACTCTCTGCTTTCCTCTTATACCAACAGCCTCCTCCTCCCGCTACACACACATTTGCAAATTATAATTTCTCCATTAAAAATAAAAGATGCCAGAGGAATAGAGAAAGAAACAGTAAGCACTTTGCTTAATACTCAGCTATTTAACACAAAGACAAAATCTGGTTTCAGTTTCCCTGGACTAGAAAGTAATTCATTGAACAACCTCAATTGGCTACGATGGGTTTTAATGAAATTATGACCAACTACTTGAACATAAATGGTAGGTTTAAGATATATACATTCTAATCAAAGTGAAGAAAATAATTGAAAGCTATTGTATTTTATAGGTCTTTTAATTTTGTCATTAGCCTGAGAACCACAAAATCCACCTGAATTCTTGTTACAGAGTCAGTAATCATAACAAGCACATATAGAACAGTCAACCTGGCCAGTTCTACGGAGTGGCTAAAGTTTTATCACCAGTTCTGCATGACACTAGCATTATTTATGTACTTAACTTTTATTTTTTAAAGGATTTAAAAATTATCTACACTTCAAATTCAAAGTGTCCAAAGTAATAATATTCATGAAACCAAAAGTGTGATATTATAATTTCTTTTTTCTAACGTGATACACTACTGGTATCCTTCACTTTTCAAAAGTTACTTCTTTTCCACTTTACTTTCATGAAAGACCTGTACTTATACCTGTTTTGACTAAATGAAGGAAATTCAAAAAGGATTTTCACTTTTATGAAAAAAAGGTGAGATGTGAAAACAGCATGCTGTGTTTGTTTTAGAGTGAGCTGTTATAGAGGCAGTGCTCAGCCACAGCAGAGAGAGTGGGACCACCAGGCTCCTTTCCCACACCCACCAGCATCTCAGCATCTGGCCACCATACTCTGACCTGTGTCTCTGGACATCTGTGCTTTATCTCATTTATTTTGTGCATCTGTTAGCAAGATGTGTCCAGAGGTAATTGATTCTTCCTTTTATATGCCATTTGGAAACACTCTACTTTCAGATAGCATGGGAAACCTGTGTTGCATTAAAATAACAACCCTTAAAATGATCTCACATACCACCCATGTTACAAGCAGATGCAGTGAAAATAATTAAACCGCATAATTTTCAACCTAATTTCTTATTCATAGAAAAAAAAACTGATAACATACACTAGCAACAAACTTAAAAACACAAATTAATGTTCAACTTAATGTCACACTGACTACCTATGCACTATAGTATGTAATCTAAAATTAAAAACAGTTGAACAGGGTCAGCTGAGTTGATATATTGAACCTGAAATGCTCATTGCCTCCGTCTCATACTGGGAAATTAATGAGTTTGGGGGGAATTGAAATTTACACCAAACGGAAGTGTATAGTATGTATACAAAGGACAGGCTGATTGAAGATGTCACTTATCTCCTATCTTACTGAGTACAGCCTCTGTGGTTTCCAAGGTTGATAAAAATTAAAGGTGAACTTTTACTCCCTGAGGGAGTGATTTCAATGAATGAGGGAAAAGAAAAGAGCAAAACTGTGGTTCAATATGACAACTTTACTACTTGTGTTCCAGAAAAATATCATTTTATTCTGAGCTCTTGATCCTAATTTGATCCTTCCTCTCTACTAAATTAATGCATTCCATTTCTTCTACCAGAAAGTTTCAAATCATCTGTCTATGCATCTAAAGAGTGTTGAGAAAGGTAGAGCTCGTTAGGCATTATTGTTCCTAAAGGCAAATAGATCATCCTCAGAACTCAGGGAGCTAAGAGCACAAATGAGTTTGATAATGATTTAATTATATTAAAATATCACTATTTCCGTGACTATTACCCAGTCTTTGCCTATTAATATAAAACTCTGTAATGCTCCTAGATGTTCATTTTATTTTTCCATGAGAAATGGGAATGAGCTCTTCCTAGCATTTAATTTCTTTTTGAAAGTGAAACATTCTCTTAATAAAATTCACAACATTGAAATAACAAGTGATAGAAAAGAAATCATGGATTCTAACCACTTTGTCCTCCTTTGGGAAAGCATCCAAGGAAGCGGAGTGAAGGGAGAGAGAAAAGAAGAGAAAAATAAAAATAAGGCACGTATTAATAAGCAGATTTTAAGAAAACAGTCATATGTTACTTTAAAGTATAAAAATACAGGTACTTTGAAAAGTAAATGTTTATTCTTACCAAAAAATAGTCACTATTCAATCCTTCATTCGAAATGCACATATGCTCATCTTGCTACATGGTAGGTACAAAAGTTGGACACTACAATTTCAGAATTTTTTTAGAACTTGGATTATTAAGTCTACATTTAAAATATTTTTTAGAAAGAAAAAATTTGCTACCATATTTGGCTTACTTATTATTGAAAAGATTATATTAAAATGCATAAACTTTGAATGAATACTTGTATCAAATTGTCTTTAAAATATTTATAGTTATGAATTGGAAAAATGTAAGAAAGGGAAGTGTTTGTAATAAATAGAGAATGGAAATATACTATTTTAGCCATAAATTATCTCACAAGGTTGATTTATTTCTAATATGAATTTCAACATTTACAATGTCACAGGAAATACCAACTGTATACAACTTTTGTCTTTTGCCCAAGATTAAAAATTGTAAGTTGTGCTTTCTTTTATTTTTTTTAATTTTAATTTTTCTCAAGATTGAATGGGTATAGTAAAGATAGATGAACTTCATTAGGCCTGGGTTTCTGTTTGAAAGCATAAGTATCCCTTAGCTCAATCTCCTTTAAACACATCTCCTGTTTAAAACATGAGTTTGACTCTGTTACTGGCTTGCTTCAAACCTATAATGTGAATTTAAAAGCATCCAACTCTATGCACACTCAGTCTGAATTAACACTTAACCCCTTTGCATTGTACTGTTCAGGGCCAACACTTTTCAGGGTGCTGCATGAGTTGTTAAATATTTTGAATATCATCACAGCTTTTATTTGTGAGATATTATTCCAAAAGTAGACCCTGTGCACTTTTCATGTGCCAAACAAGATCTCAATCCAAAGTTGCTCTAGAAAGTCTGTAAGGTAGCATATGAAGATTAACTAAAACACATAATTTTTAGGAGGAAAAAAATTCTTATATGGTCAAAAGAATGGAACCTAAAGAAAAATTGAACTGTTTTAATTTTCATAACAACCATATATAGTAATTATTACCATACAATTTCATATATAAAGAAGTTGTTTTTCAGATAAGTTAAAGCTACAAAGATAATAGTAGGCTCATCTTAAGTATAATAATGCATCTATTTTACTGAATGTCTTAATTCCCCTGAGAGAGATTTTAGAATAATACCCTACTTACAACTCAAATATACTACTAAAAAACAATATTAAGTGGTAACCTCACTTTAATTCTAACTATGATTTTTCCAAATTAGGGAGACATAAGTGCAAGACTCCATGAAATTAAAATTAAAAACAAACAAACAGTATTTTGACACACTCTTTAAATATCCAAATAATTTTCATGAGATAAGCTTCGTACTACATTTCTTAGACTTGATAGTAAATGAAGTGATTCTCACAGAGGCTAATTATCACTTCATAAATGATTATATTGGATTAAATTAATGCCATACAAATTCTATTGATTTTATCTTCATTCAATCTGAAACATGTTGCAGAAACTAAAAGTAAGTTGTTAGGTTTTGTTGCTTTGTACAAGAAGAACTGGCCACCACAGCTTTCAAGCGTTTCATAATTCCTGACACTAAATATAAATTTCCAACATTCTTCAGAAAACAAATGTGCTCCCACAAGTAACCTGTTGGTTTTGAGTGGCAATCATTTGTTGAGATGCATACATACGAAGAGCATCTTTTGTGAATTCTTTGCATCACTCATCCCCTGAGCGGCTAGGCGCAAGTGGGGCGCATCCACCTGCGCTCAAGGACGCTGGATGCTCGCGGCCACGGTACTCACGTTGCTGGACCGCAGAGACACGCGGCCCCCACAGCGCGCGCAGAACTTGGTGCGGCAGTAGGAGCACAGGTGGCCACAGCCGTCCGCGAACTTGGTCTTGTGGCAAATCCCGCAGGTCGGAGCATCGTCCTTGTGCTCTCCTTGGTAGCGCCGTGCTTCTTCCCCTATTTTCCTCACTTGTTCTTTATAGCTTTCAAATTGTTGATGCAATCTCCTAGACAGAAGAGAAAATGGGCACAAACTAAGTAGATGAAGGAGCTGGAGAAGAAAACCCACTTTTTCCTAGCAGAGGAGACATCTAGTTACTTAAACTAAAGCAAAACATATAAAGCCACTTCCCTCAATAATGGGCTTCCCCAGTGGCTCAGCTGGTAAAGAATCCTCCTGCAATGTGGGAGACCTGGGTTCGCTCCCTGGGTTGGGAAGATCCCCTGGAGAAGGGAAAGGATACCCACTCCAGTATTCTGGCCTGGAGAATTCCATGGACTGTATAGTCCATGGGGTTGCAAAGAGTTGGACACAACTGAGCGACTTTTACTTTTCATTTCTCCTCTAACCATACTGCAAAAGCATTGAACCATATATTAGTTGACTCTAAATAATCACTATTTTCCCCAACAGTGGAATTCCTGTATCCAATCATTGCCTCTGCTTCTTTGACAGGCAGTTTTCAAAGTATTTTACTGGGACTCAACACTTTACAACAATAAGTATGTGTGTATACAACTGAGGCAAAATTATACAATGTTCTTAGGCCAACTCTACAGAATTTGCTTTGAAATTTTGTCTTACTCTGTTTGAAGTCTAATAGTGATTTGTTTTGTTGTTCTTGTTTAGTTGCTAAGTTGTGTCTGACTCTTTTGTAACCCATGGACTTTGGCCCACCAGCTCCTCTGTCCTTAAGATTTCCTAGACAATAATACTGAAGTGGGTTGCCTTTTCCTTCTCTAGGGGATTTTCACCACCCAGGAATCAAACCTGCATCTCCTGCATTCTTTACCAGTGAGCCATCTGGGAAGTCCCAAATACTGATTACTATCTGTAAGAAGTTTGTCACAGTAAATTGAATTCATGAAGTATAATGCATGCTTGGGAGTTGACTATTTTAAGCTACATGGCTAAGCAAGCTGTCTTCACTTCCATTCCTGGAGACTTTTGTTTGGCATCAAACATTTCACACAGTACACAGAGTATGACATTTATCTCCATATGTGTATATATATATATATATATATATACACACACACACACACATACATATACATACACACATACATATACATACACACATAAATTTTTAGATGAATATAGATTTAATATATAATTATTAATATATAATATATATGTTTAATATATATGGGCTTCTCTGGTGGCTCAGAGGTTAAAGTGTCTGCCTCTCATGCAGGAGACCCGGGTTCAATCCCTGGGTCAGAAGATCCCCTGGAGAAGGAAATGGTAACCCACTCCAATATTCTTGCCTGGAGAATCCCATGGACAGAGAAGCCTGGTAGGCTACAGTCCACAGGGTCACAAAGAGTCAGACACAACTGAGTGACTTCACTTTCACTTTAATATATATGAATATATAATATAATATATATAATAGTTGAGCTTGCTTAGATCTGCTGCATCACCTTACAAGTTCTAAACCATAACTTGAAAATATTCAGATTTTTACATGCCCCAGTTTTACTGGCTCTCTCCCACCTTTTACGTATGAGGATCCCTATTCCTCTTTATTGATAACTACTGGAAGTGGGACAACTAAATTTGCTGAAGCAAAGCATTTCCCCAAGACGAAGAATGTTCACACTTAATGTGATTGAGGCTACATAGCCTTCCCATCAGTCCAAACTCCTCTCTCTCAGACTACTACAAACAGAAACAGAGCAGGGTGACATCCTCTAAATCCCCGGAGGAAGCTGCCTTTGTTTAGTAAATGAGAACAGAGAGCATTTCCCAGGCCTAACAGTCATTGTCTCTTACACCAGAAGAGAAACTCATGGGAAATGTCTAAGCAGATGCATCTGTGTATCTAAGCTTCTTTCTGGATGTGAGTTCTCCATGATCAAAGAAAACACATGCTATTGTTAATTAATGCAGTTTGTGTGATGTTCCACTTCTACAATAACCATGGGGGGTCTGGGACTCCCTGGAAACTGAATCAAGTTAATTCTCAGCACTATATTTGTTGAAATACTAGGATTTTATTATATTTTCCTTTTAACATCAACAACTTTTAAGCAAAACTTTAATGATTAAAAATTCTGAAATCCCTTTCCTGCTTTACCAATTGACACTTTTTCTAGTTCATTGAAACATGTATAATATCATGTATGAAATGAGTCACCAGTCCAGGTTCGATGCACGATACTGGATGCTTGGGGCTGGTGCACTGGGATGACCCAGAGGGAGGGTATGGGGAGGGAGGAGGGAGGAGGGTTCAGGATGGGGAACACAGGTATACCTGTGGCAGATTTATTTCGATATTTGGCAAAACTAATACAATATTGTAAAGTTTAAAAATAAAATTTAAAAAAAAGGAAAAAAAATTTCCATAATTAAAGTAAACACAGTTGCACTAGCACATAAAGTAGTTTAGAATCTAAAACTTCCCTAGTTTAGAAGCCAGCAAATTTCAGCTCAGAGAAGGATATTTTGATATTTGGTTTAATGAATATAAGAATATCTGATCAATATATTGAAGAGCAGTTTGACCCATTCTAAAATGCTAAGCAGACCAAGAGTACATGCATAAATATTTATTGTGAGAGCCACCAAATCATAAATATATATAATGCAAAGGGGAAAGCTAGGCTAGGAAAAAGCTGTTCTATGAATGTGTGATATAGAATATGATTTAGTTTGGGTATTGGCAAATTTTATGGTCTAAGGCCAGTTTGTAAATATTTTAAGCTTTTGTGAGCCAGGAAACTTCTGTTGAAAGTACTCAGTTCTACCGTAGTTAGCAGGACAGTGGCACACACAGTATGTAAATAGTAAGCATGGCTGTGTTTCAATTAAACTTAAAAAAAAAAAAAATGGTAACCCAGATTTAGCCAGTGCACCAGGTTGTCAACTTCTGACTTAGTGTCTGATTTATACTACAGCATAACAGTTTGCAAAGTAAAGATTTTCTGACTTTTAAAATTTCAAACACAGACCCAAAATTGGTTAAGATGCCAGATTAAAAGGATGTGTGCTCATCTCCTCCTGAGAGAGCACCAACATCGCAGCTAGCTTTGAACACTCATCAGCAGGAGAATGCTGCAACACACCAAAAATGATACCCCACGTGCAAAGACAAAGAAGAAGCTGCAACAAGATGGTAGGAAGGACACAATCATGATAAAACCCAATCCCATACCTGCCAGGTGGGTGAACCATAAACTGGAGAATAGTAACATCAACAGTTCTCTCACTGTTGTGAAGGTTCTAAGCCCTGCATCAGGCTTCCCAGCATGGGGATCCAGCAATGGGACTGAGAATCCCCCAGAATTATGATTTTGAAGGCCAGAGGGATTTCACTTCCATGGGACTGGGAGAAACAGAGACTTGACTCTTGGAGGGCACAAACAAAAGATTGCATGGACCAGGACCCAAGGGAAAGGAGAAGTGACCCCACAGAAGATTGAGCCAGATCTCCTTGGCAGTGTTGGGTGGTCTCCTGCAGAGATGTGGGTCAACAGGGGCTTGCCACAGGGGCACGGCACTGGCAGCAGCAGTGCTGGGAGGAGCCCCTTGTGGGAGCCCTCTTGGAAGCCACCACTGACCCATCATAGAGCCTGCAGATTCCAGGGCTGGGTTGCCTCAGGCCAAATAACTACCAGGAAAGGGGCATAGCCCCACCCATCAGAAGACAATCAGATTAAAGTTTTACTGATCTCTGCCCATCAGAGCAAGACCCAGTTCTTCCCACTGCCAGTCCATCCCATCAGGAAGCTTACACAAGTCTCCTAGCCTCATCCACCAGAGGGCAGACAGAAGATGCAAGAACTACAATCGTGCAGTTGCCAGAATTAAAAGTACATCACAGAAAGTTAATCAAAAAGAAAAGGCAGAAGATTATGTCCCAGGTGAAGGGACAAGATAAGACCCCAGATAAATAACTAAAGGAAGAGGAGATAGGAAATCTTCCAGAAAAATAATTCAGAATAATGATAATGAAGATGGTCCTGATCTTGGAAAATGAATGGAGAAGATGCAAGAGTCCCAGGCAAGATAAACCCAAGGAGGAACACACAAGGACACACAGTAATCAAACTGACAAAAAGACAATGATAAATATTAAAAGCAACAGGGGGAAAATGACAAATAACATACAAGGGAACTTCCATAAGGTTACCAGTTATTTCCTCAAAAGGAACTCTACAAGCCAGAAGGGAATGGCATGATATGCTTAAAATGATGAAAAGGAAGAACTTCCAACCAAAAATACTCTACCCAGCAAGACTCTCATTCAGATTTGATGGAGAAATCAAAAACTTTCAGACAAACAAAGGTTAGAATTCAATATCACCGAATCAGCTTTACAACAAATGCTAAAGGAACTTTTCTAGGCAGGAAACACAAGAGAAAGAAAAGACTACAATTAATAAACACAAAACAGTTAAGAAAATGGTAGTAGAATCATATATATCAGTAATTACCGTAAGTATAAAAAATGAAGGTGGAAGTGTTAGTCACTCAGTCATGTCCAACTCTTTTTGATCCCATGGACTGTAGCCCAAGCAGGCTCCTCTGTCCATAGGATTCTCCAGGCAAGAATACTGGAATGGGTTGCCATTTCCTTCTCTAGGGGATCTTCTCCACCCAGGGATCGAACCTGGGTCAGGCAGACTCTTTACCGACTGAGCCACCAGGGAAGCTTAAGTATAAATGGATTAAATACATCAACCCAAAGACATAAGCTGGCTGGGTGGACGAAAGCATGCGACTATACACCTCCACTTACCACATCACTCTACTTAACCACTCAAATTATATGCAATTATTTTCTATTGTTAGGTTAATCAGGTTTACATTATGGCTTGCAATTGTAAATAACTTTGTTTTGAGGGGGCTCTAGCTATTGACTGTGAAAACTGATAAACATCTTTTACTGTTGTGATTATGTAACTATTCCTTATTTTTTTAACATTGTATCATGATTGGTCAACAGAAAATAATTATAGCTAAAACTACCATTTAATAGAAAAACATGTAATCACTTTTAATTTTTTTTTAATTTTATTTTTTAACTTTACAATATTGTATTGGTTTTGCCATATATCAACATGAATCCACCACAGGTATACACGTGTTCCCCATCCTGAACCCACCTCCCTCCTCCCTCCCCATACCATCTCTCTGGGTCGTCCCAGTCAGATACACATTAGAAATATCTAGGAATTTTTTTGAAAAATACAAATGTCCAGGTTTTGTTTTGTTTTTCTCTAAAGTTCCAGATGTGATTCTAATGAGCAGCCATCTTTAAAAGCAACTGCATTATATGATGATGCTTTACTTCAATTTAGTTGAACTTTTATTATTTCATATTCTGTGCTCCCATTTCATTTAGTTTATGTTCCCCAATTTGTCCATCCCTTTTGTTGTTGTTCTTTCACAAGAAGAACAAGTATATTAAGTATAGTAGGAAAACTTGTGTGTGTATAGTATTTATAATATATATACTTTAGAAAACAAAAACTATTGCTTAGCTAAAACATTTATGACATTTTAGTTTATATGTTGACTAAATATGAATAGAATGCTAGATTTCTAATTTACACTTACTCAAAACACTGATATAGTTCCCTTTATTCTGGCATCTAGTATTACTACTAAAACTCTAGAAAGCTTATCATTTCAGTGAATCAAAAATAATTTGAATGAGGCTTGAAACTTCTAATCGAATTCTGAGAAAGAAATACTATGTTGTAAAAAACAGAAAACTGACCTGCAATATAGTATTGTTAAATATAGATTTTTTTTTCAAATTTCACAAAATTTTATGCTAGTATCCATTATTTGTTTTCATACTTTATTCAAGATTTCACATTTTATTTATCTGCATTGAGCAGCTTGGCCTGCATATAACAGATTCTTATGAATCATTTTTTCATTTTTATTCTGTTATATATATTTTCTAATTTTCTTTGTTATGGCTTCTAAGGTACACCCATGATTTAATATTGGATGTTTGATTTTCAAATACATGGGGTTTTTAAAGTATCTTTGGTATTAATTTCTCATTTAAATGCTTTCTTCTCTGCAATCACCCTCTGTGTTTTCTCAATTTTCTAACTTTATTGAGGCTTCTGATGGCTAAGTCAAAGATCTCTGTTGGTAAATATCATATCACACTTTTCTCCAAATATAGTTTGATACTGATATATTGATTTCTAGCATAATTCCACAGTGATAAGAGAACAGACTCTATGATTTCAATACCTTTAGACTATGAAATTTTTGCAGCTTGTTTTATGTCCCCATATATATTCTAGTATCTCTTTTTTTATAGTCCAGTGTTCTTGCCTGGAGAATCCCAGGGTCGGGGAAGCCTGGTGGGCTGCCGTCTATGGGGTCGCACAGAGTTGGACACGACTGAAGTGACTTAGCAGCAGCAGCAGCAGCAGCAGCATGGGGACTTGAATAGAATCTGTATTCTGCTGTTGTATGAAAATTGTATACATTTAATCACGTTGAATTGGTTCATGGTGCTTTTAATTTTTGTATATTCATTCTATTAATTTTTCAAAGTTTGATATTGAAACTCCAACTGAAAATCTTACTTTACTTAAAAATAATTGTAATTCATAGTGGAACTATATGTAACTTTGTTCTGTATTTTCCAAGTCTCCTGTAAATTATGAAAGTATGTGCTATCATACTTTAATAATTTTTAAAAAATAAAAAATATTTAAAATATAAGTAAATTAAAAAAATTCAAACACAAGGCCTTTTATCTGCCCTATTGGGTCCAATCAAAAATAGATCTGTTTCAAGGAAGCTTTGTAAAATACATTTGTGCAGAGCACTGACCACTGAAATGAAAACTCCTCTACTGCAATTTCATAGCATTTCCTTCAGTCCCTCAAAAACTACTTCATACTATTTCTACCATATATTACTAGTGTTTCTGGACATGATACATGTCTTATACCAAATGGTAAATGGTTTAGAAATGCACAGTTCTGTCAGATAGTAAAATCATACATCTTATGAATGGAAATGTCACACACATATATATATATATATATATATATATATATATGTCATTTTGAGAAAAAAAGTAAAACTCACAATTTATAAAGAAGTTTATACTGAAGACTAAATATCCATCATACTTACTACCACAAAATGATAGAAATGCTGGATAAAATATTTAAAAGGATAACTTTATGTTTGAATTTATGTTTGAGCTTAGCAGATACAATGGAGATCCTCAAATGAGAAACATGAAATAGGAGCAGTAATTCAGATACAATATAGCTCTGAAACCAATGGCTTCCCTGGAAACAAAGACAGAGGCTCTGTGACCAAGAACTTCAGTTTTAACTTTTGTACATGTAATTGTAAATAGCCTAGATGGGTTATTAAGGAGCAAAGACATCACTTTGCTGACAAAGGTCCATATAGTCAAAGCTATGGTCTTTCCAGTAGTCATGTACAGAAGTGAGACTTGGACCATAAAGAAGGTTGAGTGCCGACAACTTGATGGCTTCGAATTGTGGTGCTGGATAAGACTTCTGAGAGTCCCTTGGACTGCAAAGAGATCAAACCAGTCAATCCTAAAGGAAATCAACCTTGAAGACTCATTGGAAGGACTGATGCTGAAGCTGAAGCTCCAATATTTTGGCCACCCGATGCGAAGAGCCAGCTCATTGGAAAAGACCCTGATGCTGGGAAAGAAAGAAGGCAAAAGGAGAAGAGGATGGCAAAGAATAAGATGGTTTGATAGCATCACTGATTCAATGGACATGATATTGGGCAAACTCTGGGAGATAGTGGGGGACAGAGAGGCCTGTTTTTCTGCAGTCCATGGAGTCTCAAAAAGTCGAACACGACTTAGTGACTGAATGACAATGGTTGAAAATACAATTTTAGTTAGGTAGCTACCAAAAATAATTAAAGTAGAATGTATAATATTCAAACCAGGAGAGGGTAAAACAGGGAACGAGGAAAAAGTCAATACAAGGAAGATAAGAATTGAAACAAACAAACACAAAATCCAGAATACAGCATGTGCTCTTAGAGACAATTCAGCCTATCAAGAGTCACAGTAATTGTAGACTGCTGCTAAGCTGCTAAGTCACGTCAGTCATGTTCGACACCGTGTGACCCCATAGACGGCGGCCCACCAGGCTCCCGTCCCTGGGATTCTCCAGGCAAGCATACTGGAATGGGTTGCCATTTCCTTCTCCAGTGCATGAAAGTGAAAAGTGAAAGTGAAGTCGCTCAGTTGTGTCCAACTCTTCATGACCCCATGGATTGTAGCCTACCAGGCTCCTCCGTCCATGGGATTTCCCAGGCTAGAGTACTGGAGTGGGTTGCCATTGCCTTCTCAGAATTGTAGACTACAGCATTATTAAAAGTTCATAATATTAGATTTTAAAATTCAGCTAAATGAGTCCTAGATAAGAAATACTCAAACTATAAAATAAAAGCACAGAATGTTTTAAATAAAAATATGGAAAAATATATGTAAGACAAAAAACATTACTTAAGATAGTGTTCATTTCATGTGTATGTGGTAATTCTAAACTTCTCTGCACAAAACATATAAAACCAAAAACTGATAAAACTAACAGGACAGAGAATTCTACCAACACAGTAGAATATTTTTACACACCTCTCTCCAGTACTTTGGCCACCTCATGTGAAGAGTTGATTCATTGGAAAAGACCCTGTGCTGGGAGGGATTGGGGGCAGGAGGAGAAGGGGACAACAGAGGATGAGATGGCTGGATGGCATCACCGACTCAATGGACGTGAATCTGGGTGAACTCCGGGAGTTGTTGATGGACAGGGAGGCCTGGCGTGCTGCGATTCATGGGGTCGCAAAGAGTCAGACACGACTGAGCGACTGAACTGAACTGATCTATGTAGTTGACAGATCAAAAGTAAACAGTGACAGGGGAGGTTTGAGCAAGTTTATATGTGTATATGTATACATGTGTCCAGTAAACTAAACTTGTTTTAACTTGCTGAGTGCAGTAAATATATTCAAGAAATACATATTTTTTCAAGGAGATATGAAATTTTTCCAAATCTGGGCCCCAAAAGTAAGTGGAAATGTGTTATTTCTTAAGCAGCATAGCAAATGAATGATGTATGTTTTGTTCTTTTTCTTTATGTTCTACATATGTGTAACATAATACTCTTGTAGGTGTGAAATATTTTATGTTAAAAAGAAGGAAAATTTGTTTCTCATTAGGTATCACTGGCTAACAAATGAGTGCTGTTAAAGAATTTAAAAAGTGAATGTATTGAGAGCATTAAAATCTACAAAAGAATTTACCATGTATGGAATATAATTTTAAGAAGAAATGCATATGTTTAACCACATAATGACTTTTTATGAAGTATACAGTCTTATTCATGTTTTATTGATGAGGAAACTAATTTTTGTTTGGGACTTTGCTTTTATTTTCTACCTGAATATATCTTTCTAAATCTGCATGCTTTAGTAAAAAAATAAAATAAAACATTCTCTAACAACATATAAAGAAATAAACTCAAAATGTTTTAGTGATTTAAGATCAGATACTATAAAAATCAGAGGAAAACCTAGGTAGACACTCTTTGATATAAATCAAAGCAGTATTTTTTTTGGATCCATCTCCCAAAGTAAAGGAAATAAAAGCAAAAAGAAGCAAATGAGATCTAATGAAACTTAAAAGCTTCTACACGACAAAGGAAACCTTGAATAAAATGAAAAGACAACCTACTGAATGGAAGAAAATATTTCTAAATGATATAACTGTTAAAGGGTTAATATCCAATATATATAAACAGCATACAGAACTCAACATCAACCAACCAACCAACCCAATTAAAGAATGGGCAGAAGAACTGAATAGACATTTTTCCAAAGCAGACATGCAGGTGACTAACAGGCACACGAAAAGATGCTCAACATGGCTAACCATCAGGCAAATGCAAATCAAAGCCACAATGAGATATCACCTCCTATCTGTCAGAATGGCGACTGTCAAAAAGAACACAGATAAAAACACTGGCAAGGATGTGGGGAAAAGGGAACCCTTGGACACTTTTTGTGGGAATGTAAATTGGTGCAGCTACGTGGAAAACAGTATGGAAGTTTCTAAAAAAATAAAATAAAATAAAAATAGAGATACCCATGGTCTGCCAATCCCACTTCTGGGTATATATCTGAAAAAAATATAGTAATTTAAAAAGATACATGCACCCTGATGTTCATAACAGCACTGTTTACAATAGCCAAGACACAGAAGCAACCTACATATCCATCATCAGAGGACTAAAGATGTGGTGTGTGTGTGTATGTATGTGTGTGTGTATATATATGTATATATATATATATATAATGGAATATTACTCAATCATAAAAAGAATGAAAAGTCACCATTTCCAGCAACATGGATGGACCTGGAGGATCTCATGCTAAGTAAAATATGTCTCTCAGGAGATTTCTTGGCTATCAGGAGGTTAAGACTTGATGCTTTCATAGCCAGGGCCCCAGTTCAATCCCTGGTCAGGGAACTAAGGTCTTGCAAGCCAAGTGGTGGGACCAAAAAGTAAGAAACCAGACAGATAAAGACAAATATTGTATGATTATCACTTATATGTAGAATCTAAGAAATACATCAGTCTAGTGAATATGACATAAAAGAATCAGACTCACAGATCTAGAGGAAAAGCTAGCGTTTACCAGTTTGGGGGGTGTGGTATGGGGCAGGGGAGTGGGAGGTACAACTATTGGTGTAAGATGGACTTAAAGTGTGTATTACCATGTGGGGAGTATAGCCTATGTTGTAATATCTGTAAATGGAGTATAAACTTTAAAATTATATAAAAATAAAAAAGTAAAAGTAAATACATAAATAATGACATACTTCAGATTTTATATTGAGCTTACACAAAACATGAGAATAAATACGATTCAACTTGCAAAGGAAAGCATTTCTGGTCTCAGCAAAGTGTTCACTGGGAGTGAATGTCCACTTTGGATCATTACTAATTGAAAGTACATGAACAAAGCTGACTATGGAAAAGCAAAAGCTATGCTGAGAAGCTCAGCTGCAATGTGTCTACAGAGTCTATACTCCTGCTCAACTATGCTTCCACTCATCTCTCAGCTCCTCTATGGTATTTATTCCCCAAATTGACTTCAAGTGACTGTGTCCTTCTGTGAAACTCAAAAATGCTATTTTTGTGGCTTGGCAACTCAGTGCTGGTCTCCTAAGTGCTGCTGTGGCTTTGGGAGACCCCACAGTCTAAGTCGCAGTAACACTGGGAGATGAGCACTGCATTCCCAAGAGGCCCAGAGGCCACAGCAAAGGGTCGGCAAGATGAGGCTTCTTAATTGGGTCTGAGGGTGAGGTCTCCAGGTTCGTACTTTCTCCACGGGATGCCTTAGAGGGGCATTCCCTTCCTGTCTCACCAAAAGTGAGGAAAATTTCAGCCCACAGAGTAGTTTATCAGGACAAGAGCCAGCAAGGAACAGAGCTCTTCTCCCAGAAGGATGTACCCACGTGCCTCACCCACAGGGATCACTCCAGCCCCTACCAGGACTCACACCCTTCCGGATGCCACGTCTTGGTGGCAAGTATGCATCTGAATCCTCTTCTCACATGAATTTAAAATTCCTTCTTGGTTTCAGCAATAGGCCCTGTTTATACAACTGGTTTGTATGCTATCACAGAGAGCAGAACCAAAGAAGAAAGACCCCGCTGTTTCTCAGCACAGAACTCAGGCCACATCTTCACGTCTCTTTCTTCCTGGGCTTCTTCCTCTGCTTCCAGATGGGACTCCCTTATTGTGCCCTGAAAGAAAAAGCCCAACCCAAGTCCTCATCATCCTCTCCAAGTTATTCCCTAGAGGACTCCTTGTTTTTGCCAGTAGAAATTATAGAAGGAAAGCAGGAGGGGAGCAGTCGCAAAGAGTTGGGAATGACTGAGCGACTGAACTGAACTGAGGAGGGGACAGGCAGAAGCAGCCTTCACGATTTCGACTTCTTCGAAATCTTATTCCATAACCCTCTGAAATGCTCTAGAAAACTCTCTCTCACAAACCGACCTCAACGCCCTTCTCTTCCCCCCACGTCACTCACACCGCGCACCATCAAGATGCTGTCCTCATACGCTGCTAGAATCAGGATACAGGGAAGGAAGCTGTAAACAGTATATTTATTTTTTGTATCTAACGTTTTAATGCTTTAATCCACATCAAATATGTGACAGTATTCTATTATGAATAATACATGGAAATTCATATTTGATTATATGGTATTTCAGTAAAGGCAGGGACACAAATGTAGAATCTTTTGTGAAATGTATTGGTACTTTTCACTTTTAAAATCAACACTGTATTCTTACTGATTAGCAACATTGACAGACTATATGATCACAGATCTCTGATTTAAATTTTCTATGAAGGAAATAGAGAGTATTCTAAAATATGCTGTGCTATCAGAAGTAAAGCACTGATGGAAACCTTGGCTTTCTCCCTGGATGTAATTTTTCCATTGTTTCACTATGTCCTAATCATTGCATTATTTTATTATCTCTTCACTCAATTCAAGAAACTCCAAGAATTCATTTATAAGCAAACTGTTTGTATGAGTAATGACACGTATTTGAAGGAAATAATGACAAATGCCTAAAAAACTAAATATTATTCTCTGTACATCTAAAATATAAGTATCATCCTATAATGCAAAATAAATTATTTAAACAGGGAGTTATTAATAACCTCTTTACCAGTTAATGCATATATGTGGATCCCTTACTATAAATAACTGGTGATGCTGAGTGCATGAAGAGGGACCTTTATAGTCAGCACGGTGCCTAATTTACTTCTTTTGTTCCATCCTCCAACCCCAAAGTCATCAGAAGCTGGAAGACCACAATTTTGCCTTTCTTCCTGGCTTTGCTTTACAAAGTCTAGCCTAGATTTTCCTGGAGTAAGAGGAGATGGGAACCAGGGCTTTGAAGTTTCAAAAACTGAAGAAAGGTGAGAGCAGTTTGCATGCAGCTCCCCAAGATGGACAACTGTTGCTCCCGAGATAGACAATGTTTTGGAACATACATGAGGCAGGAAGGCGGGGGTACTGAGAAGCAAGCATGGTCTTTGTTTCCTTCCAAACCTTGGCACAGAACACATACCACAGGCCACCTGCCAGGACCCGTGCAAGCTGTGACAGGGCAGATACAGTCAGGAGAGTTCTGAGAATTCTGAATTGGTTAAGTGCCTCCAGAAGACCTGGGGGATGTCCAGGAGGGAGCCCCAGTAGTGACTGAAATTAAACATCTGCTAGCCTGATATGCTGAAGGCTTGCTTTAGAAATTTTTGACAGCAAACTCACACGAATCTCAACTCTAAAGAGCATTCCTTATGCTTTACTCCCAGGAATGTTCCTTATACTTAGGAAGTAAGTTATATGTAAACATAAATTAGCACTTATGGCAAGATATGCCAAGTGACAAAGAATGCAAATAAATTGTTCAGTAGAGAGTAATAATTCTGGGTGAAATGATTAGGGAGATTTATTTGGCTTAGCTGGTCAAAAATATTTTCTTAGATGATTTAGAACTTGGACTATTCTCCGAAATAATAAAAATCTAGCTCATGGTGGAGTTAATAGAAGTACTTACACAAAGAAATAGGAAAGCATGCTAAGATAATAATAAAATAATTATGGATGTTCCCAAATGTCTCAGAAATGGAGTTTAAATCAAATCACCTTTTAGATTCTTTGTGTATCAGCAAACAAGCATGCAGATGTGTGTGTTCTAGTAAATGACAATTCCAATCATACATAACTGTCCATGAAGTCAAGACACAGGTGCAGTTAAAAATGGTTTCTTGACCCCAAAACACAATTATCCACTTTTTCATGAAACTGTCTTTTTGATTCTATTCTGTAACAGAGGGGAAGTAAACTTCCACTACATTTCAGTGGGGACTGATTTTTTCTTTTAAATGATGCTTGGAAGTAATGGCCCCTGTATGAGAGTTGATTTGAAAATATTGAAAATAACAAACATCACAGTCTTTTAAGCAAAAAGTTTAGGTAATAGAATTTGATGCTACTAAATTGTTGAAAGGGGGAAAGAAGCGATTCTTGGCCTGGTCCTCAAGGATGACCCCCAAAACTAAAGCACAAAACCAGCAACTCAAAGTTCCTCAGCCAGGAAGCTGTGGAATCAGAAAGCCACTGCCCAAAGAGCTCGTGCTGGAGACCCAACTCCTCAGCTGAGGTGCTCTGGTCCGGGAGCCACCCCCAGAGCTACACTGAGCCCCCCAGCCACAAAGAGTCAGACACAACCGAGCAACTAAGCATAGAGCACAGCCCCCCGAGAAACTCTCATACACATGTATGCAGCTCTGTCTGTCCAGTCCGTTTCCTCGAGCAAACAAGTTGCAAGAACGGCAAGTCAAGGCGAAACTCAGACTCAGATACCATACACATACAATCAGATGAACACACATCCAACTTTGCTCCTGTGGTCATGATGCACAGCCCAACCTACCACCTCTAATGAGGACTTTCACTGTTCTTAGCTTGGGTTATTTCATCAAGTTTTAGTGAGGCTCTGGCCACTTTGGTTCACACTCTTTGAGTGACCTCCCTTGAAAAACTGAACCAAGGTTAGCAGCTGAAGTATCATTTCTAAGAGTCTATTCCCCATCCCGAGATCCAAGGTGATTCTCCCTCCTTCCCACTTATCTACTTACTATCAGTGTCTCTCACAAACCCTTCCCATATATCTTATAGCTGCTCTTGCATCAAGCTTTCTCCCTAGTTATGAAACACAGTAGAATCTTACAAGCAGCAATGCAAAACATTTACTGAGCTGCAACTGTACAACAGGCATTGCTTGCCTCTCTGGGGGTACAAAGAGAACAATGTAAGACAACATAAGAAAGTATGCTGCTGCTGCTGCTAAGTTGCTTCAGTCGTGTCCAACTGTGCGACCCCATAGACGGCAGACCACCAGGCTCCCCTCTCCCTGGGATTCTCCAGGCAAGAACACTGGAGTGGGTTGTCATTTCCTTCTCCAAAGCATGAAAGTGAAAAGTGAAAGTGAAGTCATTCAGTCGTGCTGACTCTTTGTGGCCCCATGGACTGCAGTCCACCAGGCTCCTCCATCCCTGGGATTTTCCAGGCAAGAGTACTGGAGTGGGGTGCCATCACCTTCTTTATAAGAAAGTATAAGTTTCCCTTATTTTATTACTTTATTTAAGGCTTTTTGATAAATAACAGAAAATGGGTCTTTTCTATTGTACATGGAAATCATCCTCCCTACATTAGAGATTACTATTTTCTTTTTTAATCTTCAAAGCCTAGTGTACACTGTTGATGGAAATGTAAATTGGTGCAGCCAGTGTGGAAAACAGTATGGAGGTTTCTCAGAAAACTAGAGATAGAACTATCACATGATCTAGCAATCCCACTCCAGAGTATACATACTGGAAAAATACAAAACCACTAATTTGAAAAGGTACATGTACCCCAGTGCTCATAGCAGCACTATTTACAATAGCCAAAATACGGAGGTAACCTGAATGTCTATCAACAGATGACTGGGCAAAAACAAGTGATATGTAATATCACTTTAATGATATTTAATATCACTTTTAATCTATCCATATTTATCTAATGAAACATTAGGTATGAAAAAGAATTAAATTCTGCCATTTTCAACAAAGTAGATGGACCTAGAGAGTATTATGCTTAGTGAAATGTCAGAGGAAGACAAATAGTGTATGATATCACTGATATTTGGAATCTGAAACATAAAACAATGAATGAATATTAAAAAACCAGAAGCAGGCTCACAGATACAGAGAACAAACCAGTGGGGAGAGAGAGGTGGCGGGGGAGGGGCACGGTAGGGACAGGATGAAGAGGCACAAACACTAAATGTAAAGTGAATATCCTACAAGGATATACTATGCAGCACAGAGAAATAGAGCCACTATTTTGTAGTAACTTGAAATGGAGTATAATCTATAAAAATATTGAGTCACTACACTGTTTCCCTGAGTTATAATATGGGTTTAGTCGCTAAGTCGTGTCCAACCCTTGCAATCTCATGAACTGTAGCCTGCCAGGCTCCTCTGTCCATGAGATTTTCCAGATAAGAACACTGCAGTGGGTTGCAATTTTCTTCTCCAGGGGATCTTCCTGACCCAGGGATCAAACCCTGGTCTCCTACATTGCAGGCAGTTTCTTTACCAACTGAGCTACCTATAAATAAACAATATTATAAATCAACTATACTTCAATTAAAAGAAGACATCATGCTGATATCTGAAAAAAAAGTAAAGCAATTTGATGATAAAAACAAAACAATTTATTTTAAAAATGTAAATTTCTAGGCTCTAGTCACAAAATTAAGAAAGGTTTATGATTTGTTAATATTCTTGATTAAATTAAGTAGTTTTTGTTACTTAGAGGAATAATTAGTCTTAGTTAAAATGTGTAAATGTATTTTTGCAATGTTTTCAGATTATATAAAACATACATAGTATAACAAGTTATTTGCAGGTGTTTATATATATGCTGCTGCTGCTAAGTCACTTCAGTCATGTCCGACTCTGTGTGACCCCGTAGACGGCAGCCCACCAGGCTGCCCCGTCCCTGGGATTCTCTAGGCAAGAACACTGGAGTGGGTTGCCATTTCCTTCTCCAATGCATCAAAGTGAAAAGTGAAAGTGAAGTCGCTCAGTCATGTCTGACCCTCAGCGACCCTATGGACTGCAGCCTTCCAGGCTCCTCCTGGAGTACTGGAGTGGGGTTTATATATATATGTATATATAATATTCTTCAGAAGGAAATGATTGTGATTGCAAATTCATATAATTCACGTGAGATCACCTCTGCAGCAGTGTATTTTCCTTGCAGCCTTGAACTGTCTTTTGCAACCTGAACCCTTACCTTTACTTCTCAATGTTTTGTTAATCGATGTTTACTTGGGTTAATTTTTCACTGGCATGTAGGAACACAATATGCTCTTTCTCTATATGACCATGCTCGCTTTCTTTTGACACAAGTTTGAACTATTCTACATTTCATCTTTGTTTTCTACTTCAGTAGTTCTTGACATTTAAGAAATCCAATTGTACACATCTGAATCAACACCCTTGTTTCTTTGCTAGGACTTGGGTTTCACAACTTTGGAGTCATTTGAACCTCATTCTCAGAGCGAGAAAAGATAAAGAAAAGATGTCAAAACTTGTTTTCAGTGGAAATATTTATGAAAATAGAGACACAGTAGGGACCTTGAAGATCTCTGGGGATAAGTTTCTCATTATAAAATGGGAAAATCTAGGCAAGGTCCTGAAACTGGTTTGTGATAATTAGGTCCGGTATTTCCACTACACCTTCCTGTCTTCAGAATCTCATCTGAATATGGCTGAAGGAATGGAAAATTACCAATCTATGAGGGATGTTCCCAGGTGTTCTCAAACATAACACCAAAAGTATCTAAGGGGCTTATTAAAATGCAGCTGAACCTCAGGTGTTTCCGAGTCAGTAGGTGTGGGGTGCATCCCAGGAACCTGCCTTTTTAATAGTCAACCCAGGTGATCCTGAATATCTGAGGACTGTAATTTAGTAGAGATCCTACATTAAGGCTAAATAAGAAAATGAAGGCATTTTTCATATATCTTTCATATCACTTGTTAAAATAGTCTTCATCACATTATTAAATTTCAATTATAAATGCAAAATTTGGGTTATGGCCTGTGTGAAGCTATCCTGAAAATGTAAATATTGTGTTATCTGAGTTAATGGGATCTCCACCATTGTTTAAAGCTTAACAGATTTATGAATGACAGATACGTACACATTAGCATTCTAGATTTTAAAAATAATCATAGTAGAGGTTGTGGAGAGGGAAGGATGAATAGGCAGAGCAGAGAGGACATTTAGGGCAGCCAAACCACTTTGCATATTATAAGGATGGATAGGTGTCATCATATAATTATCCAAACCACAGGATGTACCACATCAAGGGCGAATCCTAAGGTAAACTATGGACTCTGGATGTTACTGATTTGTCACTGGAAAGTCATCAACTGTAACAAAAGTACAGTTGTTACTTTGTACAATTGTGGGGGGGAGTGCATGTGTCGGGGCACAGGATCCTTGGGAAATCTCTGTACCTTCCCCTCGGTTTTGTTGTCAACCTAGAATTTCTCTAAAAAAATAAAATCTAAAAATATTAATGGAGGCTAACAGAGTGTTGCCAAGAGAACACACTGGTCATAGCAAACACCCAGTTCGAACAATGCAAGAGAAGACTCTACACATGGACAGCACCAGATGGTCAATATGGAAATCAAATTGATTATATTCTTTGCAGCCAAAGATGGAGAAGCTCTATACAGTCAGCAAAAACAAGACTGGGAGCTGACTGTGGCTCAGATCATGGACTCCTTATTGCCAAATTCAGACTTAAATTGAAGAAAGTAGGGAAAACCTCTAGACCATTCAGGTATGACCTAAATCAAATCCCTTATGACTATACAATGGAAGTGAGAAATATATTTAAGGGACTAGATTTGATAGATAGAGTGCCTGATGAACCATGGACAGAGGTTCGTGACATTGTACAGGAGGCAGTGATCAAGACAATTCCCAAGAAACAGAAATGCAAAAAGGCAAATGGTTATCTGCGGAGGCCTTACAAATAGCTGTGAAAAGCAGAGAAGTGAAAGGCAAAGGAAAAGAGGAAAGCTATACACACTTGAATGCAGAGTTCCAAAGAATAGCAGAGAGATAAGAAAGCCTTCCTCAGTGATTAAAGCAAAGAAATAGAGGAAAACAACAGAATGGGAAAGACTAGAGATCTCTTCAAGAAAATTAGAGATACAAGGGAACATTTCATGCAAAGATGGGCACAATAAAGGACAGAAACGGTATGGACCTAACAGAAGCAGAAGATATTAAGAAGAGGTGGCAAGAATACACAGAAGAACTATACAAAAAATATCTTCATGACTCAGATAAGCACGATGGTGTGATCACTCATCTAGAGCCAGACATCCTGGAATGCGAAGTCAAGTGGGCCTTAGGAAGCATCATTATGAACAAAGCTAGTGGAGTGATGGAATTCCAGTTGAACTATTTCAAATCCTGAAAGATGATGCTGTGAAAGTGCCGAACTCAATATGCCAGCAAATTTGGAAAACTCAGCAGTGGCCATAGAACTGGAAAAGGTCAGTTTTCATTCCAATCCCAAAGAAAGGCAATGCCAAAGAATGCTCAAACTACCGCACAATTGCACTCATCTAGCATGCTAGCAATGTAACGCTTAAAATTTTCCAAGCCAGGCTTCAACAGTACGTGAACCGTGAACTTCCAGATGCTCAAGCTGGATTTAGAAAAGGCAGAGGAACCAGAGATCAAATTGCCAACATCTGTTGGATCATCGAAAAAGTGAGAGAAAAACATCTACTTCTGCTTTATTGACTATACCAAAGCCTTTGACTGTATGGATCACAACAAACTATGGAAAATTCTTCAAGAGTCGGGAATACCAGACCACCTAATCTGCCTCCTAAGAAATCTGTATGCATCTCAAGAAGCAACGGTTAGAACTGGACATATAACAACAGACTGGTTCCAAATCAGGAAAGGAGTATGTCAAGTCTGTACATTGCCACCCTGCTTATTTAACTTAGATGCAGAGTACATCATGAGAAACACTGGGCTGGATGAAGCACAAACTGGAATCAAGATTTCCAGGAGAAATATCAGTAACCTCAGATATGCAGATGACACCACCCTTATGGCAGAAAGTGAAGAAGAACTAAAGAGCCTCTTGATGAAAGTGAAAGAGGAGAGTGAAAAAGTTGGCTTAAAGCACAACATTCAGAAAACTAAGATCATGGCATCTGGTCTCAACACTTCATGGTAAATAGATGGGGAAACAATGGAAACAGTGTCAGACTTTATTTTCGGGGGCTCCAAAATCACTGCAGATGGTGACTGCAGCCATGAAATTAAAAGGTGCTTGTTCCTTGGAAGAAAAGCCATGACCAAACTAGGCAGCTTATTAAAAAGGAGAGACAGTATTTTGCCTCCTATAGTCCGTCTAGTCAAAGCTATGGTTTTTCCAGTGGTCATGTATGGATGTGAGCGTTGGACTATAAAGAAAGCTGAGCTCCAAAGAATTGATGCTCTTGAACTGTGGTGTTGGAGAAGACTCTTGAGAGTCCCTTGGACTGCAAGGAAATCCAACCAGTCCATCCTAAAGGAAATCAGTCCTGGGTGTTCATTGGAAGGACTGATATTTGAAGCTGAAACTCCAATACTTTGGCCACCTGATGTGAAGAACTGACTCATTTGAAAAGACCGTGATGCTGGGAGGGATTGAAGGAGGGAGGAGAAGGGGACTACAGAGGATGAGATGGTTGGATGGCATCACAGACTCAATGGACATGAGTTTGATTAAACTCCAGGAGTTGGTGATGGACAGGGAGGCCTGGAGGGCTGCAGTCCATGGGGTCGCAGAGTTTGACACAACTGAGCAACTGAACTGAACTTGAAAAAATACTAAAGTCTGTTTTAAAAAAAACTTTACTGTCTGAGAAAGGTTGCAATAGCAATGTTACTATATAGAAAATGTGTCTACAATACATTCATATAAATATAATACTATTCATAGTCTCAACATTTCAGTAATTCAAAATTATACCCCAGATATTATTGACTAATTCCCTGATAGCTCCACTGGTAAAAAAAATCCACCTGCAATGCAGGAGAACCCCTTTCCATTTTGTGTCGGGAAGATCGGCTGGAGAAGGGACAGGGCTACCCACTCCACTGTTCTTGGGCTTCCCTTGTGGCTCAGCTGATAAAGAATCCGCCTGCAGTGCTGGACTTGGGTAGGATCCCTGGGTTGGGAAGATTCCCTGCAGAAGGGAAAGGCTACCCACTCCAGTATTCTGGCCTGGAGAATTCCATGGCCTATATAGTCCATGGGGTGGCAAAGAGTCGGACACGACTGAGAAACTTTCAGTTTCAAATAAATCAGTACAGGTGAAAAGACTACTTTTCAGTTTGTAGTTAGGACCATATTTAGTGTTGAAAATGAGCATGCATGTATGCACGCCCAGTCGCGCAGTCGCGTCTGACTCTTTGCGACTGCATTGACTGTAGCCCGCCAGGCTCCTCTGTCCACAGGATTCTCCAGGCAAGAATACTGGAGTTGGATTGCCTTTCCCTTCTCCAGGGGATCTTCCTGACTCAGGGATCGAACCCACGTCTCCCACATTGCAGGCGGATTCTTTACCAATTGAGCCACAAGGGAAGCCCCATGCTTTTTACTTATTATCAATGTCCAGCAGATGGCGCCCAAGATTCTTACTTTCATATAGAATTCTTCGTAACTGCTTTTCTTGAAAGTACCTATTATGTTCAATCAAACCAGACCAATCAGCAGGAGGTGTAACTTATTAGAAAAATATATGTTTTCAGAGGCAGCTGAAAAAGAATAAAAGAGCAATGTACAAAGTGGTGAGTTTCTGCTCTTCTTTGGAGGACCTCTTTCTACATGCCCTGATAGAAATTATGTATAAGAACTCTGTCGTTTATTTTTGTTTGTTGTTTGTTTGGTTTGGCAGAGAACTCTTGAAGATGTAGCTCATCCAATCAGCATCCCACGGGGCTCTGAAAGCACAGAGAAATGACACTTTGGAGAAGTAAAGCTGAGCGGATGATTAGCTGCAAGTGTTTCATAGTCTGTTACTTCAGTCAAGCATTTATTTTTAATTCTGTTTTCAATTTACCACAGGACGCCACTCCTGAGTCAGCATTAAGTGAGCATCTCAGGACACAGAGGCCCCCTTGCACACTTCACAATTTTCGTTCCACTTCATCTCCCAAGAAACACTCTCCCTGGACTCCTGCACATTGAGGCCCTGTGTGTATAGAAAATTTGTCTTAGATCCTACAGCTATTGATTCCAAATGATCGGATATGATTACTGCTTCTAACACTTGAGATACACCAGAGGCCTAAACCTGAAAATAGGCCCAAGAAGGGATCATTTTAATACTTTGAGGAACAGGTTATTCATTCACAGCACAGTCCAAGAGAAGAAAGTCAAGTGAGAGGAGGAAGAGAAACCATAAAGTACCATAAAGTTAACTAGGAAGGAAGTTAGTTTTTTTGAAGAAAATAATCTAATAGGTAATGGTGGTGCCACCTATGTGATAAAAGATATAATTGATCAATATTAAGTTGCATTCCATGCAGACTTCTCTGTCTGTATCATGTCATTTGATGCTAATCCATCTGAGACAGAAAGGCCAAACCACATGTGGGAACCATTTAGAAGGTTGTGTCCACACATATGATAAAGTCAAAGTGCTGAGCAGCCCTCTCTTGCCTGCATCTCCCGGGAGGCACAACACCATCAGCCTTGCTTTTGCTGCATCTTGACCATCTTCCCCAGCCTGGCTGTGTTTTACTAGAGTTCAGAAGCGAAAGATAAACCAACTTCAGTCCGCAACTGGATGCTCTTCAGATTCAACATAACAGTTGAAGGACAAATCTAGGGTAGCCTGCTCATGGTCAGATCTAGTTCTGTTTCTTAGCTTCTGACCATGACTGTGTGTGTGTGCTCAGCTGTGCCCAGCTCTTTGCACCCCTATGGACTGCAGCCTGCCGGGCTCCTCTGTGGAATTTTCCAGGCAAGATTACTTGAGTGGGTTGCCATTTCCTACTCCAGAGAATCTTCCCATCTCAGGGTTCAAAGCTGAGTCTCTTGCTTCTCCTGTATTGGCAGGTGGATTCTTTACCACTAGCGCCCCCTGGGAAGCCCAAGAAAGAACTTACATAAACTCTCTATTCCTTAGTTTTCTCACGTATGAACTGGTGACCTGACATGACCCTGGGGAGGGTTAGCTGAGTTCCTCCAGGTAAAGTGCTGAGCTCGGCATAGCTGGTGGCATGAGCTCAGTAAACCTTAGCTCAAATTATTACTGAGCTCTTATTACTACTCATATTATTATTACCTGTAGACACAGATCATACACGAGGGAAGAAAGGACCTCACACTGAAGTTTTGGGGAAGCAGCTATTCCTGTAGGATTTCCTGGCATGTAGGGACCAGTGTGAGTAACTCAAGATCATGTATCAATAGACTCAGGAGTAAGGGACAAAAAGGACATTTTATAAGACAAAAGTCAGAGAGAAAGGCAAACCTACTAGTATAACTTGTTTTGTGAAAAGTCTAGAATATACAGCCACTGGAGAAATTCACATCATTTCATCCGAAAAATTGGTCAGCACTTTTTAAAATGGTCATTGCTAATTCACACAAACAGAAAAAGAGAGGGGAAATTCTAAAATCTTATATTTAAACAACAAATATTATTATTAAGGGTAGTGGAACTGAGAAAGGTAGATTGTCCAAATCACAAGTGTCCCTAATGCTCTGAAATAGTGGATGGATGAATGATCCACCCTTTTGTTTTTAATGTCCGATCAATTTATGCACACTGAATTTACCCTTCTTACCAGTGAGTTAACCAAGTTTTGCTATGTGTTCTTTTGAATGATAAAATATAAGGGGAACCTTTACATGTAATTTGGACAAATATTTAACTTATATTTGTAGTATTTGATCAGAATAATTCCTTTTAAAAGTCAATAGCCCACAAAGCCATGTAAGGGCCTTTGTTTCCCAGAAACCAAAGAGCCACAGGAGGTAGATGGGCAACATGCCCTGATCTGCAGACTTCTAAGGAGTGCCTCCATGAACAAATCCTTCTGATGGTCAAGGCTGAGCTTACCCACCCAGCTACCAGGCTCTGTTTGGCCACCAGTCACTCTCCTGTCTTGTCTGGTCATATGTTCTGTCTCATCTCTAGAGAGGGGGTAATGAAATCGTGTCAACCCTCCTCTGAGTCTAGAAGGAAATGGATTGTTGCCCCAGGAACTGAGAACACAGGCATATTTCCCTGGTTTTGAATCTGGCAAACATTGGTATGTACCAATACCTGAGAAAATAGCAGAGCTCAGGGCTTCTGGGGCCAAATTCCTGGGTGCAAATCTTTCCTGGGCTCTTCCTTTTACACCAGCTCTGTGGCCTGAAAAGTTATTTAACACTCTAGGACCTCACTTTTTCATTTATAAAATGGGGTTGATAATGCCTAACGACTTAAAGGGTTGTGAGGATTAAAACAGCTAATGCATGTAGAGTGCTTAGGTAGGTATGGACATAGTAAGTACTCCATAAAATATTTGCTCCTTTTATAACATACAGAGAAAATAGTGAACACTATCAGATAAAGCATCTGTTTTTGTTCTGTGACATCTAATGTTATTTTTAATGGATTGCAATATGTAAGTAGGATTTAAAATAATAAAATATAGAGTACTTAGGTTGAGTTCAGATTTCTAAAAGTAGCGCCACCAAATATCCTACTTTTAGAGCCTAAATTGAATATCTGAGGACTAAGACATTTATCCCAAAACGGCTTCCTTTTTGCTATTTCTTAAAAGCAGAGAAATACAAGCTTCCTGGATTCTACTTTTGCCATGTAGATGAATTAGTCAGCCATCATTAGGTACCATATTTTCTAAGCCATTCTGGAGTGCATTTCAAGACAAGTGACAAGATGTAATTTCCTCCCCATTATATTTGCTAATGGTGACATATGTTTTCATCCTTTAATTAAAATACATTGTTAATATGCATTTAAGATTTAATGATCGTCTAAATAATTTAACAGGTGTTGTAAATAACTTAAGTTCTTTTAATACTGTGAAAGGGAGATCATAAAGTGGATTGTTCACATGGTTTGGCAAATATAGAAGCTAAAATGCCAGAGAATATTGGGAGAATTTTTAATTTATCCAAATGTATATTGACTCTATATCTCTGCCATGTGACCCAGAACCCCAACCACTATTTAATCAACTCCAGACATCATCTACCCTCACCAGCCACTGCCTAGGAATAATCAAGTCTATTTTTAAAATTTACCATCTTAAGCTATATTTAGAGGCTAAAAATGTGTCATAATCAGCTTTCATTAATCACAGTGCACACAAAACTAGAAACAGTCTATTTTACCCTTCATAATATTGCATTATCTATGAAAAAACTTTGTATAGCATCAAGGTACTTTAAATGTGAACTGCATTTAGTTCAATAGAATATGGACAGAAAATCTTGCAACCTTTGTCCCTGTAACCATCCATCAGAGTGTGAGTGAGCGAAGGTTGCTCAGTCATGTCCAACTCTTTGCAACCTCGTAACCATAGCCCACCAGGGTCCTCTGTCTATGGAATTTTCAGGCAATAATACTGGAGTGTGTTGCCTTCTCTTCTCCAGTGCATCTTCCTAACCTAGGGATAAACCCCGGGTCTCTTGCATTGCAGGCCAATTCTTTACAGTCTGAGCCACAAAGAAGGCCTATCCATCAGGTTGCTGCTAAGTCGCTTCAGTCATGTTCGACTCTGTGCGACCCCATAGACAGCAGCCCACCAGGCTCCCCTGTCCCTGGGATTCTCCAGGCAAGAACACTGGAGTGGGTTGCCATTTCCTTCTCCAGTGCATGAAAGTGAAAAGTGAAAGTGAAGTCACTCAGTCGTGTCCGACTCTTAGCGATCCCATGGACTGCAGCCTACCAGGCTCCTCTGTCCATGGGATTTGCCAGGCAAGAGTACTGGGGTGGGGTGCCATTGCCTTCTCCGCATCATCTAATTTCAGCTCAACTATCTGATCAATACTGCAGAGAATGCTTTGCTCTACTTCACTGATGGGTAACACCTAATCTTATACCTTTTGGGGTGATTTCTCTTGAGTATTTAACTTCCTCTCATGAGTATCGAAAACTTAAGGTCTGGGTCCCTTGCTCTCTGATCCGCTCAGTAACACCTGCACAGAGTCCTATAGAACTGGAGATCAGTAAATATTTAGAGTTTATCTAAATTGAGTTTAGATAAATATTTAGAGTTTATCTACCTGGAATCTATACAGTGGAGTGGCCCAGAAAGTCACCTTGTTATCACACAGAGGAATCCACTAATTTCCTTCTCTTTAAACTGTATTACTCTGAGCTCCTCTTAGAGGCAAAGCCAGGAATATAACAGAAAATACTGTATCTCTGTAGATTGCAACTCATATTTTGCCATCATCTGAGGTCTCTGAATGCTAAGTAATGTTTGTTTCTGTTGATTTCCTGCTTCTGAAAGGAGAGATGGGAAAGCTGGGGAAGGCTTGACTGGGAGGGGTTTAAACTGAGTGAGGACCTGCAAGAGGTAAGTGGACATGTTCCAAAGCGAGGGTGTCAAGGAGGGTCAGCAGGCAGAGGGTGAGAGGGGCGGGGGAGCCAGGGAGCGGGTGTGGCTGGTGTGGCTGGAGAGGCTTGGGCAGCAGAGCGGTGTCAGGCAGGGGCAGGTTCTGTCCATCTCCTGGGTCACTGTTCAGTTCAGTTCAGCTGCTCAGTTGTGTCTGACTTTCTGTGATCCCATGGACTGCAGCATGCAAGGCCTCCCTGTCCATCACCAACTCCCAGAGTTTACGCAAACTCATGCCCATTGAGTCGGCGATGCCATCCAACCATCTCATCCTCTATTGTCCCCTTCTCCTCCCGCCTTCAATCTTTCCTAGGATCAGGATCTGTTCCAATAAATCAGCTCTTCTCATCAGGTGGCCAAAGTATTGGAGTTTCAGCTTCAACATCAGTCCTTCCAATGAATATTCAGGACTGATTTCCTTTAGGATGGACTGGTTGGATCTCCTTGCCATTCAAGGGACTCTCAAGAGTCTTCTCCAACACCACAGTTCAAAAGCATCAATTCTTCTGCGCTCATCTTTCTCACATGTGAGGCCAACTCTCACATCCATATGTGACTACTGGAAAAAAAAACATAGCCTTGACTAGATGGACCTTTGTCAGCAAAGTAATGTCTCTGCTTTTTAATATGCTGTCTAGGTTGGTCATAATTTTTCCCTCAAGGAGCAAGCATCTTTTAATTTCATTGCTGCAGCCATCATCTGCAATGATTTTGGAGCCCCCCAAAATAAAGCTTGTCACTGTTTCCACTGTTTCCACATCTATTTGCCATGAAGTGATGGGACCAGATATCATGATCTTAGTTTTCTGAATATTGAGTTTTAAGTCACTGTTAGCAGATGGCATTTACTCTGGGTGATGGGAAGCCCCTGGAGGTACCATACAACTGGAATTAGGTTTTTACAATATCCAGGTGGTTCCTCTGTCCTTAATGAGGCCTTATGACGATCTGACATGGAGGTCTGGACACCAGCTCAGGGGTGCAGGTGGTGCTGGGCTCAGAATCTGATTCTCCCTTTCATTCTGTTTCAAATACTCCCAGAGCCTGTGCAGGTAGGCAGAGGGCCTTTCTAAATTCTATTCATTTTATTGAAGCATAATTAATTTGCAATGTCATACTTTTAAGTTTCAGGGCTTCCATTGGTGGCTCAGATGGTAAAGAATTGGCCTGCAATGCGGGAGACCTGGGTTCAATCCCTGGATTGGGAAGATCCCCTGGAGAAGGGAATGGCAACCCACTCCAGTGTTCTTGCCTGGAGGAATCCATGGACAGAGGAGCCTGGCGGGCTACAGTCTGTGGGGTCACAAAGAGTTGAACACCACTGAGCAACTAAGTACAGCACAGCACAGTTTCAGGAGACCAGAAAAGAGATTCAGTTATACACATATACATATATATGTATTCATTTTATATTCTTTTCCCTTATAGTTTATTACAGGATATTGCGTATTGGTCCCTGTCTATACAGTGGATCCTTGTTGTTTATCTATTTGACATATAGGAGTGTGTATATGTTAATCCCAACTCCTAACTTATCCCTCTCCCTGTTCCCCTTTGGTAATCATAAATTTGTTTTCTGTCTGTGGGTCTGTTTCATAAATGACTCTAAAAATAGAGTTACCACATAATTCAGGGATCCCATTCCAGGACATATACCCTGACAAAACTATAATTCACAAAGATATATGCATCCTTATCTTCATAGCAGCATTATTTACAATAGCTAAGATATGGAAACAACCTAAATTTTCAGCAACAGATGAATGGATAAAAAAGATGTAGTTCATATATTCAATGGAATACTACTCAGCCATCAATATACTATACACGCTGCAACATGGATGGCCCTAGAGATGATCATATGAAGTGAAGTAAGTCAAATACATATTTGATATATATATATACATATGTAAGTAAAAATCTACATTTGTATCATTTTGTAAGATTTCACATATAAGCGATATCACATTACACATCATGCAAAGTATCATATGTATGTATATGACTTAGCGAACAACAACACCCAAAACCCGTGTGATGCTGAAAACACAGATAGAGGAGGGGATGGGAAATTGGCTCAGATGCCAAGGACATGCTTCTTCAAATAATCCCTTCTATCAACTTCTGTTTTGTTTTGGTTTTTGTTGTTCCTTTTGTTGGTTTGAGTTTTATTTTGTTTTGTTCTGTTTTCGCTTTTGCTTCTCTGAAGTCTAGGAGAAAGCGTCTAACTAATGGAGGGTCTCAGTAGACAGGCGGTGAACTAAATAAACACCTTCCAACCCCTGATCAGACACCAGTGAATGCCTCTGGTCCATGACAGAAGGGGAGTCAAGGTCTCGGGCCTCTGCACTATGGGCTCCGGGCAGGGGTACTGCCACCAGTGCCTGGTTTAGAGAACACACATTCTTGTCAGTATAACAAGAACATTTTTCTCAGTAACAGGGCAATCTGCAAGATGGACAATACATGAGAACCCAGGCAATGGACCTGGGAAGAGAGAGAGAGAGAAACCCTCCTCAGTGCGACTACAGGCAAAGAGGGAGGGCGTTTTTCAAATTAATTACTCGCATCTAACGCCTGGTGAGTACAGTGTGTCTCCTGCCTAAAAATAATGTAAATGGCCTGGCAGGGAGCCCACTCACTTGTCTCTGTATGCACCCGCAGCCCACCTTTCCCTGGAATCTGTGTGAGATGACACCGCAAAGCTTGCTTCAGCCACACCATCCCAGCTGTCTAAAGGGATAAGATTGCAGGCCTTGTGTGTAAATACTCTTGGCTCTAAAAACACATGATTTATATGTAGATTTAACATATTTCCTCCAGAACCTAGAGGGTTCTGGCTTTTGTTTGAGTTTTGAATTACCCTCACAGTAAACAGAAGAACAAGAATTTGAGGAAGGAGTCTTCTACATTCTAGAAAACTTGGCTAAGGCCAAGCCATCCTCTCCCCTTAAACTCCTGAGTGAATGAGGCTGGGAAGGTGATTCATCCAAGGACCCTGGGCAGCATATCCTGGTAAGGGCAGGCCTGCCATGTCAGAGCCAGGGTTTGAGCAGAGGCTCTGCCAGGGGCTTGTTGAGTGATGTCAACAAGTGCAAAGTCTGTCTGGAAAGTGAGAACAGCCACTGTTACCCCTTGGGCCTCTAGAGGGATGACCATGTGTGTATCGGGTGCTGACCTGACCCTCAGTGGCCCTACAGCTCTGCCTACACTCCCCCCTTTCTCAGCAGGGTGCCTGTTCCTGACTCTGTGCCACTGCAGGGAAGGCCAGCAGTAGGGATGGAAGGACCGGTAGAGAAAGAAGACGTGGGTTTCAGGCTTTGTTTTGCCTCTGCATCCAGGAGAATTTCAGATATAGCCCTTGGCACCTCTGACCCAGGTTTCTTTACCTCCATGGAAGGGATAAACTCGGACCATTTAGAGTTACCCTTCATTATTCTGTAGATTCAGCAAATAATGCATATCTCCTATGTGCTGGATGCTGTTAGAGATATTGGCGAACTCAACACAAACACAACTGCCTCTCTGTTCAGGGGAAACCTGCATTTAACTAAGGGAGGTGGGTGTGAAAACACAGTAAGAAAAGGACCGAGGGTAGGGTTCTGTCAAGCAGCAGTGTGGGCTCTGATGATGAATACGAGAGGGTAAAGAACACAGTCTCAGGTCGGGCGGGGCATGGTCCCAGAGATGGGGTGGTCAGGGTCCCAGAGAAGGGGTGGCAGGCTCCGGCAGGCAGGGCGGAGTCTGGCAGGGACTGGAGACAAGGTCACCATCAGAAGAGGCCAGAGCACTTCTGGAATCATGGAGGGCTTTCTGTTTGCTCCTGAATGGGGTCGAAGGCCACTGAAGGGCTGAGTGACCAGTTGATATGATGAAGCTGAGGAGTGCAAGGGTTCCTCAGTTTATTGTGTGGAGAACATGTGCGCAGCAGGGCATTCAGCAGAGCAGCAAGCTGCATGGTCTTTTGATGGGGTGCTTGTCAGGAGGGTGGTAAAGTCACACTGAGCGTCTTTTAAAGCCATCACTCCAACATAAGCATGTATCTTAGCAAGTTCCAGGGGCTTGCTCCATCTTTAAGGACTTACTTGCCCTATGTGTGCATGCATGTGTGCTGAGTCACTTCAGTCGTGTCTGACTCTTAGGGACTCCATGGACTGTACCCTGCCAGGTTCCTCTGCCCATGGAATTCTATAGGCAAGAATACTGAAGGGGGTTCCAATGCCCTCCTCCAGGGGAACTTCCTGACCCAGGAATCAAACCCTTACCTGCTGCGGCTCCTGCATTGCAGGTGGATTCTTTACCCCTGAGCCACCAGAGACACCCACTCGCTCTGTAACAAAAAGCAAATTCCTTAACCTCCTCAACCTTCAGTGCTAGGGACACGATGTACTTGCCCTCCCCCTGCAATGCCTAAGGTGAAGCCCTACCTCCTGCGAGACGGTGTTTGGAGTGGGGCCTCCGGGAGCTGGTGAGGTGAGGATGAAGTCATGAGGTTGGGGCTTTTGATGAGATTAGCATCCCCACAAGAAGGAGAAGAGGCCAGGGCTGGGGACCTTCCACCACATGAAGACACAGTGATAAGGCAGCTGTCTGCAGCCCAGAGAGAGACCCTTAGGGGAACCAGTTCCTCTAGCACCATTATCTCAGACACCCAGCCTCCAGAACCAGGAGGACTGACTTCTTGTCATGTAACCCAGTCTACAGCACTTTGCTATGCAGCCTGAGCTGACCAAGACACTGAATGCCCTCACCTCTCAGCGGGGCAACAGCCTGGTCCACTCCATGGGGCTGTTGTGGGGCCTGAAGAGGGGAAGCTGAGCAAAGTCAAGGTCTGGCCCGTGTTAGCATGCTTAGTCTGCATCACCAACTATCAATGGAATTTAAAACTTCCTCAAGTCATCATCATTAATATAAGGATCAGTTCCTAGGAACAAATGCTTTGAAAATTCTTAGTTTGCTGGAGAATATTTAACATGACAAGAAATGTAGGTCACATATAATTACACCTGAAAAAACAGGTCACACATTCACAAGAAACTCATTGCAAAAATTTATCTGCAGTTACAACTTTGAGCATAAGCAAAATTAACTTTAGCTTTTCCAATCATTGTCTTTTTCTCATAAAAAAGTGCTTTAATTTTTTTTCTTATTCATGTGGATATTTTAAAAGACTAGGGTAAAAATAGCCTTCAAGGTAGAATCCTGAAAAAAAAAAAAAAATCCTTATTAATTAAAAAAAAAAAAAACCCGCAAACTTATTCAGTGTTATTGTACAGGTATAGACTTAAAATTAGTTCAGACCTGTGCTATTTAGACACCCGAGGAGAGAATTTCCAGAGCGTTTATAGATCTAGAGCTTGTGAACATGCTTTTTTGTTTTATTCTTCTATTATTAGTTAAGCAGAATAATAACTTTTAACCTCATTAAACAAGAGATGCCGGGATGAAATTCCTTAACCATTACAGTCCATATAGGCCTGAAAAATGAAATTCACCTTCCCCAGAACATGGCATAAGGAAGTATCCCATGCTCCAAAGGATAGTCTGAGTTTCCTCTCAGAATTATTTCTGAACCGGTGGACTTCACTGTTTGAAAGGAGCCCCTCTCCTATACATACAGACTCTTCCTTTTTAAGAACACAGAGAGGGGTTGATTCCAACTGCACAGATCCAATAAGCATCAAACCTGGTGTCTGCGGTATCAGTGACTGGTAGCTGCTTGTTATTTAGGTCCAGAATTCAGCTTATTCTCTTGAGAAGTGCTGACTGGTGACATCCAGTAGCTGTGGAAACTGCAGAAACTATATACATACTATCATTTCCCCAACTTATTCATCTTGGAAATGTTGGCCTGCCAGCAGACACCACATTTCACTCTGACAATGATTATTAACAATCATTTTGGCTTTGTTTTTGCCTCATATTCAAACAAAAGATATATTGATGAAATAAAAATAACTACCAATACCAGCTATGTAATGCAATCCCTGGTGGCATTAGTGGTAAAGAACCCACCTGCCAGTGCAGGAGACATAAGGGATGCAGATTTGATCCCTGGGTTAAGAAGATACCTTGGAGAAGGGCATGACAACCCACTTCAATATCCTTGCCTGGAGAATCTCATGCACAGAGAAACCTGGTGGGTCACAGTCTATAGGGTTGCAAAGACTTAGACATGACTAAGGTGACTTAGCACAACATACCAGCTATATTATGCAATCCATTTATGTGAATGAATGTGGCTTTGTAGTTTGTACCCTGAATCATTTTAGCAAACCTGGCTGAGGTCTTGCCTCTCTCTTTCAAGGCAACCTAAGGGCATGGGAGAGTGGGTCAGAGGAAGCACCCACTTTTTCACAGCAAAGTACAGGATTTGGGGTTCTGAACCATTTTGGGGTTATGGACTTCATTGTCAATCTACAGATCCCTCCTCACACTGATACTTTCAAGCATAGATCATAAAATAGGTATAATGATCAAGGAAATCAATTATGTTGAAAAAGTTATCCAGGTATTAAAAGAACACATTTAAAATGTAGTAATACATATGATCATTCTAACTTCTTGGACACATAAAAGGAGAACACTTTTTAAAAATATACAATAAAATATAATATGCTGATGCTTATTTTATGCCTCAAAGCCACCCTTAGAAGGCGACATTCACAGACTCAAAAGTTAACAGATGAGGAGGCCAGGAGCCAGGGGAAAAGTGATTTACAGAGGGAAAGGCAGAACCTCCCCAGTCCACCAGCAGGTAGACCTTTGGTTCTGCAGGGAAACCAGGGAAGCTGTTTCCTTTGGAAAGCAATTTGACCTGGACCCCAGAGTTAACTCACCTTTTGTGAAATCTAATATGGCCTTTTCAACAGTGAGAAGCAATCTGATGCTCAACATTAAAAAATGTTTTTTCCATGTGAAAAAAAAATGAAATAAGTGTGCTATTTGGTTCTAGATATCAAAATCCATCATTTGGTATGAGAAGTATTTTTATCTCTACTGAATTTTTGGCTTGTCTTCTGAATTCATCTCAATGGAAAATTCAAGTTGCATTCAGTGTTTTTCTCTCAACGCATCTCAGTTTTAACCTTCAAATACTTGTTCATTGAGATAAGCGTTTAGCTCTGACAAGCATATGATTTGCATTTTATTTGTATGAAGAGCCAATACTGATTCCACCCAACAAGAAACGTGTAGAGTGACAAGAGCTGAGACACAAAGGATGAAATTTCCAGTTTAAATCTTGCAGGTGCTAAAAAACAAAACCAAAATCACAATGGAATGGATGACAAAAATACAAATGCTGCTCAAGGAAGGAGCAAAGATTTTAAGAGACACTGCTAAGTCTTTTACAGATGGAGCTCTAAATATTCTTCTGAAAGCCCCCAGAAGATGTTTCTCACATTGATTTTGCCCTCTCAGTGTTTGCAAAACAATAAATAGTGTCTAATGTTACTTGAAGGACCAGGGAAAAACAAAATCATGTTTAGATCACACCCTGGTCATGAGGGTTCTTCCTGCTTTGTCCACGGACCCATCTCCAAGAGCCAGTACAATGCTGGAGTTCAACATGGATTTGTTCAATGCATGTTGGTGAGTTTTTTAAGATGGAGGAAGCTTGTTCAAGACATTTCCAGTAACTCATCTAGTGGCTGAATCACCTAGGAATGAAGCTACTGTCGAGAGTCGTCAGCATTGATTTTCCTCTTCCTGGGCTAGAAGTTTCCAGAGGACAAGAATCTTTATTGTACTCATCTTAGTAACCTCTTGTATTGCATTGTGGTTTCCTGTAATGGGTGCCCCTTCAGTGTGGAATGAATCATTGCTCTAAGAAACCTTTTTTCTCCCCACCGTCCACATCTCCTACCCTACCCCTCCTTGACTGATATTTGCTCATACTGCTCTTATCACCTAGAGCCTCTGTGTTCTTATTACCACCCACCCAAATTAAAACCAATCTTCAAAGCTCATTCAGAGCTCATCCCTTTCCTGGAATGTTCACTGACCCCATGCTCTTTGAATGACCATGGAGTTTCAGTCTACACATCACTCATCCTGATGTTTAATGTGTTTATCTCTTATTTGCAAGTGTCTTTCTTTTGTCCCCCTTTGAATCCACATCATGGATTTCCTTCGTCTCATTCACAATTATAAACTATGCAGTCAGTGCACAAGGAATATCAAAATGCATTCATGGCAATTACTCTCTGGGACGCTCAGTTTCAAGAGAGATCTTACATGTCATTTAATCTAGATTTCCTTCTGATCTTCTGATCCCATTAACAACATCGTAACTCAGAGTTCTCTGTCCACACCTTCCAGGGAGGAAAAGGAATTACCTTCTGAGGCAAAAAAAAATCCCATATTTGAACAATAATTCAAATGAGTATTTATTTATACTGAGCCTCCTCTCTGCTCCTCCATCACTGACTTTATACCCTTGGCTCACATAGAATAAACCTAATCCTTTTCCCATAAGACATTCATCTGAATATTTGAAGAGTGTTATCTATCATGTCCCCCCAGAGTCTCCTTTGACAGACTTTATTATAGAGGTACATGCGTAGAAATCAGTTACTACAATGCCTCTCCCCCAGTTGACTAAAGGCTCTTTATGACCCACACCATTGTACCATTCATAATCCGAGATCAATAGTTGCTAATGAATAAAATGGTATTTAAAATTATTTATATGCTTTTCCATTTTACTTCTGTTAAGTGGTAGATTTCAACGTATTTTATAAAATGGCTGTGTTAATGAATCTTTCCACACTATGTTATTCACCATTATATCCTTAGTACCTAGAGGTGGCTCAGACGGCAAAGCGTCTGCCTGCAATGTGGTAGACCCGGGTTCAATCCCTGGGTCAGAAAGATCCTCTGGAGAATGAAATGGCAACCCACTCCCGTATTCTTGCCTGGAAAATCTCATGGATGGAATCTGGTAGGCTACACCCCATGGGGTCACAAAGAGTTGGGTCACTACTGAGCAACTTCACTTCACCTAGAACCTTGCCTGACACATAGTGGGTATTCAAGTATGTGAACTGAATAAGTGTAAATAAATATGCCAAGAGAGAAAATGGAAAGTTATGATAAACAGAAGGAACATGTCAAATTAAAACTTGTACTGAAACTAGAAAATAGAATCAAGGTGTGGTACACATTTTCCAAAGAGGCGACAATCCATGCAGTTACTCTCAGCTCCACATCTGGATACTCCCTGACTCCCACGTGATGCCCCAACACACACAAATGAAACCCAATTAAACCAACCAGGGGTCAAAAAACAAAAGCAAGACCACTCGGATGGCTGCACTCCTAGTCTAAGATAAACTACTCAATCCTTTGCCTCAGTTTGGTGGTGAAAAACAGAAATCATGCCACTGGCCCTCTGCTCAAGACACTGTGAGAAGGAGAAACCTGCTTCTCTTTGGAGCCTCAGGAAGAATGAAGGTTTAGAGCAGCAGACACAGGGTGCAGTCAGGAGGCAGGGGCTTGGGAGGTGATGACTGCTTTGCATATGCAAAAGAAACAGAAACAGTTGCCTCCTTTTGAAAAACCCCAGAACGAGTCTAGCTTTCATTTTACCTTTGCCACAGCACTAACGTGCAGAAAGCCCACTCCAGTTTTCTTGCCCTTGAAACCCCACGGACAGAGGAGCCTGGTGGGCTACAGCCCATGGGGTTGCAAAGAGTCACACACGACTGAGCACACACATACACAACATGCAGAAATCATTTCCTCAATTCTAATCTGATTTTTTTTTTTTCAGAAGCACTTTTTAGTTTGTCCTCCAAGCTCAACAAATCACCAGAGACCTCCATCAGCGAGCTCTGGGTTGGGGGCCGCCTCCCCTGTCTACACTGCCTTCAGGCAGAGGAAGCAGCTGTTGGCTCAGATTTGCCCCCCAACAGCAGCCCTAAGTGCAGCATTTCCGGGTGCCCTGCGTCTCCCACTGGTCAGATCAGCAGCAGGCAGAGCTAGGTGTAGCCTCCTGTTTCTCTTTCAGCTTGGCGCAGTCTGAATCCCGGGTTTCACAGCCACAGGCCAGTTTCATCCTGAGCGTCACAACCCCTGTTAACCTCTGTGATATGTAAATCACTGCATCACCCCAGTCACATGTCCATCATGTCACCTGGACCACACTCTGTCTTCAGTTCCTGCCTATGTTCTTCCTCTGCTTGCTTCTGTTCTGTTCCCCTCAGCATGGCCCTCAATGCCTGGAACTTTGGAAGATCGTCACTGGTTTACCTCTGCTGCATCCTCGTTGATGAGGCTGCGGCACATCCATCACCTCTCTTCCATGTTTCCGTCCCTTCCCACTGTCCCCTCTCCAGCTCCTCTGCCATCTGCATTCTCTCCCACACCTGTCTGCTGCCTCTGAGGACAGTTTAGCAGGCCCGCAACTAGTGCCTAACAGTACAGGAATGGTTTTATCTAGTGCGAAGCATGGTGGATTTTTGGGAGAAAAAACTGTTCCTAATTGGCTCATGTAGCAACTACCCTTAGTGTATAGAATGAAAATTAGTTTAAAAAATTTAAAGCCTACACACAATGGTCAAAAGAAAAAGAGCTGATGCTGGTTTCTTGGCAGTGATCTGGGAGGCAGACACAGCATCATACAATAATGTTGGATGTTAGAACATGTCTAATTCTAGAAAGTTTGGTTGTTGTTATTGTTCAGTCACTAAGTTGTATGTGATTTTTTGTGACCCCATGGACTGCAGCACACCAGGCCTTCCTGTCCTTCACCAACTCCTGGAGCTTGCTCAAACTCATGTCCATTGACTCAGTGATGCCATCCAACCATCTCATCCTCTTTTGTCCCCATCTCCTGCCTTCAATCTTTCCCAGCATCAGGGTCTTTTCCAGTGAATCAATTCTTCACATCAGGTGGCCAAAGTATTGGAGTTCCAGCTTCCACATCAGTCCTTCTAATGAATATTCATGTTGATTTCCTTTAGGATTTACTGGTTTGATCTCCTTGCAGTCCAAGGGATTCTCAAGAGCCTTCTCTAGCACCACCAGTTTGAAAGCATCAATTCTTTGGCACTCAACCTTCTTTATGGTCCAACTCTCATATCTGTACCTGACTACTGGAAAGACCATAGCTTTGAGTATTCATTTGGTACCATGAATCAAACATGTTCCTGGCCTTCTGGAATGGGTTATCTTCTCCCAGACATGAGCAGTCTGCAGTAAACAAAGAGGAGGCACTGACCCAACAGTGACATTAACCAAGTCAGCTTTGTTATCAACAGCATGGTAGCCCTTCATTTAAACAATCTTTTACTGCATGATCCCTGGACATAGAGATACGAGTTTGGACCAACTCTGAACATCTAATGATTGTGTCATTCTGGGCCAGTTAAGCACATAACCCTCAGTTACTTCATCTGTGAAATAAAAACACTGACCTAACAGATTCCATGAGGAAAATATAAGTAAATTCAATTAAAAGTGCATAATACACTTCAATGGCAAATAGAACATGTTCTGACTTTGTAATGTATCTCAGCAGAAAGAGAGATAAGAACTAACATTCAGGAGGACTTAGTATGCTTCAGACTGTGTATGCTTTCTATTAATTATTTTTTGACAAATCTATATAAAAATAACATTCAGGAGGACTTACTATGCTTCAGACTGTGTATGCTTTCTATTAATTATTTTTTAACAAATCTGTATAAAAAAACCTACCATATACCATGTCTGCTGTGGACACTGGAAATACAGCATTGAATAAGGCAAGTTCCTGCACTCAAGGGGCTTACATCCTGAATGAGGAGAACACATAAATGGAGAAAAATATCCCGCAGAATGGAGAAATATGTAACAAGTGATGTGATTGTTGAGGAAGAGGTTAGGGAAGTGACCAGGAATGTAGGAGGAATATTTTAGATAAATTATGCTAAAAATGCTTGATCCAACCTCTTCATGAAAAAATGGATTTGAACAGAGATTAAATAAAGTGAGGAAGCAAATGATGCAAATATCTGTGGGAGAATATTCTAGATGGAGAACATGGCAAGTTCAGAGGCACCAAGGCAGGAATGAGCTTGATGTACCAAAGAATCAGCAAGAAGGCCAGTGGGGCAGTGCCAGCAGGAGCAAGGCGGGTGGATACGGGGGTGTGTCCACACCCCTGGGGTCCCACCATCCCTGATAAATTGCATAGATTTTATTTCAGGTGGGATGGAAACTGGCCAGAATATTTTAAGCAGAGAGGAGACATGCTCTATTTAAAAGATGTACGGAATCTCTCTGGCTGCTTTTGGGGAGCAGGATGATGACTTGTGATTAGCTAAAGTATATGAGCAAGGAAGTTACTGAAAATGGCCAGATTTGGGCTGATTTTGAAGGTAGAGCTCTTCAAGGAATGATTGGAAAAGACAATTCAAGGTTGAGTCCTAAATTTATGACCTGAGGAATTGGGTCAATTACAGAGACTAGAAAGTCAGGGAAGGAGCTTATTTGAGGGAGAAACTTCACTGCTTGAGTCATGTTCAGTTTGGCATGTCTACTAGATATCTGAGCAAAGATGCTGCATAAGTAATTACATATTGCTCAGGAAAATGTTTAGGCTAGAGATACAAATATACAGTCTTGTTTAATGCTCACATGGTTCTAAGACATGAGAACTATTATTACCTCATTTTTATAGAAGAGAAAACACACTTGGATAAACAACACAATTTGCTTCTGAGCACAGAGAAAGATTACAATTTAAAACAAAAGAGAAAGTCTGTGTCTGATTGGGAAGTGACTTGCCCAAGGTTACACAGTCAGTTAATAGCACAGGCTCAGAGAAGAGTCTCCCAATCCCTAGTCACAACTCTAGTTAACATCACAGATTCTTGTGATTAGTTTGTACCTAAAAATCATAGTCTATACACATAATTTAGCAGTTGAAGAAACTGAGACACAGCAAGAGGAAGTAACTTACTCAATGATACACAATAAATTGATAGTAGAACTTGATATGACCCAGGAATCCTGATTTCCAGTTATAAGGCTGATCCCCCCCCCCAAAAAAAAAAAGATATGCTAAAGTTACAATAAGTATTAGAGTCAGTGAACAGTTAAAACATGGTCAGTTCAATGATATTTTAAGGTTATCAAATGGTAACTTCAAACAATGATTTCAACTGATTTCTGAGAGTGTCTTTTTCCCTAAACAAGATAAAAAGGAGAATGTGGATTTATATAAATAATAAAATGATCACCTACAAAAAAAAAAAAAAAATAAAACAAAAGAGAAGAAGGATCTAAACAGTTTACCAGTAGCTGGGCTCACATCTGGGTTGGTTGAGGGGATAAATCTAAGTACAGTTAATAGAAAAAAAAAATCTGACAAGATAGATATACAATACAAACTTGGTTACTGGCTGAGATTCAAGTTCAGCATTAATTATAATACTGAATGACCTCAAAAAGAAGGCTCCAGGTGTACAGTCAGTGAAATGCAAGGACATATTTCATAAAGTCACAGATATAGAATAGGCCCAGTCCGCCAAGTATGTACCTGGAAAGCAATGAACAAAACTAGAAAAGCCATATATTTTTTTCTTGGCTCACTGTAGATTTAAAAAGGGAGCACTGAAATCTATAAATATGTAAGAAGATAATGATGAATCATTTATTACACTTGCATGTCTCTAAACTGCACTAAATATCCCAAGAAAGGAGTTGTCTAAGCCCTCAGTGTGATTGGAATTCCCCCATGGTCTTTATGTGCCTTTAAAGAAGCAACTCTGAGAATGAGTTGAATCAAACAGAAAATTCACTTCTTCCCATGCATAAAGCTGATGAATTCCTAGCACAATATATATTCAGCTGCATTGCTGGGATCCAGCATTCCTTTTCTTCATCTCCTAATTCTGTTGCTTCTCTCTGGACATTGTTTCAGATTCACTTTCTGTGAGTGATTATTTAGCAACCACCCTAACTATAGCATGTATGGTTAAGAGCATGGTTTCCAGACAGCCTGGATTTGAATCTTGGTTCAACCACTAACCAAGTATGTGCTCAGGGGCAAGTCCTATTACCTTTCTGTGCCTCACAGACACTCTCACTGGTCTAGTGGAGATAATGATTCAGCCTTATCACAGGGTTATGCTGAAGATTAAATGAGATACCATAGGTATCTGGCATAGAGTAAGGAATCAATCAAGGTTTGCCATTACTGTTGTTGTTTTCATTGGTACTACTATTATTTTTACAAGTCCCTTGATTTTCATGTGTCCCATATCTACTTTTCTCTCCAGAAGAGGAAGAAACCATTAACAAAAGATAAATTATTCAAAAAAGTAAAATTACCAACAGTAGTCACTCTTTCAAGCTTTAACATTTAAAAGAGTTTATTTTGTAGAAATCTTTTGCAATTTCCATTAGTAAAATTAGGTACTTATCCTTTCATATATGCCTATTGGAGAGCTCAAGCCAGTATTATGATCCAACATAACATAATACTATGGCCAGTTTTCAGTAATCCTGGGTATAGAGGAGAGGTGAGCCTTGGCAAGAGTGTGGTACCCATTAGGTGCCACAGCATCACAGTCAGGCTTGGGTTTGGGGTAAGATCTGTTCAGCCTCAAAGGGTTCTCTTTCTCCTTCATTTGAATTCACAGAAGAGTTCCCTGGACCTTTTAACTAAATTGTATCTCTAATCACAGCAGATGAATAACTGATTGTTGTTGTTCTATCACTAAATCATGTCAGACTCTTCACAACCGCATGGACTGTAGCACACTAGGCTTGAATAATTGATTATAGCAGCATAATTCAGTTGAACAATACAGACACTTTAACCAGACCTCAAATCAATACCTTCACACCATCCATCATACACTGAGCATCAATAACACTGATAATGCTTGTACAGAGGTGACTCTGGTATAGGATGACACACACCAATCCCATGTTACAGCAAACACACATCTCCAAAGGCAGACGACCTATACAAACAGCACCATAATGCAGGTGGTGATCGTCCAAACCCTATTCCCAACTCAAATCCATCATTTTAACTTTCTTCCAAACAGAACCTCACACCTGTATTTATATAAGTGATTCCTAGGTGGTCTTTCAGAGTCCAGCCCATGCCAAATAGCTTAAATCCACTCACAGCTGCTGAAAATAAAGTTTTTAAAGCATCATCATGGTGGCGCTAGTGATAAAGAACCCATCAGCCCATGCAGGAGGCGTAAGAGACCTGGGTTTGATCCCTGGGTTGGGAAGATCCCCTGAAGGAAGAAATGGCAACCCACTCTCTAGTATTCTTGCCTGGGGACTCTCATGGACAGAGGACCCTGGGGGGCTACAGTCCATAGAGTCACAAAGAGTTGGACACAACTGCAGTGACTTAGCACACACACAAACGTCATTTTAAAGGATATAAGAAAACTGAAGTCTAGCTTTTTTACTTGTCAGATAATGCCCAGTGAGGTTAAATCAGTTGAACAAGGTGACGTGCCTAGCTCTTATGTCTCAGGTTGCATTCAAAGCTTCCTATCAAGTAGGCTCTGAGCCCATCTTCCCTCCATGTAAATAAACCTTTTCCTTCTTTTCTTCTTCCCTTCCTTCTTTTCTTTCCCTCTGGAAGGCTTTCCTTTCTTACAGGATCCTGTCTTAGAGAGTGATGAGCGCATTTAACCCTGAATTTGACTGTGACACGTGCTACCACAGGGAAATACAGGACCTTGAGAGAACAAGCAAGCAAAGGGAACCCTGAAGGAAGTAGAGTGGAATCATTTGGAAGGAAATGCCAGGTGGACATCTGCTTAGTAGATGAATAGGAAACACAAAACAAAAGCAAACAAAAAATTAGATTTTATCTTTAGAATTGACGTTGGATGGGATTAAGAATTCTGGTCAGTTGGGAGAGGGCAAGTGCTTTCTGCTTGGGAGAAGGACGTGACTCATGGGGGCAAAGTGTTATGGGCTGAACTGTGTCCCTTCAGAAATTCATGTACTGGAGTCCTAGGTAGTGGTACCTTTGAATGTGACCCTATGGGGTGATTGAGTCTTTATAGGGATAATTAAATTAAAACACAGCCATGAGGGGGAGTCCTGATCCAGTGTGACTGTTGTCCCTGCAGAAAGAACAGATGTGGACTCAGACAAGTACAGAGGGAAGAGGGAAGAGGACTGAGCCCTGGAGGAGGGCTGCGATACAGTCTCTGCTCAGTCCTTGGAAGGAACCAAGTCTGCCAGCTCTTTGATCCATGACTGGGATCCAGCCTCCATAACTGAGAAGATACATTCTGTTATTTAAGCCACTCCACCTGTGGGACCTAACAGACTGAAACAGATTTTAACTTTTATGGATAAAGCGGATACCAACTGACAGCTGGAGGAGCTTTGAGAAGCAGGCAGTGGCTAAATCATCCAAAGCACAGGATGCAGTGTGGACTCCCCCTGCAGCACAGGCGAGTCTCCGCCTGGAACAGGTACCACGGTGGTGCAAGGCCCCTCCTCCCGTCTGCTGCACACAGACCACCGCTGTGACAGGTGTGATGGGGTCTCTGGGCTTTGCTGTTTCCTGCTCCGTTTCTCACCAGTGGACAGCACTGCATGTGTTACCTGCTCTGGGTAACGCTGACTCCTGGTTTTTACCTGCTTCCTGTGGCTTTGGGACAGGCTGGTGACAGGACATTTCATATGGTCACACAGACTGAGGGTGTCCCTCCCATACCACCACCCCCACCCCCACCCCCCCCCCACACACACACTGCTTCAGTGGAGCCACAGTTCCCAGCTCTGAGCGCCTCATCCTTTGCCTGTGGGCTTTCTCTGCTCAAGAGAGAAGTGCTGAGCACTGCCTGCCCCTGACCCATGGGGCCTTGTAATCATGGCCCCTGCTCCCTCCTTCCATTTAGGGAGGAACCTGAGGCCTCTGTCTTCACAGCTGCTGCCAGAAGCTGTTGCTTCTTTACTAGAATTAACATTGCCCTTTGACTTTCTTCTCTTACTTCTTATGAATTGAGGTGTGTCCCCCAAGAAGACGTGTGGAGTTCTGATCCCAGTCCCTCAGGAAGAGGGCCTGATTTGGAAATATAGGCCTTTATGGAGTAACCCAGTTAAGAATGAGCTTATTATCTTGGGCCCCCATCCAATAGGACACATGCAAAGAGGGGATATGGCCATGGAGACAGACCTATAGGGATGGAAGACGGAGGAGGGTAGGGGAAACACTTGCAAGGACAGCGAGGTGACTGGAGGCAGAGAAAAAGATGGGTAAGGGTTCTCTCCCAGCATTGCCAAAGGGAGCCAGGCCTGCCGGCATCTCCATGCCTGCTAGCCACCCTCAGAGCCAGCAGATAACACATTTCTGCTGTTCTAAGCAACCTGGTCATCAGTGCTTTGTGAAGGCAGCCCTGGGAAAGCAGCACACCTCTGTTCCCACATCCATGCCTCCCACTCACTGACTCCTCCCTGCCCCTAACCAAGTGTTTGTAGTTGAATTTTTATTTTAGGGTCTGCTTAACTTCCCTGATTAGATTGTCAGATACTTTAGAAAAAATACTGACCATTCTAATTCTTCTAACTCTTCTGATTACTAGCAAAATACTCTCCATAGTGTCAAAGTTTAATAAAGGTTTGAAAAGGATGAAACAACCTAAGTGTCTACAGATGAATGGAGTAGAAGCATTTTCCTTTTAACATTTTAAATCTGTTACAAATCATTCTAGAAAAGATTTGCAATACAATAACATTTTTGTTTTTCCCCAGAGGGAAAATTTCACGTTTTCATAAAATCAGTCACTAAGTGGTGTCTGACTCTTTGCTACCCCATGGACTGCAGCATGCCAGTCTTCCTTTCCTTCAGTCTCTACAGGAGTTTTCTCAAACTCATGCCCACTGAGTCGGTGATGCCACCTTGTCCTCTGTTATCCCCTTCTCCTGCCTTCAATCTTCCCTAGCATCAGGGTCTTTTCCAATGAATCAATTGTTCACATCATGTGGGAAAAATATTAGAGCTTCAGCTTCAGCATCAGTCCTTCCAGTGAATATTCAGGGTTAATTTCCTTTAGGATGACTGACTTGATCATCTTACAATCCAAGGGACTCTCAAAAGTCTTCTCCAGCACCACACTTTGAAAGTACCAATAATTCAATGATCAGTCTTGTTTATGGTCCAACTCTCACATCCATACATGAATTTGAAACCATAGTTTTGACTAAAGGGAACTTTGTCAGCAAAGTGAAGTGTTTTATATATATATATATCAACATGGATGAGTTTTGAGGGCATCATGTTAAGTGTAATAAGTCAGAGAAAGACAAATACTGTATGATCACACTTAACTGTTGGAATCTTAAAGAACAAACCCATAGATACAGAAATCAGGTTATCAGATTGGCAGTTGCCACAGGCAAGGAGTGGAGGCATAGGCAAAAGAAGAAGATCAATATAAAGAACAGAAAGAAAGAAAGAGCAGAAGAGAAGCAAGTAGGAGAGAAAGAAAGGGGGAAGGAGGGAGGAAGTGATAAAAGAACTCTTAGGACAGAAGTGGTTTGGTGCATGTAAACAGATAAATGGAGAAATAACTAGAGCTATGACTTGGAAAAGGCTGGATCATAGTCACTTTACAAGGACAAGATTGTTGTACTTTGTCATCCCATTACTTATTTCCCTTTAATAAAATGAAGGAAAAAAGCAAACAAAAAACTAAGTCCTTGATAAAAAATATCTGGGCATTTTTGGAGCCTTAGATGTTGCATAAGCTTCAATGCCATTCATCCTAAGCGACTCCTCCACTGCAGTGGTCCACTGAGATGCTTATAGGGCCACCAGAAACTATTTCTTTTTCACTCTGATTCAAGGTCAAGCACAAGTCTCCCCTGTAGCTCTGCTGATAGGGATATGCCGAATAATTATATTTATGCACACTGTGATGGCTATATTTATGAAAATGCAATTGTTTCTGTCTTTGAAAGCAGTGAAAATTTCCCTCTGGGGAAAAATAAAAACGTTATTATGTTGCAAATCTTTTCTAGAATGATTTGTAACAGATTTAAAATGTTAAAAGGAAAATGCTTCTACTTGAAGTTTATGAAGGTACATGCCTGACAGGGCATCTCTTCACTTTGCTCTGAGATGCTGAGCCAGGCTTGGGGGTTCCTGGTGGCCAAGGCTGGTCTCCATACCCCCTGCCATCTGCCACTGCACTCTCCTCAGCACAAGGAGGGCAGTAGGGGGCAAGGCCCAGGTCCCAGCTTTGGGAAGAAGATAAGCAAGTGAGAAGACTGGAAGGCAGGGAGCTGGAAAAACTGGCTGCTAAGTGAGTTCTAACAAAGGAATGAGTCTATCAATGGGAGCAAAAGGTTGTCGATCCACACTCATATATAACACACATGTAACACATGTGTCACGTGTGTTACATATGTAACACATACGTAAATATAAGCACACCCTTCTGAGTGAGTAACAAGGAGCAATGACTACTCTAATAAACTCTGTAACTGAAAGGAATATTATAGTATTTTGTTTTAAAGGACTTCCATGAGCTACAAATTCCCAAACTTCAAACTTAACATTGAATCCCACTAACCTAAAATTTAGCACCATGTTACAGTTTAGGTGTAACAGTTTTTCTTATAGTTTGGACATGATACTATTATACTGTCAAGAAAGACATACCACTGGTATTTCATAATTACTTCTGAATTATTTTCATAGGAGAGAGCTATAAAGAACCAAAACACATCATGGAAATAACTGGAAAGAAAAGATTAAACAAGAAGGTCAAATACTTGATTACACAAAAGCTCTAGAGTTTAAATGACTCACATACGTCACAAAAATTAGTATTTTAAATACACACATCTGTCATATACCTAATGAGAACACAAGCATAAATATCAACATCTGTGTCTCACACAATGTTAGTTACACAGAGAATATTGGAACAAAGAAAACAATTTTCTCATTCAACAAATAACTACCGAGTCTCAAATAAGTATAAGGAATTGTGCCAAATATCCATGGAATTCAAACTGAACAAGATTTAGACCCTACTTAACAGTCAAGATAAAACTTGATTGAATGTAATTTCAACATAATGTTCAGGAATTTGAGAGTTGGACAAATCTGTGATATGAGTGTAGACCCATCTCGGCTGCTCAGGGAAGAACAATATGAGACAAACTTTTAACTGGATCTAAACAATGGGTCCAGTATTCATACATGAATACAGATGAGAAGAAATGTGAGGCAGAAGAAAAGCATCCAAAAAATGAAGGTGTATAAAAATAAAAGGTGGAATCTGGTATCAACCAGCCCCACTTGACCAGAACAATGGTACTGAGTCCCGAGTATCAGAATATTATACTGCAGTCTATAGATGGAGCAAAGAGAGGTCCTAGTGGGGTGTGGCATACTTACCGTGAGGCACCAGAGGTCTAATCTGGAGGCAGCTGGAATGTGGGTGTCTAGATCAGGGCTTGCAAACTCGGGTGCATATCAGGCCTGGGGGCCTTGTGCCAGCAGTCTCAGGGGACCACGTTGTTCTAGCCCATAGGAAACTCAGCAGGTCCAGTTCTGCCAGATACCTGGTTTCTTCAGAACAACTAGAAACCCAGAGTTTGATGTGAACCTTTCTAATTCCTGGATGTCACATAATTCCAAAGGAGCTTTCTACTGACTGCTGGATGGATTGATTGACTGATGGATGAAAGTGGTATTAGATCTCTGTGCTGACAGCTTTCAACGGGTCCACAAGTAACAAGGATGTTAGCATGATCTTGGCATGAATTGATGAGGCCTCAAATGGGATAGCAACAGCATTATCACATGTGTAGTCATTTTTTCTTACACTTAGTCAATTGATAAGTTAGCTTTTAACACATAGTAATCAACAACCTTAAGGTAACATGATTTAGAAGGAATTTAAAACTACCTGGTAGAAGCAGGTCTCAGTTACATGCAATTTTTGGTTAAAGGTTTTGGCTGTTTTAAAAATATGATTTTAAATATATTTTGAATTATAAAACTTTTTTTGTACTTTTCCCCCATTGAATTGGAATGATTTCCAAGGTTCTGCAAATAAGGTAATTGTAAAGTTAAAGCATTAAGCATTTATTGTTGAATTATATATATATATATATACACATATATACATACATATATATATATATATATATATATATATTCCTATTCTGGGGACCTTCCTGGCAGCTCAGATGGTAAAGCATCTGCCTACAGTGTGGGAGACCTGGGTTCAATCCCTGGGTGGGGAAGATCTCCTGAAGAAGGAAATGGCAACCCACTGCAGTATTCTTGCCTGGAAAATCCCATGGATGGAGGAGCCTGGTAGGCTATAGTTCATGGGGTCGCAAGAGTCGGACACGACTGTGCGACTTCACTTTCTTTTTTTCACTTTTTCATTATAGAAACCTATAAAACACTGGTGAAAGAAATCAAAGAGGACACTAATAGATGGAGAAATATACCATGTTCATGGATCAGAAGAATCAATGTAGTGAAAATGAGTACACTACCCAAAGTAATCTATAGATTCAATGCAATCCCTATCAAGCTACCAATGGTATTTTTCACAGAGCTAGAACAAATAATTTCACAATTTGTATGGAAATACAAAAAACCTCGAATAGCCAAAGCAATCTTGAGAAAGAAGAATGGAACTGGAGGAATCAACCTGCCTGACTTCAGGCTCTACTACAAAGCCACAGTCATCAAGACAGTATGGTACTGGCACAAAGACAGAAATATAGACCAGTGGAACAAAATAGAAAGCCCAGAGATAAACCCTGCACCTGTGGACACCTTATCTTTGACAAAGGAGGCAAGAATATACAATGGAGAAAAGACAATCTGTTTAACAAGTGGTGCTGGGAAAACTGGTCAACCACTTGTAAAAGAATGAAACTAGAACATTTTCTAACAACATACACAAAAATAAACTCAAAATGGATTAAAGATCTAAATGTAAGACCAGAAACTATAAAACTCTTAGAGGAGAACATAGGCAAAACACTCTCCGACATAAATCACAGCAGGATCCTCTATGACCCACCTCCCAGAATATTGGAAATAAAAGCAAAAATAAACAAATGGGATCTAATTAAAATTAAAAGCTGCACAACAAAAGAAACTATAAGCAAGGTGAAAAGACAGCCTTCAGAATGGGAGAAAATAATAGCAAATGAAGCAACTGACAAAGAACTAATCTCAAAAATATACAAGTAACACCTGCAGCTCAATTCCAGAAAAATAAATGACCCAATCAAAAAATGGGCCAAAGAACTAAATAGACATTTCTCCAAAGAAGACATACAGATGGCTAACAAACACATGAAAAGATGCTCAACATCACTCATTATCAGAGAAATGCAAATCAAAACCACAATGAGGTACCATCTCATGCCAGTCAGAAAGGCTGCGATCCAAGAGCCTACAAGCAATAAATGCTGGAGAGGATGTGAAGAAAAGGGAACCCTCTTACACTGTTGGTTGGAATGCAAACTAGTACAGCCACCATGGAGAACAGTGTGGAGATTCCTTAAAAAACTGGAAATAGAACTGCCATATGACCCAGCAATCTCACTGCTGGGCATACATACCGAGGAAACCAGAATTGAAAGAGACACGTGTACCCCAATGTTCATCGCAGCACTGTTTATAATAGCCAGGACATGGAAGCAACCTAGATGTCCATCAGCAGATGAATGGATAAGAAAGCTGTGGTACATATACACAATGGAATATTACTCAGCCATTAAAAATAATACATTTGAGTCAGTTCTAATGAGGTGGATGAAACTGGAGCCTATTATACAGAGTGAAGTAAGCCAGAAGGAAAAACACCAATGCAGTATACTAACACACATATATATGGAATTTAGAAAGATGGTAATAATAACCCTGTATGTGAGATAGCAAAAGAGACACAGATGTATAGAACAGTCTTTTGGACTCTGTGGTGGGGGGATGATTTGGGAGAATGGCATTGAAACATGTATAAGAAACATGTATAAAGATAAAGTAAAAATAAAAATGAGTAGAAACAGTATCTGTCAGGCAAAAAATATTAACAAATTGGCTATTTCTTTAATTTATAAAGGGTTCATTCAGTAAGTTAAAGTGGGAAAAATGGATTATGATGTTACTTTTTGATTTTTTAATTTGTGCTAATTGATTTCATTACTTTTCAGAGTATTGGTCTTCATTTTAGCTTAACGTTTATTAATGTTTATTCTTAGAGTATAATAATAGTTTTTATTTAGAACTTAACATTTGTAATTTGTAATATCTAATATTCAGTAGATTAATATAATAAAATTAATTTCCATTTTAAAAGAAAAAAAAAAGAAATGAATTGGCAGTCCAGGTTCAATGCAGGATACAGGATGCTTGGGGCTGGGGCACTGGGATGACCCAGAGGGATGGTATGGGGAGGAAGGTGGGAGGGGGGTTTAGGATTGGGAACACATGTACACCCGTGGTGGATTCATGTTGATGTATGGCAAAACCAATACAATATTGTAAAGTAATTAGCCTCCAATTAAAATTTTTTAAAAAATAGTAAAATAAATAAATGCTTTGCAAAGATTAAAAAAAAAAAAAAGAGTCAGACATGACTGAGTGACTAACATACCTGCACACTAACACACACACACACACACATAAAAAAAAAGAAATATATAAATTCTTTAAAGTTTACTACATTGCCAGTGGTTTCCCAACCATTTTCTTGTATTTATTTGTCACTTAAGTCAAACAAAAATGATTAAGACTAAAAAAAAAAAAAGCTTGAATGGTAATCTAATGGAATCATATCATAATTAGATAAAATCTCTGAAAAGGTCATATATATGTCCCCAATGATAATCATAGGGCTTCCCAAGTGGTGCTAGTGGTAAAGAGCCCGATTGCCCAGTGCAGCAGATGTAAAGAGATACAGGCTCAATTTCCAGGTCAGGAAGATCTCCTGGAGGAGGGCATGGCAAACCACTCCAGTATTCTTGCCTGGAGAACCCCTTGGATAGAGGAGCCTAGCGGGCTACAGTTCATAGGGTTGCGAAGAGTCAGACATGACTGAAGCGACTTAGTATGCACACATGCCTTAAAAACAATGATCATGAAGTTAAAATTAGAAACAGTAAGTTGAGTAATAAATATGGGCAGTAGCAATGTTGTCCAAAATGAAGAATCATTTACTATTACTAATAACATATTAAAATAATTGATTAAGAGTTCTATTTTAATACCTTAAACAGCCAATTAGAAGGCTGCTTTTCTCTCACAGCTAGTTATAATAATGCAAATATTCTCAGTTTCTCACAGCTAGTTATAATAAGGCAAATATTTTCAACACTTGCTGTATAGAAAAGAGAGTTCAGTTGGTACTATTTTAATAATATTTTCATGCCAAGAGCATGACTCCCATGGATCATATGCAGCCAAGTCATCTTCCTACACTACTCTTTGTGTCTCCTGTGCTCAAATTATGCTTAATAAGTGATGCACAGAGAATTAGGGATGCTTTTGGAAAGACTAAGATAAAGAAGCTTCAGAGTGTCCACAGTCCTGCTCTTAATAACCCAGGAAAGAAGGTTTAGGGAGAAACCAGAGCCTGGGGGAGGAGACTGACACTCTTCTGGGGTGTCTGGAGGGCACATACTCCTGAAAGCGACCCTCTTCCAACGCACAGCTGGAACAAGATGGGCTCGGCAGGTGGAGGTGTGCTTAGCACCTGGCAGTCACCCCAAGCTCAGAAGGCCTTCCAAAATGGTGAGTCAGTCCCACTGTGTAAATCAGGTCACCGAGACACTTGTCACTGTGCATGTATTACTCATCTACCATCTCTGAGCCTTGTCCAGAATGTTGTTTATAAGATAAAGATGAGGGTCAACTCTGAAACGAGGACTCATGGGGGAAGTTGACCTTCATAGAGCTTCTCTGAAGCCAGTCTGAGGGCTTTAGTGGGGATGAGTGAGAACACCCCATTAGGAGGGGACATTTGGGCATAAGGGTCAAGTCCAGCGTTTGATTTCTTTAAAAAATAATAAATAAATAACAGAGAACTGATGGATTTCTCCAACAACTTGGTATCCAGATGTCAGGAGACTCAAAGAAGTCCTTTAAAAGTCCATGAGGTTGCTGAAAACATTTTGTAAAGGTATCTGGATCTATTTCCTAGGCACTTATGCAACAGAAACCATCCTTAGGAGGTTGGCATCTGCACAGATGAGGATTAAAATGTGGCGCTAGTGGTAAATAACCCACCTGCCAATGCAGCAGACACAAGAGACATGGGTTTGATCCCTGGGTCAGGAAGATCCCCTAGAGGAGGGCATGGCAACCCACTCCAATATTCTTGCCTGGAGAATCCCATGGACAGAGGAGGCTGGTGGACTACAGTCCATGGGGTCGTAAAGAGGCAGACACGACTGAAGCAACTTAGCACAGCACACCTCAGTGCCACTGGGGCTGCTCCAGGGGTGCGCTGACCTCAGGTAAGACAGCTGTTACCTAGGGCCCCCGTAGTCCCCATGTGCCTGGCATGGTCTCTGATGAAAACTCTTCACTTGGTATAATATGATCAGTTCTCCTTTTTCCTCTCAAGTACCCCAGTTTGGACCATAAATTGTATAAACACAGCACCTTACCTTAGGTATTTTCTGCATAGCAACCACAGTCAAAGGACCTGAGTCCGACTTTACTGGATTAAAGCACTGCGAAAGACTCTACTCCAATTCAACATTTTCAACAACCTTGTTCACAGGGTACTTTACGTTCTCCTATGTTTGGTTTATCTATGTATTCTATAGCCAGAGGGACAGAAAGCAGTGATTTAAACCATGTCACCTCAGCATCACCTGAAATCCATTAGTGCACAGGGCCACCCCCAAATCTGTGTATATGAAAATTTGTTCTTCAGCATAGCTTTTGAAAACTATCAAAACACTATTCTACATGTTTTGTTATTAGGAAAGATAATGTAGATTATAAATCGTACTTTTCTTATTTAAATAATTTTAGAAACTAGGTATCTAAATTAGCTTTTCTTAAGTATACTTTACTATCTATAAATTTTAGCAGATCTTGTTTAACCTTTGTTTTATTACTTTCTGTTATGTTTAACTGACAAGCCACTTCAACTCTTTCTGTAAACTTGAAAATACTAAATAAATATAAAAATTAAGATTTCAAATAAATGTTTAAAATCTTCTTTTCATCCTAGAAGTAATTATAATCTTTGTGCAGAGAGAAAATGGTTAGAAGTTGATAGGCAAAGGAGTCATTCATTTTCCAAAGTCAAAATATGAAAGGGAAAAAGTGACTTGTCTTGCTGGTTTGGAGCAGAAAAACATCACAGAGACTCAATTTTACATAATAATGCACAGGAGTCCCTTTATAGTTCTTTTGAAAATGAGTTAGGATACACACGGAAGGATAGACTGTATGACATTGGATAAGAAAATTTACCTCCCTGACTCTCAAATTCTTCATGTTTAAAATATGGTTAGCATTTGCTTAATGTACATTTTGTGAGAATAAAATATAATTATATGTAAGGAGAACCCAGGAGTATGCCTGCCTGGAACAGATGCTCATTAAGTGGCAATTATTCTTATTTTAAAAGGAAAGAAAAGCAGCTCCTTAACAATCACAAAAACTGCATTCCAAGATTTCTGTGAATTTCCCATTTCTCAAAGTTCCCTCTATTACATCATGTAGAAAGTAACACTTGAAGACTGACTTCAATACTCACTGAAACACTTTTATGAGTCACATTGCTTCATTGCCTTTGGAGAACATAATAAACTTATTCATGTCACATATATTAACCACCAGGAGATCTGGTGTCCAACCATAAGGTTTTGCAAACCTGAATTTATGTCCTGGTTCAGAAGTATTATTTTTATACCTCTTCCTGTTCTTTTACTTCTAACAGCAGCCATTAAAGTTTGCCTGATTCCCAGGACTGTTCTTCACAAAGGAATGAAATGTACCTCCCTTGGCTAGAGTGATTAAATATGCCTCTGTGACCGAAATTCCTGAATTTTCAGCGAGATGCTAAGAAGACTCAGGGTAGATGGCAAGATCTACCTCACTGAGATCCCTCACTGTTTTATCTTTTCCCCTAGTCAGGTCCTCTCACTGTTTAAGCAATGCAAATCTGTGCTCCCATGGTGACAAAGTACCACAGGACTCACAGCGAAGCTAACAGATATTAAACCATAAAAGCCAAGAAGAGTCTACCCATTCTCTGTTTTTTTCCCCCTTTAACATTTTACAAACACAGAAAGAAAGGCAATAGATAATATACCTAGCTTCTCAGGTCAAAGGAGACGATGGAGCAAAGATTTCTACATGCAGCGGAGTGACAGACAGGTATGTGAGCCATGGCGGGGATAGCAGAGGGCCTCTGCCCCTGTGGGGGCCAAGAGGCGGGGCCTCTTGGGAAGGCAAGCCCTGGTTCTGGGTCCTAACTAAAGCTGGGGCTTGCACTTTGGAAGCAGGAGGTGACCTCTGCAGAAGAGCCTGAGTTCCCCTTGCCTCTGTTGCATACTCTCCCAAGCGGGCTCATCACACGTGTCACCTGTCCAGCCCAGCAGATCTGGGGTAACCACAGGGGCTTTCCTGAAAAAGCTATTTCCACACCTGTTTGTGGGTAGAGCCTTGTGGTTTCCCTTCTCACCCAAAGAGTGAGCATTTACAAGCATCTGAGTGAGTAACAGTCATGAACGGATATATTTCTGTTACATTATTGGTCAAGTGGCCATGTAATCCACAAGGTAGAGAATAACACTTGTTCAAACAATACAGATGCTCTCCATATCACATCTATTTGGTTGTCATTGCCAGCCAGGAGCTTTCATATTACTTTCACACATGAAGAAACTGAGATTAAATGAGACCCCCAAATTGCCAGAGCCATCAAGGGACAAACCTGAAATACAAAATCTAGGTCAGGTGGGTCTCAAAGTTGATGATCTTGATGGTTTACCATAGTCACGCTGCATTGAAATCTTAACGATGGATTTTTTTGTCATTTGAATAGATGCCAAGGAAGTATGAGCAGAGATCACTGAATGGCCAGCAAAGGAGGCAGGTCTATAGAGATGAGGGCTAGAAGCAAAATGTCCATGGTTCCCTTGGGTACCCCATGCCCTATTTCTAACTGTTCATCTGGTCCTTCTTTATCCTTCTTCCTTGGATTCTGCAAGAAACCCCAATATCTCTTAAGCAACCCAGATGGGATTCTCTGACTTGCAAAAGGAATCATGCTGTTTCCTCCATGTGCTTCTGTAGCAGCTGCTGGGGGCTCTCGAAGGCTGCAAGGACCACACTTCAGCCTGAGCCACACAGAACACCATTGCCCCTGAGAAAGCACAGCTGTGCTGGAGGGCAACCCAACAGTTTTCACCACTAGAAACTTAGCTATGTACATCATTGTCCTATAGATAATAGCTATAGGATTCTGGGAGATTTACTAAAGACTAAAATTTTAGCAAAGTCTAGTATATCATGATGAATGCATAAAATGATGCATTTATTCCCCCCTTGTTTGTATGACCGCTAATCTGCTGTCAGCATCATGTTTTTAAATTTCTTTGGTTGTCTAACAAATCTATTGTAGATCAGCTTAGTGTGCATTAGATTTTTTTTTTTTTTAAAGCCGCTAAATTTTCTAATACTTGCAAAATAAATTGTTAATTCAACTATCAAAGGAGAGTGTGCTGATAATTATAATTTGTTTCAATACTTCAATACTCCTTATTCAGACAGAAAGTAAATTTAAATTAGCTGGGATCTTGGGGTCATTGGCTGCTACTGTCTCAAATATGGCACTAACCTCCACAGTGCTATGTCTTGGAGTTTTCACCATAAGAGGAGTGTGCAGATGCCTGGTCTCTAGTGAGCATGTCAGCCTCTTAGAAATAGCTTTTCCTTGATTTGGATTCTCCAAGTTTGGGGAAGTAGAGACATGGGCTTCTCTTTGATTTCTTTGGCCAGGCCTTCAACATGCATTCTTCAGTTTTACACTGAAAAAAATGTACTTTGGGTCCAGTAATGAAGGTGATTGTCACATGAGTAACAAATACACACACTTTATATACATCTATTATATACATAAAATATGTAATTACATCTAAGTCTATGTCTATAATAAAAAATAAGTGCTTTCACTTGGAAAAGAAATTTATAAAAGTATTAGTATAACCCACCCACAGAAACTAACACTACACTCCAAAAGTAAATTAATAAAAATAACTTGCTAAGAAGAGGTAGCAGGGATCAATAATGGAAGTGTGGAGAAATGTTACACTTACTGTTTCTCTATATTATTTGTACTGCTTCTCCACAAACAACGGCTATATGTTTATAAAGAAAACTTATACTGGATTCTTTTGGGGGGCTGTGGGAGAGGCCACAGTATGTTTCATGCTGCCTGGTGACCTGCTCCTGCCCCTCAGTTTACAGGGTTTACAGGGACAAAACCATCTGGGGATTGTTCATTCCTTACTGGTTAAGTTACACAATGACACCTAACCATCCCACTTCCTAACATCCAGATCTGCAATAAATGCTATCTGAATGCCCACTGTCCTGCAGCTACAGAACCTGGCCTTGCAACTACAATCAGACAATTAGATGCTTCAGTGTGTGGACTCTTCTACAATAAAAGATTTTCCATCATCTGCTTTCACTGCCAAATTGTTAGAAATGATGAGTTCCCAGATTCTAAGTTCTACACTCTTGAGGCTGGTTCCTACCTGATCAGTGAACACACAAGGGAAAACAACAAAAAAAATTCCCCCAAGAGAAAGCCAGCAGTTTTCAGCTGCTTGTGTCCTTTCTTGGCTGCCAGAGTTCAAATGCTCACGTTTCCTCAATGGCTTGACCCCATTCCAAGTCCCCTGCACTTGACCTTTGACGTTCCCACATCTTGCTCTCGAGTGCCTGGTCCTTCTGGTCTACAATGAACTCACCCATAGGGCAGCTCTACTACTGGCCATGCCCTAGGTCCCCTCTAGCAGCATCTCTTCATCAGTTCCCCTGGGTCCTGTGTTCATCTTTGCCCCATCTTTGCCTACAGGTCTATCATCCTCCCCTGCTTGCCTGCCAGCATCCTGGATCATGCCTACAGCCAGGGTAAGACACCGACAGCAGATCAAGGGCTTGAAGGTCATTTATGCTGGGTTTATACAGACTGCTAACACTCCTCCTTCCAGTGTTTTACTTGCACTGAGAACCAAGAAGCTTAATCTCAGGCAAAAGTCCTGAATATATTCCCTCTTCTCAATCTGTTTCTCATAATTAAAGTTTAAAGGTAAGAAAATAACTTTTGATAGGATAATAACCTTTTTCATTAACATTTTTATATTTAATCCTCTTTTCCAGCAGACTGTTGATGAAACACTTTACCCACCAGGCCCAGTTCTTACATTATGATACTATTACCTACTACTATAAATATAGTTTGTTCCTTCCCAAACTTTTAATTATCCCTTTTATTTTGTTTCTACATTCTGTAGACATAGTCAAACAAAATGAATCTTGTAATTCTTGAGAAAGCAACACTGAGGTCACACTGTGCTGCCAGTCCCTGTTGAAAGGAAAATCTTCCCTGCATCTTTAAAGGACAACAGGGCTTGGAGAAGGGCTGAGCAGAAACACTGAGGCTACAATGGCTGAACCCCATGTTTCATTGGGAAATCCTCTCACTGTGGATGCAAAGGCCTCTGAACTACTCCCTGGTACAGGCCTGGGTTTTTACACTCTGACCTAAAGTAACTTGTTGTAATATGGCAAGTGAAGATATTTTTAATATTTATTCTGTGCTCCTTTGTCTACCATTCCTACTTAAATTCATTACCATACCTAATGCTATGCATATATTTTCACCACTGTAGACAGGTCATCACAGATTTTAGGTGTCTCAACAAATATGCTATTTTAACCAAAGGGTGGCAGACAAAAGTTTAATGGCCAATCTTCTCTCACTTCACAAGGATCAGAAGGCAGGACCAGAGGGAACAATTCAGTTATATTCAAGACCAACATAAAGAGTGATAATTCCTTTCATTCTTCAGAATCCCTTTTATTCATACAATACCCACCCCCATACCCCTACCAAAGTAGTTTCATTTAAGTATTGTAACAGTGACATTTTGGAAATATAGATTTTACATAACTCTTTTCCCTTCAAGCTAAGAATATAAGTCTAACTCTGAATTATATCCTATTGTAAGGAATACGAAAAGATTTGGGGAGTAAGGCAACCTTAACTTTTTGAAAGAAATTTTAAGCTAGATTAATACCACTCATCTCTGAAAGACCTCATTTCTCCTTCTTACTCTCCTGGTTTCTACTAGAATTTGTACCGTGAGCACCAAAATATATATCCTTTCCCCTCTTCTCAGTTTATTTTTTTACATTTTACTCCTAAAGCCCTAGGGCTCCAAAACTCACACTTAAAGCTAATATTGGAAAGAAAATATTCTGAAACAGAAAATTTAATGAAGTTTCTATTTTGAGATTTGAGGTGGCTTCATCATAATCTCTGTAGACCTTTGAGACTAGCAGATCTGAGATGACTGGAAGCTGGGGGAGGAAGAGGTAACTGACATGCCAGGCTCTGAGTAATGACTGGGGAGTCTCCCTGGTGACTATCAACCATGACCCAATGGAAAGCCCACTGTCAAGTCATAAATGAGACCTGAAGTCATCCTGGAGGCTCTCTTTCAAGCAGAAGTGATGCAATGGATCAGCTGGGTGCTCTTGGGAACTGCAATCAAAAGGCACCCATCAGACTCACTCTCCTTTGTAGACAACAGACACCTTGTACTTACTGGTCAACTTCCACTAAAACATAAATCTAGTCTGGCTTCAAGAATCAGATTTGGCTCTGAGGCATTGGAAAAGGATAAGAAGAACTCATGCCTATGATAATGAGTCTACGGTTAAGGTAAAGCCACTGTATTAAATATAAATGGCAAAAATTCAGATTGTATTTTGAGTGATTTCATGCTTTTATAGGGTAATAACTCTCTTCTTGTTTTCTAAAATATATGCTTTTACATTCAACATTCTGTCTTTACTGCTGAAAAGTAGGCCATCCTTTCCATAAAGGAAAACAAAACACTAACTTTACAAATTACATGCAGTGTGATAATGCAGGAGTCAGCAACCACCTGTGGAGCCTGCATTGTTCATGTTGACTGTTGGAGGGACAGCCACAAAATGTCACGTTCTGGCCTCACCCTTGCCACTTTCCACCTCATGTCCTCCTGTCCAGCCAGGTTGGCTCCTTACTGCTCTGAGAATTCCCTGGGAAAACCCTGGCCTGAGAGCTTCCACTGCTACCACTGCTTCATATCTTCCCCTACTTCTCTGCTTACCTCACTCTGGTGTCCTTTCTAAGTCCTTGCTGGAATGTCATTTTATCCCTGAGGCAGCCTCGTGGTACAATGGCCACAATGGCCATTGTACAATGGCCCTGTGGGAGGCCCACTGTGAAGTGATAAAGGAGAATACCCATGCTATCTGAATATGCAAATGCACCCTCCCTTGAGACCCCTGATCAAGGAGTCTCTCTTGAGACTCTTCTCTCCTTTCTTTGTCATTTATCTGATGCTGGGAGGGATTGGGGTCAGGAGGAGAAGGGGATGACAGAGAATGAGATGGCTGGATGGCATCACCAACTCAATGGACGTGATTTTGAGTGAACTCCGGGAGTTAGTGATGGACAGGGAGGCCTGGCGTGCTGCAATTCATGGGGTTGCAAAGAGTCAGACATGACTGAGTGACTGAACTGAACTGATGAACTGAACTGAATATAATATAAAATTTGCTTGTTAATTTTATTTTCTGTCTCTTCCCAATGTAATATAAACTCCACAAGGGAGGTATCTTTGCTAGTTTTATTCAGTCTGTATTCCCAAAACCTTGAAGAGTGGCAACCTCTCATAGTTGTTGAAGGGATAACTTGTTTCACTAGCAGTAGTATTTGGTTTGAATCCACTACGATTTGCTGACAACACGGGATGATGGAAATGGGAAACAATTCAAAAATAACTGCCCAATAAACTGAAAGTTTTGAATAATAGTTCCAATCAGTATGTAACTGATTTTTAAAGTATAACCCACATAAAAGAACACAGATTTAACTAAGACTTCCTGATTAGGAAGATAATGTTGAAAGCCACCCAATACAACCATATGATTAATATACCATGTTTCTTTTAGAGGCTGAATGTGAATTTTATGGGAGGAAGATTTGGATTGAGTTTGTACTTCCTTTAGTTCTGCATTGCTACCTACCTCAGAGAAGCTGTAAAGTCACCTCCGTAGCTTACAGAGGTGGCAGGTAAACTTTTTGAAAGTAGTTTTGTTGTTGTTCCATTAGCCTCTTGTCTCTTGTAATTATGTCCATCTCTTTAAATCTGGGATTACAAAGCATTTAATTCAGGCAGGTTAGCAAACTGCCTAAGGCTGTTCACTGGGAATTAAAATATGGTAGCCCAGCAACATCTTACATGGTCATCATTTCTAGATTTACTTCACCACAGAATTCCTCCTCTGTAGTATTTACCAGGTCACCAAAGAAATTGTGAAACAGAAAATTCCATGGTTTGCATTTGAATTTAATTTGGAATTGTTGAGTCGAGTGTCACAGTGCTGCTTCTAAGAGGTAAAACTCTAATAAGTAAAGTCTTATGAGCTCATTCAAAGAATCTCCTGCAGTGAGGAGTGCAAGAAAAAATCAATTTCTGCAGTTTTCAGGGTCACACAAATAATTCATAGCAGCTAAAAGGAGAATTTTGAAGTTGTTATTAAAAAAATCTACTGTTTCTTTACACAGATCACTTCCAATTACAAAGCATATCATTTTATGCCATAAAAACAGATTTTTGGGGGTAATTATATATTTTAATCTTCCTGTAAAGGACAGAAGTATTTGACTAATTGATATAAATACTATTTACTTTCCCAAGTCAGATGACTTCAAAATTTATTTCCTAAGTCTAAGTCTATTTTAAAAAGTATCTATTTTATGCAAAGACTCAGGTCACAGGAGGACAGAATATAATAGCTTATAGTAAAAGATGAGGGAAGTTAACTATCACAGTAGAAATTGTTAAAATGGTGTTAAGTGTCTACTTTATATGATCTATTGGCCTGAAATGAATATTTGAAGCAAACATTCTACAAAAGTCTAATTCTCTCAGAACTCCTTGTTTGGAAAAATGGAATCTAAAATTTCAGTTCTCAGTATGACTTTTCTAAACCATCCTAAACCATTTGGCATGTGTCTCCAAATCCTAATTTATAGCACATCATCTTGCTTAAAAGTAGCAAATGAAAATACAAATAAACACAATTGGGTAGGCTTCCCCTCAGAGTCCTTCTGACTTGTTGGTAAATATTCCTATTCCTGTTCCCATCCTTCCCTCTCACTTCAGTAATGATAACTTCTTTCTAATCCAGGGTGATCTCTCTGAATAGACTTGGAAACCCTGCAGCATCCTCAGAAACGCTAGTTCACCAGCTGTCCTCCTACTTTGTAGCCTCAAAATTTTCCAGAACTATGGATTCTAGTGTCTAAACATGGTCAAGTTTCCTCCATGTCAGCATCCCCCCAACAATAAAACTTGTACATCATTTCGCCCCCACGCCACTCTCTGACTCAAGACTTACAAAAGTGGATGAGGACACCAACTGGAACACTTTCTAAACAGACCTGATGGTTATGTAAACTCAGAGCTTGAGATTAAGGTTCATACCACAGGCTGGTCCCTGGAATTCAACACCTTTCTGAGATTTCAAGACATACGTGGTCACTGATTAGTCACTATTAGTCCAAATATCAAACCACTTATCTGTGAACCAAAATAGTTTCTTTTGCTTTCATAGGAGCAGTAGTAATTTTCTTAGAAAGAAAACAGTCTCCTATGTTTTCTTCTAATAATTTATACTTAAGTCTGATCTGTTTTGACATATTTTTGTATATGGTATGAGTTAAAGGTCTAAATGTTTTTTTTTTTTTTTTTGCATTTCTATTTCCAGCTGTTTTAGCACTATTGATTATCAATGAATTACCTTGGCACCTTTGAAAAGTTCCCCAGAATAATTTAAAGACAACATGTAATTATTTTTATGCTAGTAATTTTTTAAACTTTACATTTTATAATGGGGTATAGCTGATAGAAAGGGGCAGAGACCCCATAAGAGACTGAGCCAGACTTGCCTGTGAGTGTTTGGGAGTCTCTCATGGAGGCGTGGTTCCACAGAGGCCTGCCATAGGGTCAGGGGCATGGGAAGCCGCATTCCTGGGAGGTGAGGCATGTTGGCATAAGTCCTCTTGGAGGAGGTCACCATTAGGCCTAAGACGACACTATAGCCCTTCTGTAAAGAATACAAGACCCCAGGACTAGGCTGCCTCTGGCCAAACTACTTTGAGGGAGCACAACCTCATTCATCAGCAGAAAATTGGAAAGATTTACTGAGCACAGCCCCTCCCCTCCCATCAGAACAAGACCCAATTTCCCCCACAGCCAGTCCCTCCCATCAGGAAGCTCCCACAGTCCTCTTATCCTCATCCATCAGAGAACAGACAGAATGGAAACCACAATCACGGAAAAGTAACCAAAATTATAACAGACTTGTGTAACTCAATGAAACTATGAGTCATGCCACATAGAGTGACCCAAGACAGACTGGCAATGGTGCAGGGTTCTGACAGAATGTGGTCCACTGGAGAAGGGAGTGGCAAACCCCATCAGCATTCTCACCTTACAAACTGCATGAATAGTATGGAAAGGCAAAAGGATATGACACTGAAAGATGAACCTCTCAGGTCAGTAGGTATCCAACATGCTACTGGAAAAGAGAGGAGAAATAGCTTCAGAAAAATTACAGAGGCTGAGCCAGTGCTACGAAAAACAATATTGCATAGAAACCTGTAATGTTAGGTTCATGAATCAAGGCAAACTGGAAGTGGTCAAATAGGAGATGGAAAGAGTGAACATTGACATGTTTTAAATTAATTTATTTTTTAAAAATAAAAATCTAAGAAAAAAAATAAATTAATTTATTTTTTATTGAAGGATAATTGCTTTATAGAATTCTGTTGTTTTCTATCAAACTTAAACATGGATCAGCCATAGATATAGGAATTGGTGAACTAAAACAGACAGGAATGGGCAAATTTAATTCATATGATCATTATTTCTATTATTGGAGGCAAGAATGCCTTAGCAGAAATGGAGTAGTCCTCATAGTTGACAAAAGAGTCTGAAATGCAGTACTTGGGTGCAATCTGAAAAACAACAGAATGATCTCGGTTCGTTTCCAAGGCAAACCATTCAACATCACAGTAATCCAAGTCTGTGCCCCAAACACTAATGCCGGAGAAGATGAAGTTGAACTGTTCTATGAAGACCTACAAGACTTTCTAGAAAAAGCACCCCAAAAGATGTCCTTTTCATCATAGGGGACTCAGGTACAAAAGTAGGAACTCAAGAGACAACTGGAGTCACAGTCAAGCTTGGCCTTGGAGTACAAAATGAAGCAGGGCAAAGGCTAACAAAGTTCTGCCAAGAGAATTCACAGCTCATAGCAAATACCCTCCTCCCAAAACAAAAAAGACGGCTCTATACATGAGCATCACAAGATGGTCAATAATGAAATCAAATTGATTATATTCTTTGCAGCTGAATATGGAGAAGCTCTATACAGTTGGAAAAAAGAAGTCTGGGTACTGCAGCTCAGATTATGAGCTCCTTACTATAAAATTCAGACTTAAATTGAAGAACATAGGGAAAATCACTAGGCCATTCAGGTATGACCTAAATCAAATCCCTTACGATTATACAATGGAAGTGACAAATAGATCCAAAGGATTAGACTGGGTAGAGTGCCTGAAGAACTATGGACAGAAATTTGTAACATTGTACAGGAGACACTGACCAAGGCCTTTCCCAAGAAAAAGAATCGAAAAAAGGCAAAATGGCTGCCTGAAGAGGTCTTAACAAACAGCTGAGAAAAGAAGAGAAGGGAAAGGCAAAGGAGAAAAGGAAAGATATACCCATCTGAATGCAGAGTTTCAAAGAAGAGCAAGGAGAGATAAGAAAGATTTCCTAAGTGGACAATGCAAAGAAATAGAGGAAAACAATGGAATGGGAAAGACTAGAGATCTCAAGAAAATTAGAGATACCAAGGGAACATCTCATGCAAAGATGGGCACCATAAAGGACAGAAATGGCACGGACCTAACAGAAGCAGAAGATATTAAAAAGAGGTGGCAGGAATACACAGAAGAATTGAACAAAAAAAGGACTTAATGACATGGATAACCATGAGGGTGTAGCCACTCACGTAGAGTCAGACATTCACGATGTGAAGTCAAGTGGGCCTTTGGAAGAATTACTAACAACAAAGCTAGTGAAGGTGATGGAATTGCAGCTGAACTATTTCTGATCCCAAGAGATGATGCTGTTAAAGTGCTATACTCTATATGCCAGCAAATTTGGAAAACTCAGCAGTGACCACAGGACTGGAAAAGGTCAGTTTTCACTCCAATTCCAAAGAAGGACAGTGCCAGAGAATGTTCAAGCAATGTCACGATTTCACTCATTTCACATGCTAGCAAGGTAATGCTCAAAATCCTTCAAGCTAGGCTTCAACAGTATGTGAACCAAGAATTTCCAGATGAACAAGTTGGATTTAGAAAAGGCAGAGGAAGCAGAGATCAAATTGCTAACATCCATTGTACCATGAGTTGGTGATGGACAGAGAGGCCTGGTGTGGTGCAGTCGATGAGGTCACAAAGAGTTGGACATGACTGAGCGACTGAACTGAACTGAACTTATTGTACCATAGATAAAGCAAGGGAATTCCAGAAAAACATCTACTTCTGCTTCATTGACTATAATAAAGCCTTTGACTGTGTGGATCACAACTAACTGAGGAAAATTCTTAAAGAGATAGGAATATCAGACCACCTTACCTGCCTCCTGAGAAACCTGTATGAAGGTCAAGAAGCAACAGTTAGAACTGAATATGTAACAACAGACTGGTTCAAAATTGGAAAAGGAGTATGTCAAGGCTGTATATTGTCACCCGGCTTATTTAACTTACATGAAGAGTATATCATGTGAAATGTCAGTCTGCATGCCTCACAAGCTGGAATCAAGATTGCTGGGAGAAATACCAACAATCTCAGATATGCAGATGACACGACCCTAATGACAGAAGGGAAAGAGGAACTAAAGCACCTTTTGATGAAGGTGAGAGAGGAGAGTGAAAAAGCTGTCTTAAAACTCAACTTTCAAAGAAATGAAGATCATGGCATCTGGTCCTATCACTTCACGGTAAATGGATGGGAGAGAACTGGAAACAGTGACAGACTTTATTTTCTTGGGTTCGAAAATCACTGAAGATGGTTACTGCAGCCATGAAATTAAAAGATGCTTCTTTCTTGGGAGAAAAGCTATGACAAACCTAGACAGGGTATTAAAAATCAGATACATCACTTTGCCAACAAAGGTCCTTATAGTGAAAGCTATGGGTTTTCCAGTAGTCATGTATGGATGTGAAATTTAGACCATAATGAAGGCTGAGCACCAAAGGATTAATGCTTTTAAATTGTGGTCGTGGAGAAGACTCTTGAGAGTGTCTTGGATAGCAAGGCCATCAAACAAGTCAGTCCTAAAGAAGATCAGACCTAAATACTCTTTGGAAGGACTGATGCTGAAGCTGAAACTCCCATACTTTAGCCTCCTGATGTGAAGAGCCAACTCATTGGAAAAGACCCTGATTCTGGGAAAGATTGAGGGCAGGGGGAGAAGGGGGTGACAGAGGATAAGATGGTTGGATGGCATCACTGACTAATGGACATAAGTTTGAGCAAGCTCCAGGAGATAGTGAAGGTCAGGGAAGCCTGGCGTGCTGCAGTCCATGGAATCACGGAGAGTCAGACAGAACAGAGCAAAAGCATCGCTGATTAGTAATGTTGTGTTAGTTTCAGGTGTACAACAAATTGATTCAGTTATATATATATACATATGTCTATTCTTAACCCTAAAAAATAATTATGTTTTATAAAACAAGGACCTACTCTATAAGACATAATTATTTTTGTGTATTATTATGTCAGAGAGCTGCAGATTTTAGTAAGTGTTTTTTATAACAGATTAATTAATAATGTATTAAAATGACACATTGTTATGTGAAAAAAATCTTAAAAACAAAATGTATATACAAATCTGGAGCATAACATACCAAAATATATGCACCAAGGTTATTGAGTTTTGACTATATAGTGGATATTTTTACTTTTATTTTTATATCTAATTGCATTTTCCTTCATAAATGTACATATAAATTATAATAAAATTTTGGAATTTTATTCATTAAACTTGTGAAACAGATTCCTGAGTTATAACTCTATTTAATGCTAAAATTGGAAGAAATAATCACATAAATAAATGAAACATTGTACATCAACAGAAAAGTGGAAAATCTGGTAAAAAGTACCTTACAATTTTCTAAAACAGTATCAGATTATATTTGACAGTTTCATTGCTAAATTGAATAATCTCAAAGGAATAGACAGAATTTTAGAGTTAAACCAAAAGTTTGCAACAGACTATATCCTTAAAAAGAAAAAAGAAAAATAATTAATAAATGATTTAGGCATACAATTATATTGTGTGATCCCACCCAATTTTAATGCTGAACTTTCTACATGCTCACTGATGATCAAGGACTTTCTGCCAGAACCTGAGTGAATGAAAAACATCAATGGATAGCAATTGATTGTTTTTAAAGATTGTCCCCCTAGATTTTAAGGTAGAAAGATAAAAACGACAACTATGAACAGTTCTATTTCTTTATCCTTTTCCTTATTTTTTTTTTTTTAATAATAATTTTGGCAGAGCGGAACTTGCCTTTTCAGGAACTTCTTATTTTACATTCATAATATCAGTGATGCAAATAATCTTGCAAGTCTGTGACTGTGTGTGAGTGTGAGTATGTTCCATGACTATGGCATTATATAGCACGACTCTAAGAAAAACTTAAGCATGGCAAAAAATATAATTAGTACCAAGTGGGAGTAGTGTAAGAGCTAAAAAAGCTACGAAGGAAAGTCACATTCAATTCAAGTCCTGTCTAAAGCTTGCTTTCGGGTGATTTCTGATAGTTGGAACACTCAAGTTGTCTCCAAATTTTTCAAATGATTAACAGTGCTTCATAAAACACTCTGTATGCTGCATTTTTTTCTTCCTTATTTCTCAATAGAGGTTCACATGTTGTGTTTAGAAATTACAGATAAATAACAGCCCAATCTAGTATATCTCAAAGATATTTCTAATAGAGATGCCTTTCCTTTTCCCATTATAATAATGGTTCTTAACATGCAGTATGTGGTAAAATAAAAATGGGTGGACATGATTTCCCAAACTGGTGTTAGCATAAGATATAAAATGATGGCCTAAAATACTTGGTTCAAAGGGCAATCTATGAGATTGAGTTGAAAAAACAATGTTCTTTTAATGTTCAAAATACTCAAGAATAGTACAGTTTTAATAAACAGGAATCCCCTAAGAAGAAAGCTTCAGACAACATGTAAATTGAATATGAAGACTAACATCAGCTTTTCTGCTTTGCTTCTTTAGCCCTGCCTCTATATCCACCTGGCCATCAAATGCCACTTGGAAAAGTCGCGTGAACCCATCTTTCAGTAGTTTACTGTGTATTATATGTAAAGAACCTTAGTAACAGGAAAGGGAAAGGCAGCTGCATTAGAAATATTCTTTGAGGTATACACTAGAGTACATTGCTACTTGTCTGAAATTTCTCAGCGTAGCATGCTCACCTCAATTAAGGAAGGAAAAATGCAGCATACAGAAGATGCACCAGAGTGTTTTATAGGGCACTGCTAATATGTTGGGTAAAGAGGAGACAACTTAAGTGCCTGTAGATAAAAGATTATTGAAGTAAATTATAACACACCTTTATGGTAGCATACCCTCCAAATATTAACTATAATGTGGCAAAAGAATGCTTATTGACATAAAAAAAAATAAAACTTTGTATAGTCTTGACTTACATGTGGGTGGTAAAATAAGGAATGATTTTTAAATTTTTTTCTTTTATTTACCTAGATTTTAAAAAAGGGATGATATGGGGAGGGAGGTGGGAGGGAGGGTTCAGGATTGGGAACACGTGTACACCCGTGGCAGATTCATGTTGATGTATGGCAAAACCAATACAATATTGTAAAGTAATTAGCCTCTAATTAAAATAAATAAATTTAAATTAAAAAAAACACTTTATATATAAAATTAGAAGATGAGAAGATGCTCATCTGAACCTTAGAGCACAACTACTGAAATGATACTTTTGAAAAACACATATGACAGAGGCTTTATCCATCAGAGGGCAGCTCCTGTTAGCAAGGTTTCTTGTCCAAACTACTGGGCATGTGCAGCGGAGATCAGTCAAGGTTGACAGCTTTCTACTGTGTTAAGACTGTTTAACTTTACACAGTGTCTGATCTGGATTGCTAGGATGAGAATGTAGTAAAATTTTAATGCAACTAATAAGAATATTGTATATGTTGTGTGCATGTGTGCCAAGGCACTTCAGTCGTGCCTGACTCTGTGTGACCCCTGGACTGTAGCCCTCCAGGCTCCTCTGTCCATGGGATTCACCAGGCAAGAATACTGGAGTGGGTTGCCATGTTCTCCTCCAGGGGCTCTTCCTGATCCGGGATTTGAACCCTCGTCATTTACGTCTCCTGCACTACCAGGCAGTCTTTACCACTAGCACCGCCTGGGAGGTCATTGTATATGCTATTGTCTTAAAATGGGCTTCCCCGGTGGCTCAGACGGTAAAGCGTCTGCCTGCAGTGCGGAAGACCTGGGTTCAATCCCTGGGTTGGGAAGATCCCCTGGAGAAGGAAATGGCAACCCACTCCAGTACTCTCTTGCCTGGAAAATTCCATGGACTGAGGAGCCTGGTAGGCTACAGTCCATGGGGTCGCAAAGAGTCGGACTGAGCAACTTCACTTCATTATCTTAAAATAGGCTCATTTAGAAAGGGTGTTTTTATGATACTCAGAAACACTGTAACTATAGAAAGACAAAATATAATATAAGGCAACATTTGGGTATAATGTAAGGCTACAAAATTTACTTTCACTATTTCACTTCATAGCTGCTGCTAAGTCACAACATGTGAACTGAATATGAATCAAACACTTCACTCGTGTCTAACTGTTTGCGATCCCATGGACTGATGCCCACCAGGCCTCTCTGTCCCTGGGATTCTCCAGGCAAGAATATTGGAGTGGATTGCCATTCCCTTCTCCAGAGGATCTTCCTAACCCAGGGATTGAACCCATCTCGCTTTTGTCTCCTGTACTCACAGCCAGGTTCTTTACAACTAGTGCCATCTGGCAAGCCCATTTCACTTCATATAATAATAATAATAATAAATGAAAAAGTACAAACCCTATTTTAAAATTTTATCTATTTTCCCCAAATATACTAGCTGAGAGCTCTACATTTTAGTTCAAGAAATGTTCTAACTTGCCTCCAGACATACCTCTCAGGGCTGAGTACATTATATCTGTATGACATGGGCATTGGCCTAGACACAAGGATTTAAAATGTAGACAAGCATATCCTAACACCATGCTATTGTCTTGTTGCCCGGAAAAGTCTATTCTTGATTAAGTCCTGTTACTGCTCTCACTTTGCTCCAAATAACAGATGGTTGGAAACGGTAAGCCAGCACCGCTCGTCACTCGTGTTCCAGTGGAACAATCGCGTGCAAGGGGAAATATGGGAAGGGAACACAGCTCACAGAGCTGCAGAGACAACCTAGTTCCCCTCTTCATCTTGCAGATGAAAAGCTGAACTGCATGGATATTAAGTGCCTTCTATCCCCTTTCACAGAACCTTTCAGCAGAAAAGTCCAAAATACTACTTTGAAACACTCCCCATGTTGCATTCAAAGCAATGTGCTGTGTGCAACACACATTTGCAATCTCTGTGAATATAAAGTGACCGATCCTGGCATATATTCTTTTGTAATGCAAAAGTGAATGGCAGAAACATGAAGGGGAAATATGATGGTAATTGTATGAGGCCACTATTTCTTTTTCTTTCCTTATTAGTGGGTCCATCAGGTCTGCCTCCTGAAGAAAGTTGTCCTAGTTATACCAGTCTTTGAAAGTGCCGTGAATGCTTTGAACCATTGTACTTATATTAGACAAATCGTTTGACCAAAAAAAAACACATTGAGTTAAAATCTCATTTGGGCTATTGAGGTTAATCATAATCCATTAAGATTTTTAATATATACTAAAAATGTAAACTAATGACTCTGCTGAAATCACAAAACCGCTTAGAGTGCCTGATTCAAAGATAAGTCATCCTAAACTCCTTGAGAGGCTGCTTCACAGATGGTCCCAGTGCTTGGGAGGAAGGAGCCCTGTGGGGGCACTTAGGAAAGGGGGTCTTTATCTGAGTGGGAGAGTAGTGTTTCCGTATTTCAGCACTGTGGCTGACTTGCAGATGAAGCCATCATCTCTGCTGAATACCAGAGATCATTTGAATCGTGTGGAAACATCAATATGTTAACATTTGACCAAACAACCTGCAGTTTTTTTCATACTGTCAAAATGAACATCAAGTAAAAAAGAAGATCTACTTTAAGGGAAAAAATTAACATTTTCTCTCTGAATTTGCAAGATGAAGAGAATTGTGCCTTATATTAGTTTTTGCTCTTCATTGATGGAAAACATGTTAAGAATAATTAAATTGATTTCTAAATGACATATACTGTTAACAGCGTCATGTTTCACAATAGATATTATTCAAAATATGCATGTGGCTAAGGCACACCGTTACTTCTAAAATGTATTGGTGTTTCTTCCTGTTGGAAAGCATGTCCTGAACAGTGATCTCTGGAACAGAAATTATGGCAAACAAAAGAACTTTGCTAAACCACATTTAAACTGTTAGGAAAAGTCAAAGCAAGTTGATTTGTATGTTGAAGCCTCGGTGAAATGCTATTTCCATTTATTTTTAGAATTCCACTGATAATTAAAAGAAACCGTTATTTCAAGTTTTTAAAATGTAAATACACTAAGAGACACCCAAGAGACAGCTACTGCTTTAAACAGTCATTGCATAAGAATTCTGTTACAGCCCAGCCAGCTCCAGGCAACAGGGAAACACCGCACTACGGGAACTTGAAGAAACCCCAACACAAATGATGTCAGAGCCCTACGTACACCTCACTCCCAGGAGGATCCTAAAAAACCCAGAGCAGTGAGAGGTGCCCTCCTCTTTCCAAAGCGCTTGCAATCTGAATGCTGTTCCTTTGAGGAGCAAAATACGCAGCTTGGCGCCTGCTAGCATGGCTGCACCATGACTGTTGACTTGCCCACACCCAACCTCTACTCTCTCCCCTTCCAGAACCCTGACTCATAAACATGCAAGCCAACACCTATTTTACTTTATTTTCTATTTTTAAAATAACACATCTTGTTTTAAAAAACATCCAATAATACATCTTTATCGGATGTGTTACAATATTGCTTCTGTTTTATGCTTTGGTTTTTTGTCCTGTGGGGTCTTAGCTCCCTGACAAAGGATTAAACCAGCACCCCTTACATTGGGAGGCAAAAATCTTAATTACTGGACTGCCAGGAAGTCCCTAAACACCTATTTTAAATCCTCATTTTTCCTATTTCTGGCTTCCCTTGTGGCTCAGCTGGTAAAGAATCTGCCTGCAATGTGGAAGACCTGGGCTCAATCCCTGGGTTAGGAAGATCCCCTAGAGAAGGGAAAGCTACCCACTCCAGTATTTCTGGCTTGGAGAATTCCATGGATTGTATAGTACATGGGGTCACAAAGCGTCGGACACGACTGAGCGACTTTCACATTTCCTATTTCAACGCAAGCTTACAAATGTACAATATTTCAACTTGAACTTGTAAAGCATGTAAGTTCTGTTATGTCTTTAAAGTGATGGGACCATTCGAAGGATATTCTTATCTTTAAACATTATCATGAATTCTGAAAAACCAGTTGCCCAAAGGTTTGAATATGTCCTTTTTATGGTTCTGATGTGACAGGGCTTACATGTGATCACAGCTTATTGACAGCCTATCTGAAAAAGAGACTGACTATTCATTTTTAGAACTATCTTTGTCATGACATTGTTGTCCATGTATCGAGGTTTTACATTTCTCTCTTGTTTAACCTTCTTTCCTGAAGATTTCTAGAGTGTCTTTTTGGAAAGTAGGAGTGGAGAAGTTAATATTTTGTTTGTTCAACTGAGAATGGAATAAAAATGGATTCTTTCCATGTCCCAGAAGAGACTGGAACCACATTGTCCCATCACCAACAGAAGATCTTCTACCACGGGAGACAGCCCAAATTTGTTAAGAGATGAACACTTCTGGACTGGTTCAGAACATAGATGCCACATGAGGCCAATGGCTAAAGGTTGGTGATGTGGCTCATATCAACACTGAACCACTTTATTTTAACTGAGGCAGCCAAGGTCTCACAAACCGCCCCACAACAGCAATGATGGGGTGAAAATTGTTTCCTTCCCAAGAAGATAGGAACATAAAAAGCCCACTGTTGACCTGCCAAAGCATTGCTTCAAAATTCAAACCATCATGCAGGTTTTGCTAATACACTATGTAAATAGGTTACTTGCTTCTATTATTTTTAACTCTTGGAGTTCTTTTCCTCTAACTCTGCTCAGAGTGACAAATTAAACACTGTGCTTTAGAATGTCAGAAACCCTGGATTACATTTCTCGTGACGAGAATACCGAAGTGTTTTTAGAATCCCTGACTCTTTTTTTGTGCCTGCCTATACCCGCCCCCAAATGCCACCGAATCCTGACAGTCACTCCCTTCTCCATGCCACCTGCTCCCCGCACACCCACCCACGGGCTGCTAAAATTTTCCTGTCACCTCATCCACATGCCAACCTAGAAGACTGACTGCATCCCTACTTCCTCACCTCCAAATTGCCTTCAGAATAAGGAAGCAAACATATGGAACTCAGACTGCCAAGGGGCTGATGATGGCCAAGGGTTGTTGACCAGAAAGCTGGGAAATACTTTATTGTCCTCATGAGCCATTTTCTAAGAATCCCAGCTGTTGTCTCAGGTTCCCCATGAGATACTTACTCAGAGACATCAGTTGCTAGGAGAAAGTTCAAGGCTAAGATGCATTTATTGATCTAAAAGCAGACTTGGAAGATACAACATTTCCCTAGCCCATTAGAAATTCCCATGCTGGCCACTTCCATTTTTAGCCTAAGAAAAGCTTTTTATGTGAGTGACAGCTTCAGATTGTTTCAGCCTGTTTGTATCTACAAGAAGGATGGTTTTGGTAGAATATATCTAGATTCTACTTCCTCTTTAAAGGACCATTCACCTAATATACAGCCCACACTGTGTTAAACATGTGATCACTGCTAATACAGATATTATAATTTGCTCTGATGCCCAGTTATCAGGCATCAGGAATTGTCCATGGTTTTATTGGATTTATCTCAATGACTCACAGAACTGAGACTGGAGGGAGACCTGATTGTTTGGAGGCTTCTCATGTGAGCTACAGACAGAGCTTCGAGGTCAGGAACTATGCTTCTTTGTCTTTGTAGGCATCTATCAAAACACATGGTTCTCAGTTCAGGCGAGCTCAGTTATGCATACTCACCACACATATACACATCTGTGGGCATAGGAATGGGAAGGGTTTCCCACAGCAGACACACTTGGCATCATTGCACATCAGGAAGTCATTCTTTTCTCTGTTGCTTGCTCCAATCAACTCCTCTTTATCAACAACTTTTGAAAAATGAAGAGAATTATAATCTAAATTCAAGCTCTTACATTGAAAACAAGTAATCAATAGGCCTTCTGAGTTATGAACTTGGGTCTTCACACCTGAAATTACTTTTACTCTTTGGCAGGGACCACAGGTCTCACAGATATGCTAGGAGACCAACACAGAAGAAATTTGTTTAGAATGTGTTACATAAATTGTTAGCAAAATGTTGTGAATTTGAGTACTTCAGGAACACAAATGCAAGCTATCTTTTGCCATTCAGTGGATTATATTGAGTTTGAATCTACAGAATAACAGCTATCTACTTGTTTAGCTTGGCTTCCCTGGTGCCTCAGTGGTAAAGAACCCACCTGCCAATGAAAGAGACATGGGTTTGATCCCTCAGTTGGGAAGATTCCCTGGAGAAGGAAACGGCAACCCACTCTAGTATTCTTGCCTGAGAAATCCTACAGAGAGAGGAGCCTGGTGGGCTACAGTTCCTGGGGTCACAGAAGAGTCAGACATGATTGAAAAACTAAACAACAATAACTTGTTTAGTTAATTTTCAAGGATGTGGAGTCTTGCTTTGTTTAAAAAAAAATAACTTTCTACCCCAAAGTATGACTTGGTCTTTTCTATCCCAAAGCGTTACTGAGCTAAATATAGTCAGCCTCCTTTGTGACTCTTCTGGAATTTAACACACTGCAGCCACTAATTTTGGAAACGTATCCCCAAATGTTCTAGATATAAACCTCTAATTGGAATGATCAGAATTACAGTGTGAAGATACTCTTTTTCTCTTTCCCACAAGGGACTACTTGAGCCTCTTGGGACATCACCAAAGAACCTGAATGCTTACAATGTTTTCTTCCTGTGTGTGTGTGTGTGTGTGTGTGTGTGTGTGTGTGTGTGTTTTAATCTCTAAAAGGACTGTATAACTTCAAAAATTCAAATACTAATTTCTTACTCAGTCAGTCAGTTCAGTCTCTCAGTCACATCTGACTCTTTGCAACCCCATGGACTGTAGCACGTCAGGCCTCCCTGTCCATCACCAACTCCCAGAGGTTACTCAAATTCATGTCCATTGAGTTGGTGATGCCATCCAACCATGTAGTCCACTGTTGTCCCCTTTTTCTCCTGCCTTCAATCCTCCCCAGCATCAAGGTCTTATTAGAATTCTAATAAGTCAGCCTTTCACATCAAGTGGCCAAAATGTTGGAGCTTCAGCTTCAGCATTAATCCTTCCAATGAATATGCAGAATTGATTTCCTTTAGGATGGACTGGTTTGATCTTCTTGCAGTCCAAGGGACTCTCAAACGTGTTCTCCAACACCACAGTTTAAAAGCATCAATTCTTCAGCGCTCAGAGTTCTTTATAGTCCAAATCTCACATCCATACATGACTACTAGAAAAATCATAGCTTAATACAGACCTTTGTCAGCAAAGTAATGTCTCTGCTTTTAAATATGCTGTCTAGGTTTGTCATAGATTTTCTCCCAAGGAGCAACTTTCTTTTAATTTCATGTCTGCAGTCACAATCAGCAGTGATTTTGGAGCCCAAGAAAATAAATTCTGTCATTGTTTCCCCATCTACTGGCCAGGAAGTGATGGGACCAGATGCCATGATCTTAGTTTTTTGAATGTAGAGTTTTGAGCCAGCTTTTTTCACTCTCCTCTTTTACTCTAATCAAGAGGCTTTTTAGTTCCTCTTCACTTTCTGCCATAAGTGTGGTGTCATATGCATATCTGAGGTTACTGATATTTCTCCTAGCTATCTCGATTCCAGCTTGTGCTTCATTCAGCCTGGCATTTCATATGGTGGACTCTGCATAGAACTTAAACAAGCAGGGTGACAATATACAACCTTGATGTACTCCTTTCCCAATTTGGAACCAGTTTGTTGTTCCATGTCCAGTTCTAACTGTTGCTTTTTGACCTGGATATAGGTTTCTCAGGATGCAGGTAAGGTGGTCTGGTATTCCTATCTCTTGATGAGTTTCCCACAATTTGTTGTGATCCACACAGTCAAAGGCTTTCCTACTGGGAGAGGCATTTCCTACTGGAAGGGGCATATTTTTCTAATTAATCCTGAAAAAATGAAAGAAATTCAAGGCTAAATCTCCAATATGGTATCATTGAAAGCAATAGGAGAGGAATTTGGGTTGTCCCCTTTGATTGGTGAAGTTGTAGGATGGGGGACTATTACTTTTTAAAAAATAAAAACAGCAATTTATACAATGCTGAGCATCAAATATTTTCTAAAATCATAAAATCTATACCTAAATTGAAGCTTTTAATCCCATTCTTAATCACATCTACTCAGACTGGGGTTGGGACATTAATTTCACTATTTGTGGGTATCTGAGGAGTAACAATATCAAGGCCAATAACAAGTCAACAAGAAGTCACCCTTATTAGATCTTGATCGGTGTCAGGCACTGTTAGATGTTCCCTACAGATCTGTTGTTTTGTTTAGTCACTAAGTCATGTCCAACTCTTTTGTGACCCTATGGACTGTAGCCTTCTAGGCTCCTCTGTAGGTGTGCTATGCTAAGTTGCTTCAGTCATGTCTGACTCTATGGGACCTTATGGACTGTAGCTTGTCAGGCTCCTCTGTCCATGGGATTCTCCAGTCAAGAGTACTGGAGTGGGTTGCCGTATTCCCATGTAATTCCTACCCCAGTTTTTTATGGCACTCTCATAACCATGACCCCTTTCTACAGATGAAAACACGAAGTACAGAGAGGTTACTTGGTGAAAATAAAACAGCCAGTTTATTGTGAAGCAAGAAGCATGGCTGTTAGCTCTTAATCGATGATGGCTAACTGATTGAACTTCAACAATATGTGAACTGGGAACTTCCAGATGTTCAAGCTGGATTTAGAAAAGGCAGAGGAACCAGAGATCAAACTGCCAACATCTAGTGCATTATTGAAAAAGCAAGGAAGTTCCAGAAAACCATCTATTTCTGCTTTATTGACTATGCCAAAGCTTTTATGTGGATCACAATAAACTATGGAAAATTCTGAAAGAGATGGGAATACCAGACCACCTGACCTCCTCTTGAGAAATCTCTATGCAGGTCAGGAAGCAACAGTTAGAACTGGACATGGAACGGCAGACTGGTTCCAAATAGGGAAAGGAGTACGTCAAAGCTGTATATTGTCACCCTGCTTATTTAACTTATATGCAGAGTACATCATGATAAACACTGGGCTGGGTGAAGCACACACAAGCTGGAATCAAGATTGCCAGGAGAAATATCAATAACCTCAGATATGCAGATGACACCACTCTTATGGTAGCAAGTGAAGAAGAACTAAAGAGCCTCTTGATAAAAGTGAAAGAGGAGAGTGAAAAAGTTGGCTTAAAGCTCAACATTCAGAAAACTAAGATCATAGCATCTGGTCCCATCACTTCTTGGCAAATAGATGGAAAAACAGTGGAAACAGTGGCTGACTTTATTTTGGGGGGCTTCAAAATCACTGCAGATGGTGATTGCAGCCATGAAATTAAAAGAAACTTACTCCTTGGAAGGAAAGTTACGACCAACCTAGACAGAATGTTAAAAAGCAGAAACATTACTTTGCTAACAAAGTTCCATCTATTCAAGGCTATGATTTTTCAAGTGGTCATGTATGGATGTTAGAGTTGTACTATAAAGAAAGCTGAGCGCCAAAGAACTGATGCTTTTGAACTGTGGTGTTGGAGAAGGCTCTTGAGAGTCCCTTGGACTGCAAGGAGATCCAACCAGTCCATCCTAAAGGAGTTCAGTCCTGGGTGTTCATTGGAAGCACTGATTTTTGAAGCTGAAACTCCAATACTTTGGCCACTTTATGGGAAGAAATGACTCATTTGAAAAGACTCTGAATCTGGGAAAGATTGCAGACGGAAGGAGAAGGGGACAACAGAGGATGAGATGGTTGGATGGCATCACTGACTCAATGGACATGAGTTTGGGTGAACTCTGGGAGTTGGTGATGGACAGAGAGGCCTGGCATGCTGTGGTTCATGAGGTCGCAAAGAGTCGGATACGACTGAGTGACTGAACTGAACTGGTTGAATACAGTAAGTAATTAGTGATACTGGAAGTTGTTAGTGATGGTCGATAACACCTAGGCCAGTGCATTTAAACAAGATATTGAAGTCAATTAATTTCTTCTTCTTAATTACTTCACAGCTATGCATGTTGATACCTTTGTAGAAGAGAAAGAATATACCCTCATATTCACATTCCTCTTAGCACAGGACCAAGAGCTGGAAGATGTAAGATCAGTTTCAGCTTATTTACCTGCTAACTTTTTAACTTATCAATAGTTACTTAACATTAAAAGCTGTGGTCCTATTCCTTAACTGTAACAAAGATTATTTAAGGATATTCATATCCCTTGAGCTCCAAATTCCTAGAATTCTATAAACTCTAGATATGTGTTCTATCTGATAATGAAAAATAATTTTACACAGTTTCCTAGTTTTAAAGGAACATATTAGAAACCTAAATATGGAACAGATATTGTTCAAGGAAAGAATAACTTTTGAGAACTGACAAAAATATTTCCATAGTTGCCCAGTCTGAGAAACACTGATTCAAAAATATCATTTTATACAATGAAAATGTGAATCATCTCTGAAAAAGAGAAATTTAATCTCTATCACTAATAAACAGAGTTGCCAGATTTAGCAAATAAATATGGACTATACCCACCCATTTAAATTGAAATTTTAAATAAACAGTGAATAACTTCTTAGCACACCCTGTATCCTTGCCTGGAGAATTCCATGGACAGAGGAACCTGGCAGGCTACAGTCCATGGGGTCTCAAGAGTCAGACATGACTTAGTGACTAAACCACCACCACCACACTGAGGGATGTGCATTTTCATATAAACATGTGCTATCCTAAAATGTTTAGGGATGTACTAAAATCTAGGGACATACTTACAAATTATTCATCATTTATCTGAAATTTAAATTAAACTGGGCACCTGTATTTTATCTGGCAAATCTACTGGTAAATGACTCACCTGGTTGAGGTGAAAACATGAAACCCAAAGAAAATAATTAGGACTTATGAACCACTGAGCATGCATCTGAGTGAGAAATGCTAGCTAGCCTAAGGTATCAGCTCTTGTTCCTCAAATTCCTGTACCTACCCAATACCAAGTTATAACATCATACATATATACAAAAAGACTAACCTACATTTCTGGTTCCTGTTCAAACATGCTACAGACAGTAGAATCTTTTAAAAAATCTTCTATAAACCAGCCCTCACAGGGTTGTTGTTCTTTAATACTCTGATGAGTTTTCTTTAATGATGACAATACTAGTAGAAAGGAAGTGGCCATGAAAGGTAAAAACAAAAGCATCTGGCTGTTTTGGAGGGAAGAGACAGTCCACAGAATTTGGTATTGAAAGGAGACATGTGATATAAGGACTAAAGCATGTAAGCCTAGACCTGAGTGATGGTTAGGAACCCAGTTCATATAATTAGGTAATTAACATGGACATATTATATGCCCCAGATAGGGCAAGAAATCACATCTAGTGGACAAAGTATCCGTGCAAAGCCCTAGCCTGCCTGCTGAAGGCAGCATAACCCACACAACTTTCCTCTGGATGGTAAATGTCTGGAGGGTAGCCAAGCACCTGTGACGAAAAACTGTGAATCTAGGATGGATATGGTAAAAAGCAGCAGCCTGCAAAAGACAGCAATCAGTTACCAAGATGCAAGAGAGTTAGGCCAGCCTGGAATGTTCCTTTCCTGTTTTTTTAAGACAAATTTTTGACTGAAGTATAGTCGATGTACAATATTAAATGTTACAGGTGTACAGCATAGTGATTCACAATTTTTAAATGTTATAGTCCATTTATAGTTATAAAATATTGGTTATATTCTCCAGGCTGTACAATATTTCCTTGCAGCTTATTTGACATCTAATAGTTTGTACCTTTTAATCCCATTCTCCATACTGCCCCTCCCCACTTTCCCTTCCACACTGGTAACCACTAGATTGGTCTCTGTATCTGTCAGACTGCTTCTGTTTTGCTACATTGCTGCATTACTAGTGTGTTGGACTTTTTAGATTTCACATGCAAGTGATACTATGATATTTGTCTTTCTGACTTACTTTCACTTAGTATGATGATCTCTAGTTGCGTTCATGTTGCTGAAAATGACATTATTTCATTATTTTTATCACTAATATTTTATTAGTCATAAAATACCATTCCATGGTATATATACATATATTTATGTATACATACTTTCTTTTCTTCACCATCCACCTGTGTTTTTTCCATCTCATTACTTTAATCATTTTGTCAAAATAATCTAAACATGAGTACATACATGCTTAATTTTTATAAGAATGTACAGCATTAAATTCCCTGAGACACAACCAAAAATGTCTTGAAATGTATTCAATGCAATTATTCACCATACTAATTACCATGGACATGGCTCCCTTCCCTGATACGTAAGGTATGTGACTAAAAAAATATATGGGAGATATATATATATATATATATATATATGATATTTATAATTATATATTATACATAAGCATATATATTTTCATACTGTTGATAGGCATGTTGTTCCATGTCTTCCATGTCACTTCCATGTCTTCCATGTCACAGCAGCTACTGTGGACAGTGCTGCTGAAACATTGGCTTGCATGTATCTTTTCAAATTAGAGTTTTTGTTTTTCTCAGGCTTATCTCCAGGAGTGGAGTTACTGGGCTATCTGGTAGCTTTTTGCAAAACACCCACATTGTTTTCCACAGTGGCAGCACCAATTTACATTGCCACCAACAAGTGTGTTCTTTTCCTTGTTCACTTCCTGGGAAATGCCTACTTAGCTCACAGGACCCAAACTCTGTGTCTCACGGGAAATCTTTCTTCACCATTTGTCTGTCCATCTGCACAAATCCTCACAGGCCTACTCAGCTGACTCTTCATTAGGACTCCGTAGACCTGTTTACCCCCTTGCTGCACCCACAGAGCTAGTGCTATATTATCAGATGGAGCTGGGAATCTGCATGTCTGCTTTCCCTAAAAGGCAAGAATGATTTCATTTGACGTCAGGAGCTGTGCCCCTCCGGAGTATCCTGAGACCATTCTGAATGAATGCACAAAAACGGAAGTGCTCACATGACCGACGAGAGAAATAATCAAAGATGTTTTATTCAGATTCACCTCTCCTCTGCTCCTCCGCTTCACATTAGGAATGTGTTTTACACATTTTATTTTTAAAAATTCTAATTTTATTCTTAAGGAGTTGGGGTGAAATCTGACTGAAGTGCAATAAAGCATTTCTACTCACAGAAGAGTTATACCAATAGAACTCCTCTGAAACAAGCCCTCATGAATAAATGCAAATCCACAATGTTGTAAGAGTATCCTGTCTCCTCTTCCCAGATACCATTTCCAGTGAAAATGAAAAAAGCCCAGGACCCTAGGGTAAGCAGACTCCAAACCCACCCCTGCAGGAACAAAATGGTCTTTAGAGAGAGTTCTGGAAGCTGGGGTCCCCTGAGGGGTCTGGGTGTGCATCGTGAAACAACAAAGGAAGATCCTGAATCAGTCACAATGTGCTCTGGCTGGCAGCCAGCTCTGTGCTTTCCTCTTTGTCTCCCATCCTGGTCTTTCTGCTTAATTCAAGATGGTTTGTCATGTTTTTAATACCACACAGAAATGCCCTAATGCAGACCCATATTTCCAACATGCCTCCAAGACTCATTCCTGCACGCTCCATCCCTCCCCTAGCCCCTCCTGCCCCTTCTCCTCCCTCCCTCCCTCCCTCCCTTCCCCGTCTGGCTCCCCCTGACATCACTCTATAACCGATTACACTTGACACCTCGTTTTCTCCCCACCTCCTCTCCTCCAATACAAGCCTCCTTGGTCTCCAAATGGGACCCTTTACAGAGGACTCCCTCGGACACATCCCTCATGGTTTGCTATTAAAACCAATACTTTACACTGTATCATCAAACACTGGCTCATTGATTCTCATCATTGTATATGTGGTTGTTCTTCTTTCCATCTCTATTATTATAACTTCAAAGGCAAAGTCTTTCTCTTCTATTCTTTTTTGTCTTCTTTGATAACAAAGTATATGGCTCTGTACCTAGTAAGTGTTCAAGTAACAAGCATGTGAGTAATAAATGATGGTAGTGGAATATGTAGATGTTAAAGTTTAAGGATTTCTGAATTTTACCCAAATGCATCATCTAGACCTGCAAAGCAGGTCTCACCTCTGCCTGGCTGGACCATCAAGCTGTTAAGATTTGTGTTTATTGCTTCCTGTTTGTCCATAGGAATCTTGTGCCTGTTTAATTATTTCCCCCAGAATTTAGTTTACACCAGTTCAAGAGACTCTGAGTTCTATAATTACTTTTCCATATTGGAGAAAGTTCTCTATATTTTTAATCCCAGTTTCAAGAATAACAACTTCTTTATTTGGAATCACTGGAAAATTATACCCGCATATAGATAGACTGTTATTCTAGGCTATAAATGAAAATGCTTTGTTGGGAAGATGAGTTGGGGAATAGAGTCGGCTGTGGGCTCTGACAGAAGTATCATTTAATCCTTCATATACTGCTAAATATATAGCGGAAGTGGCGGACATCTCCACCAGACAGAAAATGTAAGGGACGACCTCTCATTTCAGTACTTCTTTTAATGGAACCTCAAGCTGTCATCTTGCAGTTTTTTCTTATTTCTATTTATGGCCATCTGTATAATCTTTGGTTACATGGAGTGATCAGAGGTAATCTAAAGTTTCGCAAGGGAGAGTTTCATGACCACAAGACACAAAGCTGCTAAAATAATCGTGCCGTGTCTTGTATTTATTTTACTTGTTTGCTTTTATTCCAACGAGATCTCAAAGCCTTCACATAAGATTTGTAGACAAGAATAGTAAAGAATTGAACCAAAGTTACAAATCCACAGAAATATATTTAAACTGTTCCCCTGCTTTTTTCTATCTGAACAAGAGTTAGACAAGGAGAGTTTGAATTAAATCTCTTTACTTTTATTGTGATCTACACTTGGGTGAAAATAAAACAGAAGTAAGCAACTGAAAGCAGCATCTCCTTAATTTTGTTTTTCTAGCTATACAGTGTAGTTGTGTTTAAACAGATCATATGTATTTTGGAGTCAAAGTCTTTTTTACTTCACTGAAGATATTAAACCATACTAAAAATCTCATTTAAAAGTTGAATCACACATTTATTGAAATAACTCAAATATAACTGTCTTTTAAAATTTATAGTATTTTTCGATTATAGAAGTGGTCAAAATATCTGCAAATTATAGCAAAAGATTTATGGAAAAATGTCATTGCAATTGTAAATATTTATAGAACATGCATAACTTATACTTCTTCCATTACATTTTGATAGGTTAGTTTCAAACATATACTATGGTAATACTAGCAACATAACAGTTTAAGTAAAAATGAAAAGTCACAAGTATATTCTGTGGAAATTGCAGCCAAAGTCTCTATAGTCACTAATGGAGGGAAAAGTCTTTTGGGATCAAGAAACATAACGTTAGTAATGTAAATACTGCATTGTCAGTTTCCTTCATAAGGACATGGGGCATTTCTGACCATAGTTTAAGCCAGTCCACAGTGGGTTTCTGCTAATTCTCACAGAGGGGCAGATACATAGAAGGTGGACAATGCACGGATATTTATTGAATCTCCACTTTTACTTAGACTCTTCATTCAGAATCAAGGGAACTCCGAAGACTCTATATGTTTGGTGAAAGAAATATGTATTCTGATCCTTTTAATCCCTGAAATATTTTGAGGAATATACTATTTTAATACGTGCAAACTCAACTAAAATAACTGAAAAATATTCATGCTTTCATTTGGCTTGTTAGGAGGGGAGTTGGCAAAAAGTTGTATTGATTCATCACCAATATGATAATGAAGAAGCTAAGAAAGGAAGCATTCCATTTTCCATCATGTTGAAAATGGTATTGATTTAGGAGGACAAGCCTGTGAAAACGTTTTTCAGCTTCCTTTGTTGGTCTGTCTGGAAGACTATGTAGATTTCCCAACTGTATATGAAGTTCCAAATCACAAATTATATTTTCAACATTCTATTTTGGTACAATATGAAAATAAAACATTTCCAAGAAATCTTTCACACACACACACACAGACACACACACGCACATGAACATAAATGTTTTAGGTCAATTAATAGTTTGACAAATGTATCTAAATATTTACTTTTTATTAAATGTCTTTTTAGAAATATTACAATGGAAACATCATGGCCAAGAGATTAAGGAATTGCACTAGGCTATGAGTTTGTTTAATGCATTGATATTACATGACTAAATAAGGTCATTTCTTGGTGACAGTTTCACTACATTAAATAATCACTGTACTTAACAGACCCAGGTAGAATCCAGAATATGTTTTCCTTCATTTGGTAATAGTTTGATAGCCTATACAACCTGATATGTATCTGTTTGATTACTTAATCTCTTCTTTAATCTGAATTCTTAAAATAAGTAATTTTGCATATTGTTCTCACTGAGCAAAGACAAATACACATGAAAATGCAAACATGCCTCTCTGGTCCACTTACCGCCTCAAGAGCACAGCAAGAGATAAAAATTGAGACCACTGGTATTGATACTACAATGAGCATCCATGCAATAGGTGTTTCAAAATCTAAATTGTGCAAAGTGGCAAATCACATAATCCTTGAGTTTCTTATATCTTCTCTACTGCTATGAAAAAGTCCACAAAAATTAAAGTAGTTGTCATTTTGGATTACAATCCTATTGGTAATATAAGGACAGTAAGGAGCCATCAACAAAAGAGGCTGTGATCAAGGAAATTTCATACAGCTTTTTTTAATGAAGAAGTTGGCAAGGATACATTTTCAATTGATCTTTCAGTTCATTTCTAAGGATTTGATAGTCCATTTCTAAGAATTTCATAATGCATGAACAAAAGGAGATATTTTCTTTAACCTATTGTCACGAAATAATAAAACAGCTTTGCTTTATATTATGTTCCACATTCTGAGGGCATCCTCAAGTACTTCCTGTTATACCTGCTGTATTAGTCTTAAGTATTTGGGTGGTACAGATTTGGTTAAACTGATCATTTTCTGCAGCTTACCCATGTGACCACTGCTTCAGAGAGGTGGACAGTCCTCACTCCAGCCACAGGACCACAGGACCTATTTGACAACTTAAGTCTTCTAGGCTAATGAACTACAGTCCTCCTGGGCACAGTTCTGGGCTCATCCACTTCTGATGTAAAGTAGATGTTGTGTGGCAGCCAGTAAGCCAGAAGAATCTGAATTTGGTCTTAGAAAGCACAGAAAATTAGGAAGCCACTTTTTACAAGAAAACAATTCTGACTGTCAAAATGAGTTGGCCCAAAAAACATGTGAAAACATTTTAAATCACTCATCCTTGTTCCCATGAATGATTAAAAATGCATTCATGGAGTTCATTCATTGAATTTAGAGTGAGAAGTATTTCCTCACTTAATTTTCCATATATTCCAAGTTTTCTAAAATGAAGATATTTTACTTGTTTTAGAAAAATATAAGTTTGGAGAATCAAAAATAATTTAGAAATGACTTCTGCTATCAAAGCCTTTAGAGCTTTTTTTGAAGAGATGAGACATTAACTCAAAATGTTGACAGGAGGTAGTATGCCAAAACTACCATAATATAACATATATACACCACTATATGTAAAAGAGAAAACCAACAGGGAACTACTGTATTACACAGGAAACACTACTCAATATTCTGTAATCATTCATAATGGAGAAAAGTTTTGAAAAAGAATATATATATATATATATGAATCACTTGTATACCTGAAACTAACACAACATTATAAATCAACTACACTTCAATAATAAAATAAATTTAAAAAGAAAGAAACATTGAAAAAATTCACCAAATACTGTAAGGTTTATTGAGGAGTAGGGTAGATTGAGGGTGGGAATGATCTTTCAGCAGTTTAGATAACATTTTATGTAGAATTCTTCCTTTAATCTATCCCTGGAAAGAAGTAAAAGTATAAAATCTGGGAACATTTCAGTGTCAAAAAAAGAAGTGTACATATATTACTATGTACACTATTAAATTTCTAAAAGAGGATGCTATTAAAGTGATGTATTCGATATGTCAATAAATTTGGAAAATTCAGCAGTGGCCACAGGACTGTAAAACGTCAGTTTTCATTCCAATTCCAAAGAAGGGCCATGCTAAAGAATGTTCAAACTACTGCACAATTGCATGCATTTCACATGCTAGTAAAGTAATGCTCAAAATTCTTCAAGCTAGGTTTCAGCAGCACATAAACTGAGAACTTCCAAGTGTATAAGCTGAATTTAGAAAAGTCAGAGAAACAAAGATCAAATTAAAAACACTCCTTGTATCATAGAAAAAGCAAGGGAATTTCAGAAAAAAAATCTACTTCTGCTTCATTGACTATGCTAGCACCTTTGACTGTGTGAATCACATCAAACTGTGGAAAATTCTTAAAGAGATGGGATACCAGACAAACTTACCTGTTTCCTGAGAAACCCATATGTGGGTCAAGAAGCAATAGTTTGAACCAGACATGGAATAACAGACTGCTTCAAAATTGGAAAAAGAGTACGTCAAGGTTGTATATTGTCACCCTGCTTACTTAACTTACATGCAGAGTACATCATGTGAAATGCTGGGCTGGATGAAGCACAAGATGGAATCAAGATTGCTGGGAGAAATATCAACAGCCTCATATATGCAGATGATACCACTCTAATGGCAGAAAGTGAAGAGAAACTAAAGAGCCTCTGATGAAGGTGAAAGAGGAGAGTGAAAAGCTGGCTTAAAACTCAACATTCAAAAAATGAAGATCATGGCATCTGGTCCCATCACTTCATGGCTAATAGACAGAGGAAAAGTGGAAACAGTGACAGATTTTATTTTCTTGAGTTCCAAAACCACTGTAAATGGAGACTGCAGTCACGAAATTAAAAGACACTTGCTCCTTGGAAGGAAAGCTTTCTTGGAAGGAAAGATAGGCCTAGACAGCATTGAAAAGCAGAGACATCACTTTGCTGGCAAAGGCCCATATTGTTAAGGCTATGGTTTTTCCTGTAGTCATGTATGGATGTGAAAGTTAGACTATAAAGAAAGCTGAGCGCCAAAAAATTGATGCTTTTGAATTGTGGTGTTGGAGAAGACTCTTGAAAGTCCCTTGGACTGCAAGGAGATCAAACCAGTCCATCCTAAAGGAAATCAGTCCTGAATATTCATTGGAAGGATTGATGCTGAAGCTCTAATGCTTTGGCTGCTTGATGTGAAGATTTGACCTATTGGAAATGACCCTGATGCTGGGAACGATTGAAGGCAGGACAAGAAGGAGGTGACAGAGGATGAGATGCTTGGATCGCATCATTGACTCAATGAACATGAGTTTGAGCAAACTCTGGGATATAGTGAAGGACAGGGAAACCTGGCATGCTGAAGTCCATGGGGTCGCAAAGAGTGAGACCTGACTTAACAAGTGAATACCAACAACAACAACAATACTATTTTATATAATTCCTGAGTTTTGAGGACTTCCTGATACCTATACTATGGGTACGTTATTCCTCAGTTAAAAATAATAGTGGGAAATAAAGGGAGTAAAGAAGGTTAGGGACAGAGTTTTGGTGACTGCTTCATGCAAAGATCAAAGGTTTTCACTCTGTTCTAGTGGCAATGAAGGGCCATACAATTTTGTCACAGCGGTTTTCCTTGATCATACTTGTGCCCTTTCACACAAAATCCACTGCCTTCTGTTCTGGATAAGGAGAAAATACTGCTGTTTCGTCTGAAAAACTTGGTAGCTGGCCTCCAAGATGTCCACCCCAAGTCCACACCTGTGCATTTCAGACCCTCCATAGTCCCTTTGCAATTGGATCTCCATGTTCTGGCAGAATATGGAGGGCGTGACAGCATGTGATTTGCAATGCTGGGTCTTAGCGGCACTGCAGTTTCCACCCTGCCTACTCAGATTGCCTGCTGTGATGGAGGCCAGCTGCTGCACTGGAAGGACACTCAAGAAGCCCTGTGCACAGACTATCTGCAGAGAAACCAGCTCCCAGTACCAACTTGCCAGCATGGGAGTGAGTTGCTTTACAAGTGGGTCTCAAATCCCCAGTCAAGCTGCAGTTGCATGTCTCATAGCTGGTGACATCCCATTGCAGCCTGGAGAATCCAAGACTGAACCACTCTCACATTGCCACTCCCCAGTTACACATAAAAAAAAAAAAAAAATGACAGCTATTTAGGCCACTAAATTTGGGGGTAATTTATATGAGTCAAGAAATATACAACTAACACAAAGAGGTCCTAACTATCTGCTCAACCATGAGTTCTACCAGACAAAATATTATTTTAGAAAATGAGAGTGACTACGTAGACCCTGATGTTGGGAAAGACTGAGGGCAGGAGAAGAAGGGGACGACAGAGGATGAGATGGTGGGATGGCATCACCAACTCAATGGACATGGGTTTGGGTGGACTCCAGGAGCTGGTGATGGACAGGGAGGCCTGGAGTGCTGTGGTTCATGGGGTCGCAAAGAGTCGGACACAACTGAGCAACTGAACAGAACAGATGTTTCTACGTGCTCTATTGATAGATATTCTAGTATAGGCAGAGTTTTGATGTGGCAGCAGTTAATTGTATCACATTTTAGTTAGACTATCATCTGAAGATATGGAAAAATAAATTAGAAAATATTGGCTTCACTTTAGAGAAGCAGCAGACACAGGGCATAAAAGCTGGTCAAGCCACTGTTGAATTTCATCTCTGCCATCTATACGGGTTAAGTCTTGTCACTTCTGCACCTGAAGGGGAGTGGGCAGGGTGAGAAAAACAGTTGCCCTGCTTCCATCACACTGGTTCCCTGGGTGGAGCCAAATTTAAAGCAGCAAGTCTGCGTAAAAGTGTAAAACAAATGTAAAAATACACAGTGAAGTGAATGGGCAATTTGAGAAGCCTAGGTTCAAATCTTAGCTCTGCTACTTGCTGTATTGACCTGACACTGGGTGATTCGCTATTTTGGAATTCCAGTGATTTGTTTCTCTGTTCATAAAGATGGGTAATGACTGTGGGACCTAAATAGGATAGTGTAGTGGATGGTGCCCAGCACACTGCTCGGCTCAGAGCAGTCTTTGAGAGCCTGTTATTTGATCCAAAGCAGCTGGTGGAGGCACCTACTATCAGGGAGAGGTGACCAGGAAATCTGAAAGTGAGTGGGTTTGAGAGATTCATGTCTGATTGGATATATTGACAAAGACAGCTGAAGTCATAGAAATTAAATGTTAATACAAATAACAAACGCCATTTGAATTTAACACGTCAAGTATTTTACGTTCAACATTTCATGTGTATGAACTGATGTCCTTCCTTTCACAATAACCCTATGAGGTTGAGATTAGCATCTGTTTCACACATGAGGAAAACGAGACTGAACAATACGTGCAAACTGTGATAAAACCCAAGTTCACTGAACTCAGAACTGGGAGTGCATCTTACCAGAGAAAACTGCTCGCATAGAGGTAAAAACACGTTGTAAAGAATTCACAAGAAACAGAAGAAGATGGACCTGCATCTAAATGAGGAACAAAGGCATCAAGAAGGAAGATAAAAAATCAGAAATGACGGATGGACATAGAGTTTATCACACTAACTGAAGTAAGTCAGACAGAGACACACAAATGTCACATGATATCACTTATATGTAGAATCTAAAAAATGGCGCAAATGAACTTACTTATAAAGCAGAAAGAGACCCACAGACATAGAAAACTCATGGTTACTAAAGGGGAAAGAGGGCAGGGTGCATGAATCATGAGTTTGGGATTAGCAGATACAAACCACTATACATAAAATAACAAAGTCTTACTGTATAGTGCCGGGGACTATATTCAATTTCTTGTAATAACATAATGGAAAAGAATACAGAACAGAATATACATCTGCAGCACTTTGCTGTACACTTGAAACTAACACAACATTGTAAATTAACTCTACTTCAGTAAAACAAATTTTTAATCAGAAATGTGCAGGGAGATAGACATAACAAGAGACACAATTGAAAATCAAGTTAAGGAAATCCCTTCCACAATCTCACCAAGGCATTTCCTTTAAAGCTCGTTAAAACATAAAAATTATGCTTTATAACCTGATTTTGGGGGAAATGACTTAGTGACACCCCTAAGTTGTGTCACTGAATGAGAAGCTTAGCCTCACTAAGACCGTTTTCTTATCAATAATTGGAGACTATAGTCAAAGGGATCCAAGTTAGCTCACCTAAAATTGTCATAATAGTGCCTGAGATATAACATGTGTTTAACACTTGATTTTTATTAAATACAATTTAAGGTGTATTTCGGAGAAGGCAATGGCACCCCACTCCAGTACTCTTGCCTGGAAAATCCCATGGATGGAGGAGCCTGGTAGGCTGCAGTCCATGGGGTTGCTAGGAGTCGGACACGACTGAGCAACTTCACTTTCACTTTCACTTTCACGCATTGGAGAAGGAAATGGCAACCCACTCCAGTGTTCTTGCCTGGAGAATCTCAGGGACGGGGGAGCCTGTTGGGCTGCCGTCTATGGGGTCACACAGAGTCAGACACGACTGAAGTGACTTAGCTTAGCAAGGTGTATTTATTTAAATATATCCATGAGGTAAGTTTACACATATAAGTGTGTATCTATATACATGTGAAACAATTTAACATGAAATAATTTTGGTTTCTGAAACAAATTAATGAAATTCTAGGCTCACTAAGATACAAATAGCAAAGAAATGAAAAATCCTTATAAAATTTTAAAAATTGCAAAGTTTTATCTATATCTGCATATTTCAAATAATATATTTTAAATAATAATCAGTAGAAGTTTTTCTTTTATTTTCATAAAAGAATGACTAGGAAAAGATATTTCATAAAATCAGATATTTTCCTAAACATTTTCTAAATCTAGGTTAAGAACTAATTCTACTGTGAAGAAGGCTGAGTGCCGAAGAATTGATGCTTTTGACTGTGGTGTTGGAGAAGACTCTTGAGAGTCCCTTGGACTGCAAGGAGATGCAACCAGTCCATTCTGAAGGAGATCAGCCCTGGGATTTCTTTAGAAGGGATGATGCTAAAGCTGAAACTCCAGTACTTTGGCCACCTCATGTGAAGAGTTGACTCATTGGAAAAGACTCTGATGCTGGGAGGGATTGGGGGCAGGAGGAGAAGGGGACGACAGAGGATGAGATGGATGTATGGCATCACTGACTTGATGGACATGAGTCTGAGTGAACTCTGGGAGTTGGTGATGGACAGGGAGGCCTGGTGTGCTGCGATTCATGGGTTGCAAGGAGTTGGACACGACTGAGCTTTGAACTGACTGACTGACTAGCCACATTAAAATAATAACAACCCCCTGCCTACAACTATAAAAGATTATAAAAAGAATTATTGAAATTACATATGATTATATAAAATACTTCAAAAACTTATTATAGTAGAAACATATCATGCTATTTAAATACAACATATAAACATTATGTTGATCTATATTACATATCTAATTTACATATCTACAATCAACACCAAACATTTAATAACATTTTTTTGCTCTTTTAGGATGTAAAAGAGTCTTTTAAAATGATTTAGGTAACTGAAATAACACTGAAAACTCTAATTAAGATTGAATCTTTTTTTTTAATTTTTATTGTTAACTTTCTTTGCAAAAACCAAAATACTAATTCAAAATCATTCAAAACTTAGAGATGTGCTTAGCAGCAACCTGTGACTCCCAAATGTTGCCACAGAGGGAGAACTGATAGTGGATAAAAAGCTAGATGTAAGCAGATAAAGAAGCTAACACATACTTACATGTATCTTGGTGTGCATATGTTTGTCTCTCAGTGGTTCCTATTACATTTAGAACAGATTATTGCAAAAAGTGTCTCTGCCCTGCTAGTTATCTCCTTCCCACTCTGGGCCCATATTCTAAGGATTAATTAGAGATATTCCTCTTGCCTGCACCTAATATGTTTCTGACGATGTGTTGGATTGTGAATTTTCTGATAGCATGAGCCTACCTTCCAGTATTTTAAATGGGAGAGGTAATAAACTCTTCCTATCAGTCCAAAAAACCTAATAAACTTCACCAAATATGAGTAAAACCCTCTTAAACATAAAAAAGCCACCAAGGATGCTTGCATAATGCAAAGCATTTAGGACACTAATTACCTAATTTTTTAATGCTTAATGAACTCATTAGGTATTTTGCTTGAAGTTAGAAGTAATACGCTAAAGCACTGAGTATTAAGTCATCTTCTTTACTGCAATTGGAGAAGAAAATGGCAACCCACTCCACGATTCTTGCCTGGGAAATCCCATGGACAGAGTAAGCTGGCAGGCTACTGTCCATGGGGTCCCAGGAGTTGGACTTGACTTTGAGACTAAACCCACCACCACAACTATATTGTAACAAATATATACTGTAATGTCAATGTACATAAAATATCAGAATATGTTAGAAAGACAGATTACCTACTTCCCTCCCAAGCTTTTCCATTTTCATATAAATGTTTCCATGTAATAATCTAAAGAAGACAATCATGATATGGCCCACCAAGTTTGAAGAAGTTAAGCACAGACTCTGTTCTAGTGAAAGAAAGCTAACCTCCACCTACAGCATACTCCACACCCTTCTGTCTTCACTTGTAAGCAACATAAACATTTTGCTGTCAATGAATGCAAATTGGTTACATTAGGTTTTAAGTTAGATTGGGAGTTTTTCTATAAATGCTTTTTGAAATTCAATATAGCTTATCAGTTAAAATGCCACATACTAATAATATTATTATTTTAATAATAACACTTGACAGCTTCCTCTACTCCCACTCCTATCTGGGTTGGGTTTTATGGCAGAATTGCTGTTGTCAATTACCCATTCTTTCCACCTTACATTGTATGAAAAAATAATTTGCCATTTTACCTGGGTACATGATGGCTTGGAATAAAGATTATATTTACAAACTCCCTTTGTACACCCTCCACATCAAGGGGATGCATGCAGATGTTCTGTACAAAACTTTTAGGATTTACTTGTCAAAGGTTCCGGTGAGTCCTGCATTCTCTTCTCCTTCCTCCCTGATGGCTCAATGCAGATACAACTGAATATCAGCAACCAACATGGGCCACGAGTGACGTAGGGAAAGGATACTGCTCACAGAGTAGTAACAGGATAGAGGCCTAACTCCTGACAATGTGAGGCCCTGTTCACCTCCTACATTGATCACTATACCTTTTTTGGACTTGTGAGAGAAATAAACTTTCCTCTTGTTGTTTGGGGTATTTTGCTTTTATTATTACTCTCAGGTGATTCTAATCCTAAATGACACCACGTCCTTTATTTGTGCACCAGACATCTTGGCTTAAGCTTAGCATAGAGCTTATCAGCAGGCTATTGTGAGTATCTATTTTTCTGGATAAGTGCCTCTAAGATAGACACTGTGTCATTTTTTTATCCCCTAAGGACCTGGAAAATAATATAGACTTAATAAATGTTTAAAATCCTCCTTATACACTATATTGAGTGCATTACTGGCAAGTCCAGTTCATCAAAACCTGTCAGTTTCAACACTAAGAGATCCTATAACAACAACAAATTTTTATTAAGACTTTTTTTTAGATACACATATTTCAGAGCTTTAATTTCAGAAGAAGGAAACACATTTATTAATATTATCTTAAAAGATGATCTCACATTTAGAGCCTTCCTGGGTGAAGAATTAAAAGACAATTCCAATCCAACATGAGCCAGCTGTTTAAAATGGGAAACAGGGCAAGATCATTAACCTTTATGTGTCTGTGGACATGTTTTTACAAGTAAAGCCAAATTAGAGGGGACTAAATCATCTACTCTGTCACATTCGCTACGACTTTAATTAGAACATGGATCTGGAATAGCTTGGAATGAAGAGAAAACAGCTTCTGTCCCTAGAAGAGTCAAACACAGAGAGGGTTCTCAGCAACAGCGCACTGAAAGAATGGTTATTAATCTAATAGGCTTGACTTTTAGAAAAGAATGATCGTATAACAAAAGAAGCTATGTGAGGATGCTGTTACCATTACCTCTGTAGCTGATAATGATCAGTGTTACCTATACTGTCTATTCAGTGCTTATCCTATGTCTAGCATCATCCCAGGAGTTTTATATAAAACCATCTCATCTCATTTCACCAGGAGTTACAGTGTCATCATAGGAGGAGGATAATGGGGTCTGAGGTTAAGTATATTTGTGCTAGTTCATCCTTTTAGTAATGTGCTTTTGAGCACTCCCTGTGTGCTAGGGAGTCTTCTAAGAGTTAAATATCATGACACCACCACTGCCTAGAAAGGCTTAGTCTCCTCCCTGTGCAGATGAGGACATGGAGAGGTGGTAAATGTCAGTCGCTTGTACAATATCACAGCCAATGAGCGGTAGAGCTGAGACCGAAACCGATATAAAGTAGGAACCCACAGTTCCACTCCTAATCACTGTGCCATGCTGTCTGTCACGGGAATGGCTGGATTAGGAGATGCAAATTGACACAGGTCCATCTTCTAAACCCATAGCTACTGCGTGGAGACCACACCACTATGAGCTGCTTCTAGGCCACCACTGAGCCAGGCAGGGATGCAAAGGTCAATTTTGTTCCCAGGAAAAAATGTACTCACTCACCTCATCACCAACATTGGCTTAAAGGCTCTCTGACCACCTTGCGGAACCTTCCTTAGACTGCACAGCAACCTAGGGTGTTTCCACCCAACCTTCCCTTCCCTCTTCTTCCACCCTTCTCGTGGTGTCAGATTTCAATGAGTCTTCCAGTCTTTTCTGACTGTCTTCTCTCTCTCTGTGCATTTCCCCTAATAGAATCCTTCTCAGCATCTGCTTCTCCAGGAACCTGACTGACACAGGTTTGATGAGTTATTTCTCCTGGGAGTTCTTGGGCAGAGAAATCAGCCTAGTTCCCTGGTGAGAAGGAAGAGCACTTCTGTCACTTCTGGTACCCCCACAGAGAAGAGGAGACTGAGAGAGAAGTGGAGTACTTCAGGACCCACCGCTTGATAGTTGGCAGGATGAGCTCAGAATTTGGGCATTGGATCACTTTGTCTAATAGAAAGAAGAGTAGGAACCTCCAAGGGGATTTATCCTAAGACCTCCACAATCAGTGTTGACAGCTGCTTCCCTAGAGCCAGGAAGACCTATACAGCAAGGCACGGTGAATAAAGGACAGATTCCAGTGATTTAGGGAAGCAAGGGGCAGGGGAAGATATCCACTAGTATGGTGGGAGGGGGAGGAAAATGTCTGCGTGTTTACCCATCCTCTTTATGAGATTATAAGATAGAAAATTTGAAACCAATAGTCTTATTGTACGGTACTGCATGGTACTGTACAAAGGATCTCATCCCCTTTTGCATTTACTATTTTTGGCAACTCTGCTGGGACATTTAGGTGGGCTTTTTGTTGTTTTGTTGTTGTTTTAATTTGACCTCACATTAGGCCAGTGAATAAACTGTAGTGAGAGATCTTTCATGTACAATGAGAAGTTAAGAGGTCTGCATCTCTGAGAATCTCATTTCTTATGTAGGGATGGTAAACTGAGTCAGAACCCCTTCTGGAGTATGGGGTTTTACTTCCAGTAACTTTATCCATCTACCTCATTTCTCCAACTTTCTTCTCCCATGTCCTCTTTGAGGGTACACAGAACTAGCCCAGTAAAGGGGATAGCAGTCCTTGGTTATATCTTACTGTAGGGTTTTCCCCAAAGAAACCACTGATAGGTTTGAAGCAAAGAAAACTTATTTCTGTGATTTTAAAAGTTTGCTCTGGCTGTTGCACAGACTATTTGAGAAGGACTTTGCCATGAAGATATTTTACTATTTCCAGGGCCTCCAAAGAAATGAGGAGAAGCAGTTCACTGAAGGTACACCTAGAATCACAGAATATCTCTATATTAGTAGTAGTAATTATTAACTGATTGGCATATTATACTAATGAGTAATAATTCTATTCAGAACTTACTCTGAAACATTGTTTTAAATATAATTATTGTCATTTTCATGTAAGAACACAGGCTCGAGAGGTGGAGAGACTTGTCATGGAAGTGATGGAGTCAGGATTCAAACCCTAATTTTTGGTCTCTAAAACCTAAGCTCTTTAAAAGTTTGTGTCAAACTCAAATTTACAGCAAACTTGGCACAGCTCAGCACAAAGAGTACATGAAAGAACTAACTGAACTACCTCCAGCAACCTCACATGACAGTGTGGGCATCACATCAGGACCAGTGTTCTGAGCAGTACATGCAAATTCACATGTCTATATGGGAAAAGCTGCAACAAGTGAGACTGCAAAGATTAAACTGATAAAATCCCACCACTCTCATCTCCTTACAAAGATCTATAACCCACACTGCCAGAGAGCCAAGAACACAGAAACCAAGGAGAACAAGAAAGGGAAGGGAGATTCAAGTAGCTTCTTTAGTCAGACTATCAAGGGGAAATAACTTTCCAGTATATTAGGTCTATATCCATTCAAACTACATTACAAAATCAAAAATTAACATCTTGATTATTCCATGTTTTGTATTGCCTATATCATCGATTCCCTCTAATTAAAAAAAAAATTAAAATGGCTTACTGTAATAATCCATCATATGCACAGATATTTATGTATGACAAAGTAATTTCACTTGTTTTGCCTGCTGATCTTTTCATCTGATCCCCACTTTTTAAACAAATGTCAAGTAAAAAAGAAAATATTAGTGACTTAATTTGTTGACCAAGATTTGTGTTGACTGCAATCTGTAAAGAAATCTCCCATACAATAATAGTTTAATAGGTGAATCAAATTCTAAATTAAAGGTCAATAATATTTTTCTGAAAGCACATTTATACTGCACAAAGACAAATCTGACTCATTCCAAATTTATATAAATATGTTCATCCTATGAGGTCAAAGAATTCTCATAACTCACATAGGAATTTATCCAACAAACAGAAATTTTGGCAAGAAATTATAATAAGAGCCGTAAGTTTGTATCTCACCCCAGAATACCACGGTGCATCCACAGGGTACGCCTCATGCTGCCCCTTCTAGGTACTGTCTCATCCCATCAGGAGGGTCACCTAATGAGGTAGTAGAGGACCAAATACTCAAAGACTGTGACTGTGATACTTTCTACCATGAAATCATTTAACAATGTTCTGAAATTCAGAGCAGAATTCCTGTTACAACGATAAACTCATTATTTGGGGGATAATCTTCCCAATGGAACAATGGTATTTATATTACTAAATGAAATGGTCAGTTTTCAGTTCTTATCTGCTCACTTGAGACATCCTTTGTTTCTCTTCCTTGAGACATTCTTCACCTGGGTTCTAGGATACCATGCTCCCTGCTTCCTTCTTCTTACTAGCCTCTAAAGGGTGGAGTACCCCAATGCTCACATTTGGGATCTTGCTCTTTTCAATCAGGGTCCTCATCCATTAAATGATACCTGTAAACTCATATCTCTCACAATAGACCTCCAGCTCACATGTCTCCCTAGACTCTAGCTCTGTGTAAAAGACTGCCTCATCTCCATCTCCATCTAGGATGTCTAAAAGGCACCCAAGATTCTACAGGTCCAACAGTGAGCTCTTGATATTCCGGCCTCCCCCTACAATGTACAAAATCTGCCCCTTTAAAAGTTCTCCCTATATCATTAAACTAAAACTCAATTTTTATATTTATTCAGGCCAGACAGAAAAACCTCAGCCACACTTGACTCTCTTCTGTTTCTCACGCTCTATATTATATGTGAAAGGCCATCCTTTCAGCTCTAATTGTGAAAAACTATTCAGAACCCAAAATATTTTTAAAACCTAGACTGCTACTACAATTACCAAGGTCATCATTTCTCAGGAATGGTACTGCCGTAGCTTGCAGTTATAGCTCCTGTTCCCGACCCTTCACCCCTACGGCCATGGTTAGCACAGCAGCCAGAGTGATCTGGTTAAACCATGCCTCAGGTCAAGCCCCTTCTGGCTTTTCCACACATGACTGGAAAGACGGAAAGTGCTGCATCCAAAGAGGCACTATGCATCATCTCAAGATGCAAAGCCCAGTGTTCGCAGACCACCATAATGGCACCTGTGCATCACTCAGTCACCAAAACCTAATGCTCAGCATCACTACTGTTCTGGCCGGAAATATATCTCAGCTTTAATGTGAGTGCATGAGAATGAAATTAGGTGTTGATAATCTAATTACAATGTTTGAATGTTAACACTGAGAAGAGCTAAGAGTGACTGGTAGACGCTAACAGAAGGAGATGCAGTCTTCCCTCTCACCGCAGCCACTGTGAACATGCTGTGTCACTGTCCAGGTCTAGAATATGGGCCACGCTGAATTAAAAGACGCTTACTCCTTGGAAGAAAAGTTATGACCAACCTAGATAACATATTGAAAAGTAGAGACATTACTTTGCCAACAAAGGTCCGTCTAGTCAAGGCTATGGTTTTTCCAGTGGTCTCGTATGGATGTGAGAGTTGGACTGTGAAGAAAGCTGAGCACCGAAGAATTGATGCTTTTGAACTGTGGTGTTGGAGAAGACTCTTGAGAGTCCCTTGGACTGCAAGGAGATCCAACCAGTCCATCCTAAAGGAAATCAGCCCTGGGTGTTCTTTGGAAGGAATGATGCTAAAGCTGAAACTCCAGTACTTTGGCCACCTCATGTGAAGAGTTGACTCATTGGAAAAGACTCTGATGCTGGGAGGGATTGGGGGCAGGAGGAGACGGGGACGACAGAGGATGAGATGGCTGGATGGCATCACTTACTTGATAGACGTGAGTTTGAGTGAACTCTGGGAGTTGGTGATGGACAGGGAGGCCTGGCGTGCTGCGATTCATGGGGTCACAAAGAGTCAGACACGACTGAGCAACTGAACTGAACTGAACTGAAAGGTGTAGTAACATGGGCACTTTTCTCAAAAGGTGGCTTTTTAAGATTTAATGGACTCAACTCAGTTAATAAAAGCAAATATTTTTCTTAAGCCCATGGGCACATTAGCCTTTACTCACTAGAACAAAAATAATCAGGACTCCCACTCTATAACAATTGCGACTGTCAGGGTCCCATGTCACTGGCACATACTCACCAAGTGACAGTCAAGCATGCTTTATTTTCCCCATCATAGGCATTTGAGACGCATTTTAATTATTATCCACATTGTATCATCAACTACTTTGTGTTCACATAAAGGAACAGCTAATGCCGCTCCAAAATTTTGTGGATCATTCTTCTTTCAAATGTGGTTAAAATAACACAGCGGAGAGAATCACTTCTAGAATGGGAGAATTTGGCCCTCCCAAAATCCTGTCCTCCATAAAATGAGGACACTGACAAAACTTGTCAAAATCATTTTTTTCAGAACTCTGGAAATTACCGTAACTTGCAAGAATCCACTTATTCAAGAAAGATGGCTGAATCTGGGTAAGAAAAGTGTGCTTTATGGCATTTTCTCTTGTTCTCTTCCCACTTCTCCCCTCTTAGCTTCTCAGTAGCTTTCAAAACCATCTGCCCCAGAACCAAAGTATCCATGAAAAACAGGAGCCTAGGAGTTAGTTTCTTAACTAGAAAAAGAAAAGCAAACAAAACCAAAAGCAAAAAGAAGGAAGGAAATGATGAAAATAACAGTGGACATAAATGAAATAGAGAGTAGAAAGACAATACTACCCTGACAGTAAAAGGACATATGACCCAAAGAGGAAACTACAGACCAATATTGCTTATGAATATTTATATAAAAGTCACTGAAAACTTACTAATTAACTGAATCTATGTGACATATAGAAAGGATTACAGACCATAACCATGTATAATATCATAGGAATGCAAGGTTGATTTAACATCTGAAAGTCAATTACTGTAAAATACTGTAGCAATATAATAATGGAAAAAAACCATATGATCATCCAAAAAGGTGCAAATATAGTAACTAACAAAATTCAAAAACTTTCATCATAAAAACTTCATTAAGTTAGAAATAGAACAAAACTTTTTCAATCTGATAAATCCCATCTATGAAACACTCACAGCTCATACTGCACTTAAATTAGGAAGACTGAGCTCCTCACTCAAGATGTGGACAATACCAGCATGTCTGCTCTTATTACTATGTTCAAAATTGTACTGGAGGATCTGGTCTGGGGAATTAGACAAGAAAAATAAATGAAAACATTCAGAAAGGATGAAAAGAATATGAAAAACGATTTCTATTTGTAGATGACATGATCTTCTATACAGATGATTCTGAAGAAGCCATAAAAAACTAATTAGAACTAGTAAGTGAGCTCAGGAAAGGTGCAGGATACAAAATCAATATACAAAAGTCAACCGTACTTCTATACTCTGGCAGTGGAAAATGCAGTTCAACAATGACAAAAGAAATAACCCAGTATAAAAATGGGCAGATGATTTGATTACACAGTTTTCCAAAGAAGATACACAATGGCCAATAAGTACATGAAACTCAAATTTAACTATTCATTAGAGATTTGCCCATCAAAACCACAACTATATAACACTTCATATCCACTAGGATACCTCAAATTTTAAAAGATGGTCAATAATAAGTCAAACATGTAACAATCAGAAACCTCTGTCATTGCCTGTGGGATTAAAACATGGTGCAAACATTTTAGAAAACAGTTTGCTATCAAGCAGTACTGCATGCTACAGAGAAACCGTTCCTTATAGAAAGAGTGTCTTAATGTGGGAAACTTCACTGTCATCTCATTTTCAAAAATTTCCACAGATACACCAGCTTCCAGCAACCACCATCCTGGTCAGTAAATTCGAAAGGAAGACCCTTTACCTGTAAAAAGATTACAACTAGCTGAAGGTGATGGTGGTTAGCACTTTTTTTTTTTTTTTTTGCAATAACATTTTTAAATTAAGGTATGTAGACTCTATTTTTAGACAAAATGCTATTGCACACTTAAAAAAATTACAAGATTACAGTAAAAGATAACTTTATTTACGCACTGGTAAACCAAAAAATTACGTGATGGTTTATTGCAATGTTCACTTTATTGTGGTGATATGAAAATTGAACCTGAAATGTCTCCAAAGTGTGTCTGAACATCAAATAGACAAACTTCCTCTCAGGTCCTGGTTCTTCCACCCCCTGGAATGTGCAGCTACTTTTCTTTCTTTTCAACAGGCTCTACTTTTTTATTTTTTAAACAGCTAGTTATTCATCCTTCAAGTCTCAACCTAAATGTTTTCTTCTCAAATAAGTGTGATTTGACCACCCTCACTCCTTCCCATTTACTACATCCTGCATTCTTTAACTTCATAGAACTTAAGTTTTTGGAATTTCTCATATACTTATTTCATATTTTTTGTCTCCTATTAATCTATATTGCGTGTCAGCAGAGATCAAATTCATCTATCCAACTCACTCTTGTATTCCCAATATGAATCTCAGAGTAGACAGCCAAGAAATGATTTTAGATGAATAATAAGTAAATAATTGTTGATCAAAAGAGCTTTGCTCATGAGCACAGCAGGTCTTGAATTCCAGAGGTACTTGTAACAGAGGCTAGTCATCATGAGGCATCACTCATGGCCTTTTCTGTGCCAGATGCTTGTTCTAAGTCATTTTACTTACTTGAGTTTAAGGAAAAGAAAGCTAATTTTCTCAAATGATAAATGATTTTTTGAAAAGCTGGAAGCAATAAACTGCCTCCAAGCAACTGATTCATCAGCAAAAGCCACTGCTGAGCTCAGTGTTAGTTCCACGGGGGTAGGAAATGGAGGAGCTGTGGCCTTATTCTTCAAAAATTATTTAAAATCTAATTGAAGAAAGAGAACTACTATAGTGGACAGTTCTTTCAAGTACAAGGCTGTCCAGGGTCATCTGATACATCTAATTGATATTTGACCCCATTTTTAGAGGCATCCATGTGGGAAGAGCAATGATAGCTTAGGTGGAGAATCCAGATGAATTCTGATGACAAGTACACACACATTTATGCCCATCAGCAAAATGGCATATCTCATCATTTTAGTAAGTGATTATTACATACTAATCATTTTAAAAACAGGAGTCCATGGAAATAGAAGGGGACGGTCAGGAGGGGGCTAAACAGCTTCATTCATTATCCACGTATGCATCCACTGATGCAGGCAGGCAGGCTTCTAGAAAGTGCTGTGAGAGAACAGTGACCGCTTGCGCTCTGCTGCCAGAGGAGATAGGACTGGAGATAGTCAGCTAAGGGGGTGGAGTGCTGCAGAAGCACTCAGGAGGCTCAGACACTCAAAGGGCTGCAAGGCCTGACGGTGAAAAGATCTCCGTGCACATCGAGTGGTGCCAACGGATGGTTCCTCCACACCCAGCCCACCACAGCGTCACCCCCGTCAGCACCGTCCCAGCTATTTTTGAGTCCTCCCTCATCTCTGCCCTTGTCACCGAGTCGTGATAAGTCGCGTATGCTCTGCCCACCGCAGGCTGACTGCTGTGGAGACACCATAAAAGCAGATGCCTCATTAGGGGCTAGAAAGCATACCTGTGACCCTGAGGATGGAAGCGCACAGACCGGCATCCTGAGGCTTGCGGTCCCTGTGCTGAGAGCGAGGACAATTACTCCACGGGTCATTTTGCTTGATGGGATTTCTGACATGGATTTAGCTACCTTCCTTCAGGGATAAAAGGGTAAACAGCACCCTAGGTGACTTCCATTTTTGCCTGTGTTCTTGACCTTCAGCTTCTTCATCTGCTAACCACTCTTACCCTGCTCAATCCTATTTTTGTTGCATTCCGCTGATCTGCCCTGGGTTACCTGTTCACACTGGGGTCCACGGGCATCCGTGGTGATCTTGTTTCTGGATACACAAGCATTTTGCTTTTCTCAGTGAAAACTGGTTCTGCCCCTGCCCCCTCCAGGCCTCCAAGCAGGTTCCCTGCCTGCAAAGCTGTGCTTCTGTGGCTGCTAGCTCCTTCTGTGCACTCCCACCCCGTATGCTTTTGGTCCTTTGTTCTCACCAGTCCCACTGAGGTATTTTAATACATTTTGTCTTTAGGATGCCATTTTCTGCCTATTTTTTAAAAATCTATCTTCCTAGGTATTGAGAGCATTAGTGCCAGGCCTGACTGTAATGATGCCAGAGGTGGTATATCACTCTTCATAGTCTATATATTTTAGAGCATCTTTTTGCTGTTAACATCATTTCTTCTCCAGTTGGAGATGCAGCAGCAGCTTCCCTCAGTAGGGAGTTCAGGCAGCTTTTTAAAAAGTCCGTGAGAATGAAGATGTTTCTCGTTGTGTTCTTAACCTACTGCCTTTTGCAGGAAAGTTTACAAGTTATAAGTGAAAATATATGTAGCAACAAGATGGACCATGAGGAGCGAAAAATAGCATTCTATTTACTATTGGGCTCTCTTGTTGGCACACTGGCAGATTTTAATGAAATCTCCCCTGTTGTGCCTTTAGTTTTAACTTTTATTTTTAAAAATCATCTGCTTGTTTATATCATAGGGACATGAAGAAAATAAAATGAGCATTTTGAGCTCTTTTGAGAACTTCCATGTCCTCATCATTCATTCCTTTATTTTGGAGAATTTTCTGCACCACATTTTGTACAGAATAAGATCTTCTTACTGCCCAAATACAAGCCACGTGACTCTTATAACTGACAGCCATGATCTCTCAAGAAACAGTTTAGTTCAGTTCAATCACTCAGTTGTGTCCAAGTCTTTGCGACCCAATGGACTGAAGCACGCCAGGCCTCCCTGTCCATCACCAACTCCTGGAGCTTACTCAAATTCATGTCCATCAAGTCGGTAATGCCATCCAATCGTCTCATCCTCTGTCGTCCCCTTCTCCTCCTGCCTTCAATCTTTCCCAGCATCAGGGTCTGTTCCAAAGAGTCAGTTCTTCATATCAGGTGGCCAAAGTATTGGAGTTTCAGCTTCAGCATTAGTCCTTCCAATGAATATTCAGGACTGATCTCCTTTAGGACAGACTGGTTTGATCTCCTTGCAGTCCTAGGACTCTCAAGAGTCTCCTCCAACACCACAGTTCAAAAGCAACAATTCTTTGGCACTCAACTGTCCTTATAGTCCAACTCTCACATCCATACATGAGTACTGGAAAAACCATAGCTTTGACAAGATGGACCTTTGTCGGTAAGGTAAGGTCTCTGCTTTTTAATATGCTGTCTAGGTTGGTCATAGCTTTTCTTCCAAGGAGCAAGTGTCTTTTAATTTCATGGCTGCAATCATTATCTGCAGTGATTTTGGATCCAAAGAAAATAAAGTCTGCCACTGTTTCCATTGTTTCCCCATCTATTTCCCATGAAGTGATGGGACCAGATGCCATGATCTTCGTTTTCTGAATGTTGAGCTTTAAGCCAACTTTTTCACTCTCTCTTTCACTTTCATCAAGAGACTCTTTAGTTCTTCTTCAATTTCTGCTATAAGGGTGGTGTCATCTGCATATCTGAGGTTATTGATATTTCTCCTGGCAATCTTGATTCCACCCTGTGCTTCTTCCAGCCCAGTGTTTCTCATGATGCACTCTGCATAGAAGTTAAATAAGCAGGGGGACAGTATACAGCCTTGACGTACTCCTTTCCCACTGTGGACCAGTATGTTGTTCCATGTTCAGTTCTAACTGTTGTTTCTTGACTTGCATACAGATTTCTCAGGAGGCAGATCGGGTGTTCTTGTATTCCCAACTCTTTAAGAATTTTTCATAGTTTATTGTGATCCACTCAGTCAAAAGCCTTGGCATAGTCAATAAAACAGAAATAGATGTTTTTCTGGCATACTCTTGCTTTTCAATGATCCAACAGATGTTGGCGATTTGATCTCTGGTTCCTCTGCCTTTTCTAAATTCTGCTTGAACATCTGGAAGTTCATAATTCACATACTGTTGAAGCCTGGCTTGGAAAATTTTGAGCATTACTTTGCTAGTGTGCGAGGTGAGTGCAGTTGTGTGGTAGTTTGAGCATTCTTTGGCATTGCCTTTCTTTGGGATTGGAATGAAAACTGACCTCAAGAATGACATATTTATTATAATGGAGCCCTAGCTATGGGGTCGCATAGAGTCGGACACGACCGAAGCGACTTAGCAGCAGCAGCAGCAGAATACTATTTATATGGGTGTAGACAACCATAACGTCTAGAGTTTGTACCCAAATATACATCAGAAAGATTATAGGTTAGTCATAGTTTTAGACTATATCTACCTAAGGGAATGAATGCTTGTTTTTTTCCTCCCATTATTGAACTCTTATAATTTAGTAAAGCTTAGTTGTTTATGCAGTATAATAACATACGGTACTATTTCTGCCTTCAAGAACACATTCTAGTTAATATAGGGGTGGGGTTAGGGAGAGGATGAAAGGGAAATTGAAAGTCACTCAGTCCTGTCCGACTCTTTGCAACCCCATGGACTACACAGTCCATTGAATTCTCCAGGCCAGAACACTGCAGTGGGTAGCCAGGTCCCTTCTCCAGGGGATCTTCCTGACCCACGATTTTCACTGCTGTCTCCTGCATTGCAGGCAGATTCTTTACCAGCTGAGCTACCAGGGAAGCCCAGGGAGAGGATAACAGGCATAAATTACAGTAAATACTAATATACTTGGTTCTAAAATAGCACATGAACCAAATACTGTGATCATAGAGCAAGAAGTGCTTATTAAGGGACTGATATTATATTTGAACTATGTACTGATGTTTGGGTAATACTTTTATAGAGAATTGAAGATGTATTTTAGGACAAGAGAAGAGTGAAGTGATATGTATAGACATGCAAGAAAGCATGTTGTTTAGCCTAAACGAGCACAAAGGGGAGTGTGGAGAGGCTGGCTGGTGGATGGCCTGGAAATGGAGCATGTGGTCAGCCTATCACAGGTTTTATGATCAGCTAAGGACGCTGAGGTTCCTTCTTCAGGCTGAGATTTGTGACTTTAGGGAAAGAGTAGAATTAATGACTCTAATGCCCGTTGAAAAATGCACTGACCATAAGGATAGTACTTGTATTTTGTTTGGGTGTTTCACTTGGGATGACTGGGGAATATACAGATAGCATTACTCAGTCGACAGAATACACAACATAACCTGTCTCTCATGTGTGTTTAAATCTGTGTGCCTCACAGTGGTGGTTAAAAATCACTGAAAAAATGTTAAAGGGGAGTTGATGAAGGAAGTCATTGAAGAACAAATTACTGGGATGGGGGGAGAGGGTCTGGATAGATTAGTACCTGTGTAAGCAAAGTGGGGAGAATTTCACAGAGGAGAGCCCAAATGTGAGCAAGCAGTTTGAAAATGAAAGCAAAACAAATAAATCTGGCAGTTTGAAATTATCTGTGACCGAAGCGGGCAGGTTCCAAGTATTGGCAAATGCAACAGAACGCCCACAGCTGAGAAGAAGCCCCTTCCTTTGATGAGGTTTGGAAGTCAAGCAGAAGGTGAAACGGACCTCAGTGTAAGTGCAGCGGATTAGGGGAAAATTCGTTTGCTTATTTGCTTGCAGAGGGATTATTTGGTTGGGCCGACTTTAAGTGTGACTATAGGATAAAGGAAAAAAGACCTGTGAAGATGAGAAACTGAAAATAAATAATGTAGTAGAAATTATTATACTAAATCTTATAAGCAATGAACTTACTAAGCATGTTTTCTAAACTATATTTACAAAGTGTTATTAATACAATACAGTTTTGTAACTTGAAGTTTTCTATATCTTGAACTTAAACAATGAAAAATAAATGACTTATAGAAAAAAGTTTGGGTTGTTATTTCAAATTCTGTCTGAAGAATTTAGGGTTCTTTGTATGGCTTTATTTACAATACAAGATATACTTGTTCTTGACTTAAAAGAAGTTGTATGATATAATGGCATCCTTGATGAAGTCAGGGTAAAAGTGTGAGGTTACACTACTTCCCTTTCACCTCCTGCCCCAGTCCTCAGAAAGTGATTGACATAAATAAAAAGGACAAATTAGGTTAAAAACCGTATCAGTGCTAAAAGTAATGACCATCTCAAATTTGAGAAGTGTCTGCCAGATAGAGTATTTCAATCCACACTAATGAGATGCTGAAAGTTGACATTCAGTTATCCTTTACAGTGGTAACAAGTCATAGGTAGTGGAAGAAATTACTATTTTTTTAAGTCACAACACCCATTATGAAAGAGGAAGACTGGAAACCCCAAGTAACTGTAAAAGACAGAAACAGTTCTCCAAAATCCTCCTAGTCCCACCACTGACAAACAACAAAGGTAACCAGTGAAGTCGCTCAGTCGTGTCTGACTCTCAGTGACCCCATGGACTGTAGCCTACCAGGCTCCCTCGTCCACGAAAATTTCCAGGCAAGAGTACTGCAGTGGGTTGCCATTTCCTTCTCCAGGAAGATCTTCCCGACCCAGGGATCAAACCCAGGTCTCCCGCATTGCAGGCAGATCCTTTATCGTCTGAGCCACCAGGGAAGCCAACAAGGTGAGGCTGGCAGAAAATTCGGACAACCCTACCAGCCTGATGCCAAGCTAGTAAATATCAATGGTTTACAAGCATTAATTTAAAAGAGGTGTAACTCTGAGACATATTAATAAAAATGGATAGATTTTAATTACCAAAGAACTCCACTTCTTTGTCTCAAAATGCCAGACTCAGATTGTTTAAAGCTGTCAAAATGTTTCCACATAATTAAAACTATCCGAGGAGGTTGGGATTCCTGCCAGTTTATTTTACAGAAGAAAATAATCTTACCAGGAAGACTTAACAAAGGTAGCACAGAACTTACATACAATTTGTATAACAAAGGATATACATGTTGTAACCATATTTCTATCTGAGTCTCTATATCTCTGTTCATCTCAGCACTAATAGCCCGGGCTAACCCTTTTGTAACAATAGTTGCTGCTGCTGCTGCTAAGTCGCTTCAGTCGTGTCGGACTCTGTGCAACCCCATAGACAGCAGCCCACCAGGCTCCCCCATCCCTGGGATTCTCTAGGCAAGAACACTGGAGTGGGTTGCCATTTCATTTTTCAATGCATGAAAGTGAAAAGTGAGAGTGAAGTCGCTCAATTGTGTTCAACTCGAAGCGACTCCATGGACTGCAGCCTACCAGGCTCCTCCATCCATGGGATTTAGTGGAGTCCTTTACAATGGATTTCAATAAGGAAATAAGAAATCTAACATTTAGAGAAGAAGAAATAAAGTTACTGATGTTTGCTATGACTGTCTACTTTGAAAGAATACCAAATTAAAATTAAGTTACTTATAGAAATTAGATTTTGATTAGGTGCTCAGTTATATTAAAAATTAAAATTATTTTACAGGCAGGAAAAAATACTATAAAGTGAATCTTATTTTTAAAAAATAGAGAAAAAGAACACAAAATAACTTGAATTGTGGAGGATGTATTTAAAAAATATATAGTACTAATTTGATGTATAGTAAATAAATAAGAATTAAGTGGTATTCTATCCTTGATCTGGAATGAAAAGAGTCAATATTGAAAGAGGCAAATTCCTTTACAGATTTAGTATTAATCTAATGGTCGCTTCACTGGAAACCTGATAGGATTATTCTAAAGCTCAGCCTGGGAAACTACATATACAATAGTCAAAATATATTTGAAACAGTATTGGAGTGAGGGACTGTTTGCTTTTTTAAGTAGAAAAGTATATTTTAAAGTTACAATAATTTAAAAAAAATGGTAAAAGCAGAAAATAGATCCCAAATGAAAAGAGACTCTAAAATATATGGTAAATGTGGACTCTCAAATAAGTGAGGAAACACAGACTATTTTATTCAGCTTCCTTTGAGTGATGATTCTTCCCCAGGTACAATGTGACGATGGTTCTGCGGGAGGCAGCATCCAAGATCTCCAAGAGCCCTGCTCTTCTGGAGTTGCCACCCTAAGGGCAGAGACAGATATAACCACGCCACACGTGGACACACCACTCAGTGAAGGTAGGGCTGGGGCATGTGCCCTAAAGAAGAATAAAACAGCACAGGGAGGAGGCATGGGGGTGGAGGCAAGCACAAGACAGGGCTTGCTAAACTGGTGAACAGAGCAGAGAGCTGCAGGGAGAGTCTGCACCCAAGGCCCAGTAAATAAGGGGTGGGGACCCTGGAGCCCAGATCACAGCAAATACCCTGAGTTTAAGAAAGACAAACATTAAAACTCCAAACACTGCATTAATAGGTGAACATCTTTTAAAGACATAGCAGAAGAATATTCAAAGTATTAAACCCAAGCTGAAAAGGGGGGCCAGGGCACCAAGAGACCTCACATGTTCCTCACATGGAAGAGCTAGCTGCCTCCTAGTTTTCTCAGGAGTCACTCTACTGTGGATGTGCTATTTCCACCCATAGTTCTGAACAACAACAAATGCCGTCTTCTTTCAATCCCTAAACATTTTAAAATCATTTCATCATTAGAAGCTTCTGAGAAGAGCCAGTGATTTTACTTGTTTTCTGAAGTAGGGTAGTACAGTACTAACTACAAAACAAAGATCTTTAAAGCAATGTTTAAATGATTTACTCATTTTGATCCCCTATCTGCTTTGATATAGTATTAGAAAGAGACACTGAAATTCCTAGAACAGTAGCCTGTATTAACTAGTTTCTCTCCTGCATACTGTGAGGGTGTGGCTGCTCATAATTACGATAAAATTTCCTTCTTTTCACCCATCCCACATAGAAAACACAGCTTGATTTCTTGTGATGAGATATTTTCATATTTGCAGTTCTTATGCAATAACACTTCCTTCAAAACACCTTATTCCCAGAAGTGCTATTTAAGTTTTGTAATGACTTTAACATTCCAGCCTAATTGCTCAGGTTTTAGAGAAGAAATTAATGAAAGGGGCAGGCATTTAAAGCACAAGAGCTTTGCTTACACTTCATTAAATATTTTAAATGGCTATTTTATTTTATGGCTTTTGCAATCCCTTTGAATTTTAGCTGGCTTGCTTTTTATAACCAAGAAGTTTGAATCTTTCTGCAAAGAATTCTTGTTACCTGTATGTATCACCTGGCTTATAAGCATGTTATTCTTTTTCTATTTCCTTTAATTCTAAAATGAAGCTAATATTGAAAAGTCATGTCAAGGTTTAATCATTTTAGGGACAGGTAATGGAACTCTTCATTAATACAAAAAAGTTTATTTCATCTCTTTTGTAAAATTATATGAAAGTGAACTCTGCCTCCTTCCAAAAGTAATTGATTTACTTCACTATTGTATTTTCTGTGCTGAATAGTCACTGGGAAATATTTCAGACAAAATGTTGGTATTGCTCTAAGGAAAAAGTCATTTATCAAAACCAATGTAAAATTCCAATAAACTACATTGAAGCTAATTACCTCTCACTCCACATGAAAACTTTATTTGTGGACACAGAACAGTTGGTACCCCTGATTGGTTATTGCCCAACAATTATTAGGTTGACAGATTAATTTTTTTTATTCATTAGAAATGTGTATAATTATCAAATCTAGTGCAATTTTATTAGTCAGATTAGGAAGCAGCTTTGTAGGGACATTCCTCCCCCCCCCCCCCCCCCCCCCAGAGAACCTCCCTCTACCAGTATGGAGGTCAGTTAGTACTATTTTATTTCTGTCTGCACAGAGGTTTGTGCCAAGTGGGGCCCTTGTAAAGTATCTTCACAGCTGATCAGCAGCACCACGGCTGGGGTGTACCACAAACTCAAAGATGAGTCTGCCATTTTCTGCTATCTTTATTCTCGGTAGTAGAGAAAACACAACTATTGAAAGAGAAGAGAGTGAAGCACAGATTATAAAAGAGAGCCTGGGGTCCTGAGGGAATGCTTTGAGCTGTTACCAAACCCCCAAACCAGTATAATTTTCTTAAGCCATTCTAATTCTGCTAATGGTGAATTTGAAAAATGTAATAATGAAAGTATATAAAACCTAAAGATATAAAACATAAGCATGGAGCATTAGTTGGGAAGCAAGGTTTTAATATTTTTCATAAAGTTTAGAATTTAGACTAATGATATTTACAGCCAACCTCATTAAATGAGGGCTTCTCTGGTGGCTCAGACAGTAAAGAATCTGCCTGCAATGCAGGAGACCCAGGTTCTATCCCTGGGTTGGGAAGATCCCCTGGAGAAGGGAATGGCTACCCACTCCAGTTCTCTTGCCTGGAGAATTCCATGGACTGAGGAGCCTGGTGGGCTACAGTTTATGGGGTCACAAAGAGCTGGACATGACTGAGCAACTAACACTTTCAATACGTGAATATGGGGTTAATTTAACCTAAGAGTATAAACTGAAAACAAAATTTTTGGTTTGGAGGTGTTATGAACTTAATCTAATCCCCCCAATTACAAATATTAAAGCTCTAAGCCATAGTGTGGCTGTATTTGGAGGCAGGGCTTCCAAGGATTGGGGCTCTGATTGCATAGGATCAGTGTCCTTATATGGAAAGACATGAGAGAGCCTGTCCTCACTCTTCATTTGTAAGAACCAAGGGAAGGCCATGTGAGGACATGGAGGGAACACAGACTCTACTAGCCAGGAAAAGAACCCTTGCCTGAATCCAAGGATGCTGGCAAACCTTAATCCAGGACTCTGTTCCAAAACTGCTAGAAAACAAATTCCTGTTTCATTCACCCAGTCTATGGTATTTGGTTCTATCAGTGTGAGCAAAGTAATATAGATCTCATTTTACTGCATTTTGCCTTGTTATACTTTGCAGACACTGCTTTTTTTATTTTAACAAATTGAAAATTTCTGGTAACCCTGTGCCAAACATTTATCATTACCATTTTTTGCAACAGCATTTGTTCACTTTGTGTCTCTGTATCATATTCTGGTAATTCTCACAATATTTTAAGCATTTTCATTGTTATTATATTTGTTATGGTGATCTGTGATCAGTGATATTTGATGTTAGTATTATAAATGTTTTGGCCTTTTTTAGCAATGTGCTTAGTAATCAGTAGCTCAGTCATGTCTGACTCTTTGTGACCCCATCGACTGTAGCCCACCAGGCTCCCCTGTCCATGGAATTTTCCAGGCAAGGATACTAGAGCAAGTTGCTATTTCCCACTCCAGGTGATCTTGACACAGGGATTGAACCAGTGTCTCTTGAGTCTCCTACACTGGCAGGCAGACTCTTTACCACTGTGCCACTGTTCCCTTTTTTAGACACAAGGTATTGTACACTTTGGCTGAATGAAGCACAAGCTGGAATCAAGATTGCTAGGAGAACTATCATAACCTCATATATGCAGATGACACCACGCTTATGGCAGAAGGTGAAGAAGAACTAAAGAGCCTCTTGATGAAAGTGAAAGAGGACAGTGAAAAAGCTGGCTTAAAGCTCAACATTCAGAACACAAAGATCATGGCATTCGATCCCATTACTTCATGGCAAATAGATGGAAAAATAGTGGAAACAGTGGCAGATTTCATTTGGGAGGGCTCCAAAATCACTGCAGATGGTGATTACAGCCATGAAATAAAAAGACACTTACTCCTTGGAAGAAAAGCTATGATCAACCTAGACAGTGTATTAAAAAGCAGAGACATTACTTTGTCAACAAAGGTCCATCTAATCAAGGCTATGGTTTTTCTAGTAATGATATATGCATGTGAGAGCTGGAGTACTGAAGAACTGATGCTTTTGAACTGTGGTGTTGCAGAAGACTCTTGAAAGTCCACTGGACTGCAAGGAGATCCAACCAGTCCATCTTAAAGGAAATCAGTCCTGAATATTCATTGGAAGGACTGATGCTGAAGCTGAAACTCCAATACTTTGGCCACCTGATGCAAGGAGTTGACTCGATTGAAAAGACCTTGATGCTAGGAAAGATTGAAGGCAGGAGAAGAAGGGGACGACAGAGGATGAGCTGGTTGGATGGCATCACCGACTCAATGGACATGAGTTTGAGTAAACTCCAGGAGTTGGTGATGGACAGGGAAGCCTGGAGTGCTGCAGTCAATGGTGTTGCAGAGTCAGACAAGACTGAGTGACTGAACTGAGCTGAACTGATTGTACACTCAATAGACTAAAGTATAGTGTAAGTATAACTTCTATATGAACCAAAAAGTTCATGTAACTTGCTTTATTATATATTCACTTTATTGCAATATTCACTTTACTATGATAGTCTGGTGGAGAAGGCAATGGCACCCCACTCCAGTACTCTTGCCTGGAAAATCCCATGGATGGCGGAGCCTGGTAGGCTGCAGTCCATGGGGTCGCTAAGAGTCGGACACGACTGAGTGACTTCACTTTCACTTTTCCCTTTCACGCATTGGAGAAGGAAATGGCGGCCCACTCCAGTGTTCTTGCCTAGAGAATCGCAGGGCCGGGGGAGACTGGTGGGCGTCCGTCTATGGGGTCGCACAGAGTTGGACACGACTGAAGCGACTTAGCAGCAGCAGCGGCATGATGGTCTGGAACTGAACACATAATCCCTCTGAGGCATGTTTGTGCACAAGGGATCAAGTAGTACACAGTCTGTACACACTTTTATAAACACACACACACACAGACACACATCATATGACAAACCAAAACACTGAAAACCAGAAATAGAGCAGTTTGTCTAAGTCCATGTTGATATAAATGAAGTCAAAACTTATAATATTTTCATCCCTAGAAGAACAGAGAAAATGTAGTCTGGGTCAAAAATGGCTAAGGAACTAGTTTAAACTTGGAAATTCCAATTAGAATCACTCATTTCTAAATTATTTTCTTTTGATTTCTAACAGAGCCTTTTAGGAAGCTCAGTCTTGCAGAGTTCTGCCTCATCTCCTCTCTCTTTATAAGAAACCACACCTGGGAAATGGCTCTGGGTGCTTCCCCTACACCACGGGTCCTTTCATCCCAGAGGAGCAAGGGAAGTATGGCTCAGCCTGCATGCCAGAAGGAGCATTCATCCTTCACTGTAAGAAAATTCTATCACCTTAGCAGAGTTCCTGATATGCTAATGGATCTAAGACAATTCCAAAAATCAATTACTTCCTAACAAAGCTTATATTTCAGAATATTTTCTTTGCTGAAAACCGTATTAAGAGTCAGCACTGAGACGCAGAAACAGAATGATGACATTTTCTTACTAGGCAGTACACGCACCTCTTCTTCCTTGAACACTAAGTATTGCAGCCCAACTTGGAGACAGAGCATGCTAGATAATTTCAGGAGAAAATCAGCATACATCATTTAAATATGTTTAAAATGCAGTCTCCATCCATTCCGCTGACAATAGTGACAGTGCTCCTTCTTGTTCATTTTATTTTCCCCTTTCAAAGAATAGTTGATTTGGGTGGAGCATTAGCTGAGTCCGAAAGACACCATTGGGATAGCTGAGTCCAAAATATGAGTACAAAAGACACCTTACAGATAAAGCTCAGGAATAGAGAGAAATTCAGGGGGTGAGAGAAGATATCCATCAAGCCCATTCCTAAGCAATTAAAAATCTGTATTGAGACAATGACCATATATATATATATATATATATATATATATATATATACATATATATATACATATATATACACACACACATATATATACCTGTGACATTGTCCACTGACTTGTCCAGGGTCTATTAGAATGTTTCATCCATGGTCCATCTTATCTTTGATGCTTCTTGCAAGCAGTCACTTACTCTCAGCACATTAATCCTTCCAGACATTACGTGAACTGTTGACTTATTCCATGGGTTCCTACTACATGTATTTGATGGAAACATTTTCTCTAACAAAATGTTTCACCAAACCCCAAACGGTTTGGCTTTATTTTTTGAAGATCAAGTTTAAAGTATACTACTGAATACCCCACCTAAACCCTCTACATTTAAAATGACAAAGGAGGTGAAAATAAACAAAAGGTTCTGGGGAATTCTAGTTCCTATCTTCCATAAACTGTTTTGATAAAACAAAGTAACAAATAATTTTCCACTCTCACTGACTTAGGAGTCAATTATAGTCATCTGAGAACCATTTTTAGGAAATAAAGCACTTCCCAAAAATCACATAAAAATGTTTCAAAAGTTCTTGAACAGCATTCATTCAACCCATGACAATGTAAAAGAAGTCTGCTTGTGACTGAAATAATATATAATGTACATATGTTAGCCATAATTTTCAAAAGAAATCCAACTTTGAAAATTCTAAGAAAATAACCTCCAGCCTACCACTGTGTGAAAGCTTAGACAGAATCCTTCACGAATCAAACAGTGTGAAGTTTATAATGAAAAAAAGTAAAAGCGAAGTCCCTCAGTCAAGTCCGACTCTTTGAGACCCTGTGGACTGTAGCCCACCAGGCTCCTCTGTCCATGGGATTCTCCAGGCAAGAGTACTGGAGTGGGTTTCCATTTCTTTCTCCAGGGGATCTTCCCAACCCAGGGATCGAACCCAGGTCTCCTGCATTGCAGGCAGAGGCTTTAACCTCTGAGCCACCAGGGAAGCCTTATAATAAATAATGATAAATCTGGAGAAGAATAACTGTTTATCCGGGGCCAACCTGCAGCTTATACAAAGCTTTCACTCTAGAAGTTCTAAGCTGACCAGGTTGGCTAGACTAATTTGTGATTGTTTTCTCCGTCTACACCAAAGACAGGAAGGAGATGAAGAGGCCTTCTGCATTATGATTGACTTCTACCCAGGCATCTTCCCATTTAAAAAAGTATTCGGCAATTAGTCAAGATGCCAATCACACCAAAATAGCATCACTCCTGTTTATGTTTCTATTTTGCTGCCATGGACTTTTAAAACAAACAGACAGATGTCAGCAGGTTCCACCTGGAGCTTTCTTGCCCTTTCCTCATAGCTTTGGAAGCAACAACAACAATTTAAAGTCACAGAACACAGAGGCCTTGACAGACCTTGTGACAAGGTAATATCTGAGAACCATAGGCAAAACAGTCTTCTTTCTTTAAAATGTTGGGATCTAAGACTCAGAAACCTCTCTTTATAGAGCATGCCTGTGTTCTGACCACCTGAACATGAAGAAGAAGCTTCACTCATGACCAATCAACACCTCAACTGGTTTTGTTAAATCCAATTTCTCCCTTAACTGTCTTCTATATATTTAGATAAGAAGACTCTGATTAAAATGCACTTGCTCATTTAAATTCCAATTAAAAGTCAACTGAAAATAAAATGTGATTATTTTAAAATTAAAAAAAAAAAAAAAAAAACAACTGTACAGCACATTCTTTGGATAAACCTTGACTCTCGTAGCATCTTCCCTGGAAAATCAGCACCTGTGTCCATGTTGGAGAAAGCAAGCAGCCCAGGCTTGGAATCAGCTTTACCACTCTCTTCCCAAGTAACACTGGGCAGTGGGGTCATTTTACCTCTGCACCTCAATGTCTCTGTTCAAGCATGGATGTAGATTGGATGATCCTGTAAACCTCTTTCGGCTCTAAATATTTATTTTTCTATTTGGTATACTTCTAAGAGTAAAGTTACCCCACGTCCAAGGTCAGGGGCGGTGGCTGGGAGGAGATACCCCATGCCCCCATGCCCAAGGCAGAGGGTGGCGGCTGGGAGGAGCAACCCCATGCCCAAGGCCAGGGGCGGTGGCCGGGGGTTCAACCCCACTTCCAAGGCTGCGTGGGCGCAGGAGCGCCTAGAGGAGCTATCCCATGTTGAAGGTCAGAAAGGGGGGCGGTGAGGAGATACCCCTCATCCAAGGTAAGAAGCAATGGCTGTGCTTTGCTGGAGCAGCCGTGAAGAGATACCCACACCCAAGGTAAGAGAAACCCAAGTAAGACAGTAGGTGTTGCAAGAGGGCATCAGAGGGCAAACACACTGAAACCATACTCACAGAAAACTAGTCAATCTAATCACACAAGGACCACAGCCTTGTCTAACTCAATGAAACTAAGCCATGCCCGTGGGGCAACCAAGATGGGCGGGTCATGGTGGAGAGGTCGGACAGAATGTGGTCGACTGGAGAAGGGAATGGCAAACCACTTCAGTATTCTTGCCTTGAGAATCCCATGAACAGTATGAAAAGGCAAAATGATAGGATACTGAAAGAGAAACTCCCCAGGTCAGTAGGTGCCCAGTATGCTACTGGAGATCAGTGGAGAAATAACTCCAGAAAGAATGAAGGGATGGAGCCAAAGCAAAAAGAATATCCAGCTGTGGATGTGACTGGTGATAGAAGCAAGGTCCAATGCTGTAAAGAGCAATATTGCATAGGAACCTGGAAAGTCAGGTCCATGAATCAAGGCAAATTGGAAGTGGTCAAACAAGAGATGACAAGAGTGAATGTCGACATTCTAGGAATCAGCGAACTCAAATGGACTGGAATGGGTGAATTTAACTCAGATGACCATTATATCTACTACTGTGGGCAGGAATCCCTCAGAAGAAATGGAGTGGCCATCATGGTCAACAAAAGAGTCCGAAATGCAGTATTTGGATGCATTCTCAAAAACGACAGAATGATCTCTGTTTGTTTCCAAGGCAAACCATTCAATATCACAGTAATCCAAGTCTATGCCCCAACCAGTAACACTAAGGAAGCTGAAGTTGAATGGTTCTATGAAGACCTAGAAGACCTTTTAGAACTAACACCCAAAAAAGATGTCCTTTTCATTATAGGGGACTGGAATGCAAAAGTAGGAAGTCAAGAAACACATGGAGTAACAGGCAAATTTGGCCTTGGAATATGGAATGAAGCAGGGCAAAGACTAATAGAGTTTTGCCAAGAAAATGCACTGGTCATAGCAAACACCCTCTTCCAACAACACAAGAGAAGTCTCTATACATGGACATCACCAGATGGTCAACACTGAAATCAGATTGATTATATTCTTTGCAGCCAAAGATGGAGAAGCTCTATACAGTCAGCAAAAACAAGACCGGGACCTGACTGTGGCTCAGATCATGAACTCCTTATTGCCAAATTCAGACTTAAACTGAAGAAAGTGGGGAAAACCACTAGACCATTCAGGTATGACCTGAATCAAATCCCTTATGATTATACAGTGGAACTGAGAAATAGATTTAAGGGCCTAGATCTGATAGATAGAGTGCCTGATGAACTATGGAATGAGGTTCGTGACATTGTATAGGAGACAGGGATCAAGACCATCCCCATGGAAAAGAAATGCAAAAAAGCAAAATGGCTGTCTGGGGAGGCCTTACAAATAGCTGTGAAAAGAAGAGAAGTGAAAAGCAAAGGAGAAAAGGAAAGATATAAGCATCTGAATGCAGAGTTCCAAAGAATAGCAAGAAGAGATAAGAAAGCCTTCTTCAGTGATCAATTCAAAGAAATAGAGGGAAACAACAGAATGGGAAAGACTAGAGATCTCTTCAAGAAAATCAGAGATACCAAAGGAACATTTCATGCAAAGATGGGCTCAATAAAGGACAGAAATGGTATGGACCTAACAGAAGCAGAAGATATTAATAAGAGGTGGCAAGAATACACAGAAGAGCTATACAAAAAAGATCTTCATGACCCGGATAATCACGATGGTGTGATCACTGACCTAGAGCCAGACATCCTGGAATGTGAAGTCAAATGGGCCTTCGAAAGCATCACTATGAACAAAGCTAGTGGAGGTGATGGAATTCCAGTTGAGCTATTCCAAATCCTGAAAGATGATGCTGTGAATGTGCTTCACTCAATATGTCAGCAAATTTGGAAAACTCAGCAGTGGTCACAGGACTGGAAAAGGTCAGTTTTCATTCCAATCCCAAAGAAAGGCAATGCCAAAGAATGCTCAAACTACCACACAATTGCACTCATCTCACACGCTAGTAAAGTAATGCTCAAAATTCTCCAAGCCAGGCTTCAGCAATATGTGAACCATGAACTTCCTGATGTTCAAGCTGGTTTTAGAAAAGGCAGAGGAACTAGAGATCAAATTGCCAACATCCGCTGGATCATGAAAAAAGCAAGAGAGTTCCAGAAAAACATCGATTTCTGCTTTATTGACTATGCCAAAGCCTTTGACTGTGTGGATCACAATACACTGTGGAAAATTCTGAAAGAGATGGGAATACCAGACCACCTGATCTGCCTCTTGAGAAATTTGTATGTAGGTCAGGAAGCAATAGTTAGAACTGGACATGGAACAACAGACTGGTTCCAAATAGGAAAAGGAGTATGTCAAGGCTATATGTTGTCACCCTGTTTATTTAACTTATATGCAGAGTACATCATGAGAAACGCTGGACTGGAGGAAGCACAAGCTGGAGTCAAGATTGCTGGAAGAAATATCAATAACCTCAGATATGCAGATGACACCACCCTTATGGCAGAAAGTGTAGAGGAACTACAAAGCTTCTTGATAAAAGTGAAAGTGGAGAGTGAAAAGGTTGGCTTAAAGCTCAACATTCAGAAAACAAAGATCATGGCATCCGGTCCCATCACTTCATGGGAAATAGATGGAGAAACAGTGGAAACAGTGTCAGACTTTATTTTCCTGGGCTCCAAAATCACTACAGATGGTGACTGCAGCCATGAAATTAAAAGACTCTTACTCCTTGGAAGGAAAGTTATGACCAACCTAGATAGCATATTCAAAAGCAGAGACGTTACTTTGCCAACAAAGGTCCATCTAGTCAAGGCTATGGTTTTTCCAGTGGTCATGTATGGATGTGAGAGTTGGACTGTGAAGAAGGCTGAGCACTGAAGAATTGATGCTTTTGAACTGTGGTGTTGGAGAAGACTCTTGGCAGTCCCTTGGACTGCAAGGAGATCCAACCAGTCCATTCTGAAGGAGATCAGCCCTGGGATTTCTTTGGAAGGAATGATGCTAAAGCTGAAACTCCAGTACTTCGCCTACCTCATGTGAAGAGCTGACTCATTGGAAAAGACTCTGATGCTGGGAGGGATTGGGGGCAGGAGGAGAAGGGGACGACAGAGGATGAGATGGCTGGGTGGCATCACTGACTCGATGGACGTGAGTCTGAGTGAACTCTGGGAGTTGGTGATGAACAGGGAGGCCTGGCGTGCTGCAATTCATGGGGTCACAAAGAGTTGGACACGACTGATCGACTAATCTGATCTGATCTAAGAGTAAAGCAGAGTGGACAGATGAGCACACCTTTGCATACGTTGTGGTGGCTGGAAATAATTTCTTCTTTCTGTTTTTCTAATCAATAAAGAATAAATGTCTTCTGTTACAAATATCATTATTTAGGTATATGGGAATATAAGAAAAGATATTTGCAATGTGGTATCTGGTGGTCAACAACCAGTACAATGCATACAGGGGGAAAATTTTAAAAAATTCTGAGTGCACATGAGAAATTCTTTCTAACAGATGTTAAAGATTTGTAACCCAAATGGTTTGTGTGTGTTTTCAAGCACATTGCAGAGGATCAAGGATTTATGATTAACACTGATTCATTGTCACAGATTGTTTATAATACCACTTTGACTAGAGAGGTACATAATACAAAGCACAGTGAAATCTTAATACTTTAAATTGTTACAGAGGAAAATAATATTTTGAACATTATCTTAGTATACTGTGGAGTCTAAGGCTCTTTCTGTAATGTCAGTTTGATTCCTGTTACAATGTATTTGTAGCTGCCATTCCATCTATGCCTTCCCTAAATTCTTACAGTATTTTCTTGCCCCCTTCTGTATAGGTAACATATAATATGCTCTACTTTGTATTTCAGTATTAGACTGAAACTGTTATTAATTGAATATCCTTGAAGGTAGGAACAGGTTTGATTTCACTGATGATTCCTTTACTTAAGTACATTTTGCACGGAGCACCTGCTTATGTATGATGAGTTAATAAATGCTGAATGAACTATGCTTAATTTGGGGAATATCTGCTAAAGATACAGGCATTTATATAACCTAAAAAATGCAAAGAATAGGATGTGCTACTGAAATAAAGGACATGGTCAAGCAAATGGTACAATCTTAGACATTAAAAAAAACACATTCAGATGGTCTGAGTAAATGACATAAAATGCTGTCAAATTGTTTAAAGTTTTTTTTTTTTTTAATATAAAAAGACAAGTGACTCACAGAGTATTGAGGCAATTTCAAAAATAAAACCTGCAATTTAAAGGAAGTCATTTGTAAAAATAAAGCAGTTACTACATTCCTTTCAGTGTGGCTTAGAGAGGCGAATTCTAGACAAAAGGAACAGAATTGAGATGAGGCTGGTCACTTTCACCTTGGAAAAGATTCACTGGTTTTTCTGTATTCACATTAATTCTTTAAATATTATTTATGAACAAGTAGCACTTGACTCAGAAGTATATCTTAAAGCATTCTGAGATATACTTTCTTAAATATGAAAACTCTCCATAATTACCTTAACTGCTTAAAATATATTTCATGAAGACTTCTAAGGCTATGGCCTGATACTATTCATAGATGCTATTATTTGGGAATCTTACCATCAGACTTGGAATAAGCCCAGTCCTTACTGTGCCCCAGCTAAGGTCTGCTCCTCCTACCCTGCTCAGGCTGCTCCATCCATCCTGGGTCACAGAGCATGGTTGTTCCCACTGGGAGCTTGTGTGCCTCCTGCCGGGGAACCCTCATCCCAGCTTCTCATTTGCAGGGTACAGGTGTCTACAGAGTCCATCTCTGACATTTGTGCTAAGTATGTTCTTCCATTATTTTGTACCATCATACCTACTTGTTAAATTCCTAGTGCCTATCACAATCTCTAATTATTTGATCTATTTATCTATACATATTTGCAAATCTAAATCTATATAAATGTATTGGAGTGCCTCCCCCAACTGAAAACAAATTCCACTCCAGGATGGGCCTGGTCTGTCCTCTTCACTATTGTGTTCCTGGACCTCACAGAGGTGCCTGGTGGTATACAGCAGATGCTCACATATACCTGCTCAACAAAGCAGGTATTCTTCAACAAAGGAATCGATCAATGGTCACCACCAAGCATAATCAAGAGCTTGTGGCTCAGAAATAAATGACTTTTCATTAAAAGAAACAAATGCAATTATCTGTCAACATTTTGCTTGCAATTCCATTTTCTGATACTACTCAATAAAGTAAGCTAAGCGTATAATGTGACTCCACCTTAAAAATACTATGTTTTTGAAACAAAACAAAACTTCCTTGCAGGTAAGGCCACAGGGAATGAAGACCTGTCCATGCAATTTCATGTATTATAAATGAACTGTCCACACAAGTGTTTCTACGGTCCAAATTTGGAGAGGATAGATGCTGTTTCCAGAGTTTCCTGAACTTGAAACAGTCATAATGACCACTGCTTCTGCTGCTGCTGCTGCTGCTGCTAAGTCACTTCAGTCGTGTCTGACTCTGTGCGACCCCATAGACAGCAGCCCACCAGGCTCCTCCGTCCCTGGGATTCTCCAGGAAAGAACACTGGAGTGGGTTGCCATGTCCTTCTCCAAATAATGACCACAGTAGTTACCAAATATTGAGCTATGTAATATGTGCTGGTGTCTCTACTAGAAAAGCAGTATTTTACACTCCAGTCATTTTAGTGATGAAAGTAATACTTCTTTATTAGGACAATTCACACAAGACAGTTTTCACATAGAACAGCCCTGCCCTGCTGCAGCCCCACCTGCCTAAGGAGCCACTATCAATAAGTCTAACCCTATTGATGTAACCTTGCACATGTCTTCCACTGCCCATGCACACCTTGAGCTACAGGGCTGACACTGAGCTGTTTACAATCTGGTAAACCATGCCGCTGCTCAGAGCCAAGATCTCTTTTGCTAGGCATGTACCTGTGCTTTACAAGTTGCTTAATAATTTGTGCAATAACTAGACTCAATTCAGCTTAGGTACATACATGTGACATTGTGGCTGTAGCAACAACTGAACTCTACATGCAGTACCATAAGTTATTTAGCCATTTTCCTATCACTGTTTATCCAATTTGTTGAAATAAACATCCTTGCAGATACATCTCTATGTATTGGCACTGTATTTCTCTCAGACCTATTCCCACAAGTAGGATTATCAGGTATACACAGTTGCTTTGAAAGTTTTTCCCGATATAAGAATCTTGGATATATGAATTTAGGTCTCATGGACTCAAAACACCTTGGATAGGAAAGCAGAAATTGGATGGAATTTTGAGGAATGAAGTAAGACAAAGATATGGCAGTGGGAGTCAACATGCTGTGCCCGTGTGACAATCACAGACTTAGAGCCTTGAAAGTAAAGCTGGTGGTATAATCTGAGGGCACCTAGATGTGGGAGGGGATGTTACTGCAGGTAGGGTAGCCTGGATCTTGTATAATCTGAGTGGTATAATCTGGTGGTATAATCTGAGTGGTATAATCTGAGATGTATAATCTGAGTGGTATAATCTGGTGGTATAATCTGAGGGCACCTAGATGTGCGAGGGGATGTTACTGCAGGTAGGGTAGCCTGGATCTTGTATAATCTGAGTGGTATAATCTGAGTAGTATAACCTGAGATGTATAATCTGAGTGGTATAATCTGAGATGTATAATCTGAGTGGTATAATCTGAGATGTATAATCTGAGGGCACCTAGATGTGGGAGGGGATGTTATTGCAGGTAGGGTAGCCTGGATCTTGATGTCAACTGGAAAAATTTAGATTGGCTGCCCTAGAAAGCAAAGGACATTTATAATTATTATGATAACATTTGCAATAACAAGACAAATGATTAAGCAACCTTTCAGAATCCTAAGGAAAAAAAAAAAAAAAAAAACAGCAGTTTGCTGACCCACACATATTTGAGCCTGAGCGTGGTGTTCTTTTCCAGACCATATGGACTGTGGTAGCCTCGGTTTCCTCAGGAACTCCTTGGGAAACAGAACTAGAACAACTCACTGTTCAAATGCAAATGCTTTCTCATCATCTCATAATTGCTTCTATTATCATGTTTGAGAAATATCACAACAGCAGAAGTGTGCTAAGGACACAGTCAATGACACACACAGGCCACTTTTTATTCCCAGTCCTTTCTTCTCCATCACTGGCTGAAGTCAGAGAGGCTGCTGGGAAGTCATCTTTGAGCCCTGATAAGCCCTCTGCCTTCCTTGACTGATTATCTTTGTTTTCATTCCCAGCAGGTGCTCCTGGAGTGATAATGATATATCTAGTCAACTCATCAGTCCAACGAAGGGTGGTCTTCCCATTGCACAAAAGTTCAAGCCTCCAATCTCTGTGGTGACTGTTATTTTATAGAAGCCCCTATATAACCTCACTTCTAACAGAACAATTCAGTCAGTTCAGTTCAGTTGCTCAGTCGTATTCAACTCTGACCCCATGGACTACAACACGCCAGGCCCCCCTGTCCATCACCAACTCCCTGAGCTTACTCAAACTCATGTCCATCGAGTTGATGATGCCATCCAACCATCTCATCCTCTGGTGTCCCCTTCTCCTCCCACCTTCAATCTTTCCCAGCATCAGGGTCTTTTCAAATGAGTCAGTTCTTTGCATCAGGTGGCCAAACTATTGGAGTTTCAGCTTCAGCATCAGTCCTTCCAATGAATATTCAGGACTGATCTCCTTTAGGATGGACTGGTTGGATCTCCTTGCTAGGAGGGGACTCTCAAGAGTCTTCTCCAACACAATTCAAAAGTACTGGTCCATCAGAAAAAAATGTGGTGGTTGAAGTGGAAGCAAGAAAATCCATCATCTCCACAATACACAAAATCTAACCACTTCATCTTTTTCTTCTTTCCTACTTTTACTTCTCCTTCTCATCTTGTAAATATTAATATACTATGGATGCACCATTCACCCTCTGCTTCAAATACTCCGCAGATGATCTCACTTACTCCTAGAATATCGATATCACCTGAGTCAAGGACTCTGACATCTTCAGATCCAAATTCTCTCCTGTGTCCCAGACCCAAAGTTGTGGGTTGGATATTGTTGCTGACTTGAAAGCACTGTCATACAGTGCCAGTGCCTGCTGGCTGATGGCTGTTATCCATTTCCATTGGTTTGTATCTCATTTTCATTGTCAGTGTCCATGCTGTACTGGTGGCTAAATATTCTTAATGCACACTTGGCCACATAACATCAAACTTAACATGTCCCACATAGACCTCCACAGTTATCCTCATTCATTCCAACCTGCTGCATGTCAGACATTTACCTCCCAGCTAAGAGAATCCCCAAGCACTCCAATACCAAAGCAAGAAATTTCAGAGTCGTTTCTACTTTCTCCTCATTTAGCATCTATAACCAGTGATCCTGTCTAGCTGTTCTCTCTCCAACTGTTCCCCATTTCCAGGCACTCTCTGGGCCCCAGTACACACATCATCACTCATTCTGCCTCTTGCCTTCACCTCCAGTCTAGCTGCCCTAATTCCACCATCTCCACTTCTAAACCATTTCTCATCTAAAGTCTAAAGCTTACCTTCATAAGACACAAGTCTTACTATGTCATTTCAAATCCCACAGAAATACTTCCTGACTTTATCCAACAGAAACATGTAGGGATACACATTAGATAAGAAAAAGAGTAAGATAACTGTACATGTGAATGTTGGTTGCTCAGTCGTGTCCGACTCTTTGTGACACCATAGACTCTATCCTGCCAGGCTCCTCTGTCCATGAATTTCTCTGGGAAGGAATATTGGAGTAGGTTGTCATTCCCTTCTCCAGTGGATCTTCCCACCCTAGGGATCTAACCCTGGTCTCCTGCATTTCAGGCAGATTCTTTACTGTCTGAGCCACCAGAAAGAAAGTGAAGTCGCTCAGTCATGTCTGACTCTTTGCGACCCCATGGACTGTAGCCCACCAGGCTCCTAAATCCATGGAATTTTTCAGGCAATAATACTGGAGTGGGTTGCCATTTCCTTCTCCATGAGCCAACAGGGAAGCCCTTAACTATACATACATTATCCTAAAAAGAAAAATTTCCGTTATGAATCATTTTCTGTGTAGTTAACAGCAGGAAAGTCTATTCTGCTGGAGTATAAGGTGTCTGTGTATGTGAGGGAGGAGAAGGTGGGGATATGGATGAACAGGGCAGGGGGATGTGGGAAGGGTCTGTGGTCAGTCATGCCTTTTATACAACATCCATAGCCTGTATATGGAGAGATGATAGGTGAGAGAGATAGAAAGATGATGATGATGACAGACAGAATACTGGAGGTTTGCAACCTTGACTTTTAAGACAAGTTACTGAAGGTCCTATCCATCCCTGTGCAATGCAATAAAAGGAGGATTAGCGTCAGAGGTCTATTACTCTATCATTTAGTAATGATTTAGCCAGTTTGAGCATCAGAAAAGGAAGAATAACACTTCCTCCAAGGCAAGAAAATGAGCTGAGCTTTAATGTGGCAATGGTTTTTAAACCAAAAATTGTGAGAAGATAGTCCAAGTTTGTATGACTGTGGATCCCTGTATCCTTCCAGGAGAATGTACATGTGCTGCTTCTGTGGAGACTCCCTTATTTCTCCCAGTGTGGCCGCAGCAGTAAAGCTTCCTTTCTTTTCCCCATCCTATTTTCTTAAAGACCATCCTCTTAACTTTAGCTTGCAGTCCTTATGGTGGGCATGTTGGAAACTTTTACCTCTCATTTTCCTGTCTAAGTGTCCCTCTATACCACCTAACAATTAAGAGTTTCAGAGTAGGGAGATGTTTCTCAAGCCTTTTGCCTTCTCCTCAATCTCAGATATAAACACATTGCAGAAATCAGATTATAGTCCCCTTATTTCTAATACATTCTGATTACAGTTGTTAAAATTTTCAGTAACAGCAATTTATAACAGATCAACCAATAAGTAAAAAAATTAGAGTGTTTTATGAGTTTTGGTATATTGCTAAAAGCATGCAGAAACATAAGAGAAATGAAGATGAGGACAAGCCAGGAAATACAGACATTGGATTTTGGGCTTAACTTGACATGTAACTGCAAACCAAAATGCATTTTTGAATCAGAAAGGAATATAATGAATGTAAAATTTAGGAAAGAACATCTTAAAAGCATACATAGGCAGTTACTGGGCAGTGAAAGGTGTGGGATGATTTTCAGGCTGAAGGCCTCCAAGGGGGGCAGCTGCTCTGTCCAAAGCTGCATGGGATGGTTTTGACTGGAGAATGAATGGGATATACAAAGGACACCTAGGTTTCCGACTCCAGGTGACAGAGAAGAAGAGAAATAGGAGGATGACAGTGAGGATGGAAAGTTGGAGCAGGTATGAAAGGCAGTTCAGAAATGGAGCTGATGGGACTCAGTGACTGACACCAAGGACCCAACGAAGCAAGAGTGGAAAGTGACCAGGGGTTCCTGTCCAGATGACTCAGAGGATGGAAATAGCATGAACAGAGGAGGGAAGGTGGAAGAAGATGCTGTTTGGGGTGGGGGTGGGGGGGCACACAACTGGAAGAAATTAACATATTCAGTTCTGTTTTACTTGGTCCAAATAACATGGTACTTAAGTACACTTATGTATAAGGCTCTATGCTGGCTGCAGCAGAGTATGGTGATACATGAGATCCCACTAAACATAATTGCAAAGAATGATAAATTTAATCTACACACAGAGATATACACAGAAACAATTAAATATAACTCAAAGTCATACTTTTTCCAAGTCTGAACTTTTCTCATAAATATGACCCAAAACTATCCCCTGAACTCTCAGAGTGAATGACTCCACAAAGGACCAGCCTAAGTATTTCAACTAATATTTCAAAAGATGGAGAAACAGCTCTGCTGCTTTGCATGGAAAGGCAGAGCTAGAAAAATCTAAGGGATGAATGAAAGAGGCTTTCATTATCCTCCCCAATTCTCCATATTCTCTAATTTTTCATGTTTATCAGACCAGTTTACCATTCCCAATAAGGAGATAAAGGGATCCACTTTGAAATCATTTGCAGTTGGACTTTGTTATTCAAATCAAACCAAATCATAATTCAAATCAAAAGAAAGGTATTTATACCAAGCTGAAATGGTGTAGCACAGTATTATGCATTATAGAAGACCAAGGACTTTCATACGAGCTCCACCTTCAAGAAGTTAACATTGTAGGTGGGAAGATAAAAACATTTGAAAAATTAATAGTTTCTTTTTTAAATCAACCAAGACAACCAAAGAAAACACATCCCAAAGCAACACACAATTTATCAACAAATAACTGGTATGCTTTTAAAATATTGTTGAAGCGCATCTTTAATTTAAATACAACCTCTCCTTTCTGCAAGCAAAACAATAAGAATCTACTTACTTCATATTTGAGAAAACTTAGGTGCAAAAGTCATGAGAGCAATTCTTTACATTCTTCCAGATCAATCCAGTTTTATATTCTCCATGAATTTGTTCCAACTTGTGGTCAACTCCATGGACAATGAAACTTATTGCCTGACTATGTATATTATGCCCAAAACTCCCAACTAGCGTGAATTCTCCAAATCAAGGACACTGACATCACAGCAAAGAAAAAGTATCAACTGATGGAAAAGACAACCCACAGAATGGGATAAAATATTTCCAAATGATGTGACTAACAAGGGATTAATGTCAAAAATATACAGAAATCTCATGCAACTCAATACCAAAAATAAACAACAACAACAACAAAACTGAGCAGAAGAACTGAATAGATATTTTTCCAAAGAAGACGTACAGATGACCAGCCAGCACATGAAAAGATGTTCAAGCATCACTAAATATTAGAGAAATGCAAATCAAAGCTACAGTGAGGTTTCAACTCATACCAGTTAGAATGGTCAGCATCAAAAATTCTGCAACTAATAAATGTGGAGAAAAGGCAACCCTCTTAAACTTTTGATGTTCAGTTGCTAAGTCGTGTTTGATTCTGACCACATGGACTGCACCACGTCAGGCTCCTCTGTCCCCCACTGTCTCCCTGAGTTTGTTCAAATTCATGTCCGTTGAGTCAGTGATGCTATCTAACAATCTTATCCTCTGCCACTCCCTTTTCCTTTTGCCTTCAATTTCCTCTTGCCTACACTGTTGGTGGGAATGTAAACTAGTGCAGGCACTATGGAGAACAGGAAGGATATTCCTTAAAAAAACTAAAAATAGAGTTACTCTATAGTCCTGCAATCCCACTCCTAGGCATATATCCAGAGAAAACCATATTTCAAAAGATACATGCATCCCAAGGTTCATAACAACACTATTTACAATAGCAACACTGTCAGGAAGCAACAGTTAGAACTGGACATGGAACAGCAGGCTGGTTCCAAATAGGAAAAGGAGTACGTCAAGGCTGTATATTGTCACCCTGCTTATTTAACTTCTATGCAGAGTACATCATGAGAAACGCTGGGCTGGAAGAAACCCAAGCTGGAATCAAGATTGCTGGGAGAAATACCAATAACCTCAGATATGCAGATGACACCACCCTTATGGCAGAAAGTGAAGAGGAACTCAAAAGCCTCTTGATGAAAGTGAAAGTGGAGAGTGAAAAAGTTGGCTTAAAGCTCAACATTCAGAAAATGAAGATCAGGGCATCTGGTCCCACCATTTCATGGGAAATAGATGGGGAAACAGTGGAAACAGTGTCAGACTTTATTTTGGGGGGCTCCCAAATCACTGCAGATGGTGACTGCAGCCATGAAATTAAAAGACGCTTACTCCTTGGAAGGAAAGTTATGACCAACTTAGATAGCATATTCAAAAGCAGAGACATTACTTTGCCAACAAAGGTTCGTCTAGTCAAGGCTATGGTTTTTCCTGTGGTCATGTATGGATGTGAGAGTTGGACTGTGAATAAGGCTGAGAGCCAAAGAATTGATGCTTTTGAACTGTGGTGTTGGAGAACACTCTTGAGAGTCCCTTGGACTACAAGGAGATCCAACCAGTCCATTCTGAAGGAGATCAGCCCTGGGATTTCTTTGGAAGGAATGATGCTAAAGCTGAAACTCCAGTACTTTGGCCACCTCATGCGAAGAGTTGACTCATTGGAAAAGACTCTGATGCTGGGAGGGATTGGGGGCAGGAGAAGAGCGGACAACAGAGGATGAGATGGCTGGATGGCATCACTGACTCGATGGATGTGAGTCTGAGTGAACTCCCGGAGTTGGTGATGACAGGGAGGCCTGGCATGCTGTGATTCATGGGGTCGCAAAGAGTTGGACACGACTGAGCAACTGAACTGAACCTACAATACAATAGCCACTATTATAGTGGAAACAAGCTAAATGTCCACTGACAGATGAATTAATAAAGAATATGTGATATATATCATGGAATATGACTCAGCCATAAAAAGAATGAAGCAATGCCATTTGTAGCAACATGGGTGAACCTGGAGAATGTTACACTTAGTGAAATAAGTCAGAAAGAGAAAGACATACTATATGATATAACTTATATGTGTAATCCAAAAAGCAATGCAAATGAATCTGTATGCAAACAGAAACAAACTCACAGACTTAGAAAACATATTTATAGATACCAAGGGGGAACTGAGAGGGAGAGCAATAAATTAGGAGTTTGGGATTAACAAATTTACACTACTATATATAAAATAGAAAAGCAACAGCAATTTACTGTACAGCATAGGGAATTATACCCAATATTTTATAATAATCTGTAATGGAATATAATCTGAAGATTATATAAAATAACTGAATTACAATGCTCTTCACCTGAAACTAACACAATATTGTAAATCAACCATAGTTCAGTAAGAAAAAAATAAAAATACGATGACATTCTTGTCTTCTAATCTCATAGAGCACAGCCCAGGACTGAGCAGGAAGGGAGCCATAAGTGAGGTTCTCACGTGGATTCTGAAATGAATTACTAACAGTGGCTGCTTCTGAGCAAGGCTCTGAGGAAGCTTTGGAATCTGCCTCATTTCAAATCCTGCTTCACTATCAGTGCGTGTGGGTGCAGAGCAATCTCTGTACCTATTTTCTCATTTATAAAATGAAGATAATTGTTGTACTTTACAAAATTTTGTGAGGGCTGAACACACATGAAGTGCCTAAGACAGAAGAACATATGACTTTCATGGGGTTTACCTTTATTACAAGAAATGTATATAGAAAACTAAAGAGAAAAATACAATTAATCCCCCAGCCACCTCAACTGCAATTGTTAACATTTTGCAGTTGTTGTTACTGCTGCTGCTAAGTCACTTCAGTCATGTCCGACTCTGTGCAACCCCATAGATGGCAGCCCACCAGCTCCCCCGTCCCTGGGATTCTCTAGGCAAGAACACTGGAGTGGGTTGCCATTTCCTTCTCCAATGCATGAAAGTGAAAAGTGAAAGTGAAGTCACTCAGTCGTGTCTGACTCTTTGCGACCCCATGGACTGCAGCCAACTAGGCTCCTCCATCCATGGGATTTTCCAGGCAAGAGTACTGGAGTGGGGTGCCATTGCCTTCTCCAGTTGTTGTTACTACTGTGGATAAAAAACCAGCCAAGAGCTAAAACTAGACTGTCTTCTGCCCCAACCTGATGCATCCCTTAGATTCTGAAAATTAGGTATGCATTCTTTTCCTTTGTGATGCTACCAGATACTTCTCTCCCCTGTAAGAAGCCACAGAGACTTCTTTCCTAAGGATCTTCCTAAATCATTAGAAAAAAGTGCATATCTTAGGGAACGTAATTCCCAAGAGCTACATATCTTTTCAGTTTCCTTATTTTTTCATTAACTTTCTTACAGAACTCCTAGGCTCAAATTCTTAGATGTTTTTAGACTCTTTCCTCTCTCTCTCTCTCCCTTTCTCTGGTTCATTCATTTGTCACCAAAGCTGCTGCTTATTCCTTCCAGATGCTTCTCTCTCTCATCCATTTCTTCTTAACCACTACATTGTCCTTGCTATTATTATGCATGTCTGGTCAATTTTAATCATCTCCAATTGATCTCTTTCTTTCCAGGAAAGCCCTATTATCATCCATCATGGGTACTTCTAAGAAATCCATCATTCTTAAATGTACCTTTCAATTGGATAGCTCCACAGTCAGCTATTTCCACGTCTCCCTTCAGAGTAAAACCTGGTTACTGATTCTGAAGGATAAGGATATTTATAAACTAGAACCAATCTTGCTCCATAGGTTGATATTCCCCAAAACCTTTGTGAAGCATGCTTCTCAAACCAGAGTCTATATTCAAGGCCCTCTTTGCCTGACTAGCTCATTCTCACTCTGAACGGTTACCCAAGTTGTTTTCATAGTTTGGGATGCCCTAAACTCTCTTTCTCCACAATTAATACTCATTCTTGATGGAAAATTAAAGCTCTTCTTTTCCCCATAGCTCTTCCTAACTCCACACCATTTTACCTATGTACTTTTTACCCCTCTGTGAAAAAAAAACTCCATATAAACTTTTAAGGAATTCACCTGATTTTAGTAGGGTATCTTGTAGACCTACATAGCCACCAACGTATCCATCTACTGTTCATCCTCCCATCCAACCATCCATCCATTCATCCATCCATCCATAAATCCATCCATCCACCCATTCATCCATACATCCATACTTCATCTTCAACAGCTAAAGTATAAATTACTTGAGGGCAAATCCTATTACTTAACACTACCTTGGGAAGCTAACTTCTCTCATCTTCTAATATATACTATATTTAGAACCTAGCTTGGGCTTAATAAACACTTTAAAAATAATATAGGAAAATATTAGATCAGTTCAGTAGTTCAGTCATGTCTGACTCTTTGTGACCACCTGGACTGCAGTACACGAGGCTTCCCTGTCCATCACCCACTCCTGGGGTTTATTCAAACTCATGTCCACCAAGTCAGTGATGCCATCCAACCATTTCATCCTCTGTTGTCCCCTTCTCCTCCTTCCTTCAAACATTCCCAGGATCAGGGTCTTTTCGAATGAGTCAGTTCTTCGCATCAGGTAACCAAAGTACTGGGGTTTCAGCTACAGTGTCAGTCCTTCCAGTGAATATTCAGGACTGATTTTTCCTTTAGGATGGATTGGATGGATCTCCTTGTTGTCCAAGGGGCTCTAAAGACTTTTTTCCAACACGACAGTTCAAAAGCACAATTCTGCATCGCTAAGCTTTCTTTACAGTCCAAATCTCACATACATACATGACTACTAGAAAAACCATAGCTTTGACTAGATGGACCTTTGTTGGGAAAGTAATGTCTCTGCTTTTTAATATGCTGTCTAGGTTGGTCATAACTTTTCTTCCGAGGAGCAAGTGTCTTTTAATTTCATGGCTGCAGTCACCATCTGCAGTGATTTTGGAGCCCAAGAAAATAAAGTCTGTCATTGTTTCCTTTGTTTCCCCATCTATTTGCCATGAAGTAATGAGACCAGATGCCATGATCTTAGTGTTCTGAATGTTGAGTTTTAAGCCAACTTTTTCACTTTCCTCTTTCAATTTTATCAACAGGCTCTTTAGTTCTTCTTCACTTTCTGCCCTAAGAGTAGTATCATCTGCATATCTGAGGTTATTGATATTTCTCCCAGCAATCTTGATTTCAGCTTGTGCTCCATCCAGTCCAGCATTTCTCATGATGTACTCTACACATAAGTTGAATAAGCAGGGTGACAATATACAACCCTGACATACTTCTTTCCCAATTTGGAACCAGTCTGTTGTTCCATGTCCAGTTCTAACTGTTGCTTCTTAACCTGCATACAGATTTATCACGAGGCAGGTAAGGTAGTCTGGTATTCCTGTCTCTTGAAGAATTTTCCACAGTTTGTTGTGAACCACACAGTCAATCGGCTTTGGCACAGCCAATAAAACAGAAGCAGATGTTTTTCTGGAACTCCCTTGCTTTTTTGATGATCCAACAGATGTCAGCAATTTGATCTCTGGTTCCTCCACCTTTTCTAAATCCAGCATGAACATCTGGAAGATCATGGTTCACATACTGCTGAAGCCTGGCTTGGAGAATTTTGAGCATTACTTTACTTGCATGTGAGATGAGTGCAATTGTGCAGTAGTTTGAGCATTCTTTGGCATTGCTTTTCTTTGAGATTGGAATGAAAACTGACCTTTTCCAGTCCTGTGGCCACTGCTGAGTTTTCCAAAAGTGCTGGCATATTGAGTGCAGTGCTTTCACAGCATTATCTTTTAGGATTTGAAATAGCTCAACTGGAATTCCATCATTTCCACTAGCTTTGTTCATAGTGATGCTTCCTAAGGCCCACTTGACTTCACATTCCAGGATGTCTGGCTCTAGATGAATGATCACACCATCGTGATTATCTGGTCATCTTTTTTGTATAGTTCTGTGTATTCTTGTCACCTTCTCTTAATATCTTCTGGTTCTGTTAGGTCCATACCATTGCTGTCCTTTATTATGTTCATCTTTGCATGAAATTTCCCTTGGTATTTCAAATTTTCTTGAAGACATCTCTAGTCTTTCCCATTCTATTGTTTTCCTCTATTTCTTTGCATTGATCACTGAGAAAGGCTTTCTTATCCTCCTTGCTATTCTTTGGAACTCTGCATTCAAATGAGTATATGTTTCCTTTTCTCCTTTGTCTTTCACTGCTCTTCTTTTCATTGCTATTTGTAAGACCTCCTCAGACAACCATGTTGACTTTTTGCATTTCTTTTTCTTGGGAATGGTCTTGATCACTGCCTCTTGTACAATGTCAAAAACCTCTGTCCATAGTTCTTCAGGCACTCTGTCTATCAGATCTAATCCCTTGAATCTATTTGTCACTTCCACTGTGTAATCTAAAGAATTTGATTTAGGTCATACCTGAATGGCCTAGTGGTTTTCTTCACTTTCTTCAATTTAAGTCTGAATTTCGCAATAAGGAGTTCATGATCTGAGCCACAGTCAGCTCCCTGTCTTGTTTTTTTCCGACTGTATAGAGCTTCTCCATCTTTGGCTGCAAAGAATGTAGTCAATCTGATTTTGGTATTGGCCATTTGATGACGTCCATGTGTAGAGTCTTCTCTTGTGTTGTTGGAAGAGGGTGTTTGCTATGACCAGTGTGTTCTCGTGGCAAAACACTGTTAGCCTTTGCCCTGCTTCATTCTGTATTCCAAGGCTAAATGTGCCTATTACTCCAGGTATTTCTTGACTTCCTACTTTTGCATTTCAGCCCCCTATAATGAAAAGGACATCTTTTTTGTGTGTTAGTTCTAGAAGGCTTTGTAGGTCTTTATAGAACCATTCAACTTCAGCTTCTTCAGCATTACTGGTTGGGGCATAGACTTGGATTACTGTGATATTGAATGGTTAGCCTTGGGAATGAACAGAGATCATTCTGTTGTTTTTGAGATTGCATCCAAGTACTGCATTTTGGACTGTTTTGTTGACTATGATGGCTACTCCATTTCTTCTAAGGTATTCCTGCCCACAGTAGTAGATATAATAGTCATCTGAGTTAAATTCACTCATTCCAGTCCATTTTAGTTCACTGATTCCTAAAATGTCGATATTCATTCTTGCCATCTCCTGTTTGACCACTTCCAATTTGCCTTGATTCATGGGCCTAACAATCCGGGTTCCTATGCAATACTGCTCTTACAGCATTGGACGTTGCTTCTATGATCAGTCACATCCACAACTGGGTGTTGTTTTTGCTTTGGCTCTGTCTTTACAATCTTTCTGGAGTTATTTCTCCACTGATCTCCAGTAGCATTTTGAGCACCCACTGACCTGGGGAGTTCAGCTTCAGTGTCCTATCTTTTTGTTTTTTCATACTGTTCATGGGATTCTCAAGGCAAGAATATTGAAGTGGTTTGCCAGTCCCTTCTCCAGTGGACCACATCTTGTCAGAACTCTCCACCATGACCCATTCATCTTGGGTGGCCCTACACAGCATGGCTTAGTTTCACTGAGTTAGACAAAGCTGTGGTCCATGTGATCAGATTGGTTAGTTTTCTATGATTGTGGTTTTCAATTTGTCTGCTCTCTGTTGGAGGATAAGAGGCTTATGGAAGCTTCCTGATGGGAGAGACTGAGGGGGAAACTGGGTTTTGTTCTGATGGGCAGGGCCATGCTCAGTAAATCTTTAATCCAATTTTCTTTTGATGGGCGGGGCTTTGTTCCCTCCCTATTATTTGACCTGAGGCCAAACTATGGTGGAGGTAATGAAGATAATGGCAACCTCTTTCAAAAGGTCCCATGCATGCACTGCTACACTCAGTGCCCCCAACCCTGCAGCAGGCCGCCATGGAGCCATGTCTCTACCAGAGACTCCTGGACACTCACGGGAAAATATGGGTTGGTCTCTGGTGAGGTCACTGCTCCTTTCTCCTGGGTCCTGGTGTGCACAAAGTTCTGTTTGTGCCCTCCAAGTGTCTGTTTCCCCAGTCCTGTGTAAGTCCTGGTAGCTCTATGGTAGGTTAATGGCGACCTCCTCCAAGAGGGCTTATATCATACCCAGGTCTGCTGCACCCAGAGCCCCTGCCCCTGCAGCAGGCCACTGCTGACCCATGCCTCCTCAGGAGACACCCAAGCACAGATCTAAGTCTCTGTGGGGTCTCTGGGTCCTGGTGCACACAAGGTATATTTGAGCCCTCTGTCTCTAGTTGGTATGGGATTTGATTTTAAATGTGATTTCGAATTTACCAAGGCTAGCTTTATGGCCCAGGATGTGATCTATCCTGGAGAAGGTTCCATGTGCGCTTGAGAAAAAGGTGAAATTCATTGTTTTGGGATGAAATGTCCTATAGATATCAATTAGGTCTAACTGGTCTATTGTATCATTTAAAGTTTGTGTTTCCTTGTTAATTTTCTGTTTAGTTATCTATCCATAGGTGTAAGTGGGATATTAAAGTCTCCCACTATTATTGTGTTATTGTTAATTTCTCCTTTTATACTTGTTAGCATTTGTCTTACGTACTGTGGTGCTCCTGTGTTGGGTGCATATATATTTATAATTGTTATATCTTCTTCTTGGATTGATCCTTTGATCATTATGTAGTGACCTTCTTTGTCTCTTTTCACAGCCTTTGTTTTAAAGTCTATTTTATCTGGTATCAGTATTGCTACTCCTGCTTTCTTTTGGTCCCTATTTGCATGGAAAATCTTTTTCCAGCCCTTCACTTTCAGTCTGTATGTGTCCCCTGTTTTGAGGTGGGTCTCTTGTAGACAACATATGTAGGGGTCTTGTTTTTGTATCCATTCAGCCAGTCTTTGTCTTTTGGTTGGGGCATTCAACCCATTTACGTTTAAGGTAATTACTGATAAGTATGATCCCATTGTCATTTACTTTATTGTTTTGGGTTCGAGTTTATACACTGTTTTTGTGTTTCCTGTCTAGAGAATATCCTTTAGTATTTGTTGGAGAGCTGGTTTTGTGGTGCAGAATTCTCTCAGCTTTTGCTTGTCTGAAAAGCTTTTGATTTCTCCTTCATACTTCATACCTTCAGAGGAAGGTAAACTTCCAAACTCATTATATGAGGCCACCATCACCCTAATACCAAAACCTGACAAAGATGCCACAAAAAAAGAAAACTACAGGCCAATATCACTGATGAACATAGATGCAAAAATCCTTAACAAAATTCTAGCAATCAGAATCCAACAACACATTAAAAAGATCATACACCATGATCAAGTGGGCTTTATCCCAGGGATGCAAGGGTTCTTCAGTATCCGCAAATCAATCAATGTAATACACCACATTAACAAATTGAAAAATAAAAACCATATGATTATCTCAATAGATGCAGAGAAAGCCTTTGACAAAATTCAACATCCATTTATGATAAAAACTCTCCAGAAAGCAGGAATAGAAGGAACATACCTCAACATAATAAAAGCTATATATGATAAATGTGATTTCGCCCCTCCTACCATCTTGCTGGGGCTTCTCCTTTGCCCTTGAATATGGGGTATCTCCTCAAAGTCACTCCAGCACCACACAGCCACTGTTCCAGCACCTACCATCTTGCTGAGGCTTCTCTGTCCTGGGACATGGGGTTTCATCCCAGACACATATCAGATAGCATATAATTAAATATTAATGTAATTATGATAAAATCTGACTGGCTCTAACAATTTTTCCTCACCTCCCATTTTGAGCTAGATTCCTCTCTGCTCTCAAAGGAACCTGTAAGCCTTTTTCTAGCTTCATCTTGTACTTTATTGTAATTATTTGTTTACCTGTATGTCAGGTTAACTAAGTTACATCTTCTTAATAGCTTTATAAGTCTCTAGTATTTGTTGAATGAATGAGTAAAAATTAATGAATAAATGTCACAATAGATGCTACATATTTGGGTCATCTGAACTGATGGAAATCTTATTTAACATTACCTAGAGTTAAATAAGACTTAGAGGTCTGCTTCAGCCTGCCATGTTCTGAATTTGTCTACCAATGACCTTAATTACAGATCGCTAGCGACACTATTTGAAATCATTAAAGAGCTAGACACATCCACAAGGTTTAATATTTGTTACATGCATAATAGATGAGTGCATTTATTTATCTACCTAAATCATTTCTCACTAAATAAACATTCATTTGCTGCATAGATTGCCAAGGAACTGGAAATAATCTCTTCCTTTTATTTAATACCTTCCTTCTAATACCAGCAGAAGTAGCCATGGGTACATATTCTCCTTTGGATCTTATAGATCCCTGTTTTTGCACAAACACAATCTATTTTCTTGGCACAGGGAGAGCGTTCTTGTCCCGGACAAAAGACTCCATAGAAGAGTAGAGGAAATAGCAGTGATTCACAGAGAAATGAGGCTAGCCCCAAGGCACAGTGACTTTCTAATAATAATGCCGCCAGTATTTATTTCCTCTCTACGTGAATTTTAGAGAAGTGCACTTTAGTGATATTCACATTAATTTGGAATTATGAATGATCACTCATCTCAGCTAATGTTCACTTTTATTGAGCATCTCAGTGGTACACATCAGTGGTTTTAAATCAAGAGACTAGATCAGGATAACTTGGGAAAATGATCCAAATACACATTTCCTGGCCTCCCTACCCATGTATGGGGGGAACATTTGATACACGTGAAGAGAGGGGGGAACATTTGATACACGTGAAGAGGTAGCATGAGGTGGGTGTATGCTTTTTACACCACTCCTCTCAAGAAGAAACAGTAATAGGTAAGAAAAGATAGTCTATGTTTTGACTGAATTAGCAAATATATATATATATTCAAAATGTGTCAGTATAGCACACTGTAATGACTTGGCAAATATTTGTCAAATGGATGAAGTAATAAATAATGTAAAGATTATTGATGTATACGTTCATAGAATAATATTTTTTGTGGTGCTTTATATATAACTCTTGTACTTTATCTCATTTCATCCTCAAAAGCTCCCAATGGGATAACTAGAAATTATTTTCTTCCTATTTTCCAGATGAGAAAACTAAGTATTTAGGAAGTTAAAATAACTGGGCCACCATCATCCAGCAAATGAACATCAGAGCAAGGATAAAAAATACATAGCTTGAAGCCTTAAAGCTAGAATTTATTTATTATTCCCTGAAGAACAGCTTGAGAAACATTGGGCTGGAGGAAGCACAAGCTAGAATCAAGATTGCTGGGAGAAATATCAATAACCTCAGATATGCAGATGATACCATCCTTATGGCAGAAAGTGAAGAACTAAAGAGCCTCTTGATTTAAGTGAAAGACGAGAGTGGAAAAAGTTGGCTTAAAGCTCGACATTTAGAAAACTAAGATCATGACATCCGGTCCCATCAATGCATAGCAAATAGATGGGGAAACAGTGAAAACAATGGCTGATTTTATTTTTCTGGGCTTCAAAATCACTGCAGATGGTGACTGTAGCCATGAAATTAAAAGACGCTTACTCCTCAGAAGGAAAGTTATGACCAACCTAGACAGCCTATTAAAAAGCAGAGACATTACTTTGTCAACAAAGGTCCGTCTAGTCAAGGCTATGGTTTTTCCAGTGGTGTATGTACATGTATGGATGTGAGAGTTGGACTGTGAAGAAGGCTGAGCGCTGAAGAATCGATGCTTTTGAACTGTGGTGTTCAAGAAGACTCCTGAGAGTCCCTTGGACTGCAAGGAGATCCAAGCAGTCCATCCTAAAGGAGATAAGTCCTGGGTGTGCATTGGAACGACTGATGTTGAAGCTGAAACTCTAATACTTTGGCCACCTGATGCAAAGATCTGACTCATTGGAAAAGACTCTGATGCTGGGAGGGATTGTGAGCAGGAGGAGAAGGGGACAACAGAGGATGAGAGGGTTGGATGGCATCACCGACTCAATGGGCATGGGTTTGGGTGGACTCTGGGAGTTGGTGATGGACAGGGAGGCCTGGCATGCTGTGGTTCATGGGGTTCCAAAGAGTTGGACAGGACTGAGCGACTAAACTGAACTGAACAACAGCAAAATTCTTCTCCTTGCTAATAATGTGGATTATCTGCATAATTTGGATCCATCTTCAACTATGAACTCAGAAAACATGAATTATAGACCTAGATCTGCCCCCTCCTGCTGAGAGGCACTTCCCAGGTCTATGTGGTGTTCACCATATGCAGATGAAATCCACATATCCTCCAAGCTTGTTTGTTGCCCATATGTGGCTCAAGGTAAAGCTGACATTAAATGAACTCAATCAAAGGTTTGCTGGGGTTTGTACAACCTTAGTTTCCTCTGGACATGGACATCTTTTAAACATAATTCTTTGTTCTTATGGACATATATCACTTAGTTAAAGAAAGTGGAAAGTAGGAAAATCCACTGAGCTGGCTGCTCACGTCTGGTCCTCAGCTTAAGGTACTGCTCAGAGCATCATTAAAAGAGGACCTAGCTCAGTCAACAAGGGATAATTGGTGATAGCAATTAATGCCTAGTAAAGTTCCACCAAATATAACTGTTACATATAAAACTACTATGGCTCTATTCCTAAAGAATTAAAGAATTAAACTCTTTTAATATTAGGAAGTTGAAGGAGGCATCTTCTCTGAGAACTCAGACAGAGATAAACACAAAATTAAAATAGCTACATCAGAAAGAGGAGCTTTGTAAGACTTTGTAAACTGGCACAAAATGACTTGCAGAAACTAGCAAATCATACAAAGAGAATGAAGTCTATAAAAGCCACACAATTAAAAAAAATTCTGTCACTTCCTAATTATAACCATGAATTGGAAATGTCAGTGTTCCCAGTACTCTCTATTTTCAAGTTACTGGCTGTTCTGACTTTATTCTAAAAGACAAAAACATGTTTTTTATTTGAAACTTTTTTCTATTATCACTTGCTCAATACGATTCCTACTATGTTTGGTAATAGAACTATAGACTATGACATTGAACATCTTTTATAGTATAAGAAAAAAAAATGAACCCAGGAAAATAAAAAACTCATCACATTTTGATGTAAACATGTAGCTAAAAGAAGTCCAGAAACAGCTGCCTGCCTCTGAATAATACATTCATTCATAATAAAATCTATAGCTAAAAGATTATTAGCAAATGAAAACACATTATCTTTCTTATTGGCTGAATTTTACTCAGAAAAATGAGACACCTTTCAGAAAAGGATTATTATTTTTATAAGGAGTATATATTTTTAAATATTCATTTCCTCTAGTGTATGCAAACCCCTACAAAATTATTAAATCTATCCCAACAGAATATTAGAGTGAAAAAAAATCATGCAAAAAAAATTTATTTAAAATGGTAAAGTCTAATCATGTTTCAATTATACTCAGTTTTACTTTTCACTATTTTTAATCTCAATACTTGAAGTTCTATGCAAATTTACCTAAAGTGATAAAGTGAGATTTCTAAATTTGTCACTTATATAAGCCATTGAAGATAAATTGGAGATATATAATAGGGTGCTTAAGACTTTATGAGAAAATGTTCCCACACATTATGCATTTAATGAACAGAGGACTGATCAAGTATATTGGGGATCACAAACATGAACTGAAGTCCCCTCCCTCCAGTTCTCATCAGAAATTTCTCCTTCGTTGCTTTAAAAACTTCCTTAAATGCCACTAAACTTCACTGAATTCTATTTCCTCCACATCACTGGCCACCAGCAGAGTCCAAACCACCCCAACTGCCTCCCAAAGTCCCTCATCTTCTTCCTACCCACTGGCCACACCACATTGGATCATGATTCTCCCTTCTTTGAAAGGCCTCAAGGGATTGTTCATAGTATTACATAAAACCCCAAAACCTGAAAAGTCTTTGGGGTGGAACCTTGCTTATCTCCTCCACCACCCACCTCCTCCTCACTTTTCTCTGCCTTTCTCTTAGTTTTCCAACCCCACTACACAAATTTCCTTATAAGGTCCACTGCATGTAGCATTCTCTATGCCTAGAATTCCGTTTCGCTGACTCTTCTCCATGCCAACTTCTTATCTTTCAAGTCTCTCCTTAAATGTCATCTCTTCCCAAAGTCTTCCTTGAGCCTGCTCCCTGGACAGCTTCCCCTGTATGGTCATCAAGTCTCTCCTTAAATGTCATCTCTTCCCAAGTCCTCCTTGAGTCTGCTCCCTGGACAGCTTCCCCGTGTGCTCTCCATCCCTGCACTTGGTTTAGGCCCTGGATTAAAAGGAAGAGTTTCTATCACATATTTTATTTTGTTGTTAATATCTTCCCCTCCACACACTAAGTTCTATGAAGACTCTACTTTATTCAGCATCACCTCCAGTGCCTGGTGCCAGGCTCTGCACATGGCACAGAGTAAATAAATATTTGTGAAGGAAGAAGGACTAGACAGATTCACTGCAGAGCCAGCAGTGCATTGCTTCCCTACTGCACACTCTTCCAACCAACTTTAGACATTCAAACCCCCTTTGCTCAATGCTACCTTCTCATCCAAAGCTGATTTGAGAGGTTCTCACTGAAGAACTAGACCACAGCCAGGCTGAGTTCAGAACTCAGGAGACTTTGGAAAAGATTGGGTATTAATCTGCAGAACATCAGGAGCACAGAACACCAGGAGGCTCAGGAGGAGCTGAGGGTCAAGATCAGGGAAATCAGGGAAAAGCAGGCTCGATTTCAGCACCCAAGGCATCTCTCCTAGGCTATGCAGAAGAATCCTTAGATTCATGACAGAGGTATGTCTGAGGTGGTGAATGTCTGCCAGTGGGTTTCCCAGTTTTCTGTGTTATCCATGCACCTTCTGCCATCTGTTACTACAGCAAGACACAAAGTTCTGGGCATCAGTACTCACAACCTAAAGATCACATGTGGTGAGCAGACCTTAAAAGCAGTCACACAATGACAAAGGTTGCTGCCCAACTGTTTAAAACCTCAAAGACACTTCTGTTTGATCTGTTATCCATTATGATATATAATTTTGCTGTTATAGATGTGATTTTAGTGAAAAAACATATTTTCAAGTAGATTTCCTGTAGTATTATGGGAAAAGTAAATATATTAATAGGTATTTTTCAATCATATTTTTGATTTCCTGTAGTATTATGTAGATTTCCTATATGTAGATTTCCTGTAGTATTATGGGAAAAGTAAATATATTAATAGGTATTTTTCAATCATATTTTTGGTCCTAAAGGTAGACTATTTTATTTTATGTTTTTAAAATTTTATTTTATTTTTAAACTTTACAATATTGTATTAGTTTTGCCAAATATTTTAAAACTAAGTTTACTACCAGATGCCACATTTCCATGATTATTAAATTCATTCTAGTTCCATACATGTTGGTCCTCAGAAGTCCCTGTGTTATAATCAAATCTGAAGGGTGACTGTTACTGCTGAAAAAATCCATGCCCCTGATATCTGAAAAAGTATGTCTAGTAAAAAGAAAAATTTGGATGCAGGCTCCCTGTCAATTCAAGGCTGATTCATCCGAAGCTGCGAGAAGGGAAAAGAACAGAGTGTATGTGGTGCACACGCCCATGTCAAAAGCCTCAACGCAGATGTACCCAATGATCCAGTTCAGGATGTGAGTTCCCATGGCACAGGAAGACCATTTCTGGGAAGGAGGAAGTGAAGAGGACAGAGAGAGAGTGGCCAAGTAAAATCCTGAGACTAAATAATTTGTATTTTTTATCCAGAACCTAAATTCATTTTTTGTTAGATGAATGAAATTGATAATTAATTATAGGACCTACAAACATCTACCTAGCAAAACAAAAGAAAAAGAAGTAAAAATAAATGCTATATCAAAACCAGTTTCTCAATTTTTCCAGTGGTAATCAGATAAACTCCAACTAAAGAATCTCAACAAGATTTAAGAACTTACACCTTCAAGCTCTTTTAGATACTAATTTTCTTTCTGATTGGCCTTTAACTACATTGATCCCAGACTCTGAGGTTACACTGATAATTTTTATAATGATTAGTTAGTCTCACAGAGAGAGAGAGAGAGAGAATTACGTTTATTTTATGGGAACTGGAAACCAAGATATCAATAACCACAAATCAAGAATGGTTCAAGAGTTAAATAGAACTGACTTTGGAATGTGAGTTGTTCTAAAGATGCAGGGATTTCACATGATACACTTACCTAAATATACATATATATTCTTATAAAACTGTTACAAATATTTAAACAAAATGAACTTAGTAAGAAAAAAACTTACTACAAAGAAAAGATGATGGCTGCACTGGTGAAGTCTACCTAACATTTGAAGAAAAAATTATAGTAATAGTTCACAAACTTTTCCTAGATAGAATGCTAGTAAATACTTCCAAATTCATTCTAGGAGGCCAGTATTATCCTGATACTAAAATCATACAAAGGCATTACAGTAAACCAATATCCCTTATATATACATGCATAAAAAATCATCAGAAATGTTAACAAATCAAATAAAGCAACAAATAAAATAGATAATCAAGTGGGATTTATCACAGGAATGTAAGAGTGTTTAAACGTGAAAATAAATCAAGGCATTACACCATATTAATACAATAAGTTCAAAAAACACATTATTATCTCAATAGATGCGGGAAAAGCATTTGAGACAATCCAACATTCTTTCAAGATATGAACACTAAAACTGATAAAGAATATGAATTGAAACCTCACAATTAACACCATATTTAATCACTAGAGACTGAAAGTTTTCCTCCTAGTATCAGGAACAAGACATGTATGTCTGCGATCACCACATTTTGACAACTAGATGTCCACATGGGAGACTGGATCCTTACCTCACACCATACTCAAAAAATAACCCCAAATGGATCAAAGACATAAATGTAGGAAACAAATGTATAAAAATTCTTAAAAGAAAACCTAGGTGGATATCTTTATGACCTTGAATTTGACAAGAGATTCTTAAATACAACACCAAAATTACAAGTAATCAATGGAAAATATAACTATTCAACTTCATCAAAATTAAAAATTATGTCCTACAAGAAAACAAAAAGACAAGTCACTAAATGAGGGGAAGTATTTGTAAATCATTTATCTGCCAAGAATATAGCATCCATTATATACATATATATATATATATAACCATAATATTAGGGGCTTCCCTGATAGCTCAGTTGGTGAAGAATCTGCCTGCAATGCTGAAGACTCTGGTTTGATTCCTGGGCTGGGTAGATCACTGGAGAAGGGATAGGCTACCTACTCCAGTATTCTTGGGCTTCCCTTGTGGCTCAACTGGTAAAGAATCTACCTGCAATGTGTGAGACCTGGGTTCAATCCCTGAGTTGGGAAGATCCCCTGGAAAAGGAAAGGGCTACCAATTCCAGTATTCTGGCCTGGAGAATTCTATGGACTGTATAGTCCATGGGGGGTAGCAAAGAGTCAGACATGATTAAGTGACTTTCACTTTCATATATATATATAAACAATAAAGGCAAATAATCCAATAAAAAATAGACAAAATATTTGATCTATATTTTTCCAAAAAAAAGGATACAAATAGCCAATGGGCGTGTGGCAAGATGTTAAACATCATTATTGATTAGGGAAACAAATCAAAACCACAATAAGATAACCATCCATACACATCACACTTGCAAAGATGGCTATAACTAAAAAGACCAACAATAACAAGTGTTGACAAGGATGTAGAGAAATTGGAACCCTCTTATATTGCTGGTAGAAATGTAACATGCTGCAGCTATTTTCAAACACAGCTTGACAATTCTTAAAAAATGGAAACATATAGTTGCCAAATGACCCAGAAATTTCAGTCCTAGATTTATACTTATGAGAAGTAAGGACACATGTCTATGCAAAAACCTGTACATAAATGTTAAGGGTCACTTTATACAGCATAAAAAATTGGAAACAATTCAAATACAGACACAAGAGTGGTGCATATGTTCCACTGTACAAGCGGTATAATGCAATGCTATATGGCAATAAAAGAAATGAAGTACTGATAAATGCTATAATATGAATGAATCTTGGAAATATGCTAAGTTAAACCAAGTTATAAAAATGAGAGCATAATAATCACACATTATGTGATTTGATTTATACTAAATATCCAGAATAGGTGAATCCATAGAGATGGAAAATAGGTTAGTGGCTTCTAGAAGCTCAGTTTTGAGGGGAATAGGGATGATTCTAATGAATATTATGTTTCTTTTTGGAATAATCCAGCATTGTTTCAAAATTGCATAGTGGAAAAAGTTGCACAATTTTGTAAAAACTGCTAACTTTTTTGCACTCATTTCATATGCTAGCAAAGTAATGCTCAAAATCCTTCAAGCTGGGCTTCAACAGTATGTGAACTGAGAACTTCCAGATATACAAGCTGGATTTACAAAAGGCAGAGGAACCAGAAACCAAATTGCCAACATCCATTAGATCATAGAAAAAGCTAGAGAATTCCATAAAAACATCAACTTCTGCTTCATTGACTACTCTAAAGCCTTTGACTATGAAGACCACAACAAGCTGTGGAAAATTCTTAAAGAGATGGGAATACCAGACCACCTTACCTGCCTCCTGAGAAATCTGTATGCAGGCCAAGAACAAACAGAACTGAACATGGAACAGTGGACTGGTTCTGAATTGGGAAAGGAGTACATCAAGGCTGTATACTGTCACTGTGCTTATTTAACTTATATGCAAAGTACATCATGCAAAATCCTGAGCTGGATGAAGTACAAGCTGGAATCAAGACTGCAGGGAGAAATATCAGTAGTCTCAGATATGCAGATGACATCACTCTTATGAAAGAAAATGAAGAGAAACTAAAGAGCCTCTTTATGAACATGAAAGAGGAGAGTGAAAAATCTGGCTTAAAACTCAATGTTAAAAAAATGAAGATCATTGCATCTGGTCTCATTGCTTCATGGCAAATAGAAATGGGAACAATGGAAACAGTGCGAGACTTTATTTTCTTGGGCTCCCAAATCACTGCAGATGGTGACTGCAGCCATGAAATTAAAAGACATTTGTTCCTTAGAGGAAAAGCAATGACATCCTAGACAGCATATTGAGAAGCAAAGACATTTCTTTGCCAACAAAAGTCCATCTAGCAAAAGCTATGGTTGTTCCAGTAGTACTCATATATGGATGTGAGAGCTAGACAATGAAAAAGGTTGAGCACCAAAGAATTGATGCCTTCAAACTGTGTTGCTGGAGAAGACTCTGGAGAGTCCCTTGGACATCATGGAGATCAAACCAGTCCATTCTAAAGGAAATCAACCTTGAATATTCACTGGAAGGACTGAAGCTGAAGCTAAAGCTCTAGTACTTTGGCCACCTAATGCGAAGAGCCAACTCACTGGGAAAGACCCTGATGCTGGGAAAGATTGAAGGCGGGAGGAGAAGAGGACGGCAGAGGACGAGATGGTTAGATGGCATCACTGACTCAATGGATGTGAGTCTGAGCAAACTCTGGAAGATGGTAAAGGACAGGGAAGCCTGGCATGCTGCAGTACATGGAGTCGCAAAGAATTAGGCAGGACTGAGCAGCTGAACAATTGAATAAAAACACTAACTTTCACCCATTGAAAAGGTGAACTGCAAGTGTGGCATTTATTTATTTTTAAAAGCAGGCAACCACCAACAAAACAAAGGAAAACTGAAAAGACTGAGCTGAAGTATGATGGATGTACCTTCCTGAATCCAAGTTATTCTTGATCATGTCACTGTCCAGAGTAATGTAAAAATTGTTTGCCTAAACACGGTTATTCCTTGGCTATATATTCTTTTTCTAAGTTTCTACTCTCATACTCTAAATTTACCAGTTCTAATGTTGCCAATCATTCCAGTTTTCCCAGGGCTGAAGGTGTTCCCAAGACATGAGACTTTCAGCACTAAAACATGGAAAATTCCAGGAAAACTGAGCAAAGTTTGTTCTTGCCTGATTTTGTATAATTTACTTAATTCCTCTTCTCTTTAATTCCTATCATGTTCTCCATCCTGCTTTCCCCTTTTTTTTAATCTCAAGTATTTTAATAATGAAGTTACCCCTAAAATTCACTTTTTAGAGATATAAAATTAATCTTATAGAAATCATACTCTGTAAAACAACTTTGAAATTAAATTTATCTGAATCTCCTATCATGTTCTCCATCCTACTTTTTCCTTTTTTCTAATCTCAAGTATTTTAATAATAAAGTTACTCCTAAAATTTACTTTTTAGAGATATAAAATTAATCTTATAGAAATCATACTCTGTAAAACAACTTTGAAATTAAATTTATCTGAATCACCTTGCCATACACTTGAAAATAACACATTATTGTGTGTGTGTGCGTGTGTATATATATATATATATATATATATATATATATATATCTCACTATGTTCAGATTCTTTTCCCTTACAGGTTGTTACAGAATAATGAGTATAGTTCTAAATGCTATTTCACTTGTGTTCATAGTTTATTATAAAATAATTGTTCACAAATTAAGTCATGTAAGTCTCTCCTGAGTTTGGGGTATGAATAGCCAACTACCTTCTGGATATTTCAATCAGAGATTTCTTTGGCCACTAATACATATATATATAAGGGGGCTTCCCTGATAGCTCAGTTGGTAAAGAGTCTGCCTGCAATGCAGGAGATCCGAGTTTGATTCCTGGGTCAGAAAGATTTGTTGGAGAAGGGATAGGTTACCCAGTCCAGTATTCTTGGGCTTCCCTTGTGGCTTAGCTGGTAAAGAATCTGCCTGCCATCTGGGAGACCTGGGTTAGGAAGATGCCCTGGAGAAGGGAAAGGCTACCCACTCCAATATTCTGGCCTGGAGAATTCCATGGGGTTCATGGGGTCACAAAGAGTTGGACATAACTGAGCGACTTTCACTTTCAACTTTCACATACATCTAAAGCTAAATCTAAACTTGTTTTAGTGCCTAAATTAACTCTTCTTGCTATGATCACATCCACCTACTCTCCTGAGATAAAGTGAATTATTTCCTCTTCACTTGACTCTATTATCAGAGCTAATGAATCACTGTGCTCTGATTACACCACCCAGGAAACATTCTCAAATTTGCCCTACCACTGCCTCGCTTGCCTAGACCTGCTTCCATCCACAGCTGGAACTGATTGGTAGACTTAAGGACTGTCAGTGTTCTAAAATCCATGATCACTTTGAAAAACTCAAAAACCCCATAATGTTAGGTCAACTTTCAAAATACTGTATTAAAACTAAACCAAAGACAAGACCAAGTGTATAGCCTATCCTTTCCAAGTTAGACCAACATCCTCATCCTTGGGGCTTCCCTGGTGGCTCAGACAGTAAAGCATCTACCTGCAGTGTGGGAGGGAGAAGGCAATGGCACCCCACTCCAGTACTCTTGCCTGGAAAATCCCATGGACAGAGGAGCCTGGTAGGCTGCAGTCCATGGGGTCGCTAGGAGTCGGACACAACTGACCGACTTCACTTTCACTTTTCACTTGCATGCATTGGAGAAGGAAATGACAACCTACTCCAGTGTTCTTGCCTGGAGAATCCCAGGGATGGGGGAGCCTGGTGGACTGCCATCTCTGGGGTCCCACAGAGTCGGACACTACTGAAGCGACTTAGCAGCAGCAGTGTGGGAGACCCGGGTTCGATCCCTGGGTTGGGAAGATCCCCTGGAGAAGGAAATGGCAACCCACTCTGGTACTCTTGCCTGGAAAATTCCATGGACTGAGTAGCCAGTTAGGCTACAGTCCATGGGGTCAAAAAGAGTCAGACATGACTGAGCGACTTCAGTTTCACTTTTCTCTTCCTTAAAGACACTGGTGCTGCACCTCCTGAAGTCGTTATAAATCTCTCCACCACACCCAAACACATTCACCCCACCCTCCTACACATGCACTCTTACTCACACAAATACACAGTTACACACACTTGCACACTCTCAGGCTCCAGCAATGAGTACATGTTTCAAATCACCACCCACAACTTGATGTTTTGGGGCACTAATTAATCATTTCCTTCTTCTGGAGACTTTGTTCTAAATTCAGGCTCTGAAAGTTCTTGTCTGACCTCATCAACCCCAAAGAGAACAGGCCATTTTCTCTTTTATAGACATACTTCTAATCTTGCAGTTATCATGTAGTAATAGTTAATTGGATTATATAACTGCTGCCCCCAACTTGAGAGGGCTTTAGCTGTGCATCTCATACCTGAAGAATAGCAGCTATCAAACTCAATCTGTTCAACTCCACTAATCTTTTTGATCAACATTTAGAAAACTAAGATCATGGCATCTGGTATGGCAAATAGATGGGGAAAGAGTGAGAGACTTTATTTTGGGGGGCTCCAAAATCACTGCAGATGGTAACTACAGCCACGAAGTTAAAAGACACCTGCTCCTTGGAAGAAAAACTATGACCAACCTAGACAGCATATTAAAAAGCAGAGACATTACTTAGCCAACAAAGGTCCATCTAGTTAAAGCTATGGTTTTTCCAGTAGTCATGTATGGATGTAAGAGTTGGATTATAAAGAAAGCTGAGCACTGAGGAATTTATGCTTTTGAACTGTGGTGTTGGAGAAGACTCTTGAGAGTCCCTTGGACTGCAAGGAGATCCAACCTGTCCATCCTAAAAGAAATCAGTCCTGAATATTCATTGGAAGGACTGATGCTGAGCTGAAACTCCAATACTTTGGCCATCTGATGGGAAGAACTGATTCATTGGAAAAGACCCTAATGCTGGGAAATATTGAAGGCAGGAGGAGAAGGGGACAGCAGAGGATGAGATGGTTGGATGGCATCACTGACTCGATGGACATGAGTTTGAGTAAGCTCCAGGAGTTGATGATGGACAGGGAAGCTCGGCGTGCTGCAGTCCATGGGGTCATGAAGAGTCAGACACGACTGAATGACTGAACTGAACAGAACTTTGATTAAGTGATGACAACTTAAGCAGCATGCTTAAAATATGACCAAGTGACATTTTAATAATAACTGAAAAAAGAATCTTCAGATCATTTACATACATGATTATCAAAATACAAATTATATTGACATGTGCAGCCATTGACCTAACTTGTAAAACAGATGGCACTGAGTGACCTGAATACAATGACTCTACCACCGATTCACATGGTAATAATCTCTCTCTCTTTTCCTGCTCCCCATGCAAAATCACCATCTCTTCCTCCTGACTATTTTTTTTCCCTTACATCTATACAAATAAAGTATTTCCACCCACTCAGATATTTAAAGTGTTACAACAAATGCCACCAATGACCCAAGGGGCCAAAAAATTTTTAATCTCTTGAATTATTATTATTAGCATTTTTTGGCAGCATTTGCTACTCTGGGGCACCCTCCGTGACTCCTCCCACTTAGCTTCTGGTTCTCCTACCTCTTTGACCATTATTTCTCAGTTGAGTCAGGGGAGCCTCTTCTTTTACCCACTCCTTAAACACTGGTTTTACCCAGGCACTCTGTTACTTTTTCTAACTCTGTACCCTTTGGTGATGTCATCTACTTCCCCAGCTGAGTGCTTTGGGTTCATACACCCAATTCGTTCTTGAACATATACTCCTGGATAATGCACAGGTGCCCCAAATCATCCTATCAGGATCTGAACTCCTCACTGCCCACCCTACTGGTTGGCCTGGTTTACTTCTTTATTTCCCCACATCAGCTGCTGGTCCTCAATCACCCAAACCACTGATACAACCGCCCCCCTTAAACTCTTTCCTTACAAACCATATTCAATTGGCAACTAAGCACTGCCCATTTGCCTTCTTACTGAGCTCTTAAAATGTTTCCTTCCTACACCCTCTGCTACTTCTGTAGGTCAAGACCTCGTCCTTCTCTGGTCAGTTGCAATAGTCCCTTAATTGATCTGCTTGTCTCCAGTTTTGCCCACATCCTATTCATATGCCATTATTCTTACTTCTGCTAAAGTAAGTTATACATATTTTATACACACACACACATACATACACATAATGAGAATCTGATGAATTAAAATCCATCAGTGCATGCTCAAAACTAAATGTAGTGTTTATTAAATTTTATTTTGATCCAGTTATCATGTACAGAAATCTAAGCTCATCCTACAATAGTAACCCAGGATGTCATCTTATATTTTCTGTTCCATTCAAAATTTAAACATAACCTCCACACTAAAGAACTAGCTTTTATTGATCTTCAGCCCCACTGATAGGTTGTAATGCACATATTTAAAAACACCGGCCTACAGGCTAAAGCCCATCCTTAGTGTCCTCCCCACCCCCAATTACTGTCATTCTTTTCATAGCAGCCTAGAAAGGGGCTTATATGGAAATGGAGAGCTCAATTTATAAACACCCCTCTCTAGAGAGAATCAGTAGAAATGAGGAATGGACTGCGAACTTTAAATTCTTCAAGTCACCTAAAGAGAGGTCCATTGTTGTGATTAGTTAAGCGTGGAGTGAAGAAAAGGATTATCAGAAAGGAGAAGCCAAAAGCCACTCTCATTCACTTTACTCAGAAAGGCAGCCAGGAAGGTTCTACTAGGTTCACGGTAAGTTACAACAGCTTTCCACTTCTAGGAGTCCATGGAAAGCAGAAGCAAAATAAGAAAAGATAATTAATATATCTTTGGCAAGGATGTCAATTGCTGCTTCGTATCTGATAATTCCAATTTAGGTGGACACTGGAATAAGTGGTACAAATAAAAATGGAACCTCAATATATGAAATATAACACATCTTAAAATTCATGTTAATTCCTCAAAGCACTTTCCCCAAAGTTGCTTGTTTTCTAATGCCTGGAATATATGATGGAAAATGGGGATTGTAAGTTTTCCATGAATTTTCAAAAAAAGTTCCACCATCAAGAAAATGGATTTATGGCTAGAAAATATATAGAACAAAATGGCAACATCATTACAAGCAGTTCTTCCAACTTAAAACTTTTTTCAATGCAATTATAAACCATTTTTACTACAGTTAGGTGAAAATTATTTGTGTTCCTTGAGAAGTACTGATCAACTGTGGAAGATGATATTCAAATACACATAGATAAAATCTATAACCCATTTATGGAGCCTCTTGAAATTTATTTACCCAAATTTTATATCTCAAGCCATAAATAATTTTGTATTTGTGACTGTGTGTATGCAAAATATAAGCATTTAAACATTTCATTTAATTTTAGTTTTGCCAATGGGAATAAAAACTTGACACAGCAAAAGAATTACAAAAATTTACTTTTCTTTTCATAGCCTTTGGACAATCTTATTACTTTATTTTGGTTTTACTTCAAAAAATTGTCAGATAGCTAAGGAAACCTAAGACACATTTCTTCAATGGCTTTTGCAAAAATCACTTGGAAGGAGGCATTTCCCTGGGAGTAACTACTTGGCTGTATTGGTTATGCTAACAGTATTACCACTGCTGAGACATTTTAAGGAAATGTTTAATTTTTCTTACCAGGAGCATAATTTTATTCAGAAGATTGAATAGATTTTGCTGCTCTGCAGGATTTTAAAGCTCTTTACATTTCACCTTACAGAAATCCACATTTGCAACACAGAGTTCATTTACTTAGTTTCTCCTTTAATTCCCTTTGGTGGGCCATTTAATCCTTCATGAATATCCACACTTGAGGTTACAATAATAAAAATAAACTGAAGGTCCATCCCTCTTTCGGACTGTCCCTGACCTTTACCTGACACAGTGCGAGGGTGGTTATGAACGAGCCATGCACTTCCCTTCTTCACAATTAGGAAAGCATCCCCGCTCTGCACCTTTGCATTACTTTCTCGGAAAGGGTCTCAGGCTCGAATCCACATACTTTCTAAATCCAAAAGGTACAGAGTTTCTGATACCACGGAGTTCCCCAATACATGTCTCTTTCCTATAATTAGCTTCATGCTTTCCATATGGCATTAGAAACAGCACTTAATGAAGATGCTTGAAACACAGAGCTCAGTTTCCAGATCATTTTATCTAATTCAGTAGCAGTCTTTTACCCCCAGACACCCCAGAGCAGGCAGAGTTTGCACTCCCACATGCAATGTGAATTAATACATCTGGAACCAGAGATCTGTGTTAGAGACGACATTTTCAGTCAATAAAACCAATGCCATACTCACGGTGGAGGCTGGTGGGGCTGGTGTTCAACATTTCTTGGGGCTTTGCAGGCAGCAGGCTTCACCATGTCCCTGACCACACACCTGGGGCGCATGATAGACAGCACAACGCACTATTAATTATAAAACGGGGAGAAACATCTGGAAATTAAACACGGTACTGAAAACAAGTTTAAGGGAACTGTCTGCAAGCCCCTAAGTATTAACCTGGAGACCCTGAGAAGCCCTGGGAGTTAGGAACCTTCAGCTCATGCTTCCAAGAGCTCAATTACACCCAGATGAACTCCATACTGGTGCTGGCCTCAGTATTGGATTTCCTGTTTAGTATCAATAAAATGATCCTCATCAGGCTTCCCCATAGAAGCAAAGCTGCTGAAAACTTTGGCTTTACCCTATGGAGACATCTGAAAGTGTAAACATAGGAGCAGCTGTTGTGCTGATATGTTAAAAACAGGCAGGACTTTCTGTGGCTTTGGCTTTCTTACTGAAAGACATGGACTTTTTTTCATGCCCTTCATGCCCTTCTCTTTATGCAAAAAAAAATAAAAAAAAAAATAAAACAGAGATCTGAGATGTTTCAGGACATCCCCCATGTTCTAAATTCATTCAAGCTAAGAAAGGAGGAAGAGTCAGAGGGAAATGTGCATATATAAAGTGTGTGTGTCTCCATAAGTATGCAAAATAAATATGCAAGATGCCTGCACAGTGTGAAAATAGGCAGGAAAAAGTCTTTGGGTCTTAAGTTGTCCATCACAGAATAAATAAATGCAGAGGATGGGTCACAGCTGCAAAGGGCAGCAGGTGGAGATGCTCTTAACCTGATGTCAACAGGACTTAATGGAGCACTGGAGAGAATCACGGCATAAGCCAGAAAACATAGCCCTCTGAGGCTGTCCTTGGATGGCTCAGATATCCCTCTACCTCAGAAGCCTTGAACAAACCTTGGGTTGAATAGGGAAGCCCCGTTTAGAAAGTTGAGACCCTGATTCTTAGACTCTGCTAAATGGAAAAACCACACAGGACTTGGGATTCTCAAGCATGAACCTGGTTCTTAACTTTGACAGTGGTTTGGACTGCACTTGGAGATCTGACTACCTGTAAGGCCAGTCATGCTATTCAAGGGGTAGCTCAGTGGTGAGATAGTGGCAGATAAACTGTTTTTCCAGAGATAAAAGCTGCATGGCAAAATTCTCCACTTCTGAAAGAAATGATACAGGCAAACGTGGACACTGCACAGAAACGTGCGTGCACACACACACACACACACACACAGCTAAGTCCAAACAGGATCAAGTAAGACTTAGAAATCAATATATAATGTGACAAGAAAAGAGAACGGTGCCATTTCAAAGCCACCCCTCCTGGGTTCAAAGGAAAGAAATGTGGTAACTGTCTAGAGTGAATGCTAAACTCTTAATGGACTGGTCACCAGTCATTGGAGGAGAAGGACCCTCTGGCAGGAAGGTTCAGAGAACATTCAAGAAGGCAGTTGCCAAGGAGAAGTAATACCCTGGGGTATTACTGAGCTATGAAATGTTAATATAACTTACTCAAGTACAGTGCACAGGAAGTTACATTGCACTGCACTGGGAAATCTTTAGCAATTCTCACTCAACTAAAAATAGCCCACATGGCATGTTGAATTTTTACACGCATTGGTTTGTGAAAATATCGGAAATATCACCAACTTCGGAGAAAATCTTGAAGAATTATATGTAGAGAAACCATATGCAACCTTCTGTCTTAGTTCATTTCCTTTTTTCTTTTTCTTTTTCCTCCTGAAAATTCAGGTATTTAGGCAAAGTTTTGGGAAGAAAAGAAATCTGCCACTCAGAGTTTTCCTTCAATATGTTTTTAAATAACTCTTCTCCAATAAAAGTGGATTATTAGCCAGCATAAAAGACCATGTCTGTGTAAGAAAATTCTCATTTAATCTTAAGAATTGAGTAGTTTTTACTTAAAACTATAGTAACTGGCATATTTCATCGGTCTGCCTATGTTATAGAATCTTATTTATTTATTTATTTATTTTTATTTTATTTACTATATTTTTATTTTATTATTGGAGGCTAATTACTTTACAATATTGTAGTGGTTTTGCCATACATTGACATGAATCAGCCATGGGTGTACATCTGTCCCCCATCCTGAACCCCCCTCCCACCTCCCTCACCGCCACCATCCCATCCCTCAGGGTCATCCCAGTACATCAGCCCTGAGCACCCTGTCTCATGCATCGAACCTGGACTGATGATCTCTTGCACATATTATAATATACATGTTTCAATGCTATTGTCTCAGATCATCCCACCCTTGCCTTATCCCACAGAGTCCAAAAGACTGTTCTATACATCTGTGTCTCTTTTGCTGTCTCGCATACAGGGTTATCATTACCATCTTTCTAAATTCCATATATATGCATTAGTATACTGTACTGGTGTTTTTCTTTCTGACTTACTTCACTCTGTATAATAGGCTCCAGTTTCATCCACCTCATTAGAACTGACTCAAATGTATTATTTTTAATGGCTGAGTAATATTCCATTGTGTAAATGTACCAGAGCTTTCTTATCTATTCATCTGCTGATGGACATCTAGGTTGCTTCCATGTCCTGGCTATTGTAAACAGTGCTGCAATGAACATTGGGGTACACGTGTCTCTTTCAGTTCTGGTTTCCTCAGTGTGTATGCCCAGCAACAGGATTGCTGGGTTATATGGCAGTTCTATTTCCAGTTTTTTAAGGAATCTCCACACTGTTCTCCATGGTGGCTGTACTAGTTTGCATTCCCACCAACAGTGTAAGAGGGCTCCCTTTTCTCCACACCCTCTCCAGCATTTATTGTTTATAGACTTTTGGATCGCAGCCATTCTGACCGGCATGAGATGCTACCTCACTGTGGTTTTGATTTGCATTTCTCTGATAATGAGTGATGTTGAGCATCTTTTCATGTGTTTGTTAGCCATCTGTATGTCTTCTTTGGAGAAATATCTGTTTAGTTTTTTGGCCCATAAAAACCTCATTTGAATTTCTAAAATTTAAAGCTCTTTTTGGATAATAAGAATAAACACATCAATACTCAAAAACAATGTTGCTAGAATTTAATGTATTTAATTTAAAATATACTAACTTAATTAATATACTTTATTTAAAACAAAATAAGAAAAAACTAATTTTTCATACTAACTTATATCCTGATCTCAGGTTTAGAGTGAATCAGCTAGCTGTTGAATCTGTTCTCAGGGAGAAAGTGATCAGTTTCAGATTGCTAGTTATTCAACCAATTTGAGGGGGCACGAAGCTATGCCAATATGTATTCCTACATTTTCTAATCTGACTTTCTAAGATGAAATTGAAATTCCAGGGAAAGAGAAGAAGAAAAAAATCCCTACATTCAGAATAAGATACATAAAATAATACAACGCCCTCCTCAGATTTTTGTCAGCCTGAATGAATTAGCATTTCTTTAAAGTTATATTTGGATTGTTTTGTCTGTCCTATTGCAGTTTGAGGGATAAACCAAAGTGGTGTCGCCAGTTGTAATGTGTGGAAACTGTTCAGCCGACCACTTCCCATCCTCTCCCAGGCGTTAATCGTAACACAATAACAGGGACCCCTCATACTTAAACACCATAGTGATATATCAGCACACTGCTGTGCACTAAGGCCCTTCAGTGTGTGAGACTCTTTGCAATGAATGCTCTAGGGACCCCACCAGGCTCCTCTGTTCATGAAGATAAGAACACTGGAGTGGGTCGCCATGCCCTCCTCCAGGGGATCTTCCTGACCCAGGGATCAAACTCACATCTCCTATTTCTCCTGCATTGGCATGAGGGCTCTTTACAGGTACCACCTGGGAAGCCCCAGGGGTCTTCCTTGCTGCTGCTAAGTCACTTCAGTTGTGTCCGACTCTGTGCGACCCCATAGACAGCAGCCCACCAGGCTCCCTCGTCCCTGGGATTTTCCAGGCAAGAACACTGGAGTGGGTTGCCATTTCCTTCTCCAATGCATGAAAGTGAAAAGTGAAAGTGAAGTCGCTCAGTCGTGTCCGATTCCTAGCAACCCTATGGACTGCAGCTCACCAGGCCCCTCCGTCCATGGGATTTTCCAGGCAAGAGTACTTGAGTAGGGTGCCATTGCGTTCTCCGAAGGGTCTTCCTTACATATGATTTACTCCGTCATCCAGACACAAAGAGGCCACAGATAAGCCACAAAGCCGACTTTCCAGAAAGGCTGTGGATGGAGAGACCAGGAGTCCAAGAGGCGTGACCTCTGATTCCTGCAAAGTCTTCAGTTACTTGGGAAGGACGGTGGACCCCTCACCATCTTGGCGGTGCTTGCGAGCACCCCTTATCCCTCAAGCATCACTGAGGACTTGTTCAAATGAGGCATCCTGCAAGCATCTCAGAGAAGCTCCCCCGGACTCCGCCTTCCGCGTGGTTGGATTTTATGAATGACTGCAATCAATGCTGAACCACTGCCAACTGCCCACCCTTCCCGGCACCGTACACACAAGAGAAACTCACCCTGCCGCAAGCCCGCAGATGAGGCTGTGGCAAGGCTTTCATCTCCCCAAACAGGAACTAAATGTGCTTCCAGAGACTTAGAGTATGTGAATGAAACATTCTCAATGCCTTCAAAAGGCACAATTTACATAATCACTTTCTCTCTTTTGAGTTTCTATTTTGGTGCCTGCAGTCACCAGCCCCACTTTTGCCTCCCCTTCCCTGCAAAATAACTAAAAAACAAAACAAACAAACAAAAAAAAACCCCTTACTGTTTTATGAAAGTTTATCTCAACTCAGCTAGATGACAAGGTCATGAGTCTAGTGACTGAGCACTGAGCGTACCACAGAGGATGACACCTATGCATTTCTACTCTCCATTTTTTGTGGTTTTGGACTTTACTGGGGTTTCTCCTTCAGTGATAGAGACAATTACACTGAACCAAGGCTAGGGGAAGTGTGTCTGTGCCTACTCCCTGGGTAGGATTGTACTAGTCTGCATTTGTCACAAGAGTTTGTCAGTTATAATGACATCATGTTGAGAAAATGAAATACTTTTCGAACATACAGTATTCTAATTTGCTGATCACCAATCAGACACAAAGAAGTAAGGGAAAAATAGGCAAGAATAGGGCTCTGTAATCAGTTGTTTTCTTCTGAACCTTCTATTCAGCACTTGAGACCCTTCTTACATAAGACATTAGGCAAAAGTATGAAAATGTATGCAAAAGTCTTGTCTTCACCCTGAATCTCTCTTAACTGCAGGCATCCAGTTGTTTCCCCAACACTTTTGCTTGGGTTTCCAGTAGGCTTCTTAAAATCAACACTTTCAGTCGGAATCCACCTTTTCTTAGACACCTGACCCTCCAGGGCCAGCACCATCTTGGCTGGTTGTAAAAAGTTTCTCTAGCTGTTCAGGCGAAAAGCTTTAGTCTCAAGGCCTCACTTCTCTTGTACCTGTGTCCAGTCCATCAGATTTGATTCTCCTTTCAAATATGTGCAGCCATCTGCCCATTTCTCCTCCTTCCCCTATGGCTACCTCGATGGGGTCAACGCTACTTTTCACTGGATTCCTGAATTAGACTTCTCACTGGCTGCTGGCAGAGACCCTTTGGAAAGATAAATCAATCATGACTCCTCTGCTCCAAATCCTGCAATGGTACTACAGTTTACTCACAAAAACGCAGGAGTCCTTGGAGTGTCATCTGGCCTCACATAATTCCCAATGTTCTTCTCCTACTATCTCCTCCCCAGCATCCACACCCAACTCATGCTACCCAGCTGCAGTGACCTTGCTGCTGGTTCTCAGACACACCAGGACCTTTGTACCAAAGATTCCCTCCCTGATATGTATCAGACTAACCCCTCCCCACTTTGCAGTCTTGGCTCAAGTGTCAGTGTTTGGTGGTTCCCTACTGCTACGGTCTGCCCCCTCCAGACTTTCAGTGCCCTTCACCTCATCTTGCTCTGGTGGTGGTGGTGGTTTAGGTGCTAAGTCATGTCCAACTCTTGCGACCCCATGGACTGTATCCTGCCAGACTCCTCTGTCCATGGGATTCTCCAGGCAAGAATACCGGAGTGGGTTGCCGTTGTAAATCTGCCTCTCCTCTTCAACCCAGCTTGAAATACCAGCTGCTCAAGAGGAAGGATGTCTGTTTGGTTCACTGGCAAAGGCCCAGAGCCTAGAACAGGGCATAGTCACATAGAACATCATAGTCACTCACTACATATTTGTTAAATGAATAAGACAAAATGCTTTATATTTCCAGCCTGAGTAACTAACATGCTAAAATACAGTTATTTACAAATAGATGTAAGTAATACTTTTTTGCATGATTATAGCATATTTATATAAAATACCTGCAAAATATAGATTAACATATGACCAACAAATTTTATGATTTGTATAATCTATTATATTTGTTTTTATATGACATGACTAAGGTTCATTCTCTTTCTAAACAAGAAAAAACTGATTAATTTTGTGGAAAAGACTCTTTAGTGTCACATTGTTGCTTCAAACCAATGAGACACTATTTAACATCTAGTATCCTGCTCTTTTATCAAATAAAACTTTAAAATAATTGTACATAAGGTAATTCCTTAATGATTAATTTTGTGGAAAAGACTCTTCAGTGTCACATTGTTGCTTCAAAACAATGAGACACTATTTAACATCTAGTATCCTGCTCTTTTATCAAATAAAACTTTAAAATAATTGTACATAAGGTAATTCCTTAATAGTAAAGATAGAAAATTAATCCCCCTTTCTATTGATTTTTCTAAACAGTGTAGGAAACTAACAAAAAACTTCTGTTTATTGTCATCTATTTTGAAAATGTTCAAGAATATTCAGTTAATATCCTATTTAATCTTCACAATGCTCTGCAAGGAGATCTGATTGTCCTATTTGACAAATTAAATAACTACAACTCTAAGAGATTAAATTTATTTTCCAATGATAACTGGCAAATATTAATATTTTAAGAAGCCAAGATGTGTATCAAGTTTTGTTTGGGACCAAAGGTAATGTCTTCTTCATCATTCAACGATGCCCTCTGACATTAACACTCAAAAGATGAATGAAAATTAATACAAATCAATCATGAAGCTACAGAGTCCAGTATCCTCAGATATGTTTCAATATAATTGATTTCATGATATAGGTATATTATTGAAACTATTCAGATACCTCACATAGCTGAGTGTTCTTGAAACATTATTCTAGTATTCCAAGACCATATTCTCCAAATATATCAGCAGAACAATGGTGACAGCAGGTGTCAGATTGGCTAAATTAGAAATGCAGAGTGACCTTGAGACCAGTGGGAATGTAAAACTCAAGGCGGGTCATCCTGCATATAGAGAAAAGCAACTTATATAAGAAAAAGAGTCAAGAAAGTGAAAAAAAATTTAAAATTACTTGCAAGACAAATATAATTTGGTTGATAAAAATCTCTTCAAAAATACTTTTCAAAGGAAATCTTCAAAAGTGATCTTCTCATCTCCATTTACTAATACTGAAAGCAGAAAAGTTGAAAATATTATTTTACAAAATGCATTTTAAAAGTTGCATATTTATGTCTACTTAGCAGTGAACTGATAAGCGTGATGACTGCTACCCCTAAGATGAAGATGAAACAGTGACAATTCTACACCAGACGGAAAAAGTGGATGTTGAAAAGCCAGATGTACTAATCACAGATCATCAGGGTGTGTTCTACCTCGGATGTACATTCAGAGAATGCTCAGAAGCTACATAGGAGTGACCTTTATTTTAAAAAAGACAATGAGGACAGGTAAGTTAGGCTCTTAATTGTAAGAAAAGGGAACCCAGCTGGCTGGTTTCCACAGTAAGTTGTGAGGACAGTTAAATCTCCCTTAACTAGGCCAGGAATTTATTCACAAAACCAGACTAAAAAGTATAGGATTCTCAAATAAAGGTGATAACAAGATATCGATTTGCTACAGAGATTAATGGGTGATTTTAAAGTTGGGAAAAACAATTTTCTCAAAGACTGATAAGAAGGGAAATAATACATAAGAAATCAAGCCCTTGGTCTTCTGGACCATTCAAATCTGCCTGTTTATCACCTCTCATGTCTCCAGGATGCTAACAGGTTTGGTTCTATAAGGTCCTAATATTGTTTCCAACATGGCAGCAATACGCCCAATTAACCTTTTACCCAAGCTAATATTTCCTATTAACACAATCAGTTCCTGTCTCCATTTGCCATTCTTGAAGTGTTACATAGACCTATGGATTTATATCTGCTACCATTCCCCACACGCCATCCTGCTGACATTTTTCTACTTATTAATCTGTGTGCATTCACCAGAAGCCACCTGCTGCCTGCAAGATAGAACATAACTTTAGAAAAAAGGAAGATTATGAGAAAATTCCTGCCACTAAACCTGCAAGGGAGAATGACTTGTGTGCATTCAATAGAGGGGGAAAAAATCTCATCTATTAAGAGGTAAGGTATTTCCAGCCAGAAGAAACAATCCTAGAATCAAGGCAGCAGAGGCACCAATGAGGCAAGGGAGGCCTAAGCCACCTTCTGGACCCTCCAAGACTAAAAGTGGGGGATGGGAGACTTCAGTGGAAAGGCAGAAGGTTGAGGGGAAAGAGCAATGTGAAAATAGAGAGTGAGGTAAGGTAGGTTGTGAAAAGAGTCATGAGGAAGGTTTTAATTTTTTTATATCTATAGGCACAGTCCCAGGTGATGAACTCCCCCTGGCAAAGGGAGAAGTTGAATGGATGGAGAAGGGCGTGACAGAGGATGAGATGGTTGGATGGCATCACTGACTCAATGGACATGAGTTTGAGCAAGCTCCAGGAGATGGTGAAGGACAAGGAAGGCTGGTGTGCTGTAGTCTGTGGGGTGGCAAAGAGTTGGGCACGACTGAGTGACTGAACAACAACAAGAGAAAGCATATTGATCTAAAGTGAATGAGAATGGTAGTACTGAGGAATAATCTTGGAACCAGCATACGGTTTGGAGAAGGAAATGGCAACCGACTCCAATATTCTTGCCTGGAGAATCCCATGGACAGAGGACCCCAACAGTCCACAGGGTCAAAAAGAGTCGGACATGACTGAGCAAACACTCATCCACTAACATATGGTTATTTTAAAGGGGAAATTGTTTATAGTTGTTAGTACTTCAATTCCATTCATAAATAGGACCTCACCCTGGTTTGATCCATGGATCAGGAAGATCTCCTTGTAGGAGGAAATGGCAACCTGCTCCAGCATCCCTGCTGGGATAATCCCTTGGACAGAGGAGCCTGGAGGGCAACAGTCCTTGGAGTCCTAAAGAGTCAGACATGACTGAGCAACTGAGTACACATGCACACATGTGAATGGCTGGCCATTCACAGCCAGCTCCTGGGCCTTAGAGCCCAACGTGGGATCCTTACTCTGAACTGGGGCTCTGTCTCAAGCCTGGCTGAGGGTGGTCTCTCCACCTACACAGAGGGCCACACGATTGAATGACTGAGATGAGAGAGTCTGCTGGATCAGCAATAATATCAAGTTACAAGGAAACAGTAACACAGAGAGTCAAGTAAGTAAAACTGCCTTCATTAATCAAAAATGCAATTCAGCAAAACAAGATGAATTTCAAGAAATGTAAATCTATTCAGATACAAAAACTCTACAATAACAGAACAGGAAGAGGACAGTGAGTGATATCAGCTCACATTTCTGAGTGTCTGCCTTGGGCCAGGAGCTGAGCTAAGGATCCCATATGCCTTTAGAATGCCATCTGCTCACAGGTCATAGGTGGCCCTTGGTGTCACCCAAGTTACATGTTTACTTGTGCAGTATTACCATTTCTTCTCAGAAGCACAACTCATTTCAAAAACTACACACTTCTGTGAAGTGCTTTGTTTTGATCAAATAAATTATTCCATTGTCATTCAAGTGTTAGCATGAGACACAAGATTGTAATTGAGTATTTCAAGCTTTAAGCACCTCACATCCTCTTGTGACATTTCAGGATCCTAGAAGAATAGAGAGCTGTCTGATAATGCTTATCTACAGTTTAATGTCCAGGATAAAAAATTCCATTCGGTAGCAAGGAGGGATGAATGGTATTTGTAAGGATTATTGCCAGAGCTTCTTTACAACTAATGATTTTCCTGCTTTTTATTTGTAACACAAAGCCATAGCTCTTTAAATAATGATTTTAGGATTGTTCTACGTGTGCCTTTTCTCCACAAGTATTCCTTCTCCTTGCTCATGGGAAGCCAGATAGCTAAATAAATATCTACTAAGAGGTCCATAATAGTTCCTTGGTGGGATTTAAGTGGATTTTAAATAGATAAAATGGGGAATTGGAACTTGGAAAAGCATTAATTAATGAAATATTTCAGGTATTGTATTCAATTAATTATTACTAATTTCTCATCTGATTCACCTGGCTGGAAACTTAGAGAGAAACTGGAGTCAATCAGATATGAAAATACATTGCCCATGGACTATATATATAAATTTTCATATAAATATGAAAGTGCTCAATACTAAATATACACTATTCCTTTCCTATTGTAAATGAAGATTTCTTTATTTTTTCAAGAGGCCATGATGCTTTATTTTTTTTTTTACCCAAAATATGACAAAAGGATGAATCCAAATCATTTGGACACATCAATAGAAACTTTAATACCTGAATATGATTGCTTCTTGTTCTAAGTATTTTTGACATTCAGAATGAAAATATCAAAAAACTTGTAAATCATTTTCTTCTCCCCTTCAACCAAACTGATGAAAATATGTAAAGATATTTAGACAAATAAGAGGTGTATGAGATCTGGAAAAGTAATCCACAGACTAGGACTGCTGACTCCTCATTGACAAGGGTAAGCACTCTCTGAGCACTTTTGACTTAATAAGAGCATCATTCTTGTGGCTTCCGAGGGGCTGATGATTCCTGAACTATCATTTCCAGAATTCAATTTCCACTACCTATCAGGTCTGAAATCTGTCTACCTGAAAACCTTCCTAATGACTGAGCCAGATCAGACTAAAGTACTAAACTCAGTGTCCTCCCCACCCTAGACTGAAACACCTCCCAAAGTGTGCCTGGTAGTCAGTTAAACCCTCCCGTTACTGATGTCCACAATCTTGGTGCCCTGTGGCCTCTTACTTTCTCTAATGGCCAGTAAGGCATTAGTCCTCTGCTTCCAAAGTCATATTCTTTCTGGAGTGAACTGCTTGAGTTGATCTTCCTCAAGTGCCATCTTCTCCTGCCCTCAGATTCCACAAAACACTTCCCATCCCCGATCATGTCAAATACACACACCACTGTCTAGTTCCAGGGTCCCACCTACACACATCCTCATTCACTAATCTCTTCCTCTTAACTCCTAACAGAGTCTGCTTCTCAAGTTAGGTGCATCCATCTCAATATTTCAGAACATCCTTCTGTCGCTTGCATCTCCAGTTCATATGCCACATTTCTTGCTTAAAATGTTCTGCCTCCTTTTCCCTCTCCATTCATTTTTAGTTCTTACAAAATTCAACTCAAATGCACTGAACTCTAGGAAGCCTTCCAGGCTAAAGACTTCCATTATTCCTTCACTAGCATCTTCTAAGAAACAAATTAGTCCTTATGTATGGATGAAAAATTTTGTTAACAGCTGGAAAGACATTCAGGAAATGCATGTTTTAGAAATAGGACATGAAATGAAAGTGTATTCCAGGGACCTGACTGGGAAGCTCCGATGACCATGACATCTTTGTTATCAATGAACGAACACTTACAGGACAGCTGCTCTGTGCCAAGTACCATGCCCTGTGCTATACCACAACCTGAAAGCAAATCAGCTTGCTCATCAATAGCAGCAGGAAATTACCAACTTACGTTTACTGAGCATTGATCACACAGACTCTTTTAAGCCCCTGTATGCATGAACTCATGTGATCCTCACAACTCTGTATGGTGGGCAAGTTAAATAACCACATGACAAAGCATTTATAAAAGCCTAACGTGTAAATTGCAACAGTATTCATTCCACAACTGAGCTCTATTAGTATACTATTTTAATTATTTGAAATTGCTTAAATTCCTCCTATTTTAATATAAAACATTATCTTCAAGTATAGAAACAACAAGATTAAGTGTAGGAATCTAGGCTAATAATGGAATAGAGGCTGCCTCTTGCCCCCACCAAATGTTTAAATATAAAGTTTATATTTATTTTGAAGAAAAAAACTATAGTCTATTTTATTTTAAATGTGTATCTACACTGTCACGTCAGTTCTCCAAGGTCATAAAATAATTATAATTCCATTATAACATATAAGTAATGTTCAGGTTGCTTTTTAGCTATCATTTCCAGAGTTCCAGCTAGTCATTCCTAGGGTTTCCTTGGAATACACCTCTTATGTACATATTATGAGTAAAGAAAAACATGAGAGGTTCTTAAACTCCAAGACTTAAATTCAACACACCTTCCATCCAAGTCACTAATTTCCTCTATGGCTCTTATGCTTCTGCTGTAGGCAAACCTAAAGCCACAGAGACATCTCTCCGTGTACTTGAATTAAATCTCTTTGCTACTTTCTTTCTTTTTCCAAAAGCAAAGTCCTTTAATATTTTAAAAATCATGGAAATAGAAAAGTGATCACTCATCAAGAAGAAAGAGTTTGAAAGATATATCATCTTTGTTTTATGAGTCCTTTCAAAATTTTAAGGATGACCTTTTGGTCATCAGCCTCAAGAACTAAGATACTTTTAAAAAAATATTGAAGTATAGGTGCTTTACAATCTTGTGTTAGTTTCAACATGGCAAAGTGAATCAGCTATACAAATCTTTGCTTCTTTCTCATCAGCCCCTCAATTATGTCTCCTTTTTATGCAGGTAGTCTCCTAAGGCATTAGCTCAGGGAACTGGCCCACTCTAGCTGCAATTCTTTTGGTTAACAATTCTCTTAAAACCTGGCTCCATTTTTTTGTGCAATATTTTCCCTCTAGGTCCACAGGAAGGAATATAAACTCAAATTTTATGATGCTCCTCTAATATCCAGGTCCTAGAAAAAGGCCAATTGACAGAAGTGATATTCAGGGGAAATTATCAGTGCATGGCTTCCAAAACATGGTCACAGAACCATCCAAAAAGGTTTTTTTTTTTTTTTTTTAATTTAATTTTATTTTTTAACTTTACAATATTGTATTGGTTTTGCCATATATCGAAATGAATCCGCCACAGGTTTACATGTGTTCCCCATCCTGAACCCTCCTCCCTCCTCCCTCCCCATACCATCCCTCTGGGTTGTCCCAGTGCACCAGCCCCAAGCATCCAGTATCGTGCATTGAACCTGGACTGGCGACTCATTTCATATATGATATTATACATATTTCAATGCCATTCTCCCAAATCATCCCACCCTCTCCCTCTCCCACAGAGTCCAAAAGACTGTTCTATACATCAGTGTCTCTTTTGCTGTCTTGTATACAGGGTTATTGTAACCTCATTTTTTCTTACTTTAAAGTTTCAATCTACATTTTACTAATGTTTTATGTTGAAATATATTTGAGAAAAGTAAAAAAGAACAATAGAAAAAGGTTAAAATTTTATCCCATCAGGAAAATTTAAATTAAATTTTTGTTACATTATAAAACTCTAATAAATCTTAAAGAGCATACCTGGCATCTAATATATGAATATGTAAACACAATATAAAATATATATATATAAGAATAATAATGATGATAATGACATCTTTCTAAGGTTGACGTGTTATACAAAATTAGCATTTCAGAAAGAATTTTTTGTTTCAGGGAAACCCTCCCTAGGAACTGTTAAACACAGAAAGGAAATTATTTAATGATCAAATAAAATAAATGAGGAGAATGTTAATTTAGACAGGCAGGGTAGGTTTTCTTACTGCCTAAATTTTCAGACTCTTCAAAATGCTAGTGTTCACTGTTCTCTAAACACAGAAGCATAATATGTAGCATTTTCCAAGGAATAAAATACAGTTCAGAAAGTGATGATGTGACACTTGATAACTGCAACATGAGAAAAATAAGAACTCTCCACAGGACAGAATCAATGCTTGGTAAATTATCCCAGGTGACACAGAAGAACAAAAACTGCACTGAACTTCAGGGGAGAATATCTTGATGTGGCCACTTATTAGTCTAAAAGCTTTATTGTGTCTACCTGAACATAGGCAAAGGCCTTACATTTTGGTCCATGGAATAAACGTATCACCCAACTCTCAGAAAGTTCATCTTCCAAGTAAGACAATACAGATTAAGAGTACATATTTTTCTCTATTCTTATATATTACTTTCACTGAGAGATGACACCAAAAGTTATATAATAAATTATTTTATTTTATAATTAACCATCAATATCAGATCATCAAAGGGACAGATTTTGCCTAAACTAGCAATCCTTTGGGCAAAGCTTAAAGATTTTGTATGTTGGTTGGATAGCTTTTTATGCAGGTAGTAATCATTTGCTGTTTTCCAGTCCCTCAGTGATGTCTGACTCTTTGCAAACCCATAGACTGCAGCACACCAGGTTTCCATTCTTGGCCATCTCCCAGAGCTTGCTCAAACTCAAGTCCATCGAGTTGGTGATGACATCCAACCATCTCATCCTCTATCATCCCGTTCTCGTCCTGCATTCAATCTTTCCCAGCATCAGGGCCTTTTCCAGTGAGTCACTTCTTCATATCAGTTGGCCAAAGTGTTGGAGCTTCAGCTTCAACATCAGTCCTCCCAATGAATATTTAGGATTTCCTTTAGGATTGACTGGTTTGATTTTCTTCCTGTCCAAGGGACTCTCAAGAGTCTTCTCCAACACCACAGTTCAAAATCACAAATTCTCTGGCGATCAGCCTTCTTTATGGACCAACTCTCATTTTCATACATGACTACTGGAAAAACCATAGCTTTGGACTATATGAATCTTTGTAGGTAAAATAATGTCTCGGTTTTTTTATATGCTGTCAAGGTTGTCATAGGTTTTCTTCCAAGGAGCAAGAGTCTTTTAATTTCATGCAGTCACCATCTGCAGGGATTTTGGAGCCCAAGACAACAAAGTCTGACACTGTTTCCATTGTTTTCCCATCTATTTGCCATAAAGTGATGGGACCGGATGCTATGAACTTCATTTTTTGAATGTTGAGCTTTAAGCCACGTTTGTCACTTTACTATTTCACCTCAGCAAGAAGCTCTTTAGTCTCTCTTCACTTTCTGCCATAAGCGTGGTGTCATCTGCATATCTGAGGTTATTGATATTTCTCCTAGAAATCTTGATTCCAGCTTGTGCTTCATCCATCCCAGTATTTCACATGATGTACTCTGCATACAAGTTAAATAAGCACAGTGATAATATATAGACTGTTTGTACTCCTTTCCCAACTTGGAACCAGTCTGTTGTTCCATGTCTGGTTCTGTTGCTTCTTGAACTGCATACAGGTTTCTCAGGAGGCAGGTAAGGTGGTCTGGTATTCTAATCTCTTTAAAAATTTTCCATAGTTAGTTATGATCCCCACAGTCAAAGGCTTTAGAGTAGTCAATGAAGCAGTAGATGTTTTTTTTCTGGAATTCTCTTGCTTTCTCTATTTATAGATTTCTATAAATCTCTTGCTTTTACTATGCCAATGGATGTTGGCAATTTGATCTCTCATTCCTCTGCCTTTTCTGAATCTAGGTGGAACATCTGGTAATTCTCTTTTCATGTACTGCTGAGGCCTGCTGCTGCTGTTGCTAAGTCTCTTCAGTCATATCCGACTCTGTGCGACCCCATAGACAGCAGCCCGCCAGGCTCCCCGTCCCTGGGATTCTCCAGGCAAGAACACTGGAGTGGGTTACCATTGCCTTCTCCAATGCATGAAAGTGAAAAGTGAAAGTGAAGTCACTCAGTCGTATCCGACTCCTAGCGACCCCATGGACTGCAGCCTACCAGGCCCCTCTGTCCACGGGATTTTCCAGGCAAGAGTACTGGAGTGGGTTGCCATTGCCTTCTCCGACAGGCCTAGCATGGAGAATTTTGAGCATTACTTTGCTAGGATGTGAAATGAATGCAATTGTGAAGTAGTTGGAACATTCTTTGGCATTGCCTTTCTTTGGGATTGGAATGAAAACGCCTTTTCCAGTCCTGTGGCCAATGCTGAGTTTTCCAAATTTGCTGGCATATTGAGTGCAGCACGTTCACAGAATCATCTTTTAGAATTTCAAATAGCTCACCTGGAATTCCATCACCTCCACTAGCTTTGTTTGTAGTGATACTTCCTAAGACCCACTTGACTGTGCACTCCAGGATGTCTGGCTCTAGATGAGTGATCACATCAATGTGGTTATCTGAGTCATGAAGATCTTTTTTGTGTAGTTCTTCTGTGTATTCTTGCCACCTTTTCTTAATATCTTCTGCTTCTGTTAGGTCCTTACCATTTATGTCCTTTATTGAGCCCATGTTTTCATGAAATGTTCCCTTGGTATCTCTAATTTTCTTGAAGAGATCGCTAATCTTTCCCATTTTATTGTTTTCCTCTATTTCTTTGCATTGATGACTTAGGACGTCTTTCTTATCACTCCTTACTATTCTTTGGAATTCTGCATTCAAATGTTCAAATGGGTATATCTTTCCTTTTCTCCTTTACCTTTTACTTCTCTTCTTTTATCATCTATTTGTAAGGCCTCCCCAGACAACCCTTTTGCCTTTTTGCATTTCTTTTTTTCTGGGAATGGTTTTGATCACTGTCTCCTATAAAATGTTATGAACCTCCATCCATAGCTTTTCCAGCATTCTGTCAATCAGATCTAATCCCTTGAATCTATTTTTCATGTCCACTGTATAATCATAAGGGACTTGACTTAGGTCATAGCTGAGTTACCTAGTGGTTTTCCCTACTTTCTTCAATTTCAGTGTGAATTTGACAATACGGAGTTCATGATCTGAGCCACAGTTGGCTCCCAGTCTTGTTTTTGCGGACTGTATAGAGCTTCTCTGTCTTTGGCTGCAAAGAGTATAATCATTGTTATTTCAGTATTGACCATCTGGTGATGACCATCTCTTGTTTTGTTGGAAGAGGGTGTTTGCTATGACCTGTGTGTTCTCTTTGCAATACTCTGTTAGCCTTTGCCCTGCTTCATTTTGTACTCCAAAAACTTGCCTGTTACTCCATGTATCCCCTGACTTCTTACTTTTGCATTCCAGTCCCCTACGATGAAAAGGAAAAGGACATCTATTTTGGGTGTTACTTCTAGAAGATCTTTTAGGCCCTCATAGAACACTGCAACAATCTTTTCAGCATTGGTGATTAGGGAATAGACTTGGATTATCATGATGTTAAATGGCTTGCCTTGGAAAGGAACAGAGATTATTCTGTCATTTTTGAGATTGCACCCAAGTACTGCATTTCAGACTCTTGTTGACTATGAGGGCAAGGTAATTTGGAAGTGGTCAAAGAGGAGATGGCAAGAGTGAACACTGACATGTTAGCAGTCAATGAAGTAAAATGGACAGGAATGGGAGAATTCAATTCAGATGACCATTATATCTACTACTGTGGGCAAGAATCCCATAGAAGAAATGGAGTAGTCATCATACTCAACAAAAGCCATCAATGTACTTATGTAAAATTTGAGAGAAATAATTTTTAAAAGTGTGGAAATCCCAATGTTCTTCTTTATAATTCCTAAGTAAGATATATGGGAAATAAAAATGTAATTACTGCAATAGGTAAGAATATTTGTCATACTAATATAAGAGAAAAAATACCACAAACCTTTAAAATTTATACTTTTCATACATACATTTTATACATTTATTTTTCAAACAAATTTACTGTATATATATATTTTTTTTTCCCCATAGAGACAGCGCACCAAAGTGCAGGCGGCTGCGACGGGCGTGCCACCCCATGTCCGAGGTCAGGGGCAGGAGCCAGGAGGACCCTATGCCCGAAGGGCAGCGGCCAAGAGGAGCTACCCCACATCCGAGGTCAGGGACAGCGGCCAAGAGTACCAGACTGCGACCACGCAGGAACAGCCGAGAGGAGCTATCCTGCGTCCAAGGTCAGGGGGGCAGCTGAGAGGAGATACCCAGCGTCCGAGGTCAGAGGAGGTGGCCGGGAGGAGATACCCCATACCCCCACGCCCAAGGCCAGGGGCGGGGGCCAGGAGGAGCAACCCCAGGCCTGAGCTCAATAAAGGACAGAAATGGTATGGACCTAAAAGAAGCAGAAGATATTAAGAAGAGATGGCAAGAATACACAGAAGAACTGTACAAAAAAGATCTTCACGACCCAGATAATCACGATGGTGTGATCACTGACCTAGAGCCAGACATCCTGGAATGTGAAGTAAAGCATCACTATGAACAAAGCTAGTGAAGATGATGGAATTCCACTTGAGCTCTTTCAAATCCTGAAAGATGATGCTGTGAAAGTGATGCACTCAATATGCCAGCAAATTTGGAAAACTCAGCAGTGGCCACAGGACTGGAAAAGGTCAGTTTTCATTCCAACCCCAAAGAAAGGCAATGACAAAGAATGCTCAAACTACCACACAATTGCACTCATCTCACACACTAGTAAAGTAATGCTCAAAATTCTCCAAGCCAGGCTTCAGCAATATGTGAACTGTGAACTTCCTGATGTTCAAGCTGGTTTTAGAAAAGGCAGAGGAACTAGAGATCAAATTGCCAGCATCCACTGGATCATGGAAAAAGCAAGAGTTCCAGAAACACATCGATTTCTGCTTTATTGACTATGCCAAAGCCTTTGACTGTGTGGATCACAATAAACTGTGGAAAATTCTGAAAGAGATGGGAATACCAGAACACCTGATCTGCCTCTTGAGAAATCTGTATGCAGGTCAGGAAACAACAGTTAGAACTGGACATGGAACAACAGACTTGTTCCAAATAGGAAAAGGAGTTCATCAAGGCTGTATATTGTCACCCTGTTTATTTAACTTATATGCAGAGTACATCATGAGAAAAGCTGGAATGGAAGAAACACAAGCTGGAATCAAGATTGCAAGGAGAAATATCAATAACCTCAGATATGCAGATGACACCACCCTTATGGCAGAAAGTGAAGAGGAACTCAAAAGCCTCTTGATGAAAGTGAAAGAAGAGAGTGAAAAAGTTGGCTTAAAGCTCAACATTCAGAAAATGAAGATCATGGTATCTGGTCCCATCACTTCATGGCAAATAGATGGGGAAACAGTGGAAACAGTGTCAGACTTTATTTTTCTGGGCTCCAAAATCACTACAGATGGTGACTGCAGCCATGAAATTAAAAGACGCTTACTCCTTGGAAGAAAAGTTATGACGGACCTAGATAGCATATTGAAAAGCAGTAACATTACTTTTCCAACAAAGGTCCATCTAGTCAAGACTATGGTTTTTCCCATGGTCATGTCTGGATGTGAGAGTTGGACTGTGAAGAAAGCTGAGCACCGAAGAATTGATGCTTTTGAACTGTGGTGTTGGAGAAGACTCTTGAGAGTTCCTTGGACTGCAAGGAGATCCAACCAGTCCATTCTGAAGGAGATCAGCCCTGGGATTTCTTTGGAAGGAATGATGCTAAAGCTGAAACTCCAGTACTTTGGCCACCTCATGCGAAGAGTTGACTCATTGGAAAAGACTCTGATGCTGGGAGGGATTGGGGGCAGGAGGAGAAGGGGACGACAGAGGATGAGATGGCTGGATGGCATCACTGACTCTATGGAGGTGAGTCTGAGTGAACTCCGGGAGTTGGTGATAGACAGGGAGGCCTGGCGTGCTGCGATTCATGGGGTCACAAAGAGTCGGACACGACTGAGCGACTGAACTGAACTGAACTGAAGTAGTACATTTACCCCAAAATACGGCATTGGGAAGATTGTCTTCATGGTGCTCAGTGGTAAAGAATCTGCCTGCAAGGCAGGAGATGTGGGTTTGATCTCTGGGTCAGGAAAATCCCATGGAGAAGGAAATGGCAACACCCTCCAGTATTCTTGCCTGGTTAATCCTATGGATGAAGGAGCCTTGTGGACTACAGTCTATGGGGTCACAAAAGAGTCAGACATGACCTAGCAACCAAACAACACCAGCAAACAACAATGACTTAAAATGACATTTTTACTTTGGAAAAGTATTATAGGTTTTGACACTAAATAATTAAAAATTACTGATCTTTCACCAGTGATAAAAATTTTAGTATATGACTCATTAATATCAAAAAAAATTGTCTCCCCAAAAATCACATTAAAGTAAAAAATATGCTAGTCGCAAACTGAGAGAAAATATTTATTTTATAAATCTTCATTATATACTAATTATATGTACATATACAGGGCTTGTATCCAGAATACTTATTATAAATCAATAAAGAAGCAACCTAGTCTACTACTCAAGAGAAATGAAACATATGTCTCCAAAATGACTTATACAAGAATATTCAGAGCCTAAAAGTGGAAGCAACCCATCAACAGAAGAATTTATTGAGAAGAATTTTAGTATATTCATAAAAAGAAATGTACTCCTGTTATACGCAACAATGTGGATGAACCTCAAAAATATTTTGTTGAACAAAGAATCTAGACACAAGGTTTCTGACTGTGTGATTCAACTTTTATAAGGAAGAGGTAAAAAGTCCTCCATGTGTCAAGATTAAGAACAAAGTTGCCACAGGTGGAGTGGATGGATCGAGTGATGAGGATGTTTTATATCCTGTTTTGACATGTGGTGACACAAGTGAATGCAAATGTCATTATTCATCAAGCCAAAAACTTCAAATCTGTGCATTTCATTGTATGTAAATTACATCTTAATAAAAAAGTAAAAAATAAGCAATAACAATAACCAATAGCTCAAAGAAAGAAGTCAAAAGTCTAGTAATTTCAAGATATATCATCTTTCATGTAAGTAGAAAACAGTTTAATGTGTTTTAGAAAACAATAACTCCAATAAACAACTGTGGAAGTCAATTAATACACATTTTCAAAGCAAACACTGTATTCCTTTATGCACTGTCAGAATGGTAAATATAAACATAATTAAAGCTAAGAAATATGTTTTGTGTAGGGATATTTTTCATCAAGATGAAATATTAAGTATACTTAAAGAACTTAAAAGAGGTTTTAAAATAGAGTTCAGGAAAAGGACAAACATGGCACTATGGTTTTAAAACCATATTTAAATTACTACCTGTCACATATGCAGATTATTTAAAAGGTAAATTTGCTTCCAGTATTTTACACAACATATTATTGAAGACTGGTACAAGCATTTATGGTGGGGGAAAAATCCTAAAAATTGGTATTTTGGAAGACTCAGTATACAATTTATGTAGAACTGAAAATATGTCCTATGCCATATGCCTTATGATAAAGCAAATGACATTTCTTTTATAAGGAATTCTGAGCATTAGCTGTAATTTCTATACACCTTATGCCAAAAGTGTAAAATATTTTTATTAAAAGATACTGAAAAATGCAAAAAGTCATGAAAATCATATCAGTCTGGACCTCTACTGACTCTCATCCCAAGAGACCTGGATGGAAAAACACAATTGCCAACCAAATACAGGTGTCCAAATTTGTTTATTTTATCAGAGAGCAAGAAGGTTAACATAGAAAGGTAGGATGGTAGAGAAGCAGAAAAAGGCATCAAAAGAACTGAGTTCTAGGTGCACTGGCCACCTACTGACTAGAAAACATTAGATGAGTAACCTTCTGTGTCTCCTTATTGCAGGACACGGTGAGCATAATATTATTGAGGATTCTATTATGCTGAGGATTCTTAGCAATAGGAAATGAAATACTATATTTAAAAATGCATTGAAGACACTATCACATTGTATAGTATTATCTTAAAAAGTCATTCTTTCACCCTGATTTGAACATTAGTTTGGAAATAGAGGTGCTTCAAAAATGTTGTGTATGAGAATGTAGAAGACATATCATCCTATTGACTAATGACCTTACTAACAGGGTTGTGTAGTCAGTGCAAGGTGGTTCTGAGAGCAGGGGAACAACAAAAAACCTCCTGAAACAAGGAACTAACCAAGCTGAAGCTAAAATAGGAGCTAGGTCAGAAAAAAATTGTGGAAAAATTCTGGATTTACCGTGTTATCAACACACTAAAGAGATCAGGCTGGGGAACAGAATGTGAAACCAGTGTCCCAATCTTCGGGTAAGCTTACTTGATTTCTTATGTCTTCCATCTAACCACAGTCAACTAACCAACAATATATTTGATTCTTGCTTGCGGATTTTAAGTACACATTTAAATGCCAAGTATTACAGCTACTTACATATAATTTTGCACTTTAAATATTAGATTTATGGATTTCTTGGTAAAGGCAGTCCAATAAAAGAGGTAAACATGGAAAAAAAATGCACAAAAGGTATGCTTCAGGCAGTGTTTTGAGTTTTCTTCCTTTTTTTTTTTTTTTTTAAGAGGAAGCTTGTGTTATTTCGTCACTTCAGATAAAACATATCAGACTATGGCACTTAAAAACCAGCTTTAAAGGTAGAAGTTTTCTCGTAGTAGGAAAAAAGTATTTTGGGGAGGAAGATTAAACAGCAAGTTATTTTTCAAAATAAATCTTGAAATTTCTGGACAATTCATAGTTCTCAAACACTCATACAAAAGTTTTAGAAGAGACTTCTAAAATTATTCTAATAAACTTGTAACTGCAGATTTTCTAAGATGTTTCTGTTTTTGAATTCACATTTTTACTTAATTCACTATCACCAGATCCTAATTAGAGACTCAAATGTCAGGATGGCTACATGTGCACTGTCCAAGTTGTTGGTTTCTCCTTTCTAGAATGATTTTCTGGGTTGCAAATTTATGTGATGTTCTCCCTTCTCAGAGATTTCCTTGGTATCTGCTTCCTTAAGTTTTAAGAATTGAGATATAGCTTACATGCAATAAAATTCACTCATTTAAAGTTCATGGCTATCAGTTCTTTGACAGATGTATACAGCCTTGTACCAAACACCACAGTCAAAATATGGAACACTCTTATCACCCAAAAAGTTCTTTCCTGTCTCCTGTGTCCATCTCCTCCACTCTTCTCACCTCTGCCCCAACTCTATCCCATGACAACCAGCGATGTCTTTTTCATTTCTATAAATTTTCCCTTTCTAGAATCATCCAATTTGTAGTCTTTTTGTCTGAATTCTTTCAGTTAGCGTAATATATCTGAGACCCACTGTGTTTTCCCATGAATCACTATTTGGGTCCTTTCTAGAGCTGAGCAGTATTTCGTCTTATGGATGTATCACAGCTTGCCCATTCACTCAGCAGTTGATGGCTATTTTATTGTCTCCAGTTTTTGCCTATATGAATAAAACTGCTACAAATTGAGGCTAGATCTTTGGTGAAGGCATATTTCTTCATTCCTTCTAAGATTACACCTAGGAGTGGAACTGGTGGGTTATCTGGCCAGTGCAGGCTCATTTTAGAGGAAACTGCTACACTGTTCCCCAAAGTGGCTACACTGCTTTATATTTCTGTCAGCAGTATAGAAAAGTTTCAACTACTAATCCTTTAACTGGTCAATGGAAGCATTACACTTAACCATTGTATGTAAGACCACAGGATGACTTGACAATTCATAGCCATTCAACTTGCATTAGTCTAACGTTTATGAAGGTTAAGAGTTTGCCTGTCTCATTTCATTCTTGCTGTATATCTACGAGTAGAGAGTACTTAATATTGTCATTTATTTTAATGAGAATACTGAAGCTTAAAGTGGTTAATTTGCCCATGAAATAAGACAAAATTTGGAATGTTAACTGTGCTGCTGCTGCTGCTAAGTCGCTTCAGTCGTGTCCGACTCTGTGCGACCCCATGGACAGCAGCCCACCAGGCTCCCCCGTCCCTGGGATTCTCCAGGCAAGAACACTGGAGTGGATTGCCATTTCCTTCTCCAATGCATGAAAGTGAAAGTATCTGAGGTGCTGTGATTCCAAAGCCCACTGTGTGTAGCAAACACCAGAGGAGGGTGTTGCCTACAACAGTACATTTAATAATACTTGGAAAACAGAACAGAGAGTCGTTCTTTTTCATTCTGTTTTATTCTGGACCTTCAGAGAAAGAAGAAGAAAGTATGCTACATGATATAAAGCACTTTTCTTATTAACTTCCTATGCTCAGATCCAGGATCTAGAAGTGACATCCCAAGGTAGCTTAAACCCTACTAAATTATACTGAGATCAAGTTTGCAAGTCATGTCTGTTTTTCCATTCCTATTCCATACACACCCTCAACCTGCATTAAGATATTGCATTGAAAGCTATAAAAATACACCCATAAGCACTTACAGGGACCAATTTTCCTACTGTAAAAACGTCCTCAGCCCAGTTTGAAATGCACTTGTCTTTCGCCAGGGACCATGTGATGTCTATACTAGGGACCCTGGTAATTGCCCTCACCTCTGCTTTGCAGGCCTGAATTAGCTATGCCCTCACTCCATTTATAGGTTTGATGGGTAAACTTAGACCCTTTTAATGCATAAAGACCAAAAACATAAATGGATATGATTTGGCAAGGTCAGCGTTCTAGCATCTTTACACGTCCCCAGGGCCTCCCTGCTCTAACCACCCGGAGGAGTTCCCAGGTCACTTCAGCCTGCAGCGCCCCTTCCCACCTGCCCTCAGGCCAGCACCACCCCGCCCTCCTCCCCTGCCTTCCCCTTTCTCCATCTGTGAAGCTCTTATAGCCCACAGACTGTTACTAGTAATAATTATGAGGCACATTTTACACACTTATTAGGTGTTAATCACTTTTTATTGTTTTTATTAATTTTATTGGAGTATAGCTTATTTACAATGTTGTATTAGTTTCTGCTGTACAGAAAAGTGAGTCAGCTATAGTTAACATATATTCCCTCTTTCTTGGATTTCCTTCCCATTTAGGTCACCACAGAGCATTGAGTTGAGTTCTCTGTGCTATACAGTAGGTTCTCATTAGTTATCTATTGTATACATTTGTTCTTGTTGTTGTTTAGTTGCTAAGTCATGTGTGACTCTGTAACTTCATGGACTATAGCCCACTAGGCTTCTCTCTCCATGGGATTTCCCAGACAATAATACTGGAATGGGTTGCCATTCCTTCTCCAGGGGATCTTCCTGACTCAGAGATTGAACCCACATCTCCTGCATTGGCAGGCAGATTCTTTACCAATAGTAGTATATATATATATACATCAATCCCAATCTCCCAATTCCTTACACCATTCCACCCCCACCCTTTATCCCTTTGGTACCGTTTGTTTGTTCTCTACATCTGGCTCTCTATTTCTGCTTTGCAAACAGGTTCATCTGTGCCATTTTCTAGATTCCACATCTGTGCATTAATATATGATATCTTTCTTCCCCTTTCTGACTTATTCCACTCTGTACGACCATCTCTAGGTCCATCTGTGCATGAGTGCACGATAAGTCACTTCAGTCATGTCCAACACTTTGTCACACTATGGACTGTACCCCGCCAGGCTCCTCCATCTGTGGGATTCTCCAGGCAAAAATACTTGAATGGGTTACAGTGACCTCCTCCAGGGGATCTTCCCAAGCCAGGGATTTAACCAGTGTCTCTTATGTTTCCTGTATTGGCAGGTGGGTTCCTTACCACTAGTGCCACCTGTAGAGCCCCTAGAGCCATCCATGTTTCAGCAAATGGCACAACCTTGTTCTTTTTTATAGTTGAGTAGTATTGCATTATATATATATATATGAAAATTAGATGTGGGATATATACCACATCTTCTTTATCCATTCCTCTGTTGATGAACATTCAGGTCGCTTCCATCATGTACTTTGTTAAATGCATCAAAAATCATCTTCACAGCATCCTCATTGTCTCTAATTTATGTAGGGGGAAAGTGAATCTTAGAAAGCTGTGTAGTATGTTAAGAGACCACAAATATCAAAGTAGGATTCAAATCCAGGTAATGTTACTCCAGAGGCCACACTTGTCCCCATTTCACTATGCAGTGTCTAAGACTCTAGAGTTGGTCCAAGTGTCTGTTGGGGTATAAATATGTGTCCCAAGTCAGGGCTTGATGTTATGACTCATGGTGCTCCTCATCCTGGAAGGCATCTGAGAATGCTTTACATTTTCTTCCAGCCCAAATTCTTGTGTCACCTCCTGAATCCTGCCCTAACTCATGTGGAGGTTTCATTTCCTGTGTTCCTATGTCTCTGATACCTCTTACTTAAACTTTCTGAGATGCTTTACTGTAATTTGCTTTTAAGTCTACCCCTTCATTAAATCATGAAGTCCTTGGGAGCTAAAACTCACTCTCATACTTTGCTGTATCATCCCACATTAATCAAGTTATTATGTATGACAAACAGCTTCCAGATCTTAGTGGCTGAAAATCATGATGGCTGATTTCCCATGGATTTTGCATCATCTCAGCCAGCGTGGGGGTGTTCTTCTCCACATTGTTCTCATCCCAGGAGGGCTCCAGGCCACTTGGAGGGGAAGTGGCAAACTAAAAATGGGCTCTGATGTACCTGTGCTCAGAAAATGGAATGTCACTTCTCTTCCTATTCGTTGCCAGAACAAGTGTCATGACCATACCCAACTTAAGAGTGTGAGGTATAATCCTAGCAAGTGCCTGGAAGATGGAAAACCAGAAATATCTGTGAACAGTAATGATGACTTCACTTGATAGTATCAGGACTTGGCAATGCCTATGTAGCTTATATGATGAATGCTTAATATATGAACTGGATGGGTATTTTTAATCCTGTGGTGAATAATAAAGGTCACAAATTATGACTATGTGCTAATAATATTGATTTCAACTGATATGAAATTAACTGCATTTTTACTTGAATACCATCCCTAAGAAAAAGATCTTGGGGGTCAAGACAATCCCCAAGAAACAGAAATGCAAAAAGGGAAAAGGGTTGTCTGAGGAGGCCTTACAAATAGCTATGAAAAGAAGAGAAGTGAAAGGCAAAGGAGAAAAGGAAAGATATACCCATTTGAATGCAGAGTTCCAAAGAATAGCAAGGAGAGATAAGAAAGACTTCCTCAGTGATCAATGCAAAGAAATAGAGGAAAACAATAAAATGGGAAAGACTAGAGATTTCTTCAAGAAAATTAGAGATAACAAAGGAACATTTCATGCAATGATGGGCTCAATAAAGGACAGAAATGGTATGGACCTAACAAAAGCAGAAGATATTAAGAAGATGTGGCAAGAATACACAGAGAAACTATACAAAAAACATCATGACCCAGATAATCAAGATGGTGTGATCACTCACCTAGAACTCAACATCCTGGAATGTGAAGTCAAATGGGCCTTAGGAAGCATCACTATGAACAAAGCTAGTAGAGGTGATGAGAATTCCAGTTGAGCTATTTCAAATCCTAAATGATGATGCTGTGAAAGTGCTGCACTCAATATGCCAATAAATTTGGAAAACTCAGCAGTAGTCACAGGACTGGAAAAGGTCAGTTTTCATTCAAATCCCAAAGAAAGGCAATGTCAAAGAATGCTCAAATAACTGCACAATTGCACTCATCTCATACGCTATTAAAGTAATGCTCAAAATTCTCCAAGCCAGGCTTCAGCAATATGTGAACCATGAACTTCCAGATGTTCAAGCTGGTTTTAGAAAAGACAGGAACCAGAGATCAAATTGCCAACATCTGCTGGATCATGGAAAAAGCAACAAAGTTTCAGAAAAACATCTACTTCTACTTTATTGATTATGCCAAAGCCTTTGACTGTGTGGATCACAGCAACCTGTGGAAAATTCTTCAAGAGATGGGAATACCAGAACACCTGATCTGCCTCCTAAGAAATCTGTATTCAGGTCAAGAAGCAACAATCAGAAGTGGACATGGAACAACAGACTGGTTCCAAATAGGAAAAGGAGTATGTCAAGGCTGTATATTGTCATTGTGCTTATTTAAATTATATGCAGATTATATCATGAGAAATGCTGGACTGGATGAAGCACAAGCTGGAATCAAGATTGCCAGGAGAAATATCATTAACCACAGATATGCAGATGACACCATCCTTATGGCAGAAAGTGAAAAAGAACTAAAGAGCTTCTTGATTAAAGTGAAAGAGGAGAATGAAAAATTTGGCTTAAAATTCAACATTCAGAAAACCACGATCATGGCATCCAGTCCCATCACTTCATGGCAAATAGATGGGGAAATGATGGAAAGAGGGACAGAATTTATTTTGGGGGGCTCCAAAGTCATTGCAGATGGTGACTGCAGCCATGAAATTAAAAGATGCTTGTGCCTTGGAAGAAAAGCTATGACCAACCTAGACAGCATATTAAAAAGCAGAGACATTACTTTGCCAACAAGGTCCATCTAGTCAAAGCTATGGTTTTTCCAGTAGTCATGTATGGATGTGAGAGTTGGGCTATAAAGAAAGCTGAGAACCAAAGAATTGATGCTTTTGAACTATGGTGTTGGAGAAGACTCTTGAGAGTCCCTTGGACTGCAAGGAGATCCAACCAGTTCATCCTAAAGAATATCAGTCCTGAATGTTCATTGGAAGGACTGATGCTGAAGCTGAAACTCCAATACTCTGGACACCTGATTAGAAGAACTGACTGATTGGAAAAGACCCTGACACTGGGAAATATTTAAAGCAGGAAGAGAAGGGGACGACAGTGGATGAGATGGTTGGATGACATCACCGACTCAATGGACATGAGTTTGAGTTAACTCCAGGAGTTGGTGATGGACAGGGATGTCTGGTGTGCTGCAGTCCATGGGCTTGCAAAGAGTTGGACACGACTGAGTGAACTGAACTAACTTACTTGAATATATTCATTTAGCATCATAAACAGATACACTTATAACCCTTTCGTAAGTTTTTAATGAGAGGCTACTTATGGACATCAGTGTGTTAGATATTATTAGGGTTTAAATTATAAAATATAACCCTGTGTAAGAAAGAGAATTTACCCAAACTATGCATATATATACATAATTAACATATTTATATATAATATATAAGTAATAAAAGTGTGTACACATATGAATGTTTAATACATGTCTTTCCTTTATCCAATCAAGAAATTATTGATTCCCATGGTTTGCAGTGTACTGCTTTAAGAACTGGAGGTAGAAGGGAAAACAAGTCAGATGAGGTCCTTGTTCTTATGAGAGGAGACAGAGGATAGAAAATAAGCAATGGATACATAAATAAATAATTATAAGTAATAACTGATGGCTTCCCTGTGGGCCCAGTGTTAAAGAATCTGCCTGCAATGAAGGAGATATGGGTTTGATCCCTGGGTCGCGAAGATCCTCTGGTGAAAGAAATGGCAAGCCATTCAAGTATTGTATGAGGCTGCAAAAGAGTTGAACATGACTCAGCGACTAAACATCAACAAGGAAATAAGCGCTAAGAAACAATCATAAATCATAAAGATTTTATGATGAGTGACTGGTGGGCTGGGGATGACTGTCCCTAGACACTTTCTGTCCATCTCTTCGGATGCAATCCTTCTCCCTGTCTCCACTGCTCTGGGGCCTGGGGGCTCAGCTACTCAAGCTGCAACAATGGGATTCCTTCCTTCCTGGTGCTGGGTTGACTTTATCCACAGCAGGCAGCTGAAGCCTATCAAATAGAAGAGACCTCGGGTGAGGTGTCCATCTTCCCAGCATCCCCTTAGGGAGGCTGTCTCTCTAATGAAGGCCGCACCCTGACATCTGCATGACCACACAGCTGTCTCTGGCTTCACCCTTGCTCCTCGAGGGTTAAAGACGGAGAAGCCCCTCCCAACTGGCCTGGCTCTAGGTTCCTTTGCCATCCCTTGCTGTCTGTTCTAATCACTGCCCACATCTTTATAGTCAGTCCATTTACTAAATCCTCTCCAAACTACCCATTTTCTCATGCCATTTGTTATAGGACTTCAGGTAGAAGTCCAGAAAGTTCACACACACTATTTTCAGATACATAAAGAGGACACAGGTGTTAGACTTTTCCATAAGTAATCAAATCTCCTGCAGGACCTGTTCCTACAGGTGGGAACACGTCATCTTCTGGATAAATCACGAGATGTCAGTGGAGCATTGTGGAAAGGGTGCTTTATTGAGGGACCTGAATTCCAGTTCAGATGTACATACATGACCTGAGTATCCCCAGGGCAGGCATTACGCATGATTTCTATGTAGATCACACAAAGTCCACATATGATGTGAGGGATAGTTTTTATTGTTATTGTTACAATGCCTTTAGCCTGTGACTCAGAATCTTCTCAGCCTTATTTGTCACTGCTTCCTTCATGTGAAGCCCTTCTCATGGACTCATGACCCTTCTGCCCACACAAAGGGTCCTCCCTTTCCCCTCCTCCCTCTTGCATCTACTGCAAGCCAGCTCCACATTCTAACACCACTGCATCCTTTACAGCATTTAGACCCCACCCTCCCTCACTTCCAACTTAAGCCAGGTTCACAGCACGGTGAGTAGGCTGCCCATCTTCCTGAAGCACCAGCTTGGGGTAGAGCTGGCTCCCCCCCATACCATGCCCTCCAGCAGGGAAGAGGTTGGGCCCCAAGAAGAAGAGGTGCCTTTTTGAAGCAGCACAGTTCTACTCTTACACATCTATTTTCAAACAATCTGTTTCTTTTTAAAAATATGTAGTGTATTCACTTAAAATTCCTAATGCTAACTCATGTATATATAACCTATTTTAAATATTAAATGGTTGTCTAATGTGGTATATTTTTGTAATAAGACACTGTAAATATGAAAATAAACCCAAATGCTTCTCTGAATTTATATTAATCATAATATTATTTTAACAAGTAATATAAACAATGCCTAAGACTGAGAGGCATCATTTATTTTATCATTGTATTTTACATAAGTATGTTTTCCAAAAAATTAAGAAAATCATTTTAATTAAAAATGCTTTAAAGTAATTTTCCTTTATATACATTAAAACTAGTAACGAAGTAGTCTATTTCCATGTGTTGAGTAATATAAAATATTTTGAGTCTATCAGTTTACAACCTCCTACCACTTAATAGGTTTAAGCCATTGAAATATTTGGATTGACATTTTACATTTGAGAGTTGCAACTCAAAGAATGGATCACAACTTTGGCTTTCAAATACTCCAGAAAGTTGCTATGTTCAAACAATTTGGGAGAAAACTAACCATGGCAGCTGCAATTTTGATACTTATAAGAATTACCTACTGCTCTTGAGAAGGAAAAATTGCTTATTGCCTATATTATTTGGTACATGCTAAACAAAGTCAAACTGCTCTTAAATAACCAGTCTGCATTATGCTACATTCACATTATCAACCAGGCTTTGAGTATGCACAGAATCCGTGCATATTATACAGGATTAGAATTACCGAGAAGAAAAGCGTGCCAATTTTGAGCACAGGTAAAATTCAACAAATTAAAGAGCAAGTTTTGTCCTTTTTAAGAGTGGCTGACTTCTAATCCTTATGAAACAATTTTCTGACAGAAACTGCAAATTGTTACTCCTCCTAGAGTGCTGAGTCTGTGGGCCAAAAAAAAAAAAAAAAGCCTGGAAACAGTGTCAGGGGGAAATGTGTTAAGTGATCCTACTTTATGAATGCAAATCAGCAACATTGTTCCTAAAGGAATCTCCTTCTGCTTGGCCACAGATATCATAGGTTTCAAATAACTAAGCACAGCCAGGAAATATAACCAAATTCAGAATTTATAGTTAAAATCTAAGGGTGAAATTTCACCTCTACACATCTCAAGCTATAAATAAATGTTAATTATTTACAACTCAGGGGTAGGTAATGTTTTTGTTTTGTTTAATAAAGACATCAGCACTATCTTAGGAGTAACTTCTCTATGTAAGAATGGGCATAAGTAACCTGGACTTTATCTTGACTCTTTTGAATACTAGTTATATTGACTTTTTATTTTTTAATTAATTAATTTATTTTAATTGAAGGCTAGTTAATTTACAATTTTGTGGTGGATTTTGCCATACACTGACATGAATCAGCCATGGATGTACATGTGTCCCCCATCCTGAACCCCCTCCCACCTCCCTCCCCACCCCATCCCTCAGGACTGTCCCAGTGCACCGGCTTTGAGTGCCCTGTTTCATGTATCGAACTTGGACTGGTCATCTATTTCTTATATAGTAATATACATGTTTCAATGCCATTCTCTCATATCATTCCACCCTCGCCTTCTCCCAAAGAGACCAAAAGTCTGTTACTTATATTTGTGTCCCTTTTGCTGTCTCGCAAATAGGGTCATCGTTAACATCTTTCTAAATTCCATATATATGCATTAATATACTGTAGTTATATTTATTTTTGAATCAAGATTTTAACATATCTCTGATCTCAATGGGCTTCCTGATAGTTCAGTTGGTAAAGAACCCGCCTGCAACGCAGGAGACCCCGGTTCGATTCCTGGGTCAGGAAGATCTGTTGAAGGGATAGGCTACCCACTTCAATATTCTTGGCTTTACCGGGTGGCTCAGCTGGAAAAGAATCCTCCTGCAATGTGGGAGACCTGGGTTTGATTCCTGGGTTGGGAAGATCCCCTGAGAAGAGAAAGGCTGCCCACTCCAGTATTCTGGCCTGGAGAATTCCAAGGACTACAGTGCATGGGGTCACAAAGAGTTGGACATGACTGAGCAACTTTCACTTTCACTGATCTTTTCACTCATATATTTTCATTTTAGTACATTTTCCATTTTTAACACAGCAGTCTTTAAGTATCTATGGCTAGTTTTAATACTTACATAAATTTACATTTAATATTTGTAAACCTTTCTTCTTGAAAGTATTGCTCTAAATTGGCACAAGTACTTTTAGGTAAATTATGTATGAGCAATTATTAGTATTCAGAGATTCAGAAAAATTTTAATACACAAGCATCTAATTTTTATGCATAGTATTGTTTCTTTGTCTCTGAGTTATTTTAATTTTTGCCTGTTTTGTTTTTGTTTCTTTTATAAAACACCAGGATGTTTTTGGTAGTATAGCAACAGGTAATTCATTAAGAAAATTCCTCCAGAGTTCTAAGAAAGTTACATGCACCTGTTTATTGGTTTATGAATGTTACAATTAAATTTAGGGCAAAACTAAAGCTGTAAAGTACATAAAATAAAATATGCTGTGGAAAAATAAATAGTTTACTATACATGCTTGAATCATTTGATATCTGAATAACAATTCCAGAATCTATGTATAGTGGAAATAAACTAGTGACATCTATTAAAAATGATATGTAATAACATTTAGGGTGATCAATTTTACAAGCCATTTATGACCTGCTTGTGGAGTCTAGTCAAGGGAGGATTTACAAGTTTACCTTTAATCCTCATGTTAATAACAGAGCAATAAACACAGAATTGGTTGCCTGTGTAACTCAACTTTTTAAAATTAATTTTAATTGGCGTATAATTGCTTTACAATGTTGTATTGATTTCTGCTGTACAGAAAAGTGAATCCATTATGTGTGTATATATACCCGCTCTTTTTTGGATTTCCTTCCCATTTAGGTCACCTTAGAATACAGCATTGAGTAGAGTTCCCTGTCCTATACAGTAGGATCTGATTAGTTATCTATTCTATATACAGTATCTATAGTATATTATGTCAATCTTAATCTCCCAACTCATCCTACTTTTCCCCCTGGTATTCATAGGTTTGTTCTCTACGTCTGTGTCTCTATTTCCACTAAAAATCATATGATCATCTCGACAGATTAAAAAGAAATCTTTAGACAAAGCTCACCATCCATTTATGATAAAAAATCTCCAGAAACTGGGCACAGAGGGAATGTGCCTCATCAGAATAAGGCCATACATGATGAACCCATAGCTAACGCCATTCTCAATGGTGAGTCGGCTCTGAGTGGCTGTGGCCTTACCTGGGCTGGCCTTACACACAGGGAGAGTAGGCACTGCCCTCTGCTGTGCCTGCGTCACAGCAGGGATGCCACAGGACCAGGAAACTTCATCCACCCTGCCCCGTGGTGGTGAGGCTGGCCCTCCTCAGAATCTGAAGCACTGGCCCAGCAAGCACCCAAGGTAAGGAGCGAAGCATAACTGCAGGATAATCTACCAAGGATTCACTGTTCATAGGCAGGGTGTCAATGGTAGAAAGGGTGGTCCTGTAGAATTGGCATCACGCTTAGGAGAGCAGTGACTGGAAATCACTGGAGGTTTCCTCCCTGGACCCGGGGCCCCTGATCCCAATCAGAAAGCCTGGCCTGGCCTTAGGTCAGGACAGCACTAGGTCAAAGCCATAAAGCACAAGGACAATGCGATGCCCCACCCCAACAGCCAAGCAGACAGCTCAACCCAAGTTTTAATCAGAAGAGGCCAGCAGAGAAGCAGCAGTTCAGTGTGTGGAAAATAGAGTCAGCACAGATTTACAACATGAAGCAGAAAGGCCTGATCCACGGGCAAGAGATAGTGTGGAAGCGATAAACCAAAGGGCTGACTTCAGTATCACAAGAAACAGAGAAAGGAAGGAGGGGCTAAAAAGAGGACCCCCCAAAAAAACCCTGCAAATCAACACCCTCCAAAAACTTCTAACTAGTCTGTGTAATTACCAGCATGAGGATCTACCTTAGTTTGGAAATCTGTGGTCCATAACCTGTAGACAGATCACATAGATGCTCTACACTAAATCACCAAAGAATATTTTGGAAGATGGCTTGTAAACTCTGGTTTATAATATCCCATCACCCCCACCACAGATTCACAAAAACAGTAGCTACTGACAAACATTTTTTGATTGAAAAAGCTCTACTCAGGCTCTTCTGAACACATGGAAATTCTGGGACAGTGATGAACTTGACAGGGCCACGAAACCTCTGTGCCCTTTCCCCATCCCCTGCCCTCTGCATCCCTTCCATATGGCTACTCCCGAGTTACACCTTTATAGGACAAACCAGTGATCTGATAAACTCAGACATACCTCATTTTATTTTATTGCATTTCATTGTATTGTTTTGCAAATATCGCATTTTCTTTTTCTCTCTTTTTTTTTTGTTTTTTGCAAATTGAAGGTTTGTGGTAACCCTGTGTCCTGTGTCTTGCCATTTTTCCAATAGCATTTGCTCACTTCAAGTTTTTGAATCACACTTTGGTAATTCTTGCACAATTTCAAACGTTTAATTATTATTATATCTATCATGGTTGATCTGTGATCAGTGAGGCTCCTATTGTAATTATTTGGGACACCATGAATAGTGCTCACATAAGATGGCAAACTTGATTGATTGCTGAAATGGCAGCAAAGGATTTAGGTTGTTCCATAAACTTTGTTGATAAAGCAGCACAAGGGTTTGAGAGGACTGGCTCCTATTCTGAAAGTAGCTCTGCTGTGAGTAAAATGCCATCTAACAACACTGTATGCTACAGAGAAATCATTCATGAGAGGCAGATCCAATCAGTGCAGCACACTTCACTGTTGTCTTATTTTAAGAAATTGCCACAAACACTACCATGATCAGTCGGCAGTCATCAGCATGGGGGCAAGACCCTCCATCAGCAAGATTACGACTCCATGAAGGCGCAGATGATAGTTAGTGATTTTTAGCAATATGGTATTTTAAAATTAAGATTATGTCACTTCAAGGCAAATAAAAGGGGAAAAAGTGGAAGCAGTGACAGATTTTATTTTCTTGGGCTCCAAAATCACTGTGGACAGTGACTGCAGCCATGAAATTATAAGACGCTTGCTATGACAAACCTAGATAGTGTATTAAAAAGCAGAGACATCACTTTTCTGACAATGGTCCATATAGTCAAAGCTATGGTTTTTCCAGCAGTCATGTACGGATGTGAAAGTTGGACCATAAAAAAGGCTGAGTGCCAAAGAATTTGTGCTTTTGAGTTATGGAGCTGGAAAAGACTCTTGAGAGTGTCTTGGCAGTAAGGAGATCAACCGTCAATCCTAAAGGAAATAAACCCTGAATATTCATTGGAAGAACTGATGCTGAATCTGAAGCTCCAGTATTTCGGCCATCTGATGCAAAGAGCCCACTCAATGAAAAGACCCTGGTACTGGGAAAGACTGAAGGCAAGAGGAGAAGGGGGCGACAGGATGAGATGTTTGGATGGCATCACGGACTCGGTGGACATGAGTTTAAACTCTAGAAGATAGTGAAGGACAGAAAAGCCTGGTGAGCTGCAGTCCATGGGGTCGCAGAGAGTCAGACACGACTTAGTGACTGAACAACAATGTGTGTTTTAAACATAATGCTAGTTTACACTTAACAGATCACAGTATAGTGTAAGCAAACCTTTTTGTGTGTACTAGGAAACCAAAAAAGCCACGTGGCTCACTTTATTGCAGTGTCTGCTTCGTTGTGGTGGACTGGAATCCAGCCTGAAGGGTGTCTGAGGTGTGCCTGTCAAATCCTTCTCCAAGTTCTGTGAGCTGCTCTAGAAAATTAACTGAACCCAGGGAGAGGATCACTGGGACCTGGGATCTGCAGCTATATAACCTGATAGCATTGGAACCTTCCATCTATACAGTTGGTCATGTGCCTAAGTGAAAACCTGGACTTGGGACTGCCTTCTGAGGCAGGGGTGGGGCAGTCCTAGGGACTGAGGCCTAGACCTGCAGGATGTGATCCATCTCCAGCTCCACGGAGTCCGAGCTGAGCTGATTCAGGGCACCAAGATGGTGTGGGAGCACTGTGTGGGATGCATGGGAAACCTCCCATATGGACTGGGAGCCAACACTTGGGGACCAAGTTCTGCTTAGAGTCAAGGAGACTGAAAGAGTTTAGGGAGTTACTTCTAAATCCACTGAACATTCAGAAGCTCCTCTGCAGCAAAGCCTGGCTCTCTGAGCCACTCTATTCTGAGTCAGTCCTGTGACATGGACACACCATGGGATAGAAGAATAGCCACTGAGGGGCATTTTATTCCCCAAAGTCAAAGACATTGTTGTGCGTGCATGCTCAGTCATGTCGGGCTCTTTATGATCCCATGGATTGTAGCCCACCAGGCTCCTCGGTCCATGTGGATGTCCCAGCTAAGAATACTGGAGTCGGTTGCCATTTCCTCCTCCAGGGGATCTTCCTGACCCAGGGATCGAACCTGAGTCTCCTGCATTGGCAGGTGGGTTTTTTACCACTGCACTGCCTGGGAAACCCAGTCAAAGACCTCATTCTGGAATTTCTCACATCTAACAGGCAATTGTCTAAATTCAGCTGTCCATGAGCTTAATCCCAACTGCATAATCTCAGGCAGGCTCTCCAGAGGAAGCTCTCCTCTCCTTCTCAGGATAATTCAGCTCATGGTCTCAGGTACAACATGTATATGCTCACGTTTTTAAGGGCATATCACACTGCACTCAGAAAATATGCTGATAGCAGTGAACTGGGAGAGAGGCAAAAAGCAAACAGGCCACAGGGCAGCCAGTGTACTCCCGACAGCCTTTTCTTTCCCAGCAAATGCAGGTGGCTTTCTCCTGCAGTTCACCCACATCCATGTGTGTCTAGACAAAAGTGTATGTCACTGAAAGAAACCCATGTTTGTAAAAACATTTTTTCTAGACATTAATTATGGGGTTGTATATTTTCTCGATTTTTGTCTTATAACAATAATGACAGCACAAATGTGAAAATATATGGCATTACAAAAATAACCCTTAAATCAGGGCTTATTGTTTAAGTGCTTATTTTTAAATAAGCACTTAAATCAGGTAAGATTGCGTTCTGACACATTTTTAATTGGGACATAAATTAACTTTTCTAGTTTACAGAGTAAGACATGAAGCTGGTGGAAAGGAAATCCACTTGACTTGGTAAATTTTTCATCCCTCACCTCTGTTTGAACTCAAGGACTTTCAGTACAATATTAAATTAAGTGTTTTTCTACAAGTGAGAGGCAAGAGTTAATTTTCAAAGTTATTTTCTCGTCTGATCCAGAGCTGTAGGGAAACCTCCCAGGAAACCAACCCATCTGGTTATTTTCTGCCTCTCTCTTGCTATGTAGTACTTTCTTTTCTTCTGTTCTCCCCCGACTCCAGCTGCACTTTATTTTGTCTTTTTATTCAATATACTTGCCTCACCACTGGTCTCAATGTTGACAATAGTTGAACTTTATTTGTAGAGCTTTAATTTTTGTTCTATCTTACCCCCCGCCCTTTTATTTAAGGAGAAAACACACACAGTGGCTCAGTGGTCAAGAATCTGCCTGCAATGCAGGAGGTGCAGGAGATGTGGGTTTGATCCCTGGGTTGGGAAGATCCCCTGGAGTAGGGCATGGCAACCCACTCTAGTATTGTTGCCAGGAAAATCCCGTGAAAAGAGGAACCTGGTGGGCTACAGAGTCCACAGCATTGCAAAGAGCGGGACACAACCGAAGGGACTGAGCACACAAGCACATGCATGCACACATAAATTCTAGAGGGAAAGATGGTCTTTCCACAAACTCAAGGTCATCGTGGTTACGCATAATAATGGCGGAGATTTTCTGAGCTGCAAAAAACATCCAGAGATGCTAGAAACCGAAACCCTGTTTGGGATCTTTAATAGTTAACAATAGGAATCTGACATCATTCGGCAGCTAACTCTAGGGTTCAGAGTCCAAGATCAAAGTCTGCACTAAGTTTTTGTTTTGTTTTGTTTTTCCGTTTTAATTTGCAGCACTGATATAATCCAGCTAACATTGACTCCCTCTCCTTCTAAGTGTGACTAATCTGTAAATCCCATAATGCTACCAGTGCCCACCCACAATTAGTGTGATTAGTGAGTTATTATATTTATCTCACAAGATAAATATATAGCAAGGAAAAGATAATTGGTAAGTAAAAAAAGTATACACACACACACACACACACACACACACACATATATATATATATATATATATATATATATATAAGAGTTCTAACATTATCACCTAAAAGCCAACATGTAGCAGCTCTCGAGGTTTTTCAGGCAGCAAGCAGGGTAAACAGTAGGGAAGGGCACAGGGCGCCTTAGGGTATTTTTAGGTGGATAATTGTAACACTTGAAAGCTGACACACTGTGATTCATCGCTACCTATATTCAGTGTTCATATGTTCCCATTTTCATCCTTGGCTTTTATGTTCAGTGCCAATAGATTTCAAACCGCTCTGATTATAAACTTGAAACCAAAGACAACAGTTATATTTCAAACGATTTTCTGAAGCAAATACCAGGGGTAACGCTGGGTCAGGTTGTTGCAAAGTTCTTCTAGGGAAGGCTTGGAATTTAATTTTCGCTATGTGAATTTAGCACACAGGGATGCTCATGCTTTTACTCCCACAACCAGAATTTCTGCACAGAGTCCAGAGAGAACCTAAAACAGTTCTCATTGCGGGAGTTCAAGGACGTGCGGGGAGGGGGTTTCCAGGCATGAATTCAAGTACATTTCCACTTGCCATTTTCCCTCTAGGCATGGGTTTCCCTCTAGCATCTAGGGCAGGGGGCTTGGTTGGGGTTTTGTTATACAGATTGTGTTTTTATAACATGATTAAATAATTATTTGTAGTGATTTGCAATAGCCAGCAACTTGCTGGAAGTATAATAGCTTTGGAGTGGATATCTGACTGGAACCTAGGCCTATGAGATGCTTTGAAGGTAAATTCACATTTTTTTTTTAAGTCCAGTTATATCTACTTGTGGTTGCTGCTGCTGCTGCTAAGTCACTTCAGTCATGTCCGACTCTGTGCAACCCCATAGACGGCAGCGCACTAGGCTCCTTTGTCCCTGGGATTCTCCAGGCAAGAATACTGGAGTGGGTTGCCATTTCCTTCCCCAATGCATGAAAGTGAAAAGTGAAAGTGAAGTCACTCAGTCATACCCGACTCTTAGCAACCCCATGAACTGCAACCTACCAGGCTCCTCCGTCCATGGGATTTTCCAGGCAAGAGTACTGGAGTGGGTTGCCATTGCCTTCTCCGACTTGTGATTGAGGCAGATATTATTTGGAGAGAGTAGGGCAGCTACAACCCTCTCTCCCATAGGACCTCTCCTCCCCGCCACTGGTATTCGGTCTTAAACAATTCAAAGGGAAAGATGTTTTCAATCATTATGTTTCTAATGTAATGCAGATGGTCAAGCATGGAGATGATGTTTCTCTACAACCCCTGTACGCTGTCAGATAACTGCTAGCATATCGATTAAGCAGAAACCACAGAGCACCTGCCCTGTGCCAGGCAGCAGAGCTGGATCTCAGATGCGAGAAAATTCACGGCTCAAAACGACTCAGAGCCAGGAGCGAGAAAAGGTAAGAAAACATGGTGGGGAGTTGCGGGGGGCGGGTGTGCCAAAGGGAGAGGCAATGGAATGAGATGGTTACTACAAGGTGGGAAACAGACAGACCTTCCAGGGTCATGACCCAAAGGATGTGAATTTGAGTAAACTCCGCGAGACAACAGAGGACAGTGGAGCCTGGTGTGCCATAGGCCATGGGGTCACAAAGAGCTGGACCTGACTTAGCAAGTGGGCAACAACAGTCAGGGTCCATTAGAGGAGCCCATGCAGAATCTGCATCAGAGGGGGCTCCACAGTGGACAAAGTCCCAGAACTCAGCCCGCCTGTACCCTACAGCGGTTCTGCCTTTCAGGGCTCTCTGTTCTATCTGCTCTCTGCATCCCCAGGCTTACTCTCGACCACCCCCTTCTTTGTAAGCATTCAAAGCACTGATGATACACCTTTGACAGTAAAAAGTATGCCTTGCTAAAATGTATTATTGTCCACTTCAGTCATTGTTATATGCCCTAATGCCTACCACATAAATATGTGGACCATAAATATTATTTAAAGGATCAGGAACCCAATAAAGACTCTTTGATTAATGTTCCCTTCCTTGGTCCTTATAATTTTCTTCAAATATGTAACTTTAATCAAGTGTGTCCCCCAAACTTATATAGTTCCTCTACGTACTCCATAACAGTTTATTTGAGGATCTTCTCATGTATGAGTGAGTGAGTGAAAGTCATTCAGTGTTGTCCGACTCTTTGCAACCCCATGGACTATAGTCTGGTCAGCTTCTCTGTCCATGGGATTCTCCAGGCAAAAACACTGGAGTGGGTTTCCATTTCCTTCTCCAGAGGGTCTTCCCAACCCAGGGATTGAACCCAGGTCTCCCTCATTACAGGCAGATTCTTTACCATCTAAGCCACCAGGGAAGCCCATCTATAAAAGATGAAAAAAATCCAAGGTAAGTTGTATGTCAAGATATATATCCTAGAATGCCATCTATTAAACACAGCTAATGATAATTCATCATTATCCTAAGATGACAGATTTTCTAATTTGTCTATGAAAGGGTGTCCTTAAATTCCTTTATACATGGCAGAACCTACCCATTGCAAAGTAAGATTATATTTCTTTGGGCCATTTGTCAAGATATTCCTGTCAGATTTTATTTCTCCTCTTTCTTTTATATTTCATAAGCATATGTAAATTAGAGTTTTGATAAAAATGCCCTGTGTTTAAATACACAACATAAAGCAAATATTTCTCCTGAGGTCTTACATGACCCTTTTAAAAGAAAGCATAATAACCTGATGAAATCATTCAGAAAGTCCTATTTTTGAGCTGAGAGAATTAAGTTCCTTAGGGTCATTGGATTTGTGTTTTCAACCAGAGTTATACATGAATACATGAAAATATAATTATAAAAATATATTCCAAAAGTCAAAAAATTAGTGTCAACAATACATAATTTATGATGCAAGGATTTATTTATATTTTTAGTGGCTTTATATAAAAAAAAAAAAGTCAACATGTGGTCAGTCTTTGCTTTAGAGTTTTAATAGATACTGGTCTTAGTGCTTATGCTGGTTTTTGCCTTTAATCCAGGCTGACTTTTCCAACCTGACCTTTATCATAATATAATATAAATACTCAGATCAGGTATCTTCTGGTTCCGGCTGTGCTAACATTATTTCCATCTGTACATTTTCAGGCAACCTTTAAAGTAGAGGAAGAGGACAATTTTTTATTTTCCTGATGAAAAGGAATGCTAATGGAAAGGGGGAATGCAGAGGACAAATACTTGGTCTTGATTCACTTAAAAAATCAGTGTATTATGACACAGAAGAACAGTAAACTAGGAATCAAGAGTTAGGATTGTACTCACAGCTCATCAGTATCTAAATAACTACCTGTTGGGCCCTGGTTTTTCATCTGTAATAGAAGGTAATGGATGGCTAATCTCTAGAGTCTTTCCACCAGCAATATAATTCTGATTCTATAAAATGTTTATACCTTCTAAAATCTGGGAAACTGTCATAGTGAACTTGATACCAATTTTCATTGGGTTTCAGATTTTATTATGATAACCTTCTCATGTGCTTAATCATAAAATTATCTTTATTTGCAAAATACTGTAAAATAACTTAAGATGGAAGACATCATATTTAAGTAGTCTTGAAGTAGATTTTTAAATAGTGACTACAGTTTTTCATAATGCCATAATCTACTACTAAAAGCTACACCTTGATCCTCAAGAACAGAGTAAGAAAACGTGGTATTAGAAATGAAAATATTATGAAATAATGAACCACATACATTTCAAAAGGCCGTCTCAGTTCAGTTCAATTCCATCATTCAGTCATGTCTGGTTCTTTGTGACTCCATGGACTGCAGCACACCAGGCCTTCCTGTCCATCACCAACTCCTGGAGCTCAGTCAAACTCATGTCCATTGAGTTGTGATGCCACCCAACCATGCCATCCTCTGTTGTCCCCTTCTCCTCTCACTTTCAATCTTTCCCAGCATCAAGGTCTTTTCAAATGAGTCAGTTATTTGCATCAGGTGGCCAAAGTCTTGAAGCTTCAGCTTCAGCATCAGTCCTTCAAATGAATATTCAGGACTGATTTCCTTTAGGATGGACTGGTTGGATCTCCTTGCTGTCCAAGGGACTCTCAAGAGTCTTCTCCAACACCACAGGTCAAAAGCATCAATTCTTCGGTGCTCAGCTTTCTTTATAGCCCAACTCTCACATCCATACATGACTACTGGAAAAAACACAGCTTTGACTAGATGGACCTTTGTTGGCAAAGTTATGTCTCTGCTTTTTAATATGCTGTCTATCTAGTTTATTTTATTAAAACAATTACTTTGAACAAACAAGTATTGTCCTAAAATTCTCTTTTAAAGTTGCCACTTGAAAATGCTTGATCCCTTTATATGGGAGAAAAGACATTCCTAATTAGGCCTGCATATGGCACCCCACTCCAGTACTCTTGCCTGGAAAATCCCATGGACGGAGGAGCCTGGTGGGCTGCAGTCCATGGGGTCGCTAGAGTCAGACACGACTGAGCGACTTCACTTTCACTTTTCACTTTCATGCATTGGAGAAGGAAATGGCAACCCACTCCAGTGTTCTTGCCTGGAGAATCCCAGGGACGGGGGAGCCTCGTGGGCTGCCATCTACGGGGTTGCACAGATTTGGACACGACTGAAGCGACTTAGCAGCAGCAGCAACATAACACTGATAATGATAAAATATACAACACAGACAACTGAAGATGTTCAGAATAAAATAATAAATTGGAGAATAAAAACTGCATAGAGGTGGACTGGTTTTGTTTTTTGAGACAAAAGATCATGATAAAATTATTTCACCATTATGCTTCTAAGGATGTCAAATTTAAAACTGTTTTGAAAGTATTAATATTAAATATAAGAAATAAATACAGGGAAATGATTTATTGCAGATAATTATGATTACAAACATGATAAAAATATTTTTCCTTTTCACAATCCACATCTTCATATACTCACACCTTTATTCCCATACACTTGGGCCTTTCCTATTTCTGAATTTACACAGTAGTGAAATCAAATCTATATTAAACTGACAATGTCTGTCATCACCTACATCATGCCTCGGGCCATTAAAATACTATTTTTCATTTCCTCAGATATTACAAGTACAAGTTTGCAAGGATGGCTAAACTATTCTGTTTTTTCTCCAACAGTTGAATGAGATATTTTACACCAAGTTCTTAGATTCCTGGAGTACAGCAGAATCATTCTCATTCTTTCCTGAGTCATGCCTGTCTCATTTATTTTAATATTAGACATTAAACATGATAATGTTCATATTTTCAGTCATTTTAACTGAACTTCTAGAATATTTCCTTTTAATGTAGTTGTCAAACCTCATTCCAGTGCTGATCTGACCCTTCCTGGTTTCTTTAGGTACCGTCTTTATTCCACACGAAATCTTTCCCATTCTGATGAAAATGTACTTTCACAGAACCAGGTTTCTTTACGATTATTTCTTGCTTAAATACAATTTTTTTTTTTTTTAGAAAAGAGTATAATAATATTTCTCTGCCTTTCTGAAGAATGTACTCATTACCGTATTAAATAAAATGTCTTTTTTTCTTCCTAATATTCTTTATCATCCTTTTCTTACACTTACTCCAGTTGTATATGATGCAAAATCACCTTTCTTCTATTTTTCTTAAAGACAATCCAACTGGAAGTGAAATGCATTCTGATATCTCTCCAAATAAAATGTATTTTATTCTCAATCTGGCTTATAAGAATTTTACAGAGTGAAAACAGAACCAATCTTTTCATATGGTGATCAGCTCTATTTAGTTAGCTGTTACCTTCCTTTGGAGGACAAAAGTCATTTATTTATGAAACAATGCTGATTCAAAGTTGTTTGTGTTAGCTCTACTATGAACTTGGGATGGGGTCCCTGCTCAAGGAAGGTCCCCTCTACCAGGAAAGAGAAGCATGAGTGGAAAAGGGAGGACAATAAATCGAGAAGTAATACCACCCAAACAACTGCCTCGGAGGAGAGATGCCATGAGCCAGCATAGCTGGTAACAGGTCCCATCCTGTGGGGAGCCTGTAACCCCATCCTGTTACCTCTTCAAGCCCAGCAAGATGCTGCAACTTGTTCCTTTACTTCCATTAACCAAATTAAACCAGAAAAAGGACACTTATGGTCTCGTGCAAAAAATTAGCATTCTGTAGACATGTTTTTCACATACATAAAATTCTTGATGACTAACTTACTGAAATTTTTTCCTTGCATCCTCTCTATTTCTCTCTGAGCAGCATCTCATTCTAAAGAAGATACTGTCTAGTCAGTCTTCTTTCTTTATTTTCTTTATTGTTATTTTTTGAATTGTAGGATAATTGCTTTACAATGTGGTTGTTGGTTTCTGCCATATAACAACATAAATCAACCATATATATATAGGTATATCTACAGGGGATATATATATATATACATATACATACATATATATATATATATATATATATATATATATATATATATATATAGTGCCTCCCACCTTTCCATCCTAGGTCATCACAGAATGCCAGGCTGGGCTCCTTGTGTTACACAGTCAGTGGTTTTCAACACTGATTCACACTGGAATCACCTGAGGAGCTTTGCAAAGCCTGGGTCTCCCATGCTAGAGACTCTAATTTAATTAATGCAATCTGGGAATCATGATTTTAAAAGTCTAAAGTGCAACCAAAATTGAGAAGCATTGTTATATGCAGTGCTTTCTACAAATGCAAGGACGTGATGAAGAAAAAATGTATATTAGCTAGTTTATTGTATATATTATTGGTTAACATAGAATATACAGATATAAAGGTTATATATGGGTTTAAGTTTTAGTTTATATATGTTTTTTCTCCTAACATTCTGCAATCCAGTGATTCATGCTGAATATATAAGTAACATGATATAAAATATAAATTAATATATATAACATGATTATGTTATATAATATATAATAATCATACTAATATAATATTAAGTTGGAGAAAACCAAATTGAATCACTTAGGGGATACATGTTGAAAGATATTCTCTGAACAGTACTTCAAATAATGAAAAGGAGACCCTACTACCAAAGAACTGGTTAAATAAACATTATTACATGATACAGTGGGGAAACAGTAAAAATATTAAGGTCGTTCTATTTATTCTGAGGGCTTCTCTGGTAGCTCAGATGGTAAAGAATCTACTTGCAATGCAGGGGACCCCAGTTCGATTCTTGGGTAGGAAGGATCTGCTGGAGAAAGGATAGGCTACCCACTCTGGTATTCTTGGGCTTCCCTGGTGGTGGCTCAGATTGGAAAGAATCTACCTGCAATTAGGGAGACCTGGGTTCAATCCCTGGGTTGGGAAGATTCCCTGGAGGAAAGTATGGCAACCCACTTCAGGATTCTTGCCTGGAGAATCCCCATGGACAGAGGATCTGGCAGGCTGCAGCCCATGGGGTTACAAAAGTCAGATATGACTGAGCAATTAAGCATGTACATACATTCTGAAGGAAAAGATGTCTAGGATACACTGTTAAGTTAAAAAAAAAAAAAAAAAACAGATTTCAGAACAGTTTGAATGAAACAAGTTATCTTTTGTAATTAAATGTATATATATATATGTCTATATGAAAACCAATGCACTTGTTTATATTAATAAATACAAAGAGTGACCTCTGGAATCCCTACACTGCAGAATGTGGTTAGGGCTGAGGGAAGAAAATGAAATGGCTGTGCCTTTTCATTCATATAATTACATATTGCTCAGCTTTTTAAAGGGATAAGCATGCATTCTTTTATTTTAAAACACTAGTTTTTGATTTCTAAAATTTCTACAAAGAACAATAACTTGCCAGCTTATAAAGAATAGGATAAGTCTTCATATTCAACTATAAAACAACTGTATAATTTAATATAAAAGTGTGTCATTTCAGAAGAAAATTAGCCAAATGGAAATTTACAAATGCATTCTACTTACCTGGAAATTTAATATATCATTCTTTAAATGTTATAAATTGATACTTTTATTTTATGATATGAAGATTTATGATAATAATCCCAAGATATTTCTCCATTAGCCCCCAAATAAGTTAACCATTACCTG